>NC_051324.1:32808165-33426665 GCF_015220235.1 Choloepus didactylus | reverse complement strand
CCCTTGTACCTGGTCTCTGTGGAGCCGAATGGGCTCTTCAAACACGGTCCAGACGACCTTCTCATCGCAGTTTGGCGTGGTGAGTGAGCCCAGGTAGCGGAAGTAGTGCCTCAACTTCTCCTTCTTGGGTAGCAGGTCTAACAAGCTGGCACTCATCGTGGTGTTCGTATCTGGGGTTCGGGGGGAGCACAGGGGGTCCTGTCAGTGAGGGGGTTCTGACCTCTGCGGCTCCAAGGCGCCCCCTCTCATACCTTACTCCGAGAGCCCAGGCCGCCCCTCCACTCCTGCCCCCTTCCCTTGTGAGCCCCCCTCCTGCCTCCCCACCCTGACTCACTGGGCTGGGGGATTTTGGACAGCGCCTCCACCAGCGGCCGGAAGCCCTCATTCTCCTCGGATCCATCCTGGAATGGGAGGGGATGGGGCTTGAGAGGGGCTTGTGGGAAGCCGGCTCATTCTCCTAATCTGGGGTAGGAGTGGGGACAGGCAGGCAGCGTCTGGGACTGAGCCCCGAGAGGCTCTGGGCTCCCCACTCGGCCTGGGGAGAAGTCACTGAGAAACGGAGCAGGGGCACGGGGATCCCACCTCCACCAGGAAGGCCAGCACTGCAATCTCATCGTTGGAGTCCTGGGCCTCTTTCTGGTTCCTCGATGTCTGCTTCTCCTTCTCATGTACTACGTGCAACTGGGGAAGTGGGAGGGGGGAGTGAAGAAAGGACCCATGACGGGGCTGGACCTCCCGCCTTGCCCCAGGGCCCAGACAAGGCCGTGGCCCGGGGAGGGGCCTCACCTCCATAGCAAAGCGATCCCCATCCAGGCTGTGCTCCGAGCCCCGATCCAGCTCCACAGACCAGTGCAGGTGCAGCTGCTTGGCTCGGTACTGGGCAGCCAGTCCTCCTCCAGCAATCATGACATTGTCCCCCAGCAGCACCATCACTGGAGGGCACAGGAGCAGGACAGAGGCCTTGCACCCTCCTCCCCTCGGCCCTTCCCAGCCCCTCATCCCAGCCAGAACGTTCCTGAGCCCAGTGGAGGGTCAGCCCCAGACCTCCCTCTGGCCTCCTTCCCTGCCTCTCTGTCTGCCTCCTCCCCTCCTGCACACACCCCTACACGTGTCCCAAACATGCAGCTTGGCTCTGATCCAGCCCTTGCTTCAACCTCCTTCGTGGTGCCTCAGAGTAAGGTCCAAACTCTTCAGCCCGCTGACCCCGGTGTGGGCTCTGGCCCCTCCTGCTGCACACTGTGCCCTTCATCCACGGGGTACTACTCGCAGCTCCTCGAACACCCCAAGCTGTTTCAGCCTCTGCGCCTTTGCACACATTGTCCCTTCTTCCCCTCCCCCACCCCAGACTGACCTGATGAAAGTGCTGAAAACACAGCTAGAGCGCTCCCTCCTCTCAGAAGCCCTCCCGATTTCCCCCCTCCTCCCCCGCCCCTCCCTGGGCTTTCCAACCTCTCCTCAGCAAATTGGAACCAGGCTCCAATCCAGGTGTCCAAGCCCACCTGGGCCTCCACCAGCCCACCTGAGACCCACCTGAGTGCCCATTGTTTTGGACAGTCCACGTATTCTTCCCGTCATAGCCAAAGAAGGAGAAGGGCCCCAGGTTGTGGTCCACCTCTGCCTTTGTGGTGACGATGTTGATGGGGGACTGCTGCTCCTTCTGGCAGTCTCCGCCCCACTTGTCTGGCCCTGAGCGGGGAGGGAGGATAGGCTGAGAGTCAGGGGCCTCCTCTGCCTACTGAGATCAGGCCCATGCACCCAGCTCACATGTGGGCAAGGTCTTGGGTGAGGCTGGGAGGCAGGGTGCTCAACACAGAGCCTGCCCTCACCCTCCCTGGGCTTCCTCCTCCTCCTCCTCCTCCTCCTCACACACATGCAAAGCCAGCCAGTCTGGGTGTGGGGCCGGGTGAGAACAGCGTTGCCAGGTGATGACTGTCAGCCTGGGGTAGGGGACAGCCACCAGGTGCTGGACACATCCCCTCACTCTCTGAGCTCTGGCTTCCTCATCTGTAAGATGAGGTGATCCCTGCTTCCTAGGAATGGTGTGAAGATTGAAGAAGATGAATGAATGGGAGAGGGTTTGGAGGCCGTGGAGCACAAGCCCCCTGGAAGGCGGCTCGAGGAAGGGTTTCCCCACACAGGACACATCGACACGAAGCATTTTCCGACACTCCAGCAGTGCTCTCTGAGAACTGGGGGGAGCTGGGGTAGGGGGCAGAAACACCCCCAGAGGACCCTGGATCCCCACCCCACCCCACCTCCACCCCCAGCAACCCCAACACCCTATCGTGCAGGGGGCAGGGACTGAGGTAGGACTGTCCAGTCACCAAAACCCAGCAGAGGCAGGAAAACGCAGACTGTGAGGAAATTGGTCGCAATTAAATAAAAAGTACAAAGAACTGGTCTCCCAGGGTCCACCTGCAGGGGATGTTACTGGAATAGAACCAACTGCGGTGTCTTTGTAGGAAATAGCAGATAAACCGCAGAGTTTCTGCCAGGCTGGAATGTTTTTTCCCTTCGCTATGGCTGCTGCTGGTTTATTTCCCAGGGACTTACCAGTGGAGACTCAGTTAACTGCATGTCCTCTGAGTAATGGGAGTGAATGCATGTGTGTGTGCATGTGTGGATTAGGGGGACCGATATCTGATTGGAGGGCCACCATCACCCCTCATCCTCTCTGCCCATCTCGGGTGGACATGCAAGAAGGCCTGTCCCCAGGACTTGCTGTACTCACCCTCGCAGACGGAGTTGGGAGCCTCGGCTTGAATGTCGTAGCACCAGTGGGACTCTGGAACGGAGAAGGAAGGATGTGAGGCCTGGGCGTATGTGTCGATGTATCTGAGCACACATATGTCACTATCAGCATGTGAACTGTGTGCACACAAACAGCAGTGTGTGTGTGTGGAAGGGGGTGTGTATCAAAGGGTAGGAAAATCCCTGGGGCCCAAGCTCTCCCTTGAGTTGGGGATGGAGCGTTCCTGGAGTCTGGGACCAAGGTCTCAGGCAAAAGAGACTTAAAAAGAAAGTGTAGGGATGGGGCAAGGAGGTGATAGAGGCAGCCAGGCGCCCACCCATGGGCTAATCAACTGGTCATCTTGCCCTGGATACTGCCCCTTGGGTAGGGTGGGGCAAAGCAGCTGCCAACCCTCAGGGGTGCTCCCTGAGACTGGTCAGCTCCAACCATGGGGCTAGCCTGGACAGCTGGACACTTTCCACCGCTTGGGCATCAGCCTTCCCTCTCCCTCCCTGCACCCCCTCACCCCAATCCAGGACAGGAGGAAGAGGATTAGAGGCCAGGCCTCCCCTCCTACCACAATAGAGCCCTCTGGTTTGCCTGGCCTGGCTGCCTTCCCAGAGTTGATCCTAGATGATGCAGGAGATTAGGCTGGCCCCTCCCCAAAACACTCCCCACCTTGTGTTCTTAAGACTCATTCTTGGCTAAACTCTTATAGCCCCCACAGTGAGGAAGACAGCCAGGCCTCTTCCCTACCCTCTTCTTCCCCCACTGCCCCACAGTCCTGGGCTTTGGGGCCAGACAGACTCAGGTTCTAATCCTGGCTCTGCCTCTGGGTAGTAGAACGCAGCATCTCTCAAAAAGGCTGTGCCAGCAGGATGAACAAAGCATTTGATCCAGAGCTGGGAATTTTGGCTGTGCCTGGGATTGGAGATAGGACACTCAATCTCTCTGAGCCTCAGTTTTATCATCTGTGAAATGGGACTAATAATATCCACCTCATAGGGCTGTGGGGGGTTGAATGAAGGAGCATTTCCAGAAGGAGGCAGGCTAGCACGCAGAAAAGTCCCATCAACGGGCCATGCCCTTCCCCCTAACCCTTGTCTTCCTTCCTATGACTCGGCAAAACCTAAGTACGTCCCTATCTGCACACAGAAGGCCAAAGCTGAAGAGAGGTAGGGAGAGAAGAGAAATGGAGTGGTTGCAAGAACTCAGGGAAAAGTGAATTCCAAAGAAAAACACAGCTCAGCCTGGCAGAGGTCTCTGAGCACATCTGCTCCCTCCCTTCTTGCCCAGGCTATACCCCCACCAACTCCAACCTTGTCTGAGGCCTGGGCCGGGGTGGGGGGGGTCCCTTGGGTGGGGATGGAGCCATGATGGGAAGGTGAGGCTTGAGGGGAGGGGACTCTCTAGGCCAGGAGAGTGGACAGCCACAGGACAAGGTCACCCTTTCTATGGGCCCTGCGGAGCATCAAATCCTTTTGCCCACCCTGCTGGCACAGACCCAAACAGCCCCTGCAGTGTCCACTCCCTGCCCCAGGCAGGGCTCTGCTGCTGCCAGGAGGTGCTGTACCTGGGGGACTCCACTGTGGCCGATTCCCATCCAGACCCCTTCGTACTAGGGGGCAGAGCTCTTAAACTGGAGTCTGTTCACCCAGTTTCCAGCCCCGGCTCTGCCTTGGGCTTCATTTCTCCAAGGGAGTTAACTAACCTCTTTGAGCCTGTTCACCCAGTTTCCAGCCCCGGCTCTGCCTTGGGCTTCATCTCTCCAAGGGAGTTAACTAACCTCTTTGAGCCTGTTCACCCAGTTTCCAGCCCTGGCTCTGCCTTGGGCTTCATCTCTCCAAGGGAGTTAACTAACCTCTTTGAGCCTGTTCACCCAGTTTCCAGCCCCGGCTCTGCCTTGGGCTTCATCTCTCCAAGGGAGTTAACTAACCTCTTTGAGCCTCACATTCCTTCTCAGTCAGAAAGAGCTACAGATAATCCCTGCCCTTCCCAACTCCTAGAGGGAGATGAGAACTCACAGAATTCCTGAGAAGATGATGAATGGGAGGTCATTTGCACCCCAAGAGGCTCCTTGTTCTGATCTTTACCCTTTGGAAACCCTGAAGGCAGAAGGGGCCTCTCCCGGCAAGCTGTTCCCGGGAAAGCCTTCCTCAAGCCAGAGTCCTCAGGAGCCAGCCCTGAAGGGTGGAGACCCCACTCGGCCTCCTTGGGGGGTTCATCTGGCTCAGGCTGAGCTGGGAGTTGTGCTTTTCTTAGGAATGTGCTCTTCCCTGGCTCTGGCTTCACTCCTGGGTTTGTAGTGGTGACCTCTGATCCACTGTCTTAATCATGGACACTTTTGACCTGCTTGACTGAACATTCTTGTAACTAATCTCTTCAGGAGGCAGGAAGCAGGAAAACATAATGTTGATGAGGCCAGGGGCCAGGTCTGTGTCCATGGGGGAGGGGGGTGGCTACCTCTCCGGCAAGAGGTAGCAAGGACATGAACCAGCTCAGGTTCCCATACTCATTCATGAGAGGCCAGCTTTGCAGATAATTACCAGCCCACTGGCCCAGGGCACCTCCAAGAGGGCCTGGAAAGAATACGGATTAGTCATAGGTCTTGGCTTCAAGCTTCAGGTCCTACCTAGCCCGTCTGCCTTAACCAGAGATAAGATTAGAGAACTAGAAACCACTGCCCGTCACCCAGTTGCTGTGCCCCACTCTTGGCTTACCTGCCACAACCCCCTTCTTTAGAAATGACTGAAGAAGCTCTCTCTGGTGGACTTTGTACACCCCACCCTCCCAGTCTGGAAAACCAGCTCAGCAAAACCCAACTGTGTCCTGGGCAAAATCTCAGCAACTCCTGGCCAGGAGTCTGGAGCTCTCAGGGGTGTTCTCCCTTCCCCTCTCTCAATGGGAGCAGATGCTCTTGGGGACGTCCATATCCAGCCTGGGTTCAAGTATCCTGTGGGGTGAAGTAAGTGGAGGAAGGCAAGTCCCTCAGCCAGAAACCCTGGTGCTAAAGGGTGGTGCTTGTGTGAGGGGTCCCTTGAGGTAGATTTCCTGACCCTCCTGCCCCAGGCCAGTGGTAGAGCCCTCACAACTCTCACATGTGGAGTATCTGCCGTGTACCAGGGCATGGCGCTAAGTGCTTGTACCTGTTACCTTAACTGAAACCTTAAAACAGCCCCTGAAATCAGAATGATTATCCCTGCCTTCTCAATGAGAAAACTAGGATTTAGTAGCTACTCTGTCACAAGGTAGACGACTGACAATTGCAAAGCATTTCTCTTCCTACTGAGTGCGGCTGCTTACTAGGTTTCAAACGTCCTACCCTTACCAATGAAATGCTTCACTTCCTGCCCTTTTTCTTTCCTCCTCCCCTGGAAAGGAGCCCGGAGTTGCTGCAAGATTACCTTCATCCCCACAACCGGTCAGCTAAATCCTCCTGCCTCTCTGCCGCTGAGGGCCCCTCATCCCTAACTCCGTGACCCCAAGGAACGAGCGCCTAACTCTGGAGAAGAGGTGAGTCCCAAGAACCCGGGGACCCCATCCCCGCCGAGGGGTCGCTGGGCTGGGAACCCGCGGGCGGGCCGGTCGGGCTTCCTGCGAAGGGGACGTACTCCTTGGTGTTGGCGGGGAAGGTGCCTCCCGGCCGTGTGCCCAGCCACACGCAGCGCCTTCAGCTCCTTATCAAATATTAACACGCCTCTCCTGCCACCTCCCACCTAGGCGAATAATTAAGAGCTCGACCTCACCATTAATCTTTAAACGAAAATCACCCCAGCCGGAAAGACCGGCTGGGCCGGAACCTTGGGTCTCACGGTGCCCCCCACCAGACTCCTCGGAGCGCGTTTGGGGGTGGGGAAGCCAGGGGACAAGAACCCAGGGAGGAAAGCGGGGATGATAGGACGCCCCCACCCCCCAACACACACACACATTCAAGCTGCCCTTGCTCTGGGCCGGGCACAGCCACGAGGCACTGCGCACCGGCAGGACCGACAGCGATCCAGACAGACCGACGTGAGCCATGGCCGTGGGCGTCGAATAGCATTCTTATCAGCTCACACTCTCGTCTCCTGGATGCGCGCGAGCCGCGCGCACACACCACAGCCGCGCACACACGTGCACATACTCCCCACGCACCCACACGTGGACACGCGTGTGCGCACACGAGCTCGCTCACGACCGCGCACGCTTGCAGCCCTCGGCGCACCCCGCGCACACGCAAGCCCCGCACGGACGCGCAGGTCGCACACACCGGCCGCCCCCTCGGCGGAGGGCGCGGGGCAGAGGGCGCAGAGGGGGGCTCGGGAAGGGCACCGGGCCGGAGGGGGGCGGTGGTGGGGCGGGGTGGCGCTCACCTGCGCAGGCCACCGGTCGGGCCGCGCCGAGAGCCAGGAGCGCAAGCAGCAGCCTCATCTTGCGCGGGAGCCGAGATGCTGCCGAGCCGGGGGTCGCACATGCAGGAGGCCGCTGGGGGTGCCGCGATCATGCTGGCAGGGGTTTTATAACGGAGCGGCGGCGGGAGGCAGCCGCTACAGCGGGACGCGGATGGGGCTCCTCCCCCTGGCGGAGCCTCCCTTCCCTCCCCTGGTGCGGTCCCTGCCCTGAAGCCCTCCGCCCCCTCCGCGTCCTTCCCTCTCGGAAGCGGCGCCCCTCACCGCCATCCTTTCCACCCCTGGTCCCTGGTTTGGGACCAGGGAGGCCACATCGCAAAGTCCTTGACCCACACAGGGGTGGGCGTCCCGGATTCCTGGCCTGGACCACCTTGGTGCGGACCGCTGCGCCGCCCTCTCGCCTTCCTCCCGGCGTCCCGGGGGCCTCGGAAAGCGCTGGAGTTGAGGGGTGGGCGACTGGAGGCGGCCTCGGGGGCGTGAGGGAGTTGAGGGATGTGCGATGGTGTTTGTTGAATGGATGGTCCCAGAAGGAGATTGCTGATTCTCTGGGTCTTATCTCTTTTTGTGTTTACTTCCATGCTGCTCCTGATTTAATTTCTAGGCAGACCAAAGACCCCCCTCTTCCAACACAGAGCTAAGCTGTGTGGGTGTTTATGTGATGGCCAGACCTGGGAGGTTTGGGGGATGGGGAGAGGCAGGGTGGAGAAATGGACTGTGAAGGGGCTGACCGAGAGAGAAAATGATGGGGTCAAAGGGGAGAGGCGGGCCCTGTGGAGGCCCCGCAGCCCCCAGAGATGAGATGTCCTAATAGACCCGTACTTCTCTCCGCCTGCCAGGGTCACCAGAGGAGTCCTGGGAAAGGGGAGTGCCCTTGGAGTCTTCAGCATTTGAGGAAATGGGTCTGGGGGCCCCCGGGGTGAGGAAGCTGTCCCTGGTCTCTGGAACGGTGCCCTCTCTCCTGGCAGCAGCCCTCCTGCTGCAGTGCCCCTAGTCTCCTTCCTAGCTGCAGATACCTTTTGTCCCACATGAGAGGGTTCTGTGGGAGTTTGGGAAGCTCACACTGGGGTGGGAGAGAGGCCTGGGCCCCTTCCATCAACAGGAAGCTCCAGTTTTCTGGTCCCGCCTCTTCCCCATCTGCTGCAAACCTCTCAGCCCCTGCCAGCCTTTGAACCTGGGCTAGGAACTATAAAAGGGGTGTGCTTTCCCCAGAACAATCTGGGCAAAGGGGCTTCTTTCATGGTTAGAGTTATGATTGCCTACCCCCAACACACGCACATAATCCTGGCCAAGTTTCACACTGCCTCATGGAGGGAGCTGGGGAAACGGCATAAGCATCAGGCTTAGGGTCCTATTATCGACATTGGTCTAGAATTTAATCGCCAGCCTGGGGCCATAGCAATTCCACAATTCCATGCTGGAAGGTCTTTTTCGTGTACATAGGGCACTAAAAAAAGTATCTTTCAGGCATGGGGAGGAAGCCAGTTTCTGGGAATGAAGACTGATCCAGGGGGATCCTGTGATCCCAGGCCAGCCCACTGACAGACAGGGAAGAGGCTTGGAAACCTTTGGTGGGGTCAAGGCGGGGTATTGGCCCATGATCTTTGAACCCACTTCAAAGACCATTGCATTGGGGCCCCTCAGGAACAGGGAGTGTGGGAGGGGCCCCCTGGGTGACCCTGAGCCTCTCTCATCAGCACCCCTCTCCACCTGGAGAGTGTGGTGGGGCCAGTGAGATGGGGGAGGACAACTAGGCCATGCTGGGTGTTCCCTTCAGGCACAGGTGGGGGTGGGGGTGTTTGCACACTGTGCACTTCCTCACAGATGCATTTTAATGGCAGGCACTGCCAAGCCTGCACATTTGCAATGTGGATGCACAGATGGAGGCTCTCACTCTATCTGCCATCACTGATGCACAGGGTGGACCCCCCCAGTTCCTGGTTCTAACATTCTCAGCCTTATCTCCCAGCCCTGGCCAGCCATAAACCCTTATCACCTGGAGAGGACCTGATTTAGGATCACTAGTGCTGGGATGGGCACCCACATATCCCAGTGATTTACAGGGCCCATAAAGCTGCCAGCCCAGGCAATTGGAGTGGAAAGCCAGGCCCGGTGGCCCCAGCTCTGCTGCAGCCTCCTTCTTCTTTCTTGACACAAAGTCCTCAAAGGTCCTGAGTTCAAGTGTCAGTTCTTCCTCTAACTCAGGGATGACCTTGGGCAATGTCACTACTCCTCTCTGATGGCAACTTCCTCATCTATAAATTGAGGATGATCATCCCCACCCTGCTGACCTCTGCCCAATAAATGGTCATTGGGAACCTGCTGTGCCAGGGACTGCCCAGCCCAGCATTTCACAACCAGCCTCTCAAGGGGCCTGGGTGTAGCTGCTACCGGTGGTGACAATGAATCACAGTCCCCATCCTCTGAGGATTTTCATGAGTGGCCCTGCCGGTAACAAAGGGAGGCAGTGGTGACACTATTGAGGTTTGAGGTCATATAACCCTGGGATCACTTCTGGCTCCACCCACTTGCTCTGTGATGTTAGCCTGGCCTCGGTTTCCCTCACCTGTAAAATGGAAATCATACCCCTATTGCTGTGAGGATTCATTGAGCTAAAGCCTGAGGAGTATTGGCCCAGGGCTGGGCACATTAGCAGAGGTTCCTTTAACTGGGTTAAACCTGGCCCTAGGTAGTTGTGGTTGTAGCAACAAGTCGGCCCTGGTCTAGGCTCTGGCAGAGGCCTTGGCACTTCCTGCATTCCCAGGGCCCAGGAAGGGGCAAGGAAGGCTGAGGAGCTAGGAGGAGAGCTCAAGCTGCAGGGACCTGAAAATGTGGGATTTGGATTCAGCTCCTCCCGGGACTGTGATAGGGGCAGGGAAGAGGCACAGGGAACCGAAACCCTGCACTCCTGGGGCTCACAGCTCGAGAAGGCTGAATTCACATCCCTAAACAGAAAACTACCATGCTCAATGTTCAGGAGGCAGGGTGGGCAGATAGAGTTGAAGGTACGAGATGAGAGCAGGCTTTGGAGCCACACTGCCTGAGGTTCACACCTCAACCCCAACACTGGGATAAGTCCCTTCACCTCCCTTGGGCTGTAAACTCCTAAATAAAATGGGGGTAAAGATAGCACTTACCTCACATGGTTATGCTAAGGATTCAACTAGCTGATGCTGTGTAGAGGGCCTAGTAGAGGTCCAGGCACTTAATAAGTGCTCAATAAACCTCAGCTGTAATAATTAGCTGTTAAAGACAACAAAGGTATTATGCTAGAATGTTGCAGGAGCCCAGGGCAGCTAATCCAGTTAGTGGGTGGGAAGTTGGGAAGGCTTGCTGGAGGAGGCAGGTCTGAGCTGAGTCTTAAAAGACAAGTAGAAAAGTTTAGATCAGAAAAGAGTTAAACAAAAGTAATCTGGGTTGGTTGTAAAATCAGCAAACATTTATCTCTGAAGCTTGGTAGTAAGCTTCGAAACATGTATATGATAGGTGTTGTATTCCTAACTATCGTTTTTTTACTGTCTTGAAGAAAAATAGGTAAAAAAAAAAAAAAAAAAAGACAAGTAGATGTTAACCAAAGAAGGGGAAGGGAAATCCGGGCAGAGAAAGCAGAATGAAAAATGGCAGAGAAGTGGAGTGTACAGAAGCACTGAGTGAGAGATGAGACTGGAGAGGTATGTGGGGCCAGATAGACGGGACTTGTTTGTTGGAATTAGAAGGATGGACTGATCCTTCCTTGCCGGGTGGGTAGGGTGGGGGTGTTAGTTATCAGGATCCTGATTGTATAGCCCAAGAAACCTTCAGAGAGGGCCGGTCAACCCTAGCAAGGGAAAGGGATCCTGTGGCTAATTCTCTGAGTAACAGAAGAGGAAGCTAGGAACAGGCTGGGATTCAAACTCTGGTCTCCTGCCCCCTTCCAGTGCTCTTTCCATGCTCTCTCTTCCCACCCCCACCTCCCCATCCCCCTTCCCACAACTCCCTCCCATCAGGAGCCTCGGCTTCTGTCTGTCCTTACTTTCTGGCTTTCTGCACCCTCAGAGTTTCATCTGATTAGCAGATGATTCAGGGAAAGTTTGCACAGACTCCTGGCTGGCCTTCATGCCCCTCGCATCTGTTGAGATTAAACCCACATGCAGAACAAAATTTAATCAATAGCCAGGAATCCACTGCTCCCCAACCTGGATCTCTGCCATAGGAAAGCAGCACAAGACAGCGTCTTTCCTGCCAGCTCCTGTGGAGGCTGCAGCCCCTCTTCTCTCCTCTTCACACCTACCCTATTTCCTGGGACTGTGGAGAGAATCCTGGGAGAGTAGAGAGATGGAGGCAGAGAGAGAAGAGAGTTGGAAGCTGTCACTGGCACCTTATGGGGGCCTCATTGATAGAGGGGGTGGCAGAAATTTCTGCTCATGAACATTTTGAAATAAACAGAAGTAGAAATTAATCCAGTGATGGAGATGGCATTTTCTGTTCCTGCCCTGCAGAAAGTTCAGGAAAACTCCCCCCATGGCTGTGCTCTCCCCCCCTGTGCCTCAGTCACAGGAGCCAAAAGTCACCTCAGCAGGAGGCTGGGATTAGAGCTTCTTTGGGCTTTCCAAGTATATTCATTTACATTCTGGTTTGTAGTGGAGGGACTCCTATAGAAAGTGATGAGGGGGGAATCCGGTGGGGAGTTATGGGGAAGGGAGCCACCCATTGGGGGAAAAGGGGGACTTTCCCCTCCTCATTTAACTCTGTGGCAACCTTAAGCAAACAATCTCTTTCAGGTGTGTGTGTGTGTGCGCGCGCGCGCGTGTGTGTGTTTAACTTCTTTCCCCCATTATCCAAACAATGCCTGCTCATTGTAGAAAATTTGGAAAGAAGCATGGAAAAAAGTCAGCAAGAATCTTATCTCCCGGAAGCAACCATTTTATAATTTGACATAAATTCAAGAAAAAAATTAAAAAGAAAATAATCACCCCCCCAACTCAAACCATCTGTTTAATGTTTCTGTTTCCCCATTCAGTCTTTATATGCAAACAGCAAACACACTATTGACATGATGAACAATTTATTGTCCTGCCTTTTAACCATTACATGTCAACATAAACTTGAGTTCATGTAAGTGCGCAGGCTTTATAACTGTCATTTTGTGGTGCCACAATATTTCCGGTTGTGTCATCATTTACACTCTTCTGTTGGGGCAAGCATTTTACTTCTCATTGTAAATAACAATACAGTGAACACATTCCCTGTGGAGGGACAGAGCCACAGGAAGGGGAGGAAGACAGGGGTCTCAGTTCCTCTCTCCAGGTCCTCACTGAGCACAGCTACACCTGGTTCATGCAAATGGTTTGGGGAGGTGGGTGGCTTAAAGTAAAAGGTTTGTGGAAAAACCCTTCCACCCTCAGAGGCCAGTTGGAGAATCCCAGACTGGAGTGCTAGCTCTGTGACCTTTGGTGTGCCTGTAAAGCAGAGAATGTGTGTGTGGTGGTGGTGGGGGTTCTGGGTGGATTTGCAGGATAGGGAGGGTAGGAGGAAAAAATGCGGTGCCTGAAGGTGCCTCCTCTCTGAATGACTTTGTGCAACAATGGCGCCCTCTGCTGTCTCTGCTCTTCTAACAGTTCAGGGCTTTTTGCAATTTGAAAGTTCTTCTTACTGTCTAACTGCAGATCAGTTATTGTTACCTAGAGTTTCTTTTTTGGTTGAGCATCATTTAAGGACAATGAGATAGCATTCAGGGAGTTAAAAACCAATTGTTTAGGCCCACGCAGAACCTTACCCTCCTTCTGCTGACTTCCTGGACAGTACCATGTGCAACATCATTTTAACATCTGAACTACTCTCTCTTAGATGCCAGAGGGGAAAGTGAGGCAAGCAGCAGCTTCCCTGAAGACCCCGTCCTAACCACTTTCTTCTCCGGGTGTGGTCCTGGCTCCCTCATTCCCTGGGGAGGGGTGCGGTGTTAGAGCTGCAGAAAGAAGCTAAGGTTTAGCAAGGCAGTAGACAGCTCACCTCCCACCTCTAAAAAGGGCCTCATGTGGGCCTTAAGATAAACCTTTTACCTTAAGCCACCCACCTCCCCAAACCATTTGCATGAACCAGGTGGTAGCTGTGCTCAGTGAGGACCTGGAGAGAGGAACTGAGACCCCTGTCTTCTTCCCCTTCCTGTGGCCCTGTCCCTCCACAGGGAATGCATTCACTGTATTGCTGTTTACAATGGGAAGTAAGCTGTTTCCCCAATAGGAGAGTGTAAATGATGCTGATTAGAGCCATCTGCCCTGTCCCCTCCCTTAGTGTGGCAACGGGAGTGGGGGTTGGGGTGGGGTGGAGGTCACCCCAAGGTCCCCAGAAGTATAAAGTTTAATCAGACCTGTGTGGGCTGGATGGGTGGAGGGCAGGTTTCATGGGTGTAGGAATTACATAGTCGCAGAGGGGCCACACTTAGAAGGGTTCCACACTTGGTTTAATGAATGCTCTGCCGTCGCCGACTTGAAATTCTTAATGATTTTTTTTAACAAGGGGCACCGCACTTTCATTTCATAGCAGGTCATGGGTGGAGGGACCTGACTCTTAGCTGGATCTCCACCTTCCCAGGGCTGGCTGGGAGCAACTTGGCAACGGAAGCCACAGGGGACAAACCATGCACCAGTAGCCCCTAGTGAAACCTTCCGTTGGCGCAAGTTCTGCTTCCTCGCAGGAAACGCTCCATACTCTCTTGCACACAAAGCAGAGCGATGATCTCGAAGGCTTCTTCTGCAGCCTGGCAATATTCGAAGTCCGGCCCAGCCCCTGGGCCTCCGGAGCGGCGCCTGCTTTTTCAGTAGCTTTTGCACAGCCAGGTCAGTGGCGCACGGTCCGCTGCGGCCGGCCTCGGCCAGGAGCGCTGTTTGGCGGTGGCGGGAACCGGGTCTGGGACCCCAGGAGAGTCTCCTGGGACCATGGTTGCCCGGCGGTGGCCGCTGACAACTGGACGGCCCCAACTGAATACGGGCTGCGGCCTCGACAGGCCTGGAACGTGCTGAACGGCGCCTGCAGGAAGGCCGAGCTCTGCAGACTCTTCAGCCTCTACAGTCTGGTCTCCCTCCCGGACTCACACCGCGCGCCGGGACCGATGTTATATAACGAAGCTCCAGGAGGCCCTTGGTGGTGACCCTGGGAAACCCTGCAGGCGGGAACCAAGTTGCAGCAAGACCCTCCCAGGGCTCTGCCCAGCGCACCAACGCAGCCTTGTGGCTGCTCAGTATGCCTTCTGGTCCCTCTTTCCTGGATTGGTCCCTGCTCTGAGGAGCTGTACCCTGCTTCTTCGTGCTTTCCAGCATCACCGCCTTTACGATCATGCGTAAGTAGCTTGGCAACCTCGCCAACTACACCCTAGGGGCAGATATCTGGACTCGAAGTTGTGGTACCCTTCATTGGGAACAGCTGAACCTTACTCCTTGCCACTAGGACTTTCGGAGGCAAGGGATGGGGGTGTCCACATGAGATGAGCGTCACCCAGAGTAGAAGGACATATCCAATTCGAGGAATGTGCATGGCAGGAATTCCAAGGATTTTTCTCTCCTGCTTCGCAGGTAGCAGTGTGTGCGCAGCTTGGGTGCCGGCACAGGGTCGATTCTCTGGAAACGGAGGGCACCTTTCCCAGGGCGCATCCTTCCCACACTACGCATGGGACAGTTCTGGAGTGGCCAGGGACTATGTCCATAATGTGTGAATGTCCTACAGCTGGAGCATGGGCTTCAAGTCCTGCCCATCTCGTGCACTACCTAGGTCTGAACAAGTCGTGGGCCTTCGCTGGGTCTCCTCAAGGAAATTCGGAACTCCTGGGCGCTTCCAGTTCAAACCAGCGTTGGTTTGAACAGTTGAGGTAGACGATGATCCATGCGGGCTATTGGAACAGTGTAAACTTGTCTTGGAATCGGGGCCGGATCCTGAGTGGAGGCTGCTGCGGAGACGCGGTTCCTCGGAGGCTGCAGGAGGGGCGCGGGAAGCTTCAGCACCACGGGATGGACAGCTCCCTGGAGGCCGCAGCCGCTGCGGTCGCTGCCTGATTCTACATAGCGAGTGTTAGCCTGGAGAGGGTCTGGGACCCGGGGGCCGTCCGGGCAGGGCCTGAGCTCCGGGACCGGGTCTCAAGGGCCGAAAGGCTGTATCGGGCTTGGGGCTGCGCTCAGTGCATCGGCGCCCCAGCTTGAGTTCAGGGATGAGGGCAGGGAGGGAGGGAGGTAGCCGGGGCCGAGCCAGCCTGGGATGGCTGGGGCTTCAGGATCGCGGGGCCCGGGGCTGAAGTCGGAGTCCGGCCGTTGAGCTTTCTTCCGATGCTCTTGGAATTCCAGTGTAGACACTGGCACCAGGGCCCTTTGTGACCCACCCAGGGCACCCTCAGGCCCAGGCGTGCAGCCTCAATCTCACATCCCGCCCCAGGTTAAAAAGCAAGATTAGGACACCGCTGACGAGAAATGGAGGAGCAGAGGGATTTTTTTTTCTTTTCCTTACTTATGGAATTGATATGAAGATTAAATGTTTATGAAGTGCCAGGTATATAAATATCACTGGTTTCCAATTGTTCTCTCTCTGTCTTTCTCTCATTAGAGAAGTGGTGAGTTTACAGAAAAATCATGCATTAAATAATAAAATACAGGGTTCTTATATGATTATTACCTTGCATTGATGTAGTACATTTGTTACAGTTGAGGAAAGCACATTTTAATAGTTGTACTATTAACTATATTCCTAAGTTTACCTTAGGGTTCACTGTTCCAGTTCCATTGATTTCTTTTAAAAAATTTTATTCTAGTAACATATGCAGCCTAAAATTTTCCCTTTTAACTATATTCAAATATATAATTATACCATTACCATCATCCATCACCATAACTTTTCCATTATCCAGAATAGAAACTGTACATTTTTAAAAAATGCCTTAATGCCCTATTCCCTACACCCACCTGGTCCCCTGGTAACCTAAATTTTAGATTCTGACTCTATGAGTTTGCTTATTTTAATTATTTTATATCAATATGATCATAGAATATTTGCCATTTTGCATCTGGCTTTTTTCATGCAACATAATGTCTTCAAGATTCATCCATGTTGTCGCCCGTATCAGAACTTCATTCCTTTTTAAATTAAAAAAAAAAAAAGTGTTATTCACACACCATACAATCCATCCAAAGTGTATAATCAATGACTATCAGTATAATCACAGAGTTATGCATTCATCACCACAATCAATTTGAGAACATTCTCATTGCTCAAAAAAAATTTTTTTTCTCATGCCCCATATACATCCCCCCATTATTAAGAATAGTACCTTTTTTTTACAATTGATGCAAAAATATTATGTTACTGTTAACTATAGTCCATAGTTTGAATTAATTGTATTTTCCCCATATACAACCCTATTATTAACACCTTGTAATAGTGATGTATATTTGTTCTAGTTCATGTAAAAACATTCTTGTATTTTTACAATTAACCAATCATTGTTTACAGTGGGGTTCACTATGTTATACAGTCCCATATTTTATCCTATAGTTTTCCTTTTAGTGACATACACAACCCTAAACTGTCCCTTTCAACCATAATCATATCTATACTTCAGCACGGTTAGTCATCCTTATAGTAATGTGCTACCATCACCTCTATCCATTTCCTAGCATCTACAATCAACCTTATTTAAAATTCTGTACAAATTAAGCATCAGCTCCCCATATCCTATTCTCTTTCTAACTCCTGGTAACCTACACTCTAGATTTTAGCTCCAAGAGTTTGCTCATTATAATTAGTTCATATTAGTAAGACCATACAATATTTGTCCTTTTGTGTCTGACTTATTTCACTCAGCATAATGTCCTCAAGGTTCATCCATGTTGTTTTATGCATCAAGATTTCATTTCTTTCTACAACTGAATAATATTCCATTTGTGTATGTGCCACATTTGTTTAACCATTCATTCATTGATGGACACTTGGGTTGCTTCCTTCTTTTGGCAATTGTGAATAATGCCACTATGAACATCAGTGTGCAAATACCTGTTTAAGTCCCTGCTTTCAATTCTTTTTGGGTATATATCTAGAAGTGGGTATTTTGAGGGCAGAGAGGCAAAGCAGTGAGGCTGTGCTGACCTGGTGCAGCAAGGGAACATATTAACTGTTTCTAGGAACCACATAAATGACCCTTTGTAGGGCATAAGATTAGGAAGCGTTTTACATTGTCTGAGCCCCACAACAGCCCTGAATTAGGACCGAATATCCACTCTAATAGATGGAGAGTTCAGCTCAGAGAGGATAACCAACCCCTCCAAGTCACACAAGCCAGGACTCCAACCCAGGATTGTGGATGCTGGATCTGCTGCTGTCTTTTGGGCCCACTGCCTCAGTCACCAGCACCTCTGGGAATCAGTCTTGGGGTGCCCCTATGTGAGCACGGCCAGGGAACTGACACGATAAGACAGAGGGAGTGAGACTTCCGGGAAGATGGTGGAGTAGGTGAGGCAGAGTGGGCTTCTCCTCCTCCATGAAAGTAACTAGAAAGGGGCTGGAGAACACCAGGGACCATGGTTTCAGGATGTGACCTGCCATAGAGGGTCCCCCACAGTACATGGAGGGGACACCGACAAAAAACAGATGAGAGACAGCTGCTGGAGGGACGTGCCTAACTCTGCAAATGAATTCATCACCCTTTCCCTGATGTGGGACAGGATTAATGAGCCTTCCTGTCAATGTGGGACATGGATTTTGTGGAACATGGATTCTGGGACATTCCTGACCCTGGCATCAAGGGATTGAGAGTGGCTTTTTGACTCAAAAAGGGAAAAGAAAGGCAACAAAATAAGGTTTTAGTGGCTAAGAGAATTCGAATAGAGTCAAGAGGCTGTCCTGGAGGTTCCTCCTACGCAAGATTTACCTAGATACGCCAAATGACCACAATATGATAAGCCCAAGTCAACAGTAGTCCTGAAAACCTTAAAGAGCACCTGGATCCCTATCTGAGACTCTACAAAAGTTTCACTCACTAAGTTTATTCTTCAGAGACTTAAATCCTTTAGCATGCCCCTATGCCAGCTAAATCCCAAAACCCAGGGGCAATATCCTCTTCAAGAACATTAACTAGATATGTCCCCTTTGTTCATAAAGTTGACACCCCTTTTCAACATGAACAGGTTAGGGTGGTCACTGCCTAGACATCCCTGAAGGTCAGGAAAGTGATTAAACTAGAGGAAGGGGTAGCAACAGACAAGACGGAAATTAACAAAGGATTATGAATATTGAATCTTTATATAATTTTCTTTTTCTTAGTTGCTAGGGTACTGGAATAGCTAGAAGGAAAGAATTGAAATGGTGGGACCATAACCCATAGCATGCTTTGAAATTTGTTCTAATAGCTACTTGTTAAATTGTAATTTGAAAGCTATACCTTTTTTTATATATATTTCACAATAAGGAAATAACTGAAACTATGGTACAATAACTCATAACAATTTTGGAAATTTCCTATATATCTACTTGTTAAACTGTACTTTGAAAGATATTACCTTTTTGTATATATATCATATTTCATAATAAGGAAATAACTGAAACTATGGAACAGTAACCTATAATATTTTTTGAAATTTGCTCTCTTAACTACTTGTTATATTGCACTTGGAAAGTTATCACTTCTAAATATATATGTTATATCCTACAATTAAAAAAATATGAGATGCGGTCGCAGCTAGGGGCGGGCACCCACGGAACCCTCTGCGGTCGGCGTTGCTTGAGGGGTACCGGTGGCGGCTCTTCCCGGAGGCGAGGGTGAGGCGGGGGACTTGGCTGAGTCCCCGGCGGAGGCGTGCAAGGTGTGGAGGGCGGCGAGAGAGGAGCGCGAGACAATCTCTCTTCAGGAGGGTTGAACCAAAAAGCGTTTATTTAGGGGTGAGCACAAGTTATATAGGGTGGCATAGAGGGCGGGGTCGGTGTTAGGGGTGTGGGGTCCTTACATGGCAATGCTGAGGGGATAAAGGCTAGGATTGGTTCTGAGAGGGCGCGGAGGTCGTTTGAAAAAGGGGCGGGAGTTGCTCTGGCAACGGTGCATGCGCACTGGTGGTGGCGGGAGTTGCTCTGGCAACGGGGGTGGCGGGCAAGATAAGGGGGGCGGTTTTCTCTGGCAAGCTTCCCTTAACGGTTGTATTTTGGGTGGGGGAGATGGGGCCTGTGGCCGGCTCCACTTTCTCAGGCCCGGGGGGCTGTGGAGGGTAATACTGCCCGTGCCCACTACCCTCCCCAGGGGCTGGCCAGGTCCCCTGGCCCCGGCCCGCCAAGTCGGAACTCAGCACCAGCAACCCGCAATGAGAAAATGTAGCTTATGAGGGGTGACAATGTGATTGGGAAAGCCATATGGATCACACTCCCCTTTGTCCAGTATATGGATGGATGAGTAGAAAAATGGGGGGGGGGGGACAACACCCAGTGATATTTTTTACTTTAATTGTTCCTTTTCACTTTAATTTTTATTCTTACTACTTTCGTGTGTGTGGTAATGAAAATGTTCAAAAATTAATTTTGGTTATGGATGCAAAACTGTATGGTGGTACTATGAACAACTGATTGTACGCTTTGTATGACGGTATGGTATGTGAATATATCTCAATAAAATTGAATTATTAAAAAGAAAAAAGGCAGAGGGGGCGGCACTCGGGACTGCAGTAATTTGTCATAATGGTCTATTCAACAAATGGGGCTGGGAGAGTTGGATATCCATATCCAAAAGAATGAAAGAGGACCCCTACCTCACCCCCTACACAAAAATTAACTCAAAATGGACGAAATATCTCAATATAAAAGAAAGTACCATAAAACTCCTAGAAGATAATGTGGGAAAACATCTTCAAGACCTTGTATTAGGTGGCCACTTCCTAGACTTTACACCCAAAGCACAAGCAACAAAAGAAAAAATAGATAAATGGGAACTCCTCAAGCTTAGAAGTTTCTGCACCTCAAAGGAATTTCTCAAAAAGGTAAAGAGGCAGCCAACTCAATGGGAAAAAACTTTTGGAAACCATGTATCTGACAAAAGACTGATATCTTGCACATATAAAGAAATCCTACAACTCAATGACAGTAGTACAGACAGCCCAATTATAAAATGGGCAAAAGATATGAAAAGACAGTTCTCTGAAGAGGAAATACAAATGGCCAAGAAACACATGAAAAAATGTTCAGCTTCACTAGCTATTAGAGAGATGCAAATTAAGACCACAATGAGATACCATCTAACACCGATTAGAGTGGCTGCCATTAAACAAACAGGAAACTACAAATGCTGAAGGGGATGTGGAGAAATTGAAACTCTTATTCATTGTTGATGGGACTGTATAATGGTTCAGCCACTCTGGAAGTCAGTCTGGCACTTCCTTAGAAAACTAGAAATAGAGTTACCATTCGATCCAGCGATTGCACTTCTCGGTATACACCCGGAAGATCGGAAAGCAGTGACACGAACAGATATCTGCACGCCAATGTTCATAGCAGCATTATTCACAATTGCCAAGAGATGGAAACAACCCAAATGTCCTTCAGCAGATGAGTGGATAAATAAAATGTGGTATATACACATGATGGAATACTACGCGGCAGTAAGAAGGAACGACCTTGTGAAACATATGACAACATGGATGAACCTTGAAGACATAATGCTGAGCGAAATAAGCCAGGCACAGAAAGAGAAATATTATATGCTACCACTAATGTGAACTTTGAAAAATGTAAAACGAATGGTTTGTAATGTAGAATGTAGGGGAACTAGCAATAGAGAGCAATTAAGGAAGGGGGAACAGTTATCCAAGAAGAACAGATATGCTCTTTAATGTTCTGGGGATGCCCAGGAATGACTATGGTCTGTTAATTTCTGATGGATATAGTAGGAGCAAGTTCACAGAAATGTTGCTATATTAGATAACTTTCTTGGGGTAAAGTAGGAACAGGTTGGAAGTAAAGCAGTTATCTTAAAAAAAAAAAAAAAGGCAGAGGGGGCGGCACTTGGGACTGCAGTAATTTGTGGCCCTGGTGTGTGTGTGGGGGAGGGGGACGCGCACTTGGTGCGGGTACCCTGGACAGGTGGAATCTTTCCCCCAGGCCTGGGATGAGGCGCAGGCCTCCCAATAAGCCTGACTGTCTGTACACAACAGCCATCTCCCGAGCTCGCACTCAAGGCCCCTCACTTCACTTGCCCGACTTATCCCCAGCCCCGTCTACTCCACCAGCAGCTCCTGGTTCCACCTCCTCACTATTTCAGCCTTCTTAGATTTCGTCTACCCCAAACGCCCTTCCTCTCCATTTCCAGTCAAGTTCCATTCAGAGCTCGTATGTCCCCTCCTGCCTCAACGGCCCTGGTCCCAACATCTCCAATCAGCCGGCGTCTCCCCAGCTCGGGTCCGGTCAGCCCAGACCCCCTGCCTTCACGGCAGATGTCACTCAGTGGGTCTCTCCTCTCTACCCCGTCAGTGTCCCCATCCCCAAGGCCTTGAGCTTCTTGAGGATGAAGCCGGGTTAACTCCTTTCAGGGAAAAACCAGGCGCACAGGAAGTGCCCTATAAATAATTGTCACTGAATGAGATTTGTCTTGCTTTACTCCACGTAGGTGGTTTGAGGTGAAGAAAGGTGAACTCCAACCTCCAAATGTCTCAGCATCACCCTGGGGCTGGTTTGTCTGAAGACCCCGTCGCTGGCACTGATCCAGGATTTTCCAGCAGCAGGATGTATTTACATGGGCAGGGAGTACGCCACCGTGATGGTGCATTCTGAATTTATTTCACAGATTTAGTTACAGGCCAGAGAGGGGCTGTGACTTGTCCCAAGTCAAATAGTGAGGTAGGGAGGGTCAAGGGCAGCATCAGTTTATAAAGGTGTGACTTTTCAGCAACCTAGGAGACAGCCAGCAAATAGCAGCTTCCAAATTTAGCCCAGGGCCAGCACTCCTGGGCGGTGTGCCCAGTCGACCGCAACCACAATCTACTTCCTAGATCTTGAGGACCATCAAGATCAGTCTATTGGTTATGCCTGCCAGGCGATGCTGAGTGTGGTTTGGTCCTGATTTGTGAGCAGAGAGGTTGGCTTCTGAAAGGCACCACTGAGTCAGCCAGTACCTGGAGAAGACAGAGTGTCATGTGACACCGTGGTCATTGGCATCTGTCCAGGAAAGCACAAATATGCTGGCAGTTCCTCAAAAGGCTAAACATAGTGTTACCATGAGACCCAGCAATTCCACTTCTAGGTATATACCCAAGAGAAATAAAAACATATGTCCACACAAAATGTGCACGTAAATGTCCATGGCAGCATTACTCCTAATAGCCAACAACCCAAATGTCTGTCATCAGATGGGTAAACAAAATGTGGTAAAGACATACAATGAAGTATATTATTCGGCAAATAAAGAAATGAAGTACTGATACAGGCTCCTGCAGCAACGAACCTTGAAAACATACTAAGTGAAAGAAGCCAGGTACAAAATGCCACATACTGTATGATTTCATTTATATGAAATGTCCAGAACGGGGAATTCTGTATGGATAGAAAGTAGGGCTGGGAGGTGGGGGAATGATAACTAAAGCATCCAGCACTTCTTTCTGGAGTGATAAAAATGTTTTAAAATTGACTGTGGTGATGGTGCACATATCTATGAATATACCACAGACCACTGAACTGTGCTTTTTTTTTTTTTTTTTTTTTTTTTTTTTTTTTGTTATTTCTATTTATTTCTTTTTTTGGGGGGAGGGGGTATCAAAAAGTTTGGTTTCTGCTTCAAAGAGCTTTCCCAAGGAGTGGCGATTCATTTTCATGACATGTCATCATGGACAAACACTGTTCTGTCTTTCACAATAGTCTGAATTCAAGGTAATGTGTGTATATGTGTTGTTCTGAAATACAGTGCATGCCTCTGGACACATGGGGGTTACTTGTGTTCCCGTTCTTATATGAAAGGAACTGGTATTCTGGCTTCAAGAACAAATTTAAAAAATCACAAATTCAACTTGTCTTTGATTTGAGTATGGGCTAATTACTAAGGGACCATTCAGCAATAAAGGTTTCAAATATTTAAATACCCTGTGAAACTGGTATTAATTAAGGGACTACTGATTCTAAGAATTATGCAACCAATAAGGGAATGCAGTAAGTATTATAGGCCTACGTGCTGAGTTCAGAGCAAAATATCAATAATTTTCTCACCTTTGCTATACCTAAAAGTGGAGGGAGGGGAAAACAGGAATTATATGAATAATATTAAATAAAAAGTGCTTATAGAACTAGAATTTTGTTTTTTCATTAAATTTGTCACTTATTCCAATTTGATAAAATGCTTGTAAGGAAAATAACTTAAGGCAGAAGACTAGTTGTATTTTTGCTGTTCAGAACTTCTTGAGAGCAAAAGAATGAATACCGATCAACTTTTCTGGTTTAAACTTAATTACTTGTCTTAAAACATGCTATTTTAAACTTAAACATCTATGTTATGCCTTAAAAATTTAAAGCAGAAAATAAAATCATATAGAAAGTCAGAAACTTCATTAGAACTAGACAGATGTTTGCTTGTAGTTTTTGGTATCCAAAACCTTTTTTCCACACATTGCACAGATGCCCTTTTTATAGGCACAGCCTTGACAGTAATGAGAACCTGGTTGGTGCACAGAACTTTTACAAATTCTGCAAGTGGAGAATTTATTCTTTCCATACGGATCAAATCTTGCTTTTTTTGACGTCAAAGCTTTGTTTTCATTCAGCTTTCTTCCACCACTTTCTGTGGTATTCCTTGCGCCATCTTTCCAAGTATCTGGAGTGATGACAGTACCAAGTTTCTTTTCACATTTCTCGCACACCATCCTTCCACCGACGGTTCTCGGAAGTAGCAGTAGCAACTTGAAAACATAAACACTCGAACTGTGCTTTTAAATGGCTGAATTGTACATTGTGCAATCTATATCATACTAAAACTGTGCTTTTTTAAAAGAAGTCAGTCGTAAAAGACCACGTTGTTGTAAGATTTAAAGTATATTTAATGTCCAGTATAGGTAAAACTATGGAGAAAGAAAGTAGATTAGTGATTGCCTAGGGTTGGTGGTGTCGTGGAGAAATAGGGAGTGACTGCTAACGGGTATGGGGTTTCTTTTTTTTCTTTAATTTTTTTTTATTTTTTTATTATTATTTTTTTTAATCTTCATTTTATTGAGATATATTCACATACCACGCAGTCATACAAAACAAATCGTACATTCGATTGTTCACAGTACCATTACATAGTTGTACATTCATCACCTAATCAATCCCTGACACCTTCATTAGCACACACACAAAAATAACAAGAATAATAATTAAAGTGAAAAAGAGCAATTGAAGTAAAAAAGAACACTGGGTACCTTTGTCTGTTTGTTTGTTTCCTTCCCCTATTTTTCTACTCATCCATCCATAAACTAGACAAAGTGGAGTGTGGTCCTTATGGCTTTCCCAATCCCATTGTCACCCCTCATAAGCTACATTTTTATACAATTGTCTTCGAGATTCATGGGTTCTGGGTTGTAGTTTGATAGTTTCAGGTATCCACCACCAGCTACCCCAATTCTTTAGACCCTAAAAAGAGTTGTCTAAAGTGTACGTAAGAGTGCCCACCAGAGTGACCTCTCGGCTCCTTTTGGAATCTCTCTGCCACTGAAGCTTATTTCATTTCCTTTCACATCCCCCTTTTGGTCAAGAAGATGTTCTCCGTCCCATGATGCCAGGTCTACATTCCTCCCCGGGAGTCATATTCCACGTTGCCAGGGAGATTCACTCCCCTGGGTGTCTGATCCCACGTAGTGGGGAGGGCAGTGATTTCACCTTTCAAGTTGGCTTAGCTAGAGAGAGAGGGCCACATCTGAGCAACAAAGAGGCATTCGGGAGGAGGCTCTTAGGCACAATTATAGGGAGGCCTAGCCTCTCCTTTGCAGCAACCGTCTTCCCAATTTACCTATGGTAGAGGGCTCAACGCATCAAACCACCAGTCCCCTATTTCTGTGGTCGTTAGCAACCATCGAGGTGGGGTAGGCCAATACCCCTGCATTCTCCACAGGCTCCTCAAGGGGGCACTACAAATTTTTTTCCTTGTTTCTCTTTTTTTTTTTTTTTTTTAACTTCCCTTTCTTTTTTAAATCAACTGTATGGAAAAAAAACAAAAAAACAAAAAAAACATACAATAAAAGAACATTTCAAAGAGACCATAACAAGGGAGTAAGAAAAAGACAACTAACCTAACTGCTTTACTTCCAACCTGTTCCTACTTTACCCCAAGAAAGTTACCTAATATAGCAACATTTCTGTGAACTTGCTCCTACTATATCCATCAGAAATTAACACACCATAGTCATTCCTGGGCATCCCCAGAACGTTAAATAGCATATCTGTTCTTCTTGGATTACTGTTCCCCCTTCCTTAATTGCTCTCTATTGCTAGTTCCCCTACATTCTACATTACAAACCATTCGTTTTACATTTTTCAAAGTTCACATTAGTGGTAGCATATAATATTTCTCTTTCTGTGCCTGGCTTATTTCACTCAGCATTATGTCTTCAAGGTTCATCCATGTTGTCATATGTTTCACAAGGTCGTTCCTTCTTACTGCCGTGTAGTATTCCATCGTGTGTATATACCACATTTTATTTATCCACTCATCTGCTGAAGGACATTTGGGTTGTTTCCATCTCTTGGCAATTGTGAATAATGCTGCTATGAACATTGGCGTGCAGATATCTGTTCGTGTCACTGCTTTCCGATCTTCCAGGTATATACTGAGAAGTGCAATCGCTGGATCGAATGGTAACTCTATTTCTAGTTTTCTAAGGAACTGCCAGACTGACTTCCAGAATGGCTGAACCATTATACAGTCCCATCAACAATGAATAAGAGTTCCAATTTTGCCACATCCCCTTCAGCATTTGTAGTTTCCTGTTTGTTTAATGGCAGCCACTCTAATCGGTGTTAGATGGTATCTCTTTGTGGTCTTAATTTGCATCTCTCTAATAGCTAGTGAAGCTGAACATTTTTTCATGTGTTTCTTGGCCATTTGTATTTCCTCTTCAGAGAACTGTCTTTTCATATCTTTTGCCCATTTTATAATTGGGCTGTCTGTACTATTGTCATTGAGTTGTAGGATTTCTTTATATATGCAAGATATCAGTCTTTTGTCAGATACATGGTTTCCAAAAATTTTTTCCCATTGAGTTGGCTGCCTCTTTACCTTTTTGAGAAATTCCTTTGAGGTGCAGAAACTTCTAAGCTTGAGGAGTTCCCATTTATCTATTTTTTCTTTTGTTGCTTGTGCTTTGGGTGTAAAGTCTAGGAAGTGGCCACCTAATACAAGGTCTTGAAGATGTTTTCCTACATTATCTTCTAGGAGTTTTATGGTACTTTCTTTTATATTGAGATCTTTCACCCATTTTGAGTTAATTTTTGTGTAGGGGTTGAGGTAGGGGTCCTCTTTCATTCTTTTGGATATGGATATCCAACTCTCCCAGCCCCATTTGTTGAAAAGACCATTATGACTCAGTTCAGTGACTTTGGGGGCCTTATCAAAGATCAGTCGGCCATAGATCTGAGGGTCTATCTCTGAATTCTCAATTCGATTCCATTGATCTATATGTCTATCTTTGTGCCAGTACCATGCTGTTTTGGCAACTGTGGCTTTATAATAAGCTTCAAAGTCAGGGAGTGTAAGTCCTCCCACTTCGTTTTTCTTTTTTAGAGTGTCTTTAGCAATTCGAGGCATTTTCCCTTTCCAAATAAATTTGATAACTAGCTTTTCCAAGTCTGCACAGTAGGTTGTTGGAATTTTGATTGGGATTGCATTGAATCTGTAGATGAGTTTGGGTAGAATTGACATCTTAATCACATTTAGCCTTCCTATCCATGAACATGGAATATTTTTCCATCTTTTAAGGTCCCCTTCTATTTCTTTTAGTAGAGTTGTGTAGTTTTCTTTGTATAGGTCTTTTACATCTTTGGTTAAGTTTATTTCTAGGTACTTGATTTTTTTAGTTGCTATTGAAAATGGTATCTTTTTCTTGAGTGTCTCTTCTTTGAGTAGCTGCTCTAGGTGCTGTGTCTCTTCTGATCTTTTGATTTGGGTGCTTGGGCTTGGGTTGTCCATATCGTCTGGTTTTTTCATATGCTTTATAATTTTCTGTTGTTTTTGGCCTCTTGGCATTTGCTGGACTTGATAGGGTTCTTTTTGGATTTGTGGACCAACTGAAGTCCTTATCTCTAATTTATCAGATCTACAGCTTCGTGGAGTACACTTTCTCTAACTAACCAGCAGGTGGCGTCCACGAGCCACCTGTTCTCCACAAGCCAGTTCTCCCCTGCTTAGCCTTTGTGGTGACTGGGGGAGTGAGTCTTGTGGGGTCCAATTGGTGTACCAAGCTTGCGTGTGTAGTTGGTGTTGCCCACCCTGTATATGGGGCGTGTTTCTGGGCAGTCAGGGAGGGGGGGTGGCTCTAACAATCAAATCTCCCTGGTGATCCTAGAGTTTTAAAGCTGCTGCAATAGTCTAATCCTTCAGTTCAGTCCTGCCACAGTTTGTCTCTGCCACTGACCCACAAGTCCTTGGTATTGGTGTATGGCTCCTGAGACTTGCAAGTGGGCCCCTCTTCCAGGCTGTGCACCCCCTGGTCCTCTGTTGAGGGATGACTGTGCTATGTCACAGGTGAGTACCGTCCCCCCAGGGCAGTTCTGGGCTCCTGGGCTGTGTAGGGAGGCTCCCAGTCTGCTGAAATGATGGCTGAATGGGTGGGGTTTCTTTTTGAGGTGGTCTATGGAGGACACTTCCCCCCTTCAGTCAGAGACAGACCTTGTGCTGGTTTGACAAGACAAGGGGCCTTTCTGCTACTTGAAAAGGTGCCTCGTTCTAGGGGCAGCTTGGGTTGAAGCCCACAATCACTTCACTGGCTGGGTCCTTGTGTAGTGCACAAACCACACCACTGTACTCAGCATCCCTCCCAGGGGAGGTGAGACAAATCCTCTAGGGTGCCAGGCCTAGCCTGAGAGCTCCCCTCTGGTCACCCCATTCAGACTGACGGTCTTTGTCTTCATAAGTCCAGGGCCGTGGCAAGATGTCTCTGTGCCAGCTAGTCTCTGGGCCCTCCCTGTGTGCAACTCACAGGCCCTTGGGATCAGTTACACCTCACAGTCTATTTGCATTTTCATGTCTCTGTCTTCTGCAGTGGAGTAGAAGCTCCATGAGGACTGAAACTACCTCTACTTTGTTCATCAGTGTCCCTCCTGACTGTCCCCTTGACCAGCAGTAAGCCTGGAGCATGGTTTGGACTTAAACAAAGAGTAAACTTGAGCACCTTGTGCCAGCGCCATCAGACCTAGCTTGAACTGGGATACCATGATTACTTACTGGGGCTCCATTCTGGACAGAAGGCACCTCCCATGAATTTAAGGTCTGTAGCAAATAGCATCTGGTGCAGGGGTTCCTGGGATTGCTGCAGGAGCATCATTTCAGAGGGAATGGGGCCCTGTTTCAAAGGATGAAGGCAGCACATGAGCATGGGCTGAGCTGCTGTCCAGGGTTACCTGCAGGCCTTCTACCCATCCTGCCCAGCCACCAGGGGCAGGGATCCCTGGGAGTGAGAATGTAGATTAGGCAGAGCCCCAGCCAAGAGAAGAGCCCTTCCCTTGTAAGAAGAGAAGCCCAAAGACCCAGGTCTAACATGGACTATTTCCAGGCAGGTCAGTCCTGGATTAGCAGTGACCTCAGTCAGGTGGGACTAAGTTGGTGATCCTGGATGGGGAGGATGTTCAGAAGGAGGAAGAGGATGCATGGTGGGAAACTGCAATGTGTGAGTACTTTATAAAGGACAATTCATTTCATTCCATCTCCTAATTTATAGAAGTGGAAGTTGGGCCTCACAGAGGAGAAGCAGCTTTGCCCAGGGCAGACAGATTTGCCGTACCCCAGAACCTGGGTCACTGCGCTGCACCAGCATCTTTCCCACAGTTGCCCCAGCAGGCAGCAGGGTGCTGTGTCTCAGCACTCCATGGGTCCCTCTGGAAAGGCCCTCCCAAGGCCAGGTGTACCTTGACCTGGACCTTTCCACAAGCCCTGGTGGAATAGGACACCACAGTGACGCCAGGCTCATGGCAAAGCTTGTTTTGGTCCAGACAAGGGCTGCCTGCCTGTGCATTCTGGATGCATGTCTGTTAGGGCCCCTGGATGTGTGTCTAGAGATGGGCAATGCTGCTCAGCCCACGAAGGGGACATGAATGAGCAGTCAACCATGGAATCCAATTAAGCCCAGCCCCAGCCAAGGCCCCACTCTGTGACCCCCATGGCACCAGATGAATAGCAAATGTCACCCTGTGTATTCTAGTGATCCTGGGAGGTAAACAAAGTTGGTATCAGCAAGCCCAGGCACAGAGAGGGCTTGGGACCGTCACCAAGGCCCCAGAGAAAGCCCAATGGCCAATTCTGCTCAGCTCACTGTGGTGCCCTTCCTGCCATCCCCCACTCACCCATCTCAGTCATCAAGGAGCAGGTGCTAATGGGGGCCACCTCAGTTAGATCCAAACAGCCTGGTTGTCCTGCTAAGTGACAAACAATTACTCAAAAATATAATCCTCCTGGGGGGACAGGAGGGGCACTTGTGTCCTCAGGGCAAACATGCCACCCCATGGCTGGCCTGGAAGCCACAGAAAGCCCAAGAACAGCTTCCAACGAAGAAAGAAAGCTGCTTCTGATGAGACCTGGGGAAGGGTGGGGGGCCTGGAGGAGGAGACACCTCTACACCTGCCAGGTCCTCAGGTAGTAACCCACGAGTGCTGCTTCAGCTTCTCATTGCAATAGTTGATCCAAAGCTGTGCTGGGCCATTGTTGAGGAAGAACTTGAATCCAAACACATCCAGCAGATCTGGCAGAATGAAGAAAACAAAGGGGCCAGTGCAAGGAGCCGTCAGAGAGGGTTTTCCTGAAGCCCAGAGTGGCAAAGCCCAGTTGAACTTTTGGCAGCCTCGGTGTCCACAAGTGACCAGCATGAACCAAAATAAAACCCATGACCTGGAGCACCAGGCGCCAGGGTTGGGGGACACTATGTTGGGCAGTGCACAGAGCAATAACTCCCAACCCTCATTATACACACCCAGGGTGGTCAAAGTAAAGGCCAAAGAAGGGCTGAGGGGCAGCCCAGGGCACCAATGCCCAGTTTGAGTCTGAATCCTCTGGTCTGGTCTCTCTCTAGGGCTGGCCCATCTGCTGGAAGTCATCTCCCAAGGAACATGTCCTGTGTCAAATCCTGGTCCAGAGTCCCTAGTGTCATGAGCCCACTGGTGCCTAGAATTCCACCATTCAACTGGCAAACTTCACCAGTGCCTTTGAACTTATATCCTCCTCAATCCAACTATTCTTCCCTGGCTGTCAATGAACTTTGACCTGACCCACATGTCCTAATGCTCTTCTGATCTCACCCACCACCCACCTCCCCCCTCTCAAGGTTAGCTCTGGAACTCTAGGCAGAGAGAGGTCTCTACAGCCCAGAACCATCTGAGTGTGCCTAGAGAGCTAAGGTCAGGACAGTGTGGGCCCTGGAGAGAAAGGAGATCTTGCATAAACACTGCTGGACAGACGAGGGGACTGGGGTGAGAAGGGGAAGGGACTCAATAGGGTCACTCAGTGGACACAGGGCTCCTGACTCTTAGTCCATGGCTCCTTTGCTTTTTGCCTGAAGGAGTCCTCCCTGCGGAACAAGCCACAGCCTGGGGACCCCTCTTAGACCGGAGCCTGGCAGGAAGCAGGGTGGGCCCCTTTACCTGTGAACGTCCACGAGCCAGGGTCTGCACAGTTGCCACCGCTGATCGTAGCTCCCAGCCTGTTAGATAGCCTGTTGGGGAGGAGCAGGAGGGCTCTCTGGAGAGGGGGCCCTGGTTGAGCTTTCCAGGGCTAGGGAGCCACACCTTGTAGGGCCCTGTCCTCTGGGCGACAAGTGAGGGCTATATCCTGCACCAAAGATGGTGGGCACTTCCATCCTGGAGAAGAATTTGGAACTCTTTGAAGCAGAAGATCATCATCACCTGAACAGGTGCTCAAAACATACATTCTGCGTGACTGGAAGGGGCTGATGGGCAGGCCTGCGTGGGGTTTGTAAATAACTGAGTTCACTGGACTCCCCTGCAAAACTCCACCTACTTGGTCGGGCACAGTGGCAGGCAGGGGGAGGGGTTGTGCCGGGCCCAAGGTGTCCAGTTTGGCATGATAATCCCTGTGGGGGTCACACTGGGTCCAGGAGCAGGGCTTGGGGACACCTGCTGCCACCTGCCCTGACGGTCCTGGTCAGCATCATCGTCTGGCAGGCGCAGCAGCAATGAGGCCAGGAGGGTGGAATTCTCCTTAGGAAAATCACTTTCCACTCGACATTCTCTCACTGACCCAGCACCTTGGAATCACGTCACTGGACAGAGGGGGAAACCAAGGTTCTGATGGGCAAAGAGACTCACCAAGGACCCCTCACAGGTGGCAGAGCCAGGACTTGAACTTCTATGTTCTAGTCCATGCTGCCACACATGGGACTAATCACTTTTTAAAAATTCTGACTCTCATTTTCTCATCTGTAAAATGGGGATAATAAGGTCTGCCTCACCAAAGTTGGGGTCAGGAGTAAATTATCTGGGGTGTGGCCTTATAGCTGATAGTTTGATTGGGAGCATCAGATTCAATTTTTAACAACCTCCCTTCCCTCCCATTCTGCAGCTCTCCACAATATTTGCCATTTATCTGGCAGCACCTTCCACACTCCCTGGGTGTGAGCAAAGCTCTGAGGCACAGGGCACCATGCACCCCCTGTCCCTTACATTTGTATCACCCACCAGCTGGCAGGGCAGGGATTAGTCTTCTGAGTCAGCACTAGACCCCAGCAGGGGCGGCAAGCCTGGGGGAGTCAGGTCACATACAGAGGGTCCTAGGGTGCCTTCCAGCTGGCTCAGAGTGCTGGGAGGGGCTCCCCCAAACTTCTAAAGCCCTCTCCAGATTGGGCAGCCAATGGAGCCTCTTGTCTTCTTCCTTATGGTCACCCAGTGTCTTCTTTATATCCTTCACCTCTTTTGTCACATTTTCTTTCAACTCATTGATTTGATTTAGAAGATTTGTTTGAACATCTTCAATTAGTTGTTTCAACTCTTGAATCTCAGTGGAGGGGTTAGTTTGCTCCTTTGGGCCATATCTTCAAGTTTCCTGGTGTAGTTATGAATTTTTTGCTGTCTAGGCATCTGATTTTCTTGATTAGTTTATTCTGGAGGTTGTTTTCTCTCTTTTACCTACAATTTTCTTTGATATCTGCATTTCTTTGTTTCTCTCACTGGCCAATTGTCATATTGGCTCTGCCCCTGGTCCTCCCTCAAAATCACTGCCACAGGGATGGGAGGTAGGCACTGGGCACCCCAGCAAGTTCACTGTGTGTGTTGATATAGATCTGTTGGCTTCCAGTGGTGCTTTGTTTTCCACTGGTCAGCAAGACCTGGGTTTGTTTTAGAGCCCTGCTTTGACAGTTGGGTTGTCCATTTTTCTCAGCCAAAACTGGGCTGAGTTTCTGTGCAGGGTGTGTAGACCAGTTCCTGGGGTCCTAATGAAGGGTCTGAAGCATCTTTTTAAAAGGGCTTTTATGACCTTGCACTTTCTGGACTGTTCAGCAGATGGTGCTGTTTGGTAACGTAATTGTCCTCAGAGGCTGCTTTGCCTCTGAGCACAGGCTGCATCTCCATAGGTGAGCTGAAACTGCGGGATTCCTATGCCCTCATTTTGCCAACATCTGGCTTGATGTGGGGCTACACCTGTGGCAGAGTACTCCCTCATCTGACCCAGAACTCCAGCCGTCCCCAAGGCAAGGTAACAGTCGCTGGAGGCTACTTCCCTCAAGGGTGGGGGAAGGCTTTTCAGATCCAGGGCTGGAAATGTAGTCTCTGTCCATGTTTCCTTGGTCTCTTTGTCCCTCACTGGCTTGGGCCTTGAAATGTCCTTCCCTGTCTCCTATGTCTTCAAACAGTGGGGGTATGTCTCACTGCTGTGAGAGATTTTAAAATCAGTGTCCTTGGTGGGAGGGGTTGCATCTGCTGATTCTGTGCCTTTCTCACACTGAGCCCGAGTGAGGGGAGAGGACTGGCTGGTCTGGGATGGAAGATTCCTACCTGATACTTCTTCTCTTTCTTCAATTCAGCATCTGCAGGGTTCTTCTCCAGTCTGTATCCTTCTCCAGAGTTTCAAACAATTCAGAATTGTTCTTTTCTTTTTCATTGAATCTCTGGAAAGGCATTTTCAGTAGCTGTTTATGTCACCATGTTGATGATGTCACCCCAAAGAGGCTTCTTTTTTTTTTTTTTTTTAATCATCATTTTATTGAGATATATTCACATACCACGCAGTCATACAAAACAAATTGTACTTTCGATTGTTCACAGTACCATTACATAGTTGTACATTCATCACCTAAATCAATCCCTGACACCTTCATTAGCACACACACAAAAATAACAAGAATAATAATTAGAGTGAAAAAGAGCAATTGAAGTAAAAAAGAACACTGGGTACCTTTGCCAAAGAGGCTTCTTAATGGATTATTGTGCTGCTTGCTGAAATATGTCTTTGACTCTTGTAGCTTGCATTCCGCTCTTTCCTAGGTGACCAGCTAGTTCCAGGGATGCAGACTGGCTGACACAGGTAATTTAAATCTTCACTTCCATTGACATAATATTTCACACCCATTGGAGTATTCAAGGTGGTAAATTCTTTTTTGAAAGAAAACTTTGTATTCATTTACTGGCAAACAATTGTTTTTAAATGTATAATTTTGTTGTAGATTAAGATATACCACATGAACAATACACTTGGCAAAGTATTTAACACTTATTTTTATGAAGATATATATCATAAAGGGCTTTGAATAGAATGTATTTCAATAGAACAGGCCAATGTTTTTTGAGAAGGATTTGATTGAATCCATCACATTGTAGGTCTTCCATTCAGGGATGGTGATGTGGGCATAGCTCACTGGAGAATCTCTGCAGCAAATGCAGACAGAGGTCTAGGGAGAGAGAGACGTAGCTATAGCCCAGCTCCCAGGAGCACCAAGCCTATGTATATCTCTGAGAGAGAAAGAGGATAGGGGAGCACAAACCTGTACTTTGGTGGAGGTCTCAGTAGTAGTAGGATTGGTTCAATCACTTTATTATCTTCTATGTAATAAGTTGAGAATATTAACCATTTTATAGATGAAAAAAATGGAGGCTCAAAGAGATGATATGACTTGGCCAACATCACTCAGTGAATAGATGCAAAGACTGGACCTGAACTCTGGGGTTCTACCTCTAAGCACATCTTTGTTCCTTCTTGGTTGTCCATTCTATACGAATACATTGGCCTCGGAACATTCACTCACCTGGTCCCATTTCTTTAGCCAGAAAAGGAGAAAAGTAGAGTAATAAATTTGAAAACAAACAAACAAACAAAAACCCAACAACAAAAAAATCATGTTACCAAATGCAATGCCATTTGAGAGAACAAACTGTTAAACCAAAGTAAGACTCCATTCTCTGGAAGTGGTGTTGCTTTAAAAAAGGATTCAGAGTTGCCGGAACACTTAGCTACCAGGTTTAAAGAAGTGAAGGGGCTCTGGAAAATTCCCAGCTGTTTTAATGCAAACAATCCAAACCCAAAGCCAGGTGTGAAATGCAGGCCCAGCTTCCATCCTGCTCCCCCTGTGGACTCCTAGGCTCTGCCTTCTCCTCTCTACTGTGGGGTAAGTGGGCCCTGGAGCTGTGGTGGGGCAGGACTGCCATCCCGTCACGTACAACCTACCTGAGGCAGCGCTCGGATGGATGTGGCCCCAGCCTGGCTGTGTGGTGCCCTCTGCATGGGGTCCCCCTGGGGCCTCCCAGGGAAGCTGGGGGCAGGCAGAGCACCAACTTCTTCCAAAAGCCCCTCATATTCCAGGTGCATTGACCAGGACCAGCCCCAGGGGCCTAAGGTGGATTATTGCCCCCAGGAGCCAGGTCTGCACCAGGGACAGTGGGATGGAGCTCAGGGAACAGGCAGCTAAAGACAGATTCTTTTTCCTCCACACCATTCAGTCCTTTGACCTTTAAAAAAAAAAAACTTTATAGTTTTAGATTTTTCTGGCCTGCTTATAGAAATCGGGAACCAAAACTTTGACTTAAGAAGTCATTTTATCAGCAATTGTCTGCGAATAGCTAGAGTCCTTTAACAGGACTGCTCAGTGTGGCAACATTGGCCCTGTAATGGCAATGTAACTCTTTTACTCCTACAGCCCTGCAGTGGAGGTGGCATCACCCCCATCTTATACGTGAGGAACATGAGGCTCAGAGAGGTTCATTGGCTTGCCCAAGGCCATCCAGCTAGCAGGGACACAGCCGGCATTCTGACAAGGTGCCAAAGTCTCCCTCCACTGCCCTCCTCCCTCCTCGAGCCAGGCGGTCAGATACTCACTCTCCTTTTCTGCTGTGCATAGTTGGTGAAGGCAGCAGCGGTGTGCAGTCTCTGGACGCCCAGTTAATCAGGAACCAGTGGCTAATAATTTCCACCTGAAATTGAAAAGGGAGAAAAAAAAGTATCAGAGCTATCAACAACCTGTCACTGCAGTGATACCAGCATTGCTTAAAAGTTTGAAATTTTTTTTTAATTCAGTTTTATTGAGGTATATTCACATACCCTACAATCATCCACAGTGTACAATCTGTTGTTCACAGCACCATCATATAGTTGTACATTCATCACCAAAATCAATTTTTGAACATTTTCATTACTCCAAGAAAAACATAAAAATAAGAATAAAAATACAAATAAAGAAGAACACCCAAAATGTTCCATCCCCCCATTTTCCTTATTATTCATTTAATTTTTGTCTCCATTTTCCCACTCATCTGTCTATACAGTGGATAGAATGTGAGCCACAAGGTTTTCACAATCACACAGTCACACCACGTAAGCTACATAGTTATACAATCATCTTCAAGAATCAAGACTACTGGGTTGCAGTTAGACAGTTTCAGGTACTTCCTTCTAGCTATTCCAATATACTAAAAACTGAAAAGGGATATCTATATAATGCATAAGAATAACCTCTCGAGTGACCTCTCAACTCCATTTGAAATCTCTCAGCCACTGAAACTTTGTTTTGTTTCATTTCTCTTTCCCCCTTTGGTCAAGAGGTCTTTCTCAATCCCACGATGCTGGGTCCAGGCTCATCCCCAGGAGTCATTCCCCACATTGCCAGGGAGATGTACACTTCTGGGAGTCCCACATAGCGGGGGAAGGCAGTAAGTCCACTTGCTGAATGGGCTTAGAGAGGCAGGCCACATCTGAGCAACAAAGAGTTTCTCTGGGGGAGACTCTTAGGCACAATCATAAGTTGGCTTAGCCTCTCCTTTGCAGTAAAAATCTATATAAGGGCAAGACCGAAGATCGAGGGCTTGGCCTACTAAATTGGTAGTCCTCAATGCTTGTGAGAATATCAGTAATTCCTCAGGTGGGGAAGTTTAATATTTCCGCATTTCCCCCCAGTTCCTCAGGGGGGCCCTGCAAATACATTTCCATTCTCTGCCCAAATTACTTTGGGATGATCAGGACTTCACACTAACCTGTATAAGACAACAAGATTTCATTCCCTATTCGCAGTTCCATATAATTATGGTGTTAGAACTGACAGTACAATTTAAATTATTTAACGTGCTACAGAAAATATAGATTTTGCACCAAATAAACATCTCTTCCTTTGGTCTCTCACAGAAGCCAAAGTTTTAAAACACAGTCAATATCATCCATTACCCTTCAGTCTGATTTGCCTTAGTCCTAACCAGATCTGCTTCATTCATATCTCTAATTGAAGTATGAACTCTTTTTAGCTTTTTTAACAGTTGCTGTATGGGGTAATACCGACATTCATAGCTGCTGAACTCTAGCTCTGAGTGTCAGGTGTCACACAGATACTCAAAGTTCCAGGGACCAACCAGATTATACACAAAGAGCTCAACATCTCAGAATTTAGAGATAACCATTATAACTGAGGAATAGATGTCACTGCTGTAAGAGCTTGCAATCTAGGGACCTTTACAATAAGCCTTCCCCTGATAACCTTTGCTTCCAGATTCAGTTCCCAGAGTTTGCACATTATAGTTAGTCTGTATTAGTGAAGCGTTATGTTTGTCTTTTTGTTTCTGACATTTCACGCAAAATGCTGTCCTCAAGTTCCATTCACTTACTTGCATGCCTCACAACATCATTCCTTCTTGCAGACGTTCAATATTCTATTGTATGTATACACCACAGTTCACCATTCCATTTGTCAGTTGATGTACTCTTAGGCCACCTCTATCCATTGCAAATCGCAAGTACTGCTGCCAGAAACACCAGTGCACAAATGTCCATTCGTTTCCCTGCTCTCAGATCTTCCAAGTATAGAGGTTGCAGGACCTTATGGCAACCCCATAACCAGCTTCCTGTGGAACCACCACACTGCCCTGCAGATGGGCTGCACCACTCTGCCTCCCCATCAACAGTGGACAGGTGCATACTCCTCTTCAAATTCTCCCAGCACCTGTATATCTCCATTCACTTTTTTTTCCCCTGCAATTTCATAGAGATCTGTTCACATACTATACAATCATCCATGATGTACAATCAATTGTTCAAAGTATCATCATATTGAAATGTATGTTCCTCAGCACAAATAGCAAAAGTTACTTAAAAAAAATACCTCAAAGTGCCCTCAGGCTTAGAGAAATACTATACTTTTCAGAGGCAGCCAGGGGCTGAGAGGGGGCTGAGGGTCCACAGTGTCACCTCCCAGCTCAGGCTCAGCCCAGGGCACCCGCTTAGGTAATGGCAGGGGTATGGACTGCCTGTACTTGTGGGAATTATTTCTCTCTTTTTTTAAAAAATCATTTTTTGTTTGCAAATTCTCATTTGAATTTGTGCATGATATGACTCTACAATATAAAAAAATGCTCATGAAAGTCAGGATCATTGGATGGTGGGCAGATCGTGTGAAGATTTTTTAAGAACACCTTTATTCAGGTATAATTGACATACAATAAACCATATATTTCAAGTGTATAATTTGATAAGTTTTGACATGCTTTTTTATGAAACCATCACCACAATTGTAAGAGTGGGCATATATATTTATCACTCTGAAACTGGCCCTTTGTAATCACCCTTACCCCCTTCCCATTCTGATAAGTTTGCATTTTCTAGAGTTTTTTTAATAGTTGTAATCATACAGTATATACTCTCTTTTTGTCTGACTCCTTTCATTCAGCTTATTTATTTTGAGATTCATCTATATTTTGTGTATCAATATTTCATGCCTTTTATTGCTGAATAATATTATTTTATTTTATTAGAGAAGTTGTGAGTTTATAGAACAATCATGCATAAAATGCAGGGTTCCCATATACCACCCTATTATTAAAACCTTGCATTGACATGGTATATTTGTATTAATTGATGGAAGTACATTTTTATAATTGTGCCTTTAACTACAGGCTATAGTTTAACTTAGATTTCACTGTATTGTGTGGTTCCACAAATTTTTTAAAAAAATTTATTCTCATAACGTATACATATAACCAAAAATTTCCCCTTTTTTCACATTCAAATAAATATTTTAGTGCTGTTAATTAGGTTGACAATGTTGTGCTACCGTCACCACCATCCATTACCAAAACTGTTCCATCATCCCAAATAGAAACTCTATACATTTTGAGCGGTAATACCCTATTCCCTACCCCCACCTGGGCCCTCTCAGTGAGAGCTTCCTGTGGTCATCGAGTCAGGGAATCCCAAGGGGACATGAGGCCCTGGTCTGGGGGACCCCATCTCAGGGCTTGGAGGACCCCTGATCTAGCCAACAAGCCTCTGGTTGGTCCTAATCCTGACCCTATCTTCTCTCCCCTCTGCAGGCTTCCTCGGACCGTCGGGAAGTCCTGCACAGCACCACACCCAACTGTGTCCTCTGCATCAAGTCCCACAGGCTTTGCACCAGGAGGAGGTAATTAATATTGGGTCCAGCCTTTGTGTAGAAACTAGCCTTGCCTTGACCCAGAGCTGATGAGGAGCAGAGTCAGCTCTGAATGGGGTGACTGGACAGGGGCTCTCAGGATGGGGGAACATTCCAGAGGGTTTGTCTCACCTGTTCTGGGAGGAATGTTGGGTGTGGTTGTGAAGTCTCTGCACTGCACAAGGGCCTAGCCAATGAAACGACTGTGGGCTTCGACCCACCCTGCCTCTAGCCCCTCCTATTATCAGAAGAAAGTCTTCTCTTGTCACACCATTCATAGGGTCTGTGTCTGCCTGGGGAGGGGGTACATTTTTCTAATTTATGCAAAGCCACCCTGTGGACCAGCAGCTGCCCTGTGATTTGGGTACAGGACACAAGAGAAGAGGACACTGTATAGTGGGGGCTGGAGATGCTGAGGAGTGTGTGGCAGATAAGATCCGTCGCCTCCCCCAGTAGGCCCCTCTGTGCTGTCTTGGTGTAAAGAGATATGGACACTAGTGACACTCGTCTGAATGCTGACTCGGCCATCACCCACTAAGTGGTCTAAGGCAAGTCTTTCAACTTCTTTAACCTCAGGTTATTCATCTATAAATTGCACACAATCCCCCTTAACCTTCAGGGATGATGTGAAGGTAAATAGTGACATATGTAAGGACTCAGCATGGGTCTAGGCATGCTGATGTTGCCTGTGGTATAAAGAAGTGCTGCCTCTTGGAGTTAGTACAGTTCAAGGCTTCCAGCTGCTTACAGTCAGAAGCCCTTCAATTCACCAGGATAAACTGTCTTATTAAAACATAGTTTTATGGGTTCTCATTGGGACGGTCAGAGAAACCTAAATCTATAAAGAACATATTGTTTTCAGGGTCAAAGGATGGAAGAGTGTGGAGCAAAAACCCTTCTTCCAAGCTGCCCGTTCTGAGTTACTCCCTGCCGCTCCAGAACCAGGCTCCTGGGGGGCAGTAATCTGCTCAGACCCCTGAGACTGACCCTGGTCAAGGCGCCCATGAATATGAGGAGCTTCCAGAGTGAGCTGGTCTGGGCCTGCCCCCAGCTTGCCTCGGGCAGCCTCAGTGGGGACACCATCCAGAGAGCACCGCATGACCTGGCTGGGATCACATCCACAAGAACGTCATGCTGCCTCGGGTGGGTTGCGCATGACGGGATGGCTGTCCTGCCTACCACAGCTCCAGCTCCTCACACTTTGTCCTAGAAGGCAGGAGGGGAGGCCCAGAGATCCAACAGGCACTGGGAACAGAACCGGGTCTTGGGGTAAGAGCCACCCCTAACCCTACTGGGTAACAGAGAAGAATGCACTTCACTTTGGCTTTGAGTTTGGAGTATTTGGATTATTTTCTTCGTAACATCTGAAATTTTCCAGAGTCCTCTTGACTTTTTACACATGCAAAGTGTTCTAGCATCTCCTCTGAGCCTTCTGTTAGTTAATCCCACTTCGAAAGAACTTCAGTTCATTTATGATGACAGCTTTTCCTGTCAAATGGCACTGAATCTTGCGCCATGTTTTCTTTGGGGTTTTTGCTCAGTTTGCCTCTTTTTTCAGCTGAAGACATGGGTTTATAGGTGAGATAGTGGTTCAAAGCACTGTGTTTTTATGTCATGGGCAGCCAGGAAAGAAGACCTAGCCAGCATACACATGACATCAATGTTGGTAAGAGCTTGGTTGTTCACCCCAGAAAGCCAGGCCTGGTAGGAACAAAGCAGTTGAGGGAAGGTGAAAGGTGTGTGTTGGTCTTGGAGGGGAACCCCAGGGTCCAGTCCTGGGTCTTCCTCCTCATTGGATGACCTTGGCTAAGTCATGTCATCTCAGAGACTCGATTTCTGCATTTATAAGACATTACTAAGAGAATATGTTGATTGAACCAGACCTGCTACTCCTGGGACCTCACTCCAGAGCACAGGCTGGGGGACGTCATTTTGTGCTCAAGTATCTTCACATCTCTATCTCTAGCTTTTCCTTAGGAAGGTGTGTGGAGACACGGAAGTTTCCCTGGCTTGATAGGTTATACAGGGAGGCCACCTCCTAAACATTGTGTGCCTGAAGGCAGGCACCAGGCTGGGAGAAGGCCAAAGCTTTGCGTGCCCAAAGGCAGGCAATTTAGATAAGGGTAAAGTCACCCAGCTCCTTCCGTGCTCCTGTCTCCTGCTCCTGTCTCCCGTCCTGCCCTGAAGAAATTGTCCCTTGAGATCAAAGACATGCAATCATGACCTTATGGCTTTAGAAAAAATGCACCCTCCCTGAAAAACCTGAAAACAGTCACATAGGAAACTACCTTGTATGCTATAAAAACCTGTAGGAATGAGTAGAATAAAGTTTTCTCTTACAGGAACACAGAGACAGAGTCAGCTCCCTTCTTTCGCAATTGGTGCCCCGTGTGAGGGGTTCCAGTCCCGACCACAACGTTTGGAAGCTGCACAGTAAGTACAAGTGAGTTGTCTCGTGGTGGTTCAGTAGTTTCAGCCACTCAACGATATGGGTCAGTCTCTCAGTGTTCCCCAGCACCGGTATGTTTTAATTTTACAACAGCTGCTGCAGGCTAGTGGAGCTTCTGTTGCAGAAGATAATTTGTATTCTTTATTGCATGATGTTGTTCAACACAACCCTTGGTTTCCTGAGGAAGGCACATTAGACTTAGATGTGTGGGAGTGCATTAGACGAAATTTAAAGTGCCACTTTAAGCAAGGACAAAAAGTTTCCTCTAAAACATTTACTACATGGGCTCTTGTTCACACTGCTCTGGTCCCTCTTCATATTGCCAAGACTGAGGCTTCAGAAACTAATGTGCCTAAGAGAGAGACCACCACTCTCTCCGATAAAGGTCTCCCGCCTCCCAAGCCCTGGGCTCCCATACTGCCAGCTGATAAAGGCGGCGGGGAAATGACTACAGCCTCGCTCCCTCCCCTTCTTCCTTTATCGCCACCACCACCGCCTTCCCTCCCTGAAGGTGCCGCACCAGTTTCGCAATGCTGTCTTCGCAAGGCAGTTAGCTGGTGCTCTTGTTTGCCCCATTATGCTTAACCAGCTGCCCAGAAATTTTTCCTAGAGTGCCAGGACTGGGAAGTCCAGGTGGAAGCACCCACCACAGAATAACACCAAATGCATCTGAGTTAGGGTAGCTCTGCAATTCAGACTTTCCCTGTGCTGGGCAAGTTTGTGATTTTTTGTTTATTGTGTTCACTTTGCTTTCTTTTGTTTCAATTAATCTATTGTGTAGTAAAGCTAATTAAGTTAATCCAAGGGTCATGCATGCTAACTCAGTGGGTTTAAGCCCCACTAACCATAACCCCAGATTTGTAGTTCTCCTTTTAAATGCTGTGCAGCTTGCACAGTTTGCATTTGTGTGAAAAAACCATGTTATAAAATAATATCTCTACTAAGGAATCTGAGAATGAGAACTTTAACTCCCTCTCTCTATAAAGAATATTTTATTTTAAATATTTAGCATCATTCCAACAAGTTTGATTTTGATGGTAATAGCATGTTGTATAGAAGGTATAAGGAATGTTTTTCTAATTAAGGGGAAAAGAAAAGTAGCTTTATCCTAAATAACTGATTGTTTAGGAATGTAGGATGAAGCCTGGATGGATAGGAATGTGGGATAAAGCCTAAATGGATACAGAAAGTTGTAGAAGGTTTGTAGAGTGGAAAATTTATTTCTGTAGTCAAGGTTGAAAGATAGGTACAGAAAACTGTAAAAAGTTTGTGAAAACAATTATTTCTGTGGTCAAAGTTAAAAAATGGTAAAAACTAGTAAACACTGCTTAACGATAGAACCTCAGAACTTAAAGAAAAAGTGGTTTTATTAAAAATAGCATTAAATATTTTAACCACCACCCAAAGCAGTAATTAATAGTCAGTGTTGTGGGTATGTGCCTAATAATTCACAAAATATAAACATTCCTCACCATACTGCAAGCTCCTTATGTTAAGGTCTCCTGCTGTTTTTATTAAGGGAAAGTTTCCTTAAATTATTAAGGTGTTATTTCCTAATAAAAGGTTGTAAAAATATTTTTCTAAGTAATCAGTGTAAGATGCAAAAAGTCTCTTTTATCAAAATAACTTCTTGCACTCAACATATGTTAAATTTATCATGTCCTTGGTTGTTTAAAAATATTGTCTTCTCACTTTTAAAAGAGTTAAGTCTTTTCCTTAACTTTAACTAAATAAAAATACATATATATACTGTTTCAAACCTAATAACTTTTAACATTTTGCTTTCTCAAGGTCAAACCCTAAAAAATATCTTTTTACTCCCAACGGTTACAAAGAATTTGTTCTTTCACCTTAAAATAAATAAATAAATAAATAAATAAATAAATAAATAAACAAACTACTAAAAAATGATTAAATTCATGTAATATGTTATAAATTGCAGAAAAAAATGTTTCAACAATGTTATCAAAATTAAAAACTTCTTATCTTCTTTTGGTTACTGATGTGCATAACATCAAACAACAATGTTATACTGCTAATGATAATTTCAATTATTTTTAAAGCATTGTCTGTCACAAAACAGCCCAATGGAACCCTGGAGCCCACCATCCTGTTTCCCAGAGGACCAACAATGCTGCATTATAACAACTGTACAAAGAAGATACCTCCCGAAGCTGACTCCGGTGCGGGTGGAACAGCTTGAGAAGACGCCACGCTCCCTCAAAGAACCCCCACGATATCCCTATGAATGAGCTTTATGTCATTACACCAAATTGTAATCATAATAAAAAGGGGGGAGATGTGGAGACACGCAAGTTTCCCTGGCTTGATAGGTTATACAGGGAGGCCACCTCCTAAGCATTGTGTGCCTGAAGGCAGGCACCAGGCTGGGAGAAGGCCAAAGCTTCATGTGCCTGAAGGCAGGCAATTTAGATAAGGGTAAAGTCACTGGGCTCCTTCCATGCTCCTGTCTCCTGCTCCTGTCTCCTGTCAGGCCCCGAAGAAATTATCCCTTGAGATCAAAGACATGCAATCATGACCTTATGGCTTCAGAAAAAATGCACCCTCCCTGAAAAACCTGAAAACAGTCATGTAGGAAACTACCTTGTATGCTATAAAAACCTGTAGGAATGAGTAGAATAAAGTTTTCTTTTGCAGGAACACAGAGACGGAGTCGGCTCCCTTCTTTCACAAAGGTGTCCTTAGTCCCTTGTACTAGAGGGAGCTGGCCTAAGACTGCATCTCTCTCTCTCTCCCCTTAGTCATCCATTCTATTTCTTTTCAAGAAATTCTTACTGAGGTATGCACACATAATCCCCAAATACCAGGCCCACAGGGTGAAGAGATTCAACAATATTCTACCAGAGGAACACTGTCCTGTTTTATTCTAAAACATTCTATTCTAAGACTTTACTTATGTGAAGTGGAGGGGTTGGTTTGATTATAACTTCTTTGATTGTGTTGCTTCGAGGATTTATCGGATCATTAAAATTTCTAGCATACAGGCTTAGATCTCAATTATTTAGATACTCTAATGTTTGCCAAAACTGTACAATAGTCTCCGTAAGATTTTCACACACATCTCATGTTAATGCATTGTGAGGTACCTCTTTCTTAATTTTTAAAACTTTTTTTGGAAGTAAGTTTGAAATTATTTCTAAGGAAAAATTTTTACAAATTTAAGAATGAGGTATCTAGGAATTCATTAACAAGCTATTGTGCAGTGCAAAGTTTGCAGGAGCAGCCAGGACTGCTAAGTCTAATGTACCAGTGGGCCTGGGCCTGGTTCTCCACTCTACATTCCCAAGTACAAAAAGGTGTCAGGGTTTGTAGTTACTATACCTAGGATCAAGAAACCTCAGGGCTACTGCTAACTCCCTGCTTGCAAGGAGAAAACTCACAGAGGTAACTGCCTGCCCTAGGGGCCTGTCCATCACTACAGCAGAGTGCCACAGGGTTTGCCACGAGCACTTTTGGAAGAAAAGGTTTGATTATCCTAGGCAAAGTCAGACTGAAATTAGCTATAGAATTTTAGCTAGAAAGAAGTAGAAGTATTTACCATTTAATTTCTTAGAAAGAAACCGAACTTTAGTATTAAATAAATCGTTGATTTATTTATTTAATCATTTCCAATGTTTAGATTAGTATACACTAGCATAATGAAACAATGACTAATAGAACCTCCATATGTAAATTTTATTGGAATGTTATGATTATTCATAGCCAGTAAATGGGCTGAGTAACAATGACCAAACATCTAACTTAAATGGGTGTAAAAGTGTTTGCCAAATGTATCCCTTATGTGGTCTATTTTAATCATACATTTCAAAATGATCATTTCACAGTAGAATATCAACTTTCCTTTCCATAAAGAATTTTCCCCTTTGAGTATCCCCACGTATCTCAAACGTTAGCCTCCATGATGAGGGTGAACACTTGAATTACCCATGTTAGCCCATCTGTATCCCTGAAAATCAGCCTTCCAGCAACCCCTCTCCCCACACCAGCCCATCTCCTGGATAAGGAGGGGGACAGTCTTCAAGAGTCAAGGAATACGATCCATTATGCTGCACTGCAGTAGTTTGGAGCTGTGTACCCCAGAAAACTTTAAACTTAATCCATTCTTGTGGGTGTGAACCCTTGTAAATATGACCTTTTGATGAGGTTGCTTCAGATAAGGTGTGGTCCAGGATGAGTCTTAATCCTATAATTTATTGCCTTATGGGGAAGGTCACAGAGAAAGGAAAAGCCAGAGAGGGCAGCCAGAAGCTGAAAGTCAACGGAACCTGGAAGAGAAAGAAGAAGCCAGAAGAGGCTGCCACGTGCATTGCCATGTGATAGAAGAGCCAGGGACCAAGGATCACCAGCAGCCAGCCCCAGTATGCCACTGTTTTCTGGGAGAAAGCATTGTCTTGATGGCACCTTGATTTTAGCCTAAAACTGGGAGCCACTAAGTTCCCATCATTTAAGCCAACCCATTGCATGGTATTTGTTTGAGCAGCCAAGGAAATTAATATAAGCACAATAATCAATTTTAAGAATGCTCTTTCTGGGATTGTTCAAGAATTCTAAAGGCATCACCTGCTTCTCCTCACGCAAGTGTACATCCCTGCCACAGTGTGTGATCCTCTGGGGCCCCGGGTGCCATGTACCACCTCTAGTCAGACTACTCTCTACACCCGGGGGTCTTCATACAGGAGCTACATGGCAGTTGGAGGCTCTGGAGCTGGGTTCCTGCACACATCTCCTGCACCAGGACATGGTGGTTGCCACACTCTGCTCCTCTGGAGGACTCTCTTTTGCCTCGACTACTCTTGCCCCTCCTGACTACACAATGAGCTTCAGGCTGATGCTAAGGAGGTGTGAGGTGGCCCTGGTCTTCCATGATAGCTACCTGTGGGGTCCTGGAGCCAGCCAAGTGTGATAGTTAAGGCAGAGGCTTGGATCTGGGCACCAACTGGGTCATCTGGCTGCTCCTTCTGGCATCCTGTGGACCCCTCGTTTCTGCCCCTAGGAGCTGTGCCTGGCTTCTTCATGCTGCCCAGCATCATCACCATCATGATTACACTAAACATGCTAGACAGCTGCTTCTCTTATTCCTCTAAAGGCAAGAGTCTAGACCCCAAGTTGTCCAACTCTTCACTGGGGACACTTGATTATCCCTTCCTGCTTGAATATTGAGGGGGGTTTTGTGTGGGCATCCACAGAAGCTGGGAGTTGTCACAAGTGGAGGGAGGAGCATTTTCACTGCTTAGAATGTGTATGGGAAGAATCCCAGGGCTTGTCTCTACTGCCTTGTATGCTCATGGGAAGAATTGCGTTTCTGGGAAGTGAGTGAACACTCCCCAGGGTCCAGCATCCCCAGACAGCTCATAGGTTAGGTCTGGAGCAGCCATTGGAGATGTCTACAGTGCACAAATGCCTACTGGTTCCAGGAGAGAGCACAGGGGTCAAGTTCTGTCCACTCTCCTGCTGAGTGGCCCCTGCACAAGCATTTGGCCTTCCTGAGCCTCCTCAGGGAAGCTTGGGCCTCCGAGGTGATTCCAGTTTATCTTACGGTGGTCGGTCCTGCCGAAACAGACCAACATCACTGCAAATTATTGGGCCAGTCTGGACGCGGCCTGGAGTTAAGCCAGGTCCTTAAGGGCAGTTGCAGGCGAGGGCCGCTCTCGGTTCTCTGGCTGCAGAGACTGGAACGCTTCAGCACTGTGAGCTGGACAGCGCCATCGTGCCAGGCTGGCAGTTCCATAAGGACAACACTTCTCACCCTCTTAGCCAGCACTTCTTACAGAGGGGACGCGGTGGGGACGCCGGGGCGAGCCCTGAGCTTGAAGGCCTTGGTTGTGACTGTCCGAGCGCGGCCCAGGACAAAGGTTTGGGACGGCGGCGATTCATTGTCCTGGGACTCAAGCGCACGAGGTTGGGACACCCTCCAAGGCCGGGATAAGGCACAGGGCTTCGATTAAAGTGTGACGCCGTCTATACTTAGCGCTTCATCTTCTGTGCTCGCATTCAAGCCCTATCACATTGTCCGGGCTCTTTTTCAGCCCCGTCCACGCTCCGAACACCCCCAGACCCATAACCTTCTTGGTTGGATCTGCACCCAGCTCGGGGCCCCTAATCCCGGCCTTCTCTCCTTCGGTACATAGATCACTCTGCGGGTCAATTGTCTGCGCCCTGGTCGGTCTCCCCACTCCTACCCCGAGGTCCTGAGCTCCCACCCCCACCCTAGGAAAAGCCCAAGTCGGCTTCTCCGCGCGGCTCCAGTGTCTGCTCAGTGCGGGGCACACCGTAGACGCCCCATTTGTCAGGGGTGGAGCCTCACCTTGTTTTCCTCAGCTAGGGCTGCCGGGGCTGGGGAGGGGCGAGTTCCAGCACCAAGTCAGGTCCGAGCGCGGTGAGGTGCGGATCAGGTGACCCAGCAGGTGTCGCCGATCCGGGTTGGCCAGTGCCGGGACTGACCACGAGCCCGCCTTAGGCAAATGAGTGGGCGGCGAGAACCCCAGCTTGGCGGGGTCTGAGCCCAGCCAGACGCGGGAGCGGCGCTTTGTTCACCAGCATCTACATTACACGCGGGGCTACTGGTCCCCAGGGGGGCTGCGAGTTGCCCCCAGTCACACAGCGAGGGGGAGGGCCAGCGCGGACGGCACCTGAACATACTGGGGAAAAACCTTCCACCTCAAGAAAATTGGACAATAGAGCGTCCCACGAGAACATCATTGAACAGTAGCCCCGAATTTAGCCTGCAGAATCCTCCCGCCGCAGAGGAGTGAACTACTCAGGCTGGGCTCCCTCCTCTTCCCGCCTTTGGTCTATGTTATACAATCAGCTTCATTAGAACCTCCAAACCCTCTCAAGGTTCTGGCAGCCTTGTGTTCCTTTTTGGACACCATGTCGGAGTTTGCTGTGGATGCAAGGTCCGATGTGGGTCGGCGAGGCTGATTCTCAGGTCACAGCTGCCCCCTCCAGTCCCCGTAAGTGGAGACTGTGACTGAGGGCCTGGGGTGGGTACTTGTCAATTACCGGGAAACCAGAGCTGTTTGGGAAGGAAGGAGTGCTGATATCAAAGGTCTCCAAGTGTCCCTTGAAGATGAGCAGAGACATCAAGTGGCAGTGGATGGGACTGTGGGGTTGGACTGTGGCTCCCATCTGTTCGTACGATTTGTGATAGGAGTGAATCAGTGGAGGCCCTGCTGTAGGAGAAGTCACTTTATAAAGCTGCTCATTTTTTAACTTCTTGAGGTATCTTTGAACTCACAGAAGATGGTAAAGACCTTTTGTAAATCCAACACTTGATTTCAACTATTCTTAACATTATTGTTTTTGAACCATTTGCAAATAAGTGGCACAGTTCTTCTCCCCAAAGGGGTCTTTTTTTTTTTAAACATTTTTTATTGAGAAGTGTAATATACATACAGAAAAGTGATAAATTTCAAAAAGCAGTTTAACTGATAATTATATAGCAAATTTCAAAGTATAGTATGGGTTACAGTTCTACAAGTTCAGGTATTTCCTTCTGGCTCTTCTAATACACTAGAAACTAAAAAGAAATATCTATATATTGATTCAATTGTCATAATCATTTGTTAAATCTAGCTTCTCTGTTACAACTCCTCCCTCTCTTTTGATCATTTTCTCAATCCTCAGGGATATTTGGGAAATGACCATTCTGATTTCTTCATGTTGAAAAGGGGTGTCAACATTTTGGGATAGAGGAATGCACCTGGTTGATGTTCTGGGAGAGACTGGTACCTCTAAGTTTCAGGGCTTATCTGGTATAGGAATAATCTGGAGGTTTTAAGTTTCTGGAAAATAATAAGTAAAACTTTTATAGAGTTTAGGGTTTCCAGGAATACTGTTGGTTGGGTCTTGACACAGCATGGCAATTTGTAATATCTGGCCATAGCTTGCATAAGAGTAACCTCTAGAATGATCTCTCAACTATTTGAAATTTCTTAGCCACTGAAACCTTATTTTGTTACATTTCTTTTCCCCCTTTTGGACAAGAAGACATTGTTAATCCCACAATGTCAGGGCCAGGCTCATCCCTGGGAATCATATCCCACATTGCTGAGGCGACTTACGTCCCTGAAAATCATGTCCTACATAGAGGGGAGGGTAATGAGTTTATTTGCAGAGTTTGGCTTAGAGAGAGGCCACATCTGAACAACAAAAGAGGTTCTCTGGAGATGACTCTTAGGTGTGTCGTAAGTAGGCTTAGCTTCACCATTACAGAAAAATAACAGGTATACATAGCCACACATAAAAGAAAACCCAAAACACCCCATATCCCTTATCCCCACCAATTATTTACCCCTAGTACTGGTGTACCAGTAAGATATTACTGTTAAATATAGTACATAGCATGCAATAGGTAATTTTCCATATACCATTTTATTATTAACTCTTTGTGCAAGTGTCATACATTTTAAGTAGTTCATGTGTGTTAAAACTTCAACTTCCAAGTAAGACCAAAGGAAGAAATGTTTATTTGGTGTAGGATCTATATTTTCTAAACAATATAACTTCTACAGTCAGTTTGTTCAAACACCACAATTACGTGGAACTTGGAATAGGAAGTGAGATATGGTAGGTCTGTTTAGGTTAGAGTGAAATAGCAACACATCCCAAAGTAATTTGGATGGAGAATAAAAATATATATTCAGGGCCCCCCTGAGGTGCTGGGGGAGGATGTGTAGGTGTTGGACTTCCTCACCTGGATTGTTGCTGATGTTCTCACAAACACTGCAGACTGACAGCTTGACATGCTGAGCCCTCTGTCTTGGGGCTTGCCCCTATGAAGCTTGTTACTGTAAAGGAGAGGCTAAACCTGCTTATAATTGTGTCTAAGAGTTTCCCCCTGAGTGCCTCTTTGTTGCTCAGATGTGACCCTCTCTCTCTAACTAAGCCACCTTGGCAGATGATCTCACTGCACTGCCCCCCCTCCACGTGCGACCTGACTCCCAGGGGTGTAAATCTCCCTGGCAATGCAGGATATGACTCCTGGGGATGAATCTGGACCTGGCATCATGGAATTGAGAACATCTTCTTGACCAAAAGGGGGATGCGAAATGAAACGAAATAAAGTTTCAGTGGCTGAGAGATTTCAAGTGTAGTCAAGAAGTCACTCTGGTGGACATTCTTATGTACTATATAGGTAACACATTTTAGGTTTTAATATATTGGAAAAGCTAGAAGTAAATATCTGAAAGTATCCAACTCCAACCTAATGTAGATGAAGATGATTGTATAACAATTTAGCTTACAAGGGGTGACAGTGTGATTGTGAAAATCTTGTGGATCACACTCCCTTTATCCAGTGTATGGATGGATGAGTAGGAAAAATGGGGACAAAAACTAAATGAAAAAGAGGATGGGATGGGGGGGATGATTTGAGTGTTCTTTTTTATTTTATTTTTTTATTCTTATTGTGATTCTTTCTGGTATAAGGAAAATGTTCAAAAATAGACTGGGGTGATGAATGCACAGCTGTATGATGGTACTGTGAACAGTAGATTGTACACCATGGATGACTGTATGGTATGCGAACATACCTCAATAAAACTGAATTTAAAAAAAAGAACTTATTTATATTTGTAGTATTAATCAGTGAGATACATGACTTTAGATAACCCCTTTCAATCATATTCACCTTCAATGGCACTATTATAAGTCCAATAACAAACTACCATCACCTGTATCCATTCCCAAACATTTAAGATCAACCTCATTAACAAATATGTATGTATTATATAACCACTCCCCCTTCTCTAGCCTCTGTCTGTCTATAGGTCCGCTATATTCTCCATTTTAAAACTTCGACTTTACATTTTCTAGGTGGTTCATATTAGTGAAATCATACAATATCTCTCTTTTTGTGTCTGGCTAATTTCACTCAGCATTATGTCTTCAAGTTTCATCCGTGTTGTCGCATACTTCAGGACCTCCTTCCTTCTTACTGCTGCATAATATTCCATCATATGTACATACCACATTTTGTTTATTCACTTTTCTGTTGATGGACACCTGGATTGTTTCCATCTTTTGCAATTGTGAATAATGCTGCTATGAACATTGGTGTGCAAATGTCTGTTCGTGTCACTGCTTTCTGTGTAGATACTGAGTAGTGGAATTGCTGGGTCGTAGGGCAACTGAATATTTAGTTTTCTGAGGAATCACCAAAGGAAGGGGTCTTTATGAAGGAGCCACAGCCCAGTGGGGAATCAGCCTCTGCTGAGCGGAGGGACTTTGGGTGGGAGACTCAGGTTGAGTGGCAGGTTTGTTGGGGACAATGAGGGGGTCTGGAGCTCATGGTGCCCACCTCTGAGTCTGTGGGGCAGGTGGTCTCACTGCTCAGAAGAAAGGTAGGTGTCATCACACATTTGTCAGAGGAATGTCCAAGCAGGGGAGGGAGCCAGTTCTTGTACCTCAGTGTTCAAGCTCCCATTCAGGGGATGAAGTTGGGGAGGGGACTGGGTTATCCCCCTACCACTTCCTGGCCACCATCTACCATATTCAGCAAGATGGTCTCTCTCTAGGGAGGAAATGGGTCCTGTTTATAAGAAAGTGAGGATCTATTTTTACCCAGATTTACCTAGGAAGTGGCCTGTGAATGCCTCACCCTTTCAGAAGGAAGCATGATACAAATCCCAAGGAAACCAGGTGAAACAGTGAGACAGAAGTCTGGGATGCAAATGATTATTTTCCTTGAGAACCTGAAGAAACAGGCTCCCCATTTTGTGACCTGCAAAGTCTCTGGGACATCCCTGTCCATTACATGCGGATAGTCAGAGCAGCACCTTGACTAGGTGTTGAGTCCCAAGCTCTGTATCTGGCTCACAATGAAGTCACTTCCTTCTCTTTTCTTTTCCTGCCTGCTTTGGCTGCCAGGGTCTCTTCCTGGAAATTTATATAATGGTATGAACTGCTCAGGCACCTCATTCCCCCATTCCCTGCCTCTCCTGGTTCTCATTGCCCATCTTTTGCCAAGGAGTGCCATGGCAAGTGAAAGCCCATTTGTTAGTCATTCATTCATCCAAGGTTTACCAAGCACTATCCCTGAGGTTGGCTAGGGTCCCGGGCTTGGGATTCAGAGATGAATGAAACACAGTTGTTCTTTCATGAGTCTTGGTCCGATGAAGGAGACAGATGCAACAGACAATTGTAAGACAGTGTGGCAAGGTGAAGGCAGAACTGTGTAGGATGGTGCTGGGGAACTGGAATCAGGGAAGGCTTACTGGAGGAAGAATATATTGAAATTATCCCCTATGGCAGAAACAGATTAAACGGAGGCCTCGAGGCGTGAGGCAGCACCCTGCGTGTGGGGCTATCCAAGCCCTGCTGTCGCCTAAAGGCAGAGACGGTGCGGGGTGAGGCTGGAGTGACCAACGGGGCCCAGGTCAAGGAACCTGGACTTCACTCTCTGGGCAGATGGAGGCACGGCGGGTGAGGGAGGGGGTGACTCCGCCGGCCTCATGCTTTCTGGAGACCACTCAGGGACCCCTTGGAGGGCCACAGAACTGAAGCAAGACCAAGGAGAGAAGCCAGAGCAGTGGACACAATCACAACAGTTTTCAGGGATGAAATTGGTCACACTTGGTGCACGTTGATTGGATGTAGAGAGAGAGAAGAGGAGAGCATGAACTAGGCCTGGCCAGTGGGGAAAAGGAGAGGTTGTAGGGAATTGACAAGCTGGAGCTCCAGAGACCCTTCCACATGGAGGTGTCCAAAGGCACATAGCCAAGTTTTAAACTCAAAGGAGAGGTCTGGCCTGAGCGTGAGGGTTACGGGCGTGAGACAGAACTGAGGCTGTGGGAGGGAATGAGGAGGCCCCGGGTTAGGAGGAGAAGAGGCCAAGGCGGGACCCCAGCCCACCAGCAGCTGCTGCCCCCAGCTTACCTGCCCCCACCCACACAGCCATACCCTGAGGCCCTGTTGAGACAGTTCTGCTTTGTTTTTTTCTTCCCTTAGGCATTTTTGTCACTTTCTTCTCACCCTCCCTTCTCCCTGCTTTCTCTACCTTTTTTTTTTCCTACAGGCTAGGGGGAAAGGGGCAGATACAAATTACCATAAAATATAGGGTGCTGTGGATAAGCAATAAGCACATGAGAACCCAGAAAATGTTCCTAATTCCGCGCAAGAGAAAAAGAAAGAAAAAGTTTCAGAAAGTTTCACAGAGGAAATGACACTGGAATAGAGACTGAAAGGAGAAGCAGAAATTTGTCAACCAGGAAGGAGAGCAAAAGGGTTCCCTGCAGAGGGAACAGGGTGAGGACAGCAGGAAGGTTGTACAAGCCCTGCATAATGACAGAAGTGTGACTGGAGGGGAAGGTGGCCCAGAAAAGGCTGTGCCCACCATGCTGAGGTGCTGGATAACTTAAAAACCACATCTATGCAACGGATGAACGGCACCTCAGTGCCTGATACAGTAATTAAGATGCACAGGACAGACTTACCTAGACTCTTTAAATTCTGCAGGGACTGCTTCTTCATCGCTACTGAGAAAGTCAGCTATAGGTGAGTCTTCCTCCAAGGGAAATATCATTAAAAGAAAAATAGCTTAGCCCACTACCTATGACGGGGAAGAAAGCCTAAGTACCAGATTTCTCAGTGCTCCGATAGGCAGAAGGTGTGTTTGTATACGTGGACATCATCGTGACAGGGGCTATGTGTTTAGGAAAAAAAAATGCTTTCTCTGCCCTGAAATCTGGACGTCATACTTACACTCTTCTTTCAGGAAAGAGAAGGAAAATGCAAGTGGAAATGGCGATTTCAATTTAACATGGGCCCTAGTGTTTGAATGCTTTATTCATTTCCATCTGGTCCTTGGGGTTGAAACCTGATTTTGACGATTCTCATCTTCATGACCCAGCCCATCTCTCCACTTCTCCAGTTTTGTGATGGGCCAAGAAATTAGGGCCTCTGTAAACACTTGCCAAGCGGAATCCCCTGTGCTTTCTAATGCTGGTACTGCCTGAAGCCAATCTGGAAGCTTCTCAAGGGCAGAATTAGGGCACTCCTTGGTCCTGAACATTGAAAACCTCTCTCATGGCACCAGGAGGTGGTGCTTTCAGAACCTGGCATGGTGCAAGACACTCAAGAGGGATCAAAGAAAGGATGGATGGAAGGATGGATGGGATGACAGACAGTACCCCTGCCAGCTGTGAGAACCCCCCAGCAGAACAAGGTGAGTGAGGCCACAGAGGAGACTCCTGCTGGACCCAGCTCAGGTGAACTGACAGCCACAGCCAGGCCCGAGGAGGCACGGGAAGCCTGGACTAGAGAAGACTCCTGCCAGCAGGGCCCACCCCACACCCCAAACCTCTGTCTTGCCCTTTCCCCCCCATCTGCTTCCTGCTCCCATTTTTCTTTTGCGTGATCCCTTCCGGCTGCTCAGTCAATGCCACCACAACAATACCTGTGGCTGAGGAAGCTGTTGCTAATGGTTCTTGATTCCCTTCCCCCATCCAAGTCTCTTTTCTTCTTTCTTTCCTTTTGACTTATTCTATTTGAAGCCCAGTGTTTGGTTTTTCAAGTCAACTAACCCAGCTTTGTTCTCCAGAGGCTTTATAGTTTTTATATGAACAGCTGAACTTACTTTTTCTCAATAGGACCAGTTTCAGGGTTGCACTGCTCTGAAAGAGACAAATCTCAGGCACACAGCACCTCCATTTCAGTGACAGGGCTGCATCTCCCCGCCAGGGCAGCATCTAGGCAGGAGAGCCTACCTAAGGGGCAGGAATGTGGGTGGGGTGGAGATCAAAACAGGAGCAACATGAGGAAAACCACAGACAGCCCTGAGCCTGACAGAAGATCAAAGGAGGCAGAGCTCATGCACCCCAAGGGCCTGTCCCTCCAAGCAGTTGTGGCCTGAAGGGGCTCTGCCCACTGCCTCAGGAAGTGTTTACGTGAAGCAGCTGGACCAGACATTGTGCCTGACACTAAAGGCAGAGATAAATTCCCCAGGAACTCACAGTCTGTCTTTAAGACACAGCCTGCACTATATAGTTCCAGTAAAAAGGAAAGGGATCAGCAGGAAAGACCTCACAAGATGAAATAACCTTTGAGTAGGACTTACAGGATGAGAACACTTCTTAGGAAGAGATCTGCCAGGAGCTGTGCAAGAATTCTATGAAAATTGTAAAGCTTTGCTGATGGACAGAAAAGAAAACTCAAGTAAGTGGAGAGACATTATATTCCTGGAAAGATGTTAACTCTCTCCAAATCCATTTGCAAATCCCAATCTAAAATCCAATAGGATGTGTTGATAGAACTTGACCAGCTGACTGAAAATTCTTCTGAAATTGGATTTCACCAGGCAAAGAGGAGTGCAAAGACAAAGGAAACTCTGCGAGCAAAAGGCACAAGGAAGATGAGGGCTGGACCCAGCATGGGTGAGTGGAGGTACCTGGCAGGAAGGGGAGCTGAGATCATACCTGAAGGGCCCCAGGCCCCAGATGCCACCATGAGCTGGGTGTGGCACAGTCAGTGCCAATTTTTTTTTTTTTTTTTTAAATACCTAAAATGTCATGTGAAGGTGGAGATTGACTAGGGAGGGCAATTCCCAGGTTACTAACCTGTGCACTGGGTGCAGGGAGATGTGGAGAGTTTTCACCTGGTAGATCTGCATATTCAGAAACGTCACCCTGGCAGTCCCAGGGCCACCCAGTGATGAGCTTCTCAAAGCCCTGGGGATCCTGGAGGGATTCACAGGGCTGCAGTGAAATAGGGGGTCTGGGGAGGTGTTTGGGACCCCATCTCCCATCCCTCATTCCAGGAGAGCACTTTCTTCTGCCAGTTTGAAAATTATCCAGAGATATTTTTAAAAAGGTTGTCAAAAACCACTGCTGTAAACAGGGACTGGAGTGGATGAAACTAGGGGCAAAAATCTGAGGAGCTTTAACAAATGCAATAGGCTGAGGGCCTGGGAAGATCCCCTGAGGACAGAAAGGAGGGGTCAGATTGAAGAAAAATTTAAAAGGTAGACTTGATGAAACATTGTAACCAATCGGATTTGAGTAGTGAAGAAAAAGGTCAACAGCTTCCAATGATTGAAGCCGGACACTGTGCCACAGGCTTATTTAGAGTGTCTCATTTAATCCTTGCAAAAAACCTATGACATAAATAAGATTTCACTTATTGAAGAGGAAACTAAGGCTTCAGGGAATAAGGAAATGCAAGCTCCACAGTTAGAAAGTGGTAGAGGTAGACTGTGAATTCAGATCTAACTCTAAGGTTGTGCTGTACTAGTAGGAGGTCAGGAGGAGGTGGAGCATGCGGGGAGAGTGGAGAGCTGTACTTGACCCCAAAATGCTGACATACGGTTCTAGGGCTGAAAAGGAAATTCTAGGCTGGAGCTGCAGACTTGGGAGGCATCATTAAAAAATTGAAGCTGTGCAACCAAGGATAAACCATTAAGTTAAATAAGCCTGGGCTCAAGACACCAAGGGAAAGAGGGACATCACAGAACCCCTACCCCCATCCCGCCCTGAGCTATCATACCCTTAACTCTTTCACTGCCACACTCAACTTTACTGGAATTTTTTGTAATCGTCTTTACATGCTGTGTTTGACTTTAATCTGCATTGTTATAAAAAGTTTTCTTTGTTATGATGAGGGACTAAAGTTTAAAAGTTTAATTTGAAGGTGGTGTCAGATACCACATTTGTTTTTGTCTCATGGCATGAGAGTTTTGCTTCCATCAGTGGAAACATAGCTGACTGGGTCTAAGTGGTGTTTACCTCAGCTGATTTGTGTAAAGGACTCTTAAGCTCTGTTTTTTGTTGTTGTTGTTTTGTTTTGTTTTGTTTTGTTTTTTAAGCTGTAGAAGGGTTGAGAGGGTACCATTTTTGGGCTGTGCTTAGAACAGTTGGCCTCTAGCCAGTTCTGAAACTATGATATTTAGTATTTCCATTGTCAAAGAAAAAACTGCACTGGACAATGTTAAACAGGCAAGAATGACTTTATTCGGGGGCTGCTATAGCAGGGGAGAGAGAGAACTCCACTTAAAGGAAGGACAGCAAGCCTTTTAGGGGTTGAGAGCGAGTTGGAGAAAAAGCCCTGGAAAGTAATAATAAGGGGGTTTGATCACTGGGAGGGGTGAGGGATTTACTGAGGTTGCGATTAAGACCACTTACTTCAGAATGTTTTCCTGTGTGGTAACGAGGCTGCCTGGAGCTGGTAAGGGCTGGGAGAGCAGGGAGATAGGGAACTACCTAGTTAGGAGCCTCCCAGGGGCAGGGGTGAGGAGAAGGAAGGGGAAGGTGAGGGGCGAGTTTAATATTTGGACTAGTTACGGTTTGAAGTTTTCTCCCCCCACTGCCACCCGCAGTCTGAGTTATTTTTCTCTCTTTCAAGGTAGTCAGGAAGAGGGGAGGGACTGGAGAGGGATGAGCAAGGAATAAGGCTGGCAGCTTGGTCAAGAGGAAAAAAGAATCTTGGTCACCATCACCCTGAAAAGTTTCCCTATCCCCGTTGCTTTCAGTCCCTTCTTACCACCCCTGGCCTCTGGCATCCCTTCTTCTGTTTTTTCTCACTATGGTTTTCCCTTTCCTAGAACATCATATGAACAAAAGTACACAGTATGTAGTCTATTGTGTCTGGTTTCTCTCACTCAGTATGATGCTTTGGATTAATCCATGATCTTGCTTGTATTTGTAGCTTGTTTCTTTAGAGTGCTAAGAAGTTTTCCATTTGCATGGATCTGCCATAATATGTTTATCCACTTGCGGGATGGTGGACATTTTCCTCAGTTTTTTACTTTTATGAATAAAAGCTGCTGTGAACTTTTGCATAGAATCTTTGCATGAAAATATGCTTTCATTTCTCTTAGATAAATACCTAGCACTGTATTTGTGGATTGCATGGTAAGTCTATGCTTCATTTTATAAGAAACTGCCAAGTGGTTTTCTAAAGTGGCTGAATCACTTTGCATTCCCAGTAGTGATATATGAGATATCAAGTTGCTCTGCTTCTTTGTCAGTGCTTGGTATTGTCAGTCTTTTTAATTTTAATCATTCTGGTAGATATGTAGTGGGATCTCATTGTGATTTTAATTTTCATTTCTGTAATGGCTGATGTTGAATATCTCTTGATATACTTACTTATCTGTATGTCTTTGGTGAAGTGTCTGTTCAAACCGCCCCCCCCCCTTTTTTTGTCTTCTTACTATTGAGTTGTAAGAGTTCTTTAAATATTCTGGATTAAAGTTCCTTATCTGATATGCCTTTTGCAAATATTTTCTCCTGGTCTGTGACTAGTCTTTTCATAGTCATAACAGCATCTTTGGAAGAACAGAAGTTTTTTGTATTTTTATTAGGAGTCCAATAAGTCAATGTTTTTCTTTTCATTTGTGTGTGTGTGTGTGTGTCTGTGTTTTTTTAATTTTTTTTAATTAAGATTGTTCACAAACCATACAATTATCCAAAGATCCAAAGCATAAATCAATTGTCCATGGTACCATCATATAGCTGTGCATACATCAACACAATTAATTTTTTTTCAATTTTTAGAACATTTTCATTACTCCAGAAAAGAAATAAAGACAAAAAAAGGAAACTCAAATTCTCCCATACCCCTAACCATCCACCCCCTCCATTATTGATTCATAGTTTTAGTATAGTACATTTGTTACTGTTGATGAAAGAATGTTAAAATACTACAAACTGTAGTATATAGTTTGCAATAGGTATATATTTTTTCCTATATGCCCTCTATTATTAACTTCTAGTTATAGTGTCATACATTTGTTCTAGTTCATGAGAGAGATTTCTAATATTTGTACAGTTAATCAAGGACATTGTCCACCACAAGATTCACTGTTTTATACATTCCCATCTTTTAACCTCCAACTTTCCCTCTGGTGACGCATGCAACTCTGAGCCCACCCCTTCCACCACCTTCACACACCACCCAGCACTGTCAGTCATTCTCACAACGTGACACTATCACATCCTTCCATCTCCAAATGTCCAAATTCACCCCAGTTGAACACTGCTCACAGTAAGCAACCACTGCCCATTCTTTAGCCTCTTTCTATATCCTAGTAACTTATATTTCACGTTGATGAGTTTACACATTACAATCAGCTCATATCAGTGAGACATCACAATATCTGTCCTCATGTGCCTGTCCCACTTTACTCAATATAGTGCCCTCAAAGCCTCCCCATCAACCCATTTTTTTTTTCAAAACAGTTTTGTCCACATACCATACATTGCATCCCAAGCAAACAATCAGTGGTTCCCCATACAGCCACGCATCCATGTATTCAGCACCATCACCACTATCCATACAAGGATGTGCCGGTTTGAGTGTATTGTGTCCCCCAAATGCCATTATCTTTGTGGTCTTGTGTGGGGCAGACCCTTGGGTGCTGGTTGGATTTGCTTGGAGTGTGCCCCACCCAGCTGTCGGTGATAATTCTGATGAGATGTTCCCATGGAGGCTTGGCCCCGCCCATTCGGGGTGGGCCTTGATCGGTGGAGCTATATAAATGAGCTGACTCAAAGAGAGGAAAAGAGAGTGCAGCTGGGAGTGATGTTTTGAAGAGAAGCAAGCTTGCTAGAGAGGAACGTCCTGGGAGAAAGCCGTTTTGAGGCCGGAGCTTTGGAGCAGACGCCAGCTGCCTTCCTAGCTAACAGAGGTTTTCCGGACACCACTGGCGGTCCTCCGGTGAAGGTACCCGATTGCTGAGGTGTTACCTTGGATGCTTTGTGGCCTTAAGACTGTAACTGTGTAGTGAAATAAACCCCCATTTTATAAAAGCCTGTCCATTTCTGGTGTTTTGCACTCTGCAGCATTAGCAAACTAGGACAAAGGACATCTCCACCTCTTCCAAAAAGAAGGAGGAAGAGTCAAAGAAGGCAGAAGGACAAAAGAAAAGGAAAAAAGAAAGAGAGCAAGAGAAAAAAAATGACAGCTAGAAAGCAACAAAAGGAGAGATAGCATCAAATCAAAGCAGAACAAAGAGTCAGACAATATCACCAATGCCAGGAGTCCCATACCCTTCTCCTATGCCCCCTCCCCCTCATATGAATTTAGCTTTGGTATATTGCCTTTGTTATATTAAAAGAAGCATAATACAATGTTTTTGTTAATTATAGTCTCTAGTTTGCATTGATTATATTTCCCCCCAACCCCACCGTATGTTTAACACCTTGCAATGTTGACATTCATTTGTTCTACCTCATGTAAAAACATATTTGTACCTTTTATTACAATCGTTCAGCACCCTAGATTTCACTGAGTTATACAGCCCCAGTCTTTATCTTTCCTCTTTCATTCTGGTGTCCCACATGGTCCTAACCTTCCTCTTTCAACCATGCTCACAGTCGTCTTTGTTTAGTGTACTTACATTACTGTGCTACTATCTCCTGTCTTTTCCTTTCTGTCTGCAGTGCTTCATTTAGTGTTTCCTGTAGAGCAGGTATCTTGTTCATAAACTCTGTCATTGTCTCTTTGTCAGAGAATATTTTAAGCTCTCCCTCATATTTGAAGGACAGTTTGCTGGATATAGGATTCTTGGTTGGTGGTTTTTCTCTTTCAGTATCTTAAATATATCACCCCACTTCCTTCTTGCCTCCATGGTTTCTATTGAGAAATCCACACATAGTCTTATCAAGCTTCTTTTGTATGTGATAGATCACTTTTCTCTTGCTGCTTTCAGGATTCTCTCTTTATCTTTGACATTTGATAATCTGATTATTAAGTATCCTGGCATAGGCCTATTCAGATCTATTCTATTTGGGGTATGCTGTACTTCTTGGGTCTGTAATTTTATGTCTTTCATAAGAGATGAGAAATTTTCATTGAATATTTCCTCTATTATTGCTTCTGCCCCTTTCCCCTTCTCTACTCCTTCTGGGACACCAATGACACGTACATTTCTGCATTTGGTTTTGTCCTTAAGCTCCCAGAGACATTGCTCATATTTTTCCATTCTTTTCTCTATCTGTTCTTTTCTGTGTAGGCTTTCAGGTGCCTTGTTCTCCAGTTCCTGAGTGTTTTCTTCTGCCTCTTGAGATCTGCTGTTGTATGTTTCCATTGTGTCTTTCATCTCTTGTATTGGGCCTTTCATTTCCATAGATTCTACTAGTTGTTTTCTCAAACTTTCAATTTCTACCTTATGCACGCCCAGTGTTTTCATTATACACTTCATCTCATTTGCCATGTCTTCCTTAAACTTTCTGAATTGATTTGGCATTAGTTGTTTAAATTCCTGTATCTCAGTTGAAGGATAAGTTTTTTCCTTTGACTGGGCCATAACTTCGTTTTTCTTAGTGTAGGTTGTAGTTTTCTGTTGTCTAGGCATCTGGTTTCCTTGGTTACCCCCATCAGGTTTTCCCAGACCAGAATGGGCTCAGGTCCCAGAAGGAGGGAATAGTATCCAGTTTCCATGAGGGTGTCTCAGAAGATTGGTACACCCTGTGAGGCCTCAAATCACTGTGCTTTTCCACCCAGCAGGTGGCACCTGTCAGCCTGTAGCTCTAGACTGGTGTAAGGAGGTGTGGCCCTTGGCTGTTTTCCTCCAGGCCCTGGGGTCCAGTTCTGAATGGAAGGTGGGTAGTAGAGCTGGGCCCCACCTCTTTCCTCTTAGGGAAGATAACCCCCCTAGGGAGAGGTCATTAGCATTTGAAAAGTCCCTCTGCCTGTGCTATCTCTACCCTTGTCTGGGTCAGAGCACTGGAAACTGAAAATGGCTGAGGCTTTCTCCACTGAGCCAAAAAAGAGACAGAAAGCCCTGTTCAGGGCCAGTCCATTGCCAACCTCTGGCTCTCCAAGGTCAGTCGTCACCAAAAGCCTCTGTCTGCTTGTTGGGGATTCATAGCTTATATTGAGCAGTCCATGTTTGTTAATCAAAACCCCAGTTGGAGCTCAGCTGAGCTATATTTGCTTGCTCGGAGAGTGCTGCTTTCTAGCACCACAAGGCTTTGCAGTTTGGGCTGTGGGGGTAGGGGACTCCCGGCTTGGAGCTGCAGTTTTTACTTACAGATTTTATGCTGTGATCTTTGGCATTCCTCCCAATTCAGGTTGGTGTATGATGACTGGACAGTCACATTTGTCCCCCTGCAGTTATTCCAGATTATTTACTAGTTGTTCCTGGTTGTTTATTAGTTGTTCCAGGGGGACGAACTAGCTTCCACTTCTCTCCATGCCACCATCTTCTTTTGTCTCCTGTGTGTGTGTGTTTTATTTAAGAAATCTTTACGTAGTCCCAAAGATTTTTTCCTTTTTTTTTTCTAGAATTTTTATAGGTTTAGTTCCTATATTTAGGTCTATGAACCATTTCAAGTTATTAAGGCTATTTTTATTTGCATAGGGAGGTCCAACTTTCAATCATTTTTTTTCCCCATTGAATAACTTTCCTCCTTGAATTACCTTGGCTCCTCTGTTGAAAACAGTTGCCCATACCAATATGGCCATACAATACATACATTGTTACGCTTGTTGGTGTCCCACAGTTTCCTTAGGCTTTTGTTCATTTTTCTTAATTCTTCTTCCTGTTCCTCAGACTGGATGATTTCAATTATGTATCTTCAAATTCACTGTTTCTTCTGCCAGCTCCAATCTGCAGTTGAACCTCTCTAGAGAATTTTAAAGTTCTGTTACTGTGGTCTTCAGCTCTGTTTGTTTCCTTCTAATAATTTCCGTTTCTTTATTGATATTCTCTTTGTGTTCATCTATCATTTTCTTGATTTCCTTTAGTTTTTTTGTCCATGTTTTCCTTTAGCTCTTTGAGCATATTGAGGGCCATTTAAAAAAAGTCTTTGGAATGTCCCAGGTCTGATCCACCTCATTGATTGTTTCTAATGCTTTAACCATCTCCTTTGCCTGGGCCATCACTTCCTGTTTCTTTGCAAATTTTGTAATATTTTGTTGAAACCTGGATATTTTAGTGTGTTATCACTTAAATTTAAACTCTGAGACATCTGTTCTCTGAGCTTGTATCCAGCTCAGGTTATGACAGAGTTTCCTTGAATGCCAGGAGCTAACAAAAACAAAAGAAGCAGCAAAAACAAAAAACAAAAAACACCTTTCCTAGTCTTTGAAGATTGACCTATGTATGTGCTCTCCTTCAGGGCTTATCCATATGATGAGCTAAGAGTATAGATCCAGGCCAAAGTGTAGGGGCCTCCCTGATCCTTTCTGTGCATGTGTGTTGTCTTGGGCATGCACATATAACCCTAGGAATACCCTTGTTTATGTTATTACATGGTTACAAATGTCCCCTCTTCCCCAGGAAACAGTTTCTTCATGGTCCTGGGCACTGCCAGTAATCCCTTGACCCAGGCAGCACAACTTGACTCCTCCCCCACAAAATTTCATGGGAGAGATTGGTGACTTGCCTTCTACATGCTGGGCAAATTCTGGAACAGCACATTTCTCAGGCCACCACCAGACAGATTGGGCCAAACATATGCTACAGTGTTCATGAGACTTAGTCTGCTCCCTCCAGAACTGGGACCAGGAATCTGTACCAGGAGTGCAGAAAGCCGGTGAGAGGATATGTGGGGGGCAGCCTACTGCTTATAAGTTGCCTTTTTCTTGATTTGGTGCTTGCCCTATAAATGAAATCCTTTAACTGTTTTCTGAAGCTTTTAGAAAGATGTTTCTGCCAGTTCTTGATAGTTGCTAAAAGCTTTTGTAGGGGAATGGAGCCCTGAAGTGTTTCACTCTGCCATCTTGATGGGGTAGGGCTGTTGGCCACCTGGTTTGCTAATACTTTGTTAAGGAATTTTGTGTCTAGATTCATGAGGGATATTGGTTTGTAGTTTTCCTGTAATGTCATTGTCTGATTTGTGTATAAGGTTAATGTTGCCCTCAAAATGAGTTGAAAAGTGTTCTCTCCTCTGCTATTTTCTGGCAGAGTTTGTGTGGATTTGGTATTATTCCTTCCTTAATCATTTTATTGAATTTACCAGTGAAGCCATCTAGGTCCGTAATTTTCTATATATGAAGGTGTGGACCTAAAAATTTAATGTTTTCAATAGATAGAAGGCTATTCATGTTATCTATTTCTTATTGAATCAGCTCTAGTAGTGTGTGTCTTTCAAGGAATTTGTTAGTTCACTTAACTTTGTCAAGTTAATTGGCATTGACATAAAATTGATCATAACAGTCCTTTATTAGCCTTTTAAAATCTGTGGGACCTGTAGAGATGTCACCTCTTACAACTTGATATTGGTAATTTGTGTCTTTTTTCCCCCATTAGTCTGCCTGGAGGTATATTAATTTTTTCTTCCTTCTTCTTACTTCAGGTTTATTTGTTTTTCTTTTTCTAATCTCCTAATGAGGAAGCCTAAATCTTTTATTTAAGACCCTTCTTTATTTCTAACACAGCAGAGTTTCTCAACCTCATGACTATTGATTTTTGGTGCCAGATAATTCTTTGTTGTAGGGGCTGTCATGTGCGTTGTAAGATGTTTAGCAGCATCCTTGGTCTCTACCCATGAGATGTCAGTAGCACTCCTCCCTAGTTTTGACAGTGAAAAATGTCTTCAGACATTGCCAAATTCTCTGGCAGAGGGGGTAGGGGTAGGGAGATCACTCCTGGTTGAAAACCTCTACTATTATAGGCATTTACTGTAATCAACTTTAGCTGCACCCCACACATTTTGAAAATGTTGGGTTTTCATTTTTATTTATTTCAGAATATTTGTAGATTTCTTTGTGGTTTCTTCTTTGACCCATGGGTTATTATGGAGTGTACTTTTTAGTTTCCAAATATTTCAGGATCTTCCAGAGATATTTTTGTTATTGATTTCTAATTTAATTCAGTTGTGTTCAGAGAACATACTTTATATTAGTCAATTCTTTTAAATTTGTTAAGACTTGTTTTAAGGCACAGTGTGTGGTCTATCTTGGTGAATGTTCTGTATGCACTTGAAGATAATGTCCTGGTATTTTTGGGTGGAGTTTTTTCTATAATTGTCAACTGGGTCAAGAGGGTAGATGGTGTCATGTAAGTATGCTATGTTCTTACTCATTTGATCTCTATTACACATATCATAGTGGAAAGGTGTCTCCTACTCTAATTGTGGATTTACCTAGATCTCCTTTTCTTTCTATTTGTTTTTGCTTTATGTATTAGGTGCATACACATTTAAAATAGTTATGTCTTCTTGATGACTTGATACCTTTATTATTCATCATGAATTGAATATTTTTCTTCTTTATCCTGCTAAAATTCCTTGTTCTGAAATCTACTTTGTCTCATATTGATATAATCACTTCAGCTTTAGTGTTTGCATGATATGTCTTTTACCATATTTTAACTTTTATCCTGCATGCATCTTTCTATTTAATGTGTATTTCATATAGATAACATACAGTTTTTTCCTGCTTTTTTGTCCAGTTTGACAGTCTCTGCATTTAATTGGGGTGTTTAGAAACCATTTACATTCAATATCATCACAATATAGGTGGCTTTTAGTCAGCCATCTTGCTATTTTTTATTTGTACCATCTGCTTTTTCTTTTTTCCTGACTTCTTTGGGATTCCGTTTTATCTCCACTATTGGTTTATTATTTATACCTCTTTTTTTGCGTGTGTACAATCTATGTTTTATGATATATAACTTTAACTTATCACATTCTAACTTCAAATAACATTATAACACTTCACATATAGTAGAAGAATCTTATACAATATATTTCCATTTCCTGCCCCATACTTTTTGCTATTGTTCTCATATATCTAATTCTACATATGCTATAAACCCTATACTGAATTGTTATATTTGCTTTTAACATTCAATTTTAATTTAGAGATTTAAACATGGGAAATTTCCCCCCTAATTTATTCACACATTTACCCTTTCTGTGGTTCTTCATTCCTTTGTGTGGATCCAAATCTCTGTCTGGTATCTGTATTAGTTAGGGTTCTCTAGGGAAACAGAATCAATGAGAGATATCTATAAATATAAGATTTATAAAAGTGTCTACACAACTGTGGGTATGCATGTGCCCAAATTCCCTAGGGTAGGCAGCAAACTGGCAACTCCAGTGAAGATGTTCAATGAACTCCTCAGGAAACACACTGGCAACTTTGACAAATGTGTTCTGTGAACTCCTCAGGAAACAAACTGGCAACTTTGATGAACTCCTCAGGAAACACTTCGCTGGTGGGCTGAAGGAGAAGTGAAGGTCTTCTATCTATCTTGCTTAAAAGTCTTCAACTGATTGGATTAAATCCAGCTGACTGCATTCTCTCATTGTGGAAGACATGCCCTTCATTGACATCATCAGTCACAGCTGCAGCCAATTGTCTGATGATTTAATAAACCAGCCTGTTGGTTTATTAACCAGCCACAAACATCCTCACTACAACTATTAGGCCAGTGCTTTTGACCAGAGAGCTGGGTACCATCACCTGGCCAAGTTGACACATGAACCTAACCATCACAGTCCACCCCTTGTCAACTTGGCAGTTATACACACCACCTAAAACCATACTTTATCTCTATGCAGAGAACAATAACAGACATACATTTTGTCTAACACTCTGCTGTGCAGTGTACAACTAGAAATGCACTAAATCTCTCCAGAATAGGGTACAAGTCCTTAGGTGACATGAACTCTTAAAATTGATTTCCTTTAGCTTAAATACAGCAAAATGAACAATACAGCTTATGTCATATGATAAGGGAATAAGACAGAGAAGAAAGCAAAGATATTTGCTTTACAGACAAACACAAACATACTCATAACAAAACAAGGAGGAAATATTCATGCCATCACAGTCCTCGTTTCTCTAATTGTTCATGTGGCCATAGTTCATATTTATCACTACCTTCTTCCACTACCCATTCCATTTTCCCTTTACCCTCAGCAAGTACTTCAGCTGGCCGTGGTTCTTTGCCTGGTGGGGTGACCCAAACCTTCATTCCTGAAGTTTCTTGGCCATTGGTAGTCCTGCCTGGATTGGGTTGTTGCAGTTTTCCATTGACTTTAATCACAGGGCATGGTAGTACTAAGAGACACCCTAGGGGGTCTCCTGTATTCCAGGAAAACTCTTCTTTACTTCCATTGTGGAGTTGCAGTGTTATTTACCTTTGACAGTCAGGATCAATCACCCAAGCCAGTATAGTAATCCCCTTCCTTGCCCGTTGATTCAGGGGCATAAGAAGCCCAAAGTGGCCAGGTGGCAGTCTTAACTTCCAGTTCAATGGGATTATTGTTGTGTCTCCTCACGGAAGCACTCCTCCTTTTGGAACAAAGACTTGTAGACCAGCAAAGCTTAAGCTTGCAGAGACAGGAAGCAAAAATTTACCCAGTGGATCACTAGGAGTGATAGTGAGTGGTGCCACTCCTGTTTCTACCCCTTGATTCCTGGACCCATGAATCCTGGCTATGGGAGGAACAGCACCATAGGGTAGACACTGATTCAGAGCATACACAGCCTCCTGGAGAACACTGCCCCAGCCCTGAAAGGTATTGCCACCTAGCTAGTTCTGTAATTGAGTCTTCAACAGGCCATTCTACTGTTCTATCAACCCAGCTGCCTCTGGATGATTGGGAACATGGTAAGACCAGAGAATTCCACATGCATGTGCCCATTCCCTTACTTCATTTACTGTGAACTGGGTTCCTTGGTCAGAAGCAATGCTGTGTGGAATACTGTGATGATGGGTAAGGCATTCTGCAAGTCCATGGATGGTAGTTTTGGCAGAAGCATTTTGTGCACGAAGGCAAACCCATATCTGGAGTATGTCTCTATTCCAGTAAGAATAAATCACTGCCCCTTTCATGATGGAAATGGTCCAATGTAATCAACCTGCCACCAGGTAGCAGGCTGATCACCTCAGGGAATGGTGCCATATTGGGGACTGAGTGTGGGTCTCTGCTTCTGGCAGCTTGGGCACTCAGCAGTGGCTGTGGCCAGGTCATCCTTGGTGAATGGAAGTCCATGTTGCTGAGCCCATGCATAACCTCCATCCCAACCACCATGACCACTTTGTTCATGAGCCCATTGGGCAATGACAGGATTTGCTGGGGAAAGAGGCTGACTGGTATCCACCAAACAGGTCATTTTATCCACTTGGTTATTAAAATCTTCTTCTGCTGAAGTCACCCTCTGGTGAGCATTCACATGGGACACAAATATCTTCATGTTTTTTGGATACTCAGACAGGACTAACCACATACCCCTTCCCAGACTTCTTTGTCACCAATCTTCCAATTATGTTCCTTCTAAGTCCCTGACCATCCAGCCAAACCATTAGCAACAGCCCAGGAATCAGTATACAAGCACACCTCTGGTCAGTTCTCCTTCCAAGCAAAGCGAACAACCAGGTGCACTGCTCGAAGTTCCGCCCACTGGGAGGATTTCCTCTCACCACTGTCCTTCTGGGACATCCCAGAAAGGGGCTGCAGTGCTGCAGCTGTCCACTTTGAGGTGGTGCCTGCATATCATGCTGAACCATCTGTAACCAGGCCCAAGTTTTCTCTTCCTCAGTCAACTGATTGTAAGGAACTCCCCAAGATGCCATAGCTGTGGGCTGGGAAAGAAAAGGTAAGGTGGAAGGAGTGGGGGCCATGGGCATTTGGGCCAGTTTGTCATGTAACCTGTGCCTTCAAGTCCTGCTCAAGCTCTATCTAGTATATACCATTTCCATTTTATGATGGAGTGCTGCTGTGCATGCTCAACTTTATGGCTTGGTGGGTTGGACAACACCCAGCTCATGATAGGTAATTCAGGTCTCATGGTAACTTGGTGGCCCACGGTTAAGTGTTCTGTCTCTACTAAGGCCCAGTAGCAGGCCAACAGCTGTTTCTCAAATGGAGAGTAGTTATCTGCAGAGGATGGTAAAGCTTTACTCCAAAATCCTAAGGGCCTGCGTTGTGATTCTCCTATAGGAGCCTGCCAAAGGCTCCAAACAGCATCTCTATTTGCCACTGACACTTCCAGCACCATTGAGTCAGCTGGATCATATGGTCCAAGTGGCAGAGCAGCTTGCACAGCAGCCTGGACCTGTCACAGAGCCTCATCTTGTTCCAGTCCCCACTCAAAACTAGAAGTTTTTCTGGTCACTCGGTAAATGGGCCGGAGTAGCACACCTAAATGAGGAATATGTTGTCTCCAAAACCCAAAGAGGCCAACTAAGTGTTGTGCCTCTTTTTTGGTTGTAGGAGGGGCCAGATGCAACAGCTTATCCTTCACCTTAGAAGGGATATCTTGACAGGCCCCACACCACTGGACACCTTGAAATTTTACTGAGGTGGAAGGCCCCTGTATTTTTGTTGGATTTATCTCCCATCCTCTGCCATGCAAATACCTTACCAACAAATCTAGAGTAGTTGCTACTTCTTGTTCAGTAGGTCTAATCAACTTGATATCATCAGTATAATGGACCAATGTGATGTCTTGTGGGAGAGAGAAACAATCAAGATCCCTGTGGACAATATTATGACATAGGGCTGGAGAGTTGATATAACCCTGAGGTAGCACGGTGAATGTAAACTGCTGGCCTTGCCAGCTGAATGCAAACTGTTTCTGGTGGTCCTTACTAACAGCTATTGAGAAAGAAGCAATTGCCAGATCAATAGCTGCATACCAGGTACCAGAGGATGTATTGATTTGCTCAAGCAATGATACCACATCTGGAACAGCAGCTGCAATTGGAGTCACCACTTGGTTAAGCTTACTGTAATCCACAGTCATCCTCTAAGACCCATCTGTTTTCTACACAGGCCAAATAGGAGAGTTGAATGGGGATGTGGTGGGAATCACCACCCCTGCATCCTTCAAGTCCTTGAGAGTGGCATTAATCTCTGCAATCCCTCCAGGAATCTGGTATTGCTTCTGGTTCACTATTTTGCTAGGCAGGGGCAGTTCTAGTGGCTTCCACTTGGCTTTTCCCATCATAATAGCCCTCACTCCATGAGTCAGGGAACCAATGTGAGGATTCTGCCAGTTGTTGAGTATGTCTATTCCAATTAAGCATTCTGGCACTGGGGAAATAATCATAGAATGGATCTGGGGACCCACTGGACCCACTGTGAGATGGACCTGAGCTAAAACTCCATCGATCACCTAACCTCCATAAGCCCCAACTCTGACTGGTGGACCAGAGTGACGTTTCAGGTCTCCTGGAATTAATGTCACTTCTGAACCAGTGTCTAATAATCCACAAAATATCTGATCATTTCCTTTTCCCCAATGCACAGTTACCCTGGTAAAAGGCTGTAGGTCCCCCTGGGGAAGGCTGGGAGGAAGATTAACAGTATAAAATTTTGGCAGTGTAACAGGGTCCTTCCCCAAGGGTACCCAGGCTTTCCCTCAATCAAGGGGCTCTGGATCTGTAAACTGTCTCAAATCTGGGAATTGATTAAGGGGCTGTGACTCTCTATTTTTGTAATTCAAGGAAGACTTTTGTTCACTTGACCTAGAATTCTTCTGCTTATATAGTTCAAACAAGAATTTAGTTGATTGCCCATCTATTTCACTACTTGGTACTCCATGATCTACTAGCCAATGCCATAAGTCTCTGCAAGTCAGATTATTTTGATTGCTGCTTTGAGCCTGTTTTCCATTATGGGAGCCATGCCCACCTTGTCTGTGGTGGTTAACTGCAGCCACCTGGTTTCTGCCGACTCAGGATCCGATTATCCCCATTGTGTTTAAGGATTCTAACTCAGTGACAGCAGTTCCTACCATAATATCTGACCTACCAAGAAGGGCAACTACAGAGCTCTTCAGGGATAATGAATTTACAAATTTATTCCTCACAGTCCTGGTAAAAGATGTGTCCTCTGGACATCCCAAGGGTGTGTGAGCAGGTCTTCCATGATAAATCCACTCTAACATTCCAATCTCTCTAAGCCTTTGAATCCCCTCCTCTATATTATACCAGGGCAGTTGTGGCATTTCACCTCCGGTAATGCCGGCCACATTTTGATCCATGTTTCAGCCAACCACCCAAACTGTTAACACCCTTTCTAACCCCTCAAGCTACAACATTGAATACAGAATCTCTGCTTAGTGGGCCCATAACAGTAAATTCAGCCTGACCCAACCTTACATTCCTTCCACCATTATCCCACACCCTTAATATCCATTCCCACACATATTCCCCTGGTTTCTGTGTGTATACGTTGGAAAACCCATACAGTTCTTTTGGAGTATAGCATACTTCCTCATGGGTCACACTTTGTACCTCACTCTCTGGGGCCCATTGGGACTTCAGTCTAGTTATAGGTCTTGAAGCAAAGACTGATGGTGGGGGTGGGTCATGAAAAGAATTAGAAGTATCCCTCGAGCCATTTACCTCAGGACATTCTGTTGCATTTTCGTCTTGTAAAACAGTATTAATCTCTCCAGACAGAGGAGTGAGGGCTGCTTCCTCAGGGGAGGTGATTACAGGATTAGCAGGCACTGAAGGGTTAATCCCTTTAGGTGGAGGTTGGATGGCAGGCTCCTTAGGGCAGACTGGAGGTGGGGGGGCTGTTTCCTCAGGACAGCCCTCTACAGGTAAATCTAACAATGACTCAACAGAATCCAGGGTTCCAATGTCCTCACTGCCATTATTATCAATCCATATGTCCTCATCCCAAGTTTCAGGATCCCATTCTTTTTCAATTAATGCCCTTTACTTTAACAGCAGACACCCTGAGAGGTTGAGATTTTAGTTTACGTTGTAAATCTGTTACTTGCACAATGAGAGTCTGCGTCTGGTTTTCAGAAATCTCAAGTCTGCGGCCACAGGAAATAAGATTTTCTTTCAGGACACACATAGAAACCTTTACATCTGTCATATGGTGCTTAAGTTTTAAATTTGAAGGCTTTAGCTTGTCCCTTTCCATTATAACTTTATCTAACGTATCTAAGAGCAGCCAGCCAACATCATTATACCTCTTAATTCTGCAAAACTCTGTGGAGGTGTTGAAAACACTGTCACCCAGAGCCTTGCTTCGTACAAGAGTATGATTGGGAGAATCCAACGGTGCTATTTTGAATATCTCCATTACTAACTCACACCATGGACTGTCAGTGCCATCTTGATTATTGGAAATGGAGTCATTAGTGCCCTTGAATCTAATCAGAGTAGAAAACAAATTGTAAAAGCCCATTTTAAGATTCTGTTTATCAAGAACCACTCCTGGTACCAAGTTGTATTAGTTAGGGTTCTCTAGGCAGACAGAATCAATGAGAGATATCTATAAATATAAGATTTATAAAAGTGTCTCACGCAACTGTGGGTATGCACGCATCCAAATTCCCTAGGGCAGGCAGCAAACTGGCAACTCCAATGAAGATGTTCAATGAACTCCTCAGGAAACGAACTGGCAACTTTGACGAACTCCTCAGGAAACACTTCGCTGGTTGGTTGAAGAAGAAGTGAAGGTCCTCTATCTGTCTTGCTTAAAAGTCTTCAATTGATTGGATTAAATCCAGCTGACTGCATTCTCTCATTGTGGAAGACATTCCCTTCATTGACAGCATCAGTCACAGCTGCAGCCAGTTGACTGATGATATAATAAACTAGCCTGTTGGTTTATTAGCCAGCCACAAACATCCTCACAACAACAGTTAGGCCAGTTGTTTTGACCCGAGAGCTGGGTACCGTCACCTGGCCAAGTTGACACATGAACCTAAGCATCACAGTGTCATTTTCTTTTTGCCTGAATAACTTTCTTCAACATTTTTTATAGTGCAGATTTGCTGGTGGAGAATTCTCACTGCTTTTGTTAGTCCTCATTTTTAAAAGAGGAGGAAGGAAACCTGAGGTCTCAGTTCCTCTTCCCTGTTCCCCACTAAGCGACCTCCTTATATGCCTCTGCCACTTGAGGGATGGAGATGAATTAAGAGGTTCGTGAAAAGCCCTTGCTCCTCTCACTCCCCACAACAGAACCTTCAATAATCTGGCTGGAAAGTCCTGGCTCCTTTGACCTCCGTGTGTCCATAGGAAATGTAAGGTGGGATTATAAGGGGGGAAGTATATGAGAAAAGAAGTGTGGGGTTGTAGGTAATGGGGTGAGTGTGTTTGTGCAACAATAGTGACCCCTGCCACCTATGCTCTCTCAAAGTTCTGGGACTGGATAATGCAAATATTCTCTATCTCTTTTGGAGTTTAGAAGTTCTCCCTCAGATCTAACTGTAGATCAGTTACTACCTAGTGTTTCTTCTTCAGTTGGGGTATGTGTATCATTTTACTACTATGAAACATGAAACAATAGGCAGAGAGCTAGAAACCAATTACTGAGAATTTCAGCCCTCCTTCATTTGACTCCTGCAGCAATCTCACTGTAACACGTGGACTACTTAGATATCAGAGGGGAAACCTATGCAAGCAAATAAGAATGTGTCAGCAGGTCCTCTTAAGGCCCCCTAAAAGCCACTTACTTTTCCTGTGCTGGCCCTGGCTTCCCCATGCCCTGGGGGAGGGATGGAGGTGTTAGGTTTGCAGAAAGGAGTTGAGCTTTAGCAGGGCAGCTAGACAGCCACCAATGCCTCTGATAAGAACCATATATGGGTGACCTAGATCTATTTTACCCCATCATGGCAATGGGACAAGGTGAGAAACAGTGGCCCATGCTCTAGTTAGTGACCCAAAAGCTCCTGAAGTGTGGTTCAACTTTAATCAGGGTGTAGATGGCCAGCTTCCAGATGGATTTCCAGCTTTCTGGGGCTGGCTAGAAGCATGAGGCACAGAACTGCTCCTGGACAGCCAGTTGCTTGTGGAGATCAGCAGGCCCCGGTTTCCTGCCTGCCTACTCTCCCATTGGGCCCAAGAGCTTTTGATGCCCTCTCCTGCTGCTTGGGCCAGGTCTTCTCAGTGCAGCCAGACAGTCTCTGGCACAAGGTCAGTATGGTCCTGTTAACTGTGCACCACATCCAGTCAGAGCACCATGTACACATGGGCTAACTTTGACCTGGAGCACTGCCTGGAGGTGGTGGGCACCAGGCCTGGGAAGTCATGCAGTGCCCCCGGTGCCCCGCCCTAGTTGTGGCCACAGCCAAATGGGCATTGTCCACTGGTTCAGCTCTTCTGGAATGCACTGACAGCAGAGCACTAAAAACTATTCTGCCTCGATTACTACCTTGCCTCCCACTGGATACCACATTGCACCTCAGGCTGATGCCAAGGAGGTGAGGCAGCCCTGGGCATCTGCTATGATGGGCCTGGTGGGGGCCCTGGGAGAGTCAGAGCTTGGCAAGAGCAGCTGAGGCCAGGTCGTTTGCATTGGTGTGCATTGCTGTGCCTGGGGTCATACCCCTTTCTGGACTGGCCACTGCAGAGAGAAGTTTTACCAGGCTTCTTGGTTCAACCTAACTGTCATCACAGCTGAGCCCACCTTCTTTCCTGGACACTGGAGGACAGGAGATGTGCAGTCCATGCCAACTGGGGGTCATCAAAGTAGAGGAAGGGGCATCTTCCCTACATGGAATGTGCAAGGCAAGAATTCCAGGAATTTTCTCTTTTTTGCTGGAGATACCCTTTCTCCTCACTCACAGGTAGGAGAGTCAGTGTGGTTCGGATGCAGAGGATGGGGGCTGAGTACCTGAAAATTGTGGGGATTCTCCTTGGTTTCAGTCTCCATACACCTCACAGGACAAGTTTGGAGTGGAAAGTGGCGATGTCCATAGTGGGAGAATTTCCATCAGTGCCAGACAGGGCATAGAATTCAAGTGTCCTGGCAAGTCATTGACCTTCCCTGTGTCTTCCAGGTAAACTTGGACCTCCCAGAATGCTTCCTGTTCAAACCAGCGGTAGTCAGAACTGTTTAGGAATACAAAGATCTCTGCGGGTTATTGGGTCAGTGTGGGTACATCTCCTAGACTGGGCTGGGTTTTGAGCGGAGGCTGCAGGCAGGGACAGCTGCTGGTAGCAGCCAGAGGGGGCCGGGTCGCTTCAGCACCGAGGACTGGACAGTGCCCTCGGGGCGTCGGCCGACGCCAATGGAGGCATAGTTGTTCACCCCCTACCCAAGCATGGCCCACAGGGCAGGCAGCAGAGCTGTAACTCTAATACCTAAAGCCTGAAGTGACATTCAAGGCCCTCCGCAGTCCAACTATTCGGACTCATCTGCCCGGGAGCCACGCCTTCGAACCAGAGGTCGCTTTTCTACTTTCTGGTCAACCTCCTCCACCCAGGGCCAGGACTAGGGTGAGACGAATGAGGCCCAGAGTGCAAAATTTATTTCTCTCTGAGGGTCGTGCATGTGCAGTCTGGCCTCTCGGTCCTGCCTCCTCCTTGACCTTCTAGAGGGTAGAGACCGTGTCTACTAATCTCTGGGGTCACCAGCGCGTGGATAGTGCTGGGATCACAGCAGGAGCTTAGTAAACATTTGTCAGCAGACGACTGTCGCCTTCCTTTCCTCTGCGAAAAATGCCTGGGACAGAAGGGTTCTTGTGTGCTGCCTGATATAGCCGATTCTACTTTGGCCTGTGTCCGGACTTCTAATGAGCAAGAGGTAAGCAAATGAGATGGGTGGGGACAGCCCAATGCGCTCAGGAGATTCGGGAAGTCCGAACGCGACGGAACCTTAGAGACCGTTTAATCCCACGTATGCTGTTTACATGCGGGGCAATAGATCTGGAGAGTGGCAGTGATTTCCTCCAAGTCACACAGCTGCGTAAAGACAGGGGCAGGGTTACGCAGCGAGTTCGTCGGCCATGTGACCCAATTAGGGTTAAGCCTCTAGCGTCGTGTCTAGGTGTTCATCGAGTGCATCGGCGCTTTACTTTTCAGGGCTGAACAATGAGCGGAATCAATCGATTGCTCTTGTCTGCCAGTAAGTGCTGAACGCTGATTGGTCCTGGTTTAAGTAATAAGGAAAAAGACATGCACGTGGGACCTGTGGCGTCACAAGGGTGCGCTCGGGGGTTGGAGCAGGTGGTCTTTGAGAACATGGCGTCGCTCAATTGTAGCACGAGCGTCTGCGTGATCTGCTTGGAGAAGCCCAAATACCGCTGCCCGGCCTGTCGCGTGCCTTAGTGAGTGCGGGAGGTCGTGGGCTTGGAGGACGCGAGTGTTTGATCAGGGCGGAGAGCTGGGGCGGGGGCTGGAGAGTTGCGGGAGCGTCTGCGTGTACTGGGAGCTGACGCGGCCTGGGGTCTCTGTTGTTACAGCTGCTCCGTGGCCTGCTTCCGGAAGCACAAAGGTAAGGAAGGCCGGGTGCCCCCATCTCAGCCTTCGGCCCCTCCTCGCACGGGTCAGCCCCACGCCCTGCGCCTTCTCGGCGACGCGAACCCTCAAGCTCCGCTCCCTCCGGGTCTCCCAGCGCCTGATCCCGTACGGGCCACTAAACCCTCCCCAGCCTTTCTTATCGCGGGGCTCCCTCTCCTCGGTCTGCGCGGGAACCTGCTCCCTCGGGCTTCGTCTCTGGCGTCTTGGACCTCTTCTTGTCTGCGGGCTTTTCACCTTTGCCTCTAAACGCAGGGGATGCTTTTGCTGAAAAAGTCCGCCCTAGCTGTTTCTTCATCTTAAGTTCTGACCTAGGTGGCGCAGACCCTCACCGTTTGGCAGAAACTGCGCTGTTTGAGATTACCAAGAAAATTTTCTTTAAGTGGTCTTGTTAGAAACGAGATAGAACTGTTAACAGTGACAAGGAAAGAAATCCTTGGCCTATCAAGAGAAAAAAAACAAGTTACATGTATGATATGAGCACAGTTTTGTACGGTTGAAAAGTAAATGTTTACTTGTGTATATGCATTCACAGGTACGTGATTGTATATAGGCCAACAAATCTTTAAAAACTTAAATTTCTGTGTGAAAGTAACATAAAACTAATTCAGTTACTGCTTTCCAGTTTAGGTGGTTTTTTACGTTTTAATGTTTTATATATTTTTGAAGATAAAATAAATTCTACATTTTATTTTTAAAAAGCCCAAGTAGTTTAGGCAATAATACCATTTAATAAAAATTGCAACGTAAAGTTTGACAGATTCTTTTAGATTATTTCCATTGTATCAATTTATAGAAGTTTTTTAATCTCAAAATCTCATCAGTGAGATTGTACTAGTCAATATTCTTATTGGATTTTATATAGTATATGTTGGGTACTTATAAAAATCAGTGCAAAAAAAAAATCAGTGCATATAGTTCTACGTCATTTAAAGGACTGCATGTTATTCCATTATATGGTTAATGAAACCATCATTTATATGACCAGACCCCTCTTGGTAGACATTTCAGTTGTTTTGTTTTTGTTGCTACTACAGGCAGTGTTACATTTAAACATATTTCATCAATAATTATTTTACTAAGACTTTCTAACACCTACATCTGTTGGAAACATCTTTAAAAAGTTAGGTAAATTATTTATTTACAGAAAAATCATGCATAAAGTAGTGTTCCCATATACCTCCCCCAACAGTTTTCCCTATTATTAACCCTTTGCATTGTGGGGAAACTTTGTTACAAGTAATGAAACCATAGTATAACTAAACTGTTAACTGTAGTCTGTAGTTTACATTAAGGTTCACCTTTTGTTGAATAGGCCTATGGTTTTTTTAAAATTTTTTTATTCTAGTAACATGCATACAACCTAAAATTTCCCCTTTTAACCACATTCAAATATATAATCCAATGTTGTTAATTAGATCACAATGTTGTGCTACCATCACCACCATCCATTACCAAAACTTTTCCAACACCCCAAACAGAAACTGTACCAAGTAAACATTAACCCCCACCCTGGCTCTTGGTAACCTGTTTTCTAGTTTCTGACTATGAATTTGCTTATTCTAATTATTTAGTCATTGAGCCCGTAAGATATTTGTCCTTTTGTGTCTGGCTTGTTTCATTTGACATGTTTTCTTCAGGGTTCATCAATGTGGTCACATATATCAGAACTTTGTTTCTTTTTATAGCTGAGTAATGTTTCATTGTGTGTATATGACACATTTTCTTTATGCATTCATCAGTTGATGGACATCTAAAGTATATAGTCAGTACAAAAACAGTTATGCATTCATCACCACAATCAATTCTAGGACATTTTCACCCACAAGAGGGTTCACTATTATACAGTCCCATGTTTCATCTTCTGGCTTTCTGTCTAGTGACATATATGATCCTAAACTTTCCCTTTCAATCACAATTGCACCCACATGTCATTGCTGTTAATTGCACTCACTGTATTGTGCTACCATTGCCTCTATCCATTTCCAAATATTCATAATCATTCTTACTACATATTCTGCACAAGTTAAGCACAGCTCTCCATTCTCTGTCCTCATTCTATCCTCTGGTAACCTGTGTTCTAGATCTTAATACCATGAGTTTGCTAGTTATATTTAGTTCATATTAGTGAGGTCATACAGTATCTTTTTGTGTCTGACTTAACTTCACTTCAACAATGTCCTCAGGTTCCTCCATGTAGTCACATGCACCATGACTTCATTTCTTTTTACAACTGAATAATACTCCATCGTATGTGTATACCACATTTTGTTTATCCATTTATGTGTTGTTGGACACCTGGGTTGCTTCCATCTTTTGGCAACTGAATAATCTGCTGTGAACGTTGGTGTTCACATGTCTGTTTGTGTCCCAACTTTCAGTTTTGAGTATATACCTGGTAGTGGGATTGCCGGATCATATGGCAGTTCTGTACTTAGCTTCCTGAGAAACCACTGAACTGTCTTCCACAGCAAATGCATCATTCTACATTCCTACCAATAGTAAATAAGTGTTTCTATTTCTCCATGTCCTCTTCAGCACTTCAGTTTTCTGTTTTTTTTTTTTTTTAATTTAAATAGTGGTCGTTCTAGTAGGTATGAAACGATATCACATTGTAGTTTTGATTTGCATTTCCCTAATAGCTAGTGATGTTGAATATCTTTTCATGTGCTTTTTAGCCATTTGTATATCCTCTTTGGAAGAATGTCTATTCATATCTTTTGCCCATTTTTAAATTGGGTTGTTTATCTTATCATTGAGTTGTAGGATTTCTTTATATATCCTGGATATTAAACAGTTATTGGATAGGTGGCTCCCAAATATTTTCTCCCATTGAGTGGGCTGTCTTTTCACCCTCATGACAAAGTCCTTTGAAGCACCAAACTATTCAGTTTTGTGGCAGTCCCATCTGTCTTTTTTTTTTTTTCATTGCTCATGCTTTGGGTGTAAGGTCTGAGAAACCCACCTCTTACCACAAATCTTGAAGATGCTTCCCTACATTTTCTTCTGGGGGTTTGATGGTTTTGGCTTTTATATTTAGGTTTTTGATCCATTTTGAGTGAATTTTTGTATAAGGTGTGAGATAGGGGTCCTCTTTTGGATATGGATATACAGTTCTCTTGCCTTTTGTTCAAGAGACTGCTCTGTTCCAGTTGGGTGGATTTGACAGTCTTGTCAAAAATTGATTGACCATAGATGGTGAGGGTCTGTTTCTGAACTCTTGAGACTCTATTCCGTTAGTCATATGTGGCTATCTTTATGCCAGTACCATGCTATTTTTATCACTGTAGCTTTGTAATAGAGTTTAAAGTCAGGAAATGTGAGTTCTTTAACTTTCTTTTTCTTTATCAAGATGTTTTTGGCTATTGGGGGCCCCTTACCTTTCCAAATAAATTTGGTAATTGGCTTTTCCAGTTCTGCAAAGTAGGCTGTTGGAATTTTTATTGGGGTTGTGTTGAAATTGTAAATCAATTTGGGTAGAATTGACATCTTAACAATATTTAGTCTTTCAGTCCATGAACACAGAATGGCTTTCCATTTATGGAGGTCTTCTTCGATTTCTTTTAGTAATGCTTTGTAGTTTTCTGAATACAGGTCCTTTACATCCTTGGTTATGTTTATTCCTAGGTATTTGATTCTTTTAGGTGCTATTGTAAATGGAATTTTTTTCCTGATTTCCTTCTCAGATAGCTCTTTACTAGTGTACAGAAACATTTCTGATTTTTGTTTGTTCATCTTGTATCCTACCACTTTGCTGAACCTACTAGGTTTATAGCTTTGTTATAGAGTTTTTAGGACTTTCTAGTTATAGGATCATATCATCTGCAAAAAGTGAAAGTTTTACTTATTCCTTTCTGAATTTTATGCTTTTTATTTATTTATGTACTTTTGCTAGAACTTCTAACATAATGTTGAATAACAGTGGTGACAGTTCCTGATCTCAATGGAAAAGCTTTTTTTCACCATTGAGTGTGATATTAGCTGTGGGTTTTTATATATGCCCTTTATCATGCTGAAGAAGTTTCCTTTTATTCTTATCTTTTGAAGTGTTTTTATCAAGAAAGGATGCTAGATTTTGTCAAATGCCTTTTTGTGTCAATTGAGATGATCATGTGGTTCTTCGATTTGTTAGTATGGTGTGTTACATTAATTGGTTTTCTTGTGTTGAACCACCCTTGCATACCTGGGATAAAACCCACTTGATCATGGTGTATAATTCTTTTAATGTGCTGTTGGATTCTATTTGCAAGTATTTTGTTGAGGATTTTTGCTTCTATATTCATTAAAGAGATTAGTCTATAATTTTACTTTCTTGTACTATCATTATCTGATTTGGGTTATTAGGGTGATGTTGGCATCATAGAATGAGCATTCCCTCCTATTCAACTTTCTGGAAGAGTTTGCGTGGGATTAGTATTAATTCTTCTTGAAATGATTGGTAGAATTCACCTGTGAAGCCATCCGGTACTAGGCTTTTCTTCATTGAGAGGTAATGTCTTTACTTACGATTGATTTGTTGAGGTCTTCTATTTCTTCTTGAGTCTGTGTGTGTTGTTCGTGTGTTTCTTGAAATTGTCCATTTCATCTAAGTTGTCTAGCTTGTTTACGTACAGTTGTTCATAGTATCCTCTTAAATCTTTTTTATTTCTTTGTGGTCGGTAGTAATGTGCACCCTCTCATTTCTGATTTTATTTGCATCTTCTCTCTCTCTCTCTCTTTTTTTTTTGGTCTGTCTATCTAAGGGCTTGTCAATTTTGTTCTTCTCAAAGAAAAAAACTTTTGCTTTTGTTGATTATTGCTTTTCTTTTGGTCTCAATTTCATTTATTTCTGCTCTGATCTTCGTTATTTCTTTCTGCTTGCTTTGAGATTAGTTTGCTGTTCTTTTTCTAGTTCCTTCAGATGTGTAGTTAGGTCTTCGATTTTAGCTCTTCCTTTTTAATGCAGGTTTTTAGGGCTATACATTTACCTTTCAGCACTGCCTTTGGTGCATCCCGTAAGTTTTGGTATGATGTGTTTTCATTTTCATTCCTCTTGAGATATTTACTGATTTCTCTTGCAATTTCTTCTTTGATCCACTGATTGTTAATACCATGTTATTTAATCTCCATATATTTGTGCATTTTCCAGTCCTCCACTTGTTATTGATTTCCAGCTTCACTCCATTATGATTAGAGAAAGTGCCTTGTGTTTAATTTCGATCTTTTTAAGTCTATTAAGACCTATTTTGTGATCCAACATACAGTCTGTCCTAGAGAATAATCCATGAGCACTTGAGAAGAATGTATATCTCGATGACTTGGGGTGCATTGTATTGTATCTAGGTCTAGTTCATTTATCAAATTATTCCAGTTCTCTGTTTCCTCATTGTTCCTCTGTCTAGATGTTCTCATTGTTGATGTGAGTGGTGTATTGAAGTCTCCAGTTGTTATTGTAAATAAGTCTATTTCTCCCTTCAGTTTTGCTAGTATTTGCCTCATGTGCTTTGGAGCACTGTGGTTAAGTGCATAAATATTTATAATTATTATTTCTTATTGGTATATTGCTCCTTTTATTAATATATAATGTCTTTGCTGTCTGTTATAACAGCTTCACATTTGAATTCTGTTTTGTCTGATACTAGTGTAGTTACCCCAGCTTTTTTTTGGATACTGTTTGCATTGAATATCTTTTTCCAGCCTTTCACTTTCAACCTATTTGTATCCTTAGGTCTGAGGTGAGTCTCTTATAGACAGCATATAGAGGGCTTATATATTTTTTATCCATTCTGCCAGTCTGATTTTGATGGGGGAGTTTAATCATCTAACAGTCAATATTATTACTGTAACGGCAGTACTTTAACCATCTTATCTTTTGGCTTTCATATGTCATATCTTCATTTTGGTGAGTTTACTCTGAAGGTAAGGATTCTCTTGCATGTCATAGCTTTTGTTGTTGATTGACTTTGTGTTAATGCTCTTCTTTGATACTTGGGTCGTCAGTATTACCCAACCAGGACTGGGCCAAGGACCCACGAAGGGGGCACGCACCAGTTCCACAGGGCACTGGAGAGAGGGTCAGGTAAAGACGCCAAAAAAACTTTAATTCTTTTCCCCAAGGGTGCGCTTTCTTGGCCTGCCCCGCATGTGGCCCTCTTGGGTCAAAATCCTTTTAGACATCTTCCCAGAGGTGCATTTTCCTCACTTGCCAGCAGATGGCGTACTTCAACAACCTGTTCCCTTCAGACCTCAGAAGGCAGTCTGTTCTTAGCTGTCGGCTCCAGAGAATGGGGTAGCTGGGCCATGCTGGGTGGGTTGAAACCGCAGGTCCCAGCAGTCCAAATTCGCTGGCCAAAGGCTGAAACAGTGCTAGACTGTGCCCTGCTCTGTTCTTGGGAGAGTGGACCTCTGCTGCCCTTTCAGTCCACAGCTACACTCTCCCCGCACAGGGACTGGAGACCCTGAAGTTTTCTGTCCTTAGAGTCGGGGATGGACGCCAGGAGCTGGACCTGATCACACATGATCTCTCACTGCAGCTTTGCTGGCACTTTCCTGGGTGTTGCATAGCACTCCTCTGTTCTCCAGAGCCCCAGAACGATTGGGCAGTTTCTGCCCATTCCCCAATTGTTTTTCTGGGAGAGAGGTGAGCCCAGCCTATTCATCATCAGCCATCTTGGATCAGTCCTTTGTTTGTTTTTTTTTAATAGTAGCCACTCTAGTAGGTATAAGATGGTATCTCTTGGTTTTATTTGCATTTCCCTAATGGCTAATGATATTGGGCATCTTTTCATGTGCTTTTTGTCCATTTGTGTATCTTCTTTGGAGAGAGGTCTAGTCAAATCTTTTGCCCATTTTCGAATTGGGTGTTTGTCTTTTTGTTGTTGAGTTGTAGGATTTCTTTATGTATTCCGGATATTAAGCCTTTATTGGATATGCCATTTCCAAATGTTTTCTCACATTCTGTAAGTTGTTTTACTTGTATGAAGAAGTCCTTTGATTCACAAAAGTTTTAAGTTTTGATGAATTCCCATTTATCTCTTCTTCTTTTGTTGCTCATGCTTTTGGTGTGAAGTCTAGAAAATCATCGCCTAATACAAGGTCCTGATGATGGTTCCCTATGTTTTCTTCTAGGAGTTTTATAGTTTTGGTTCTTATGTGTTTAGGTCTTTGATCTATTTTGAGTTCATTTTTGTATGTAATGTGAGATGGGGGTCCATCTTTATTCTTTTGCAAATGGAAATCCACTTCTCCCAGCACCATTTGTTGAAGAGACTGTTCCTTTCCCATTGAGTGGACTTGGGGATCCTTATCAAAAGTCAGTTGGCCATAGATGTTATTTTTTTTTTTCTGAACTCTTAGTTGGGCTCTATTGGTCTATATTTCTGTCTTTGTGCCAATACTATGCTATTTTTTTTAAATTCAGTTTTATGGAAATATATTCACATACCATACAGTCATCCATGGTATACAGTCAACTGTTCACAGTACGATCATATAGTTATGCATTCATCACCACAATCTATTTCTGAACATTTTCCTTACATCAGAAAGAATTAATAAGAATAAAAAATAGAAGAAAAAAAAGAACACCCAAACCATCCCTCCCATCCCACCCTATTTGTCATTTAGTTTTTGTCCCCATTTTTCTACTCATCCATCCATACACTAGATAAAGGGAGTGTGATCCACAAGCTTTTCACAATCACAGTGTCACCCCTTGTAATCTACATTATTATACAGTCATCTTCAGGAGTCCAGACTGCTAGATTGGAGTTTGGTAGTTTCAGGTATTTACTTCTAGCTGTTCCAATACATTAAAACCTAAGAAGTGTTATCTATAATAGTGCTTAAGAATGTCCACCAGAGTGACCTCTCGACTCCATTTGAAATCTCTCAGCCACTGAAATTATTTTGTCTCATTTTGCATCCCCCTTTTGGTCAAGAATATATTCTCAATCCCATGATGCTGGGTCCAGATTCATCCCTGGGAGTCATATCCTGCGTTGCCAGGGAGATTTACACTCCTGGGAGTTGGGTCCTACATAGTGGGGGAGGGCAGTGAGTTCACCTGCCAAGGTGGCTCAGTTAGAGAGAGAGAGAGGGCACATCTGAGCAACAAAGAGGTACTCAGGGGGAGACTCTTAGGCACAATTATATGCAAGTTTAGCCTCTCCTTTGCAGTAATGAGCTTCATAAGGGCAAGTCCCACGACAGAGGGCTCAGCACATCAAACCACCAGTCCCAATGTTTGTGACAACATCAACACCAGTCCAGGTGAGGAAGTCCAACACTTCTGCACCTTCCCCCAGCTCCTCGGGGGGGTGGGGGTGGGGAGAGGGGGCTGTAAATATATTTTTTATTCTCTGCCCAAAATACTTTGGGATGTATCACTATTTCACTCTAATCTATACTAACCTACCGTATCTCACTTCGTATTCCAAGTTCCATGTAATTGTGGTGTTTGAACAAACTGACTGTAGAGTTATATTGTTTAGAAAATATAGATCCTGCACCAAATAGACATCTCTTCTCTTGGTCTCACATGGAAGTTGAAGTTTTAAAACACAGTCAGTTTTGACCTTTACCCTTTGGCCCAGTTTGCCCTAGTCTTAACCAGATCTGCTTCATTCATATCACCAATTGAAGTCTGGGCTCTTTTTCAGCTTTTTTTTTTTAAAGTTGCTGTATGCGCTAATACCGACATTCATATCTGCTGAGCTCTAGCTCAGAGTTTCAGGTGTCTCAGAGTTACGCATTGTTCCAGAGACCAATCAGGTTATACACTAAGGGATCAGCATCTCAAAGTTTAAAGATAGGCATTACAATTCAGGAATAGAGTTGACTGCTATAACAGCTTACAATCTGGGGACCATTACAATGATCATTTCCATGTTATGCTATGTTCTAAGATTCAAATTCTGAGTTCACACATTGTAGTTAGTCCATATCGGTGAGGCATTATAGTGTTTGCCTTTATTTCTGGCGTACTTCACTCAAATACTGTGTACAGGATCCATTCACCTTGTTGTGTGTCTCACAGCTTCACTCCTTCTCATAGTTGCTCAGTATTTCATTGTATGCATACGCCACAGTTCACCATTCTGTTCCTCAGTCTGTGGACCCTTAGGTCGCTTCCACCCTTTGCAAATCATGATTACTGACTCCATGAACACCAGTTTGCAAATGTTCATTCATGTCTCTGCTTTCAGATCTTCAAATGACATACCCCATAATGGGGTTGCAGGACCTTATGGTCCCCACATACTTAACTTTTTGTGGAACCACCACAGTGACCTTCAGAAAGGCTACAGCATTCTACCTGCTCGTCAACAGTCGATAGGTACATCCCTGTCACCATGTTTTTGCCAGCACTTTTACTCCTATATATATTTTTCCTGCAATTTTATAAAGTTATATTCATATACCATACATTTATCCACAGAGTACAATCAGTTGTTCGTGGTATCATCATAAAGTTGTACATTTATCACCACAATCAGCACTTGAACATATTGATTACTACAAGAAAAATTGTTTGTTTTAGCAATAATAAAAAAAGATGATAAAAAGAAAAATAACATGTCATAAAATACAATATAAAAGTAAGAACGGAAAATAACACCACTACCAAGAATCCCATATTCCTCCCCTATATCCCCCTCTCATATACACTTAGCATTGGCATATTGCCTTTGTTACATTTAATGGAGGTATATTACAATGTTACTGTTGACCATAGACTCCAGTTTGCTTTGATTATGTTTTTTCCCAAATACCTTCCCTTTTCAACACTCTACATGGTTGAGATTCATTTGCTCTCCCACATGCAAAAACATTTTTATATTTGTATATTTAGTAACAGTCATTGGCCATTCCAGTTTTTGCCAAGTTATACAGACCCAGTCTTTATCATCTATCTTACCTCTGGTGTCATACATTCTCCTATCCCACCTCTTTCAGCTTTACTCACAGACGTCTTTGGTGTACTTACAATACTGTGCTACTATCACACGGTGTAATGCTATCTATCTCTGGATCTATACAATCAATCCTGCTAAACATTCTGTAGTCTTTCAGCATCAAATGCCTGATTGCTACCCTCCTTCTATTTCCTGGTCACCTGTGTTGTCAGCTTTTAACTCCTAAAGTTTGTTCGTTAATGTCTGTTCATATTAGTGAGACCATACAGAATCTGTCCTTTTGTTTCTGGCTAACTTCACTCAACATAATGTCCTCAAGGTTCATCCACATTATTGTATGATCCATGTCTTTGTTCTGTCTTACAGCTGCGTAATATTCCATTATGTGTATATACCACAGTTTGTTTATCCACTCCTCCGTTGATGGACATTTGGGCTGTTTCCATCTCTTGGCAATTGTGAATAATGCTGCAGTAAACATTGGTTTACAAATGTCTGTTTGTGCCTTAAGTTTCAGTTCCTCTGAGTATATACCTAGCAATGGAATAGCTGGGTCATAAGGCAAATCTATATTTAGCTTCCTGAGGAACCTCCACACTGTCTTCCAGAACACCATGCTATTTTGATTACTGTAGCTTTGTAATAAGTTTTAAAATTGGGAGGTATGAGTCTTGAACTGTCGTTCTTATTTTTCACAATGGTTTTGGCTATTCAGGGCACTTCACTGCTCCATATATATAAATTTGTTTTCTACAAAGAGTGCTGTTGGTATTTTGAATGAGATTTGTGTAGATTTGACTTCTTAATGATATAGTCTTCCAATCTACAAATGTGGAATATCCTTGCATTATTTTAGGTCTTCTTTTATTTCTCTTATCATTTTTTTGTAGTTAATGATGTATAACTATGTATAAGTTCTCTGTATAAGTCCTTTAAATCCTTGGGTAAATTTATTCCTAGATAATAGATTATTTTGGTTGTTATTATAAATGGAATTTTTTCTTCATTTCCTTTTCTCATTGTTCATTACTAGTGTATAGATTGTACTGTTAACTGTAGTTTGTAGTTTGCAGTAGTTATTTCCCCCCACATATCACTTTATTATTAATTATTTGTATCGGTGTTGTACGTTTATATCAGTTCATGCAATCCTTATTTAAATTTGTGGTGTTAATCAGTTACATACTTGACTCTAAACAACCCCTTTCAACCAAAGTTACCTACAATATGGCACTATTCCTTATATTCCCATTAACGAGCCACCCTCACCCCATATCTGTTTCCCAGCATTTTAAGTTCAATCTCGTTATATATTCTGAACATACCGTGTTAACCATTCTCCCTTCTCTAGCTTCTATTTCTAGACCTATATTCTACATTTTATGATTATGAGTGTACATATTCTAGTTTATATTAGTGAAAGCATACATAATCTGTCTTTTTATGTCTGACTTATTCCACTCAGCATTATGTCCTCAAGATTCATTCATATTGTCGCATGCTTCAGGACCTCATTTCTTCTTACTGCTGCATAATATTCCATCATATGTATATACAAAGTTTGGTTTATCCATCCATCTGTTGATGTGCATTTGGATTGTTTCCATCTTTTGGCAATTGTGAACAGTGCCACTATGAACATTGATGTGCAAATGTCTGTCCCTGCTTTCAGATCTTCTGGGTATATACTGAGTAGTGGAATTGCTGGGTTATATGGCAACTGTCCTAGTTTGCTAATGCTGCAGAATGCAAAACACCAGAGATGGATAGGCTTTTATAAAATGGGGGTTTATTTCGCTACACAGTTACAGTCTTAAGGCCACAAAGCGTCCAAGGCAACACATCAGCAACCAGGCACCTTCACCGGAGGATGGCCAATGGCCTCCGGAAAACCTCTGTTAGCTAGGAAGGCAGCTGGCATCTGCTCCAAAGCTCCGGCCTCAAAACGGCTTTCTCCCAGGACGTTCCTTTCTAGCAAGCTTGCTTCTCTTCAAAACATCACTCCCAGCTGCACTCTCTTTCTTCCCCCTGAGTCAGCTCATTTATATAGCTCCACCGATAAGGGCCCACCCCAAATGGGCGTGGCCATGCCTCCATGAGAACATCTCATCAGAATCATTGCCCACGGCTGGGTGGGGCACATTCCAAGCAAATCCAACCATCACCAAAACTTCTGCCCCACACAAGACCACAAAGATAATGGCAATTTGGGGGACACAATACTCTCAAACCGGCACAGCAACTCAAGATTTAGTTTTCTGGGGAACTGTCAAACTGCCTTCCACAGCGGCTGTACCATTTTACACTCCTACCAGCAGTGAATAAGTATTCCTGTTTCTCCACATCCTCTCCAACACTTGTAGTTTCATGTTTGTTTAATAGCAGCCATTCTTATAGGTGTGAGATGATTTTGATTTGCATTTCCTAATAGCTAATGAAGATGAGCATCTTTTAATGTGTTTTTAGCCATTTGTATTTCCTCTTTGGATAAATGTCTATTCATATCTTTTGCCTGTTTTATAATTGGTTGTTTGCCCTTTTATTTTTGAGTTGTAGGATTTCTTTATGTATACTGAATAGCAAACACTTATCAAATATATGGTTACCACATATTCTCTCCCATTGAGTTGGCTACATTTTCATCCTTTTGACAAAGTCGTTTGAAGTACCAAAGTGTTCAGTCTTGTTTCCTACTGTTTTTAAAGCTGCATTTTCTTCATTTAGCACTGGCTATTACTTCAGCCCTTTAATTCCTATTTTCTGGAATTCTGAGGAAGATGAATCTGCCAGTTTTTGCTAGTTGTTCAAAGATTCTGTGGGGACCAGTGCCTTGAAATGTCTTATGCTGCCATCTTGGTCCTTGTTGGATACTTTGTCACCCTCCCTTTTTGATTCTGTAAGTATCTGTGTGCTTGACTTCTTTCTTTCTGATAGTCTCCTCTCTGTGGCTCTCTGGGATTCTCACCTCCATTTCTAAATGTTGTTTCTCAGAAGCTTTTGCTGGATTCTCTTCCTTTGCTTGCTTACTAACTCATTCTTGGGATTCTGTCTTTGACCTTATTCCTCGGTGGTCTTTTTCACTTCTATGACTTCTGTGTGTGTATGTGATACCTATGTATGGGGCTCCAACCTCTTCTTGTAACTTTTTATTGTAGGAACATATATACCACTTAAACATTTCCATTTTAAAACTTTAAAGTGTACAATTCAGTAGTATTAATTACATTCACAATATTGAGTTGCTGTCACTAATATCCATTATCCAGCCTCTTTTTTTTTTTTTTTTTTTTTTTTTGAAGTTCAAAGCAGAATGTTTTATTTAAACAACATTGAACAAAATGGACAATGTCTTCCAAAGCAGTGTTGCAAAAGATAACAAAGCAAACTCTAGATTACTTTTTCTTTTCTCAACTTTGGATAAAAACCAAAGTCTGTTTTTAATCACTGTCTTGTATACATTTCAACCAAGAGCTAAAGTAATATCATCCAGATACGTAGATGTTAAGATGCTTAGAGAATCTTGGACCTTAACGTCACAGGTTTTTTTTTTTTTTTTTTTTTTTTTTTTTTTTTTTTTTTTTTAAATCATCATTTTATTGAGATATATTCACATACCACGCAGTCATACAAAACAAATTGTACTTTCGATTGTTTACAGTACCATTACATAGTTGTACATTCATCACCTAAATCAATCCCTGACACCTTCATTAGCACACACACAAAAATAACAAGAATAATAATTAGAGTGAAAAAGAGCAATTGAAGTAAAAAAGAACACTGGGTACCTTTGTCTGTTTGTTTCCTTCCCCTACTTTTCTACACATCCATCCATAAACTAGACAAAGTGGTGTTTGGTCCTTATGGCTTTCCCAATCCCATTGTCACCCCTCATAAGCTACATTTTTATACAACTGTCTTCGAGATTCATGGGTTCTGGGTTGTAGTTTGATAGTTTCAGGTATCCACCACCAGCTACCCCAATTCTTTAGAACCTAAAAAGGGTTGTCTAAAGTGTGCATAAGAGTGCCCACCAGAGTGACCTCTCGGCTCCTTTTGGAATCTCTCTGCCACTGAAGCTTATTTCATTTCCTTTCACATCCCCCTTTTGGTCAAGAAGATGTTCTCCGTCCCACGGTGCCAGGTCTACATTCCTCCCTGGGAGTCATATTCCACGTTGCCAGGGAGATTCACTTCCCTGGGTGTCTGATCCCACGTAGGGGTATCCAGCCTCTTTTTGAGCCCTAAAGACAAATGTCTCTTGGGGTCAGGTACAACTAACCCTAAAAATCTGTCTCTCCTTCATTCTTTCCGCCTTTGTTCCTTACTTGTATCACACTGCCTTGGAGTTTGACCTGGCTTCAAAGTCTGCCTCTACCACTTACTAGCTGAGGACCTTGAATAAGTTTATTACAAGAAAACTTAATTTTCTCAACTCTAACTGTAATGAATAGTTCCCATGTCATGGGTGCTTTAGTGCCTGGTGCTCACTCAGTGGCAGCTGTTAAAATCACCACCTGCCTGCCTAGACCCTTTCATCAGTTCTCATAGCGTGTTGGTTACTAGTCACGTTGAGTCCATGTTTAAGTCTTTCTCTGGACTGGCCCCTCTCTGTCTTCAAGACCCTTTCCTTACGACCTCATACTCCGTTTTTTGTGTTAAAGTTCCTCCTTGGTTGTTTTGACTCTAGGTTCATCCTTTCCAGTCTGTTTTGCAGCAGTGGCTTCAGACCCTCTCCTTTTCTCCCCCTAATAACTCTGGAGCATTTTCAAAAGAAAACTTACAGCTCAAGGTAGGAAGGCAGTGAACTGCTCTGCTAGAAATGGGGTTGGGAATGTGGGGTCCTGTCCTGATCATTTCCTTCTTGTACTGCAGCCCTGTGAGATCCCTCCAGGAACCCCTAGGGCACCCAGGAGTTCATTACCATGTGCTCTTTCTGCCCTGGTGATTTTTCTGGATATGCAGATTTGGGCAGTTTACTCCCCTGTTACAAACTCTCTGTGGCTCCCAAGCATTTAGGACAGTGGTTCTTAACCTGGTACTGCTCTCCCTAGGGGACATTTGTTGTCCAGCTGAAGAGGGGTTGGTGATACTACTGGTAATTGGTGCTGGGGGCCAAGCAAACATCCTGTGGTGTGTGAGATTGTCCTGCTCTACGAGGACTGTCCCACCCTGAATACTAAAAGTGCCTTTGCTTAGAGCCACTGGACTTGGGAAGAGGTGAAGTTCCTGCCCATGGCAAATTCTCTTGCTCTCATTCGCTCCTCTTGTGCCCCTGCCACGGTCCAGGCCTGTCCTACCAATCAGCTAGCATTTCTTCACCACCGTCTCTCTGTACCTGACCCTATTTCAGGGGTCTGGACCAGTCATAGACTTTTTCCTCTGCCGGGAATGCTTTTCTTCCTACTTGGCAAAACCTTCTCCCCCAAGAGTCTACTTGGTCTTGTCTCCTCACCCTCTTTGAGTTTACATACCAGACCCTTTAACTTACCCGTATCTCTTGCTGTCACTTGTGATAGAGTTGTCTACTTACTTAATGTTATCCCATAAGACTAATAAACCTCTCTAAGGATGGCCTGGTGGCTTTTTCATCTGTGTATTCCCAGTGAAACACTGTACATTGCAAATTTCTTGTCTGAACTTGCTGAGAAGATTGTTTGGAGTCAGTTTGCCACTTAATCCTGGTGAAAGCCCTGTGTTAAGTAGGACAGGAGGGATGAGGTTGGGCCCTTGGGGCGCGTGAGCTCTGCATCCTTTGATCTTCTGCCAGGCTCAGGGCTGATTGTGGTTTTCCTTATGCTGTCCCTTGTTATGATCTCTCACTTTCTTCACATCTATCTCCACCCCACCTTCCCACTCCATAGGTAGGCTAGATGCTGCCTGGCGGGGAGGTGCAGCCTTGTCACTGAAATGGAGGTGCTGTGTGCCTGAGATTTGTTTGTCTTTCAGAGCAGTGCAACCCCAGAACTTGCCTTGTTAAGAAAAAAATAAGTTCAGCTGTTGCTGCAAGAACTATAACGCCTGTGGACAACAAAGGTGAGTTGGTTGGATTAAATAAATCTATAAAGAAGTTTCAAATAGAATAATTGAAAGAAAAGAAAGAAAAGAGGAGACTTGGGCTGAGGCAGGGAGTCAGGAACCATCAGCCTCATTAGGGAGAAGCAGCTTCCTTAGCCCGAGCGCCAGAAGGGGGCCACATCGGAATGGGTGGCATTGATTGAGCAGCCCGAAGGCATTGTACAGAAGAAAAATGGGGGCAGAGAGCCCATGGGAGTGGGGGGAGCGACATGGCAGAGGCTTGGGGTCTGGGGTGGGCCCTGCTGGCAGAAGCTTTTTCTAGTCCAGGCTTCCCATGCCTCCTCGGGCCTGGCTGTGGCTGTCAGTTCACCTGAGCTGGGTCCAGCAGGAGTCTCCTCTGTGGCCTAGCTCACCTTGCTCTGTGGGGGGCTCCTCACAGCTGGCAGGGGTGCTGGGCTGTCATCCCATCCATCCTTCCATCCATCCTTTTTTTGATCCCTCCTGAGTGTCTTCCACCATGCCAGGCTCTGAAAGCACCACCTCCTGGTGCCATGAGGGAAGTTTTCAACATTGAGGGCAAAGGGGTGCCCAAATTCTGCCCTTTGAGAGGCTTCCAGGTTGGTTTTGGGAAGTGCCAGCAATTTCTGCAAATGCTGAAAGCACAGGATTCTGTTTGGCAAGTGTTTCCAGAGGGCCTAGGTTTTTAGCCCATGACAGGCCTGGAGCCGTGGTGCAAAGGAAGGTGGGAAGATAAAAATTGGAAAATCAGGTTTCAAGTCCAAAGATCACAGGGACACACATAAAGTGTGTGAATACTAGGATGCATTTGTTAAATTAAAATCACCAATTTTGTTTTTGTTTTCTTTCCCATTCCTAAAAGAGGACTGTTAGTATAGTCTCAAATTCCAGGGAAGAACAGGATTTTTTTATTTGTTTTATCTATACCTACTTGTATATGCCTGTCACCACTGTGTGAGTACACAAACATTTTTTATCTTTTGGAGTAGTTTTTAAACTCTAGTGTCTAGGTTTGCTTTTGTCAGAAGCAATTTACTGTGTTATTTTTCCTTAGATGACGACTCATCTATAGCTGATTTTCTCAATAGTGATGAAGAAGAGGATAGAGTTTCCCTTCAGAATTTGAAGAATCTAGGTAAGTTTGTGCTGTGCTTGTTTATCCTTTGTCAACCATTGAGATTTCTGAATCTAATATGATTTTTTGAAAGTTACTAATTGAATGCTTAAGCATGGCATACAGTGCCTGCTCTCTGGCCACGCCGTTCTGACACACACTGGGCTTTTGCAAGCTCCCAGCCTGCCTACAGCACCATTCCCTCTGCCCAGGACCCTCCTGCTGGCCTGTGGATTGGAAAATTCTGCTTCTCTTCCAAGGCTTGGTTCAAGTTTCCTTTCCTCAGCTTTTTCTTTACCTTTTGTCTCTCAGAATTAGGCACCTTTGTGGTTTTCCATGGTGCCTTGGATGTAGTAAAATACAACTTGACCTTTTTTTAATTAGAGAAGTGGTTGGTTTATGGAGCAAACATGCAGTTAAGTACAGAGTTCCCATATACCCGCCCTGTCTCGTGCAGTTTTTCCTATGGTTAACACTTTGTACTCATGTGATAACTTTGTTACAGCTGATGAAACAGTATTGTTATAATTATGCTATTGATTATAGTCCCATACTGTGTTACTATAGGGTACATAGGGTTCACAGTGTACATATGGCTCACTGTGTTATACAGTTCTATGGTTTATTAAAATTTTTATTCTGGTAACATAAATACAACCTAAAATTTCCCTTTTAAACTACATTCAAATATACAATTCAGTGGTGTTAATTACATTCACAATGTTCTGCTACCATCACCATCATCCATTACCAAAACTTTTCCATCACCCCAAACAGAAACTCTATACCAATTAAGCATTAACTTCCCCATTCCCTATCCCTATCCCAGCACATAGTAATCTGGATTCTAATTGCTGACTTATAAATTTGCATATTCTAAGTGTTTGATATCAGTGGGCTCGTAAAATATTTGTCTTTCTGTGTCTGGCTTATTTCATTTGACATGGTGTCTTCAAGGTTCATCTATATTATAGCCTATGTCAGCAGTTCATTAGTTGTTTTTTTTTTTTTTTTTTTTTTTTTTGAAGCTGATGTTAAGTTTAATGGGTTACTTCCTTGTTATTTTTAATTTACTTTTTTTTTTAATCATCATTTTATTGAGATATATTCACATACCACGCAGTCATACAAAACAAATCGTACTTTCGATTGTTTACAGTACCATTACATAGTTGTACATTCATCACCTAAATCAATCCCTGACACCTTCATTAGCACACACACAAAAATAACAAGAATAATAATTAGAGTGAAAAAGAGCAATTGAAGTAAAAAAGAACACTGGGTACCTTTGTCTGTTTGTTTCCTTCCCCTATTTTTCTACTCATCCATCCATAAACTAGACAAAGTGGAGTGTGGTCCTTATGGCTTTCCCAATCCCATTGACACCCCTCATAAGCTACATTTTTATACAACTGTCTTCGAGATTCATGGGTTCTGGGTTGTAGTTTGATAGTTTCAGGTATCCACCACCAGCTACCCCAATTCTTTAGAACCTAAAAAGGGTTGTCTAAACTGTGCGTAAGAGTGCCCACCAGAGTGACCTCTCGGCTCCTTTTGGATTCTCTCTGCCACTGAAGCTTATTTCATTTCCTTTCACATCCCCCTTTTGGTCAAGAAGATGTTCTCCGTCCCACGATGCCGGGTCTACATTCCTCCCCGGGAGTCATATTCCACGTTGCCAGGGAGATTCACTCCCCTGGGTGTCTGATCCCACGTAGGGGGGAGGGCAGTGATTTCACCTTTCAACTTGGCTTAGCCAGAGAGAGAGGGCCACATCTGAGCAACAAAGAGGCATTCAGGAGGAGACTCTTAGGCACAAATATAGGGAGGCCTAGCCTCTCCTTTGCAGCAACCGTCTTCCCAAGGGTAAAACTTATGGTAGAGGGCTCAACCCATCAAACCACCAGTCCCCTATGTCTGTGGTCATGTTAGCAACCATGGAGGTGGGGTAGGCGAATACCCCTGCATTCTCCACAGGCTCCTCAAGGGGGCACTACATCATTTTTTTTTCCTTGTTTTTCTTTCTTTCTTTCTTTTTTTTTTTTTTTAACTTTCCCTTCTTTTTTAAATCAACTGTATGAAAAAAAAAGTTAAAAAGAAAACAAACATACAATAAAAGAACATTTCAAAGAGACCATAACAAGGGAGTAAGAAAAAGACAACTAACCTAAGATAACTGCTTAATTTCCAACATGTTCCTACTTTACCCCAAGAAAGTTACATAATATAGCAACCTTTCTGTGAACTTGTTCCTACTATATCCATCAGAAATTAACAGACCATAGTCATTTCTGGGCATCCCCAGAACGTTAAATAGCTTATCTGTTCTTCTTGGAATATTGTTCCCCCTTCCTTAATTGCTCTCTACTGCTAGTTCCCCTACATTCTACATTATAAACCATTTGTTTTACATTTTTCAAAGTTCACATTAGTGGTAGCATATAATATTTCTCTTTTTGTGCCTGGCTTATTTCGCTCAGCATTATGTCTTCAAGGTTCATCCATGTTGTCATATGTTTCACGAGATCGTTCCTTCTTACTGCTGCGTAGTATTCCATCGTGTGTATATACCACATTTTATTTATCCACTCATCTGTTGAAGGACATTTGGGTTGTTTCCATCTCTTGGCAATTGTGAATAATGCTGCTTTGAACACTGGCGTGCAGATATCTGTTCGTGTCACTGCTTTCCGATCTTCCGGGTATATACCGAGAAGTGCAATTGCTGGATCGAATGGTAGCTCTATATCTAGTTTTCTAAGGAACTGCCAGACTGACTTCCAGAGTGGCTGAACCATTATACAGTCCCACCAACAATGAATAAGAGTTCCAATTTCTCCACATCCCCTCCAGCATTTGTAGTTTCCTGTTTGTTTAATGGCAGCCATTCTAACCGGTGTTAGATGGTATCTCAATGTGGTTTTAATTTGCATCTCTCTAATAGCTAGTGAAGCTGAACATTTTTTCATGTGTTTCTTGGCCATTTGTATTTCCTCTTCAGAGAACTGTCTTTTCATATCTTTTGCCCATTTTATAATTGGGCTGTCTGTCCTATTGTCATTGAGTTGTAGGATTTCTTTGTATATGCAAGATATCAGTCTTTTGTCAGATACATGGTTTCCAAAAATTTTTTCCCATTGAGTTGGCTGCCTCTTTACCTTTTTGAGAAATTCCTTTGAGGTGCAGAAACTTCTAAGCTTGAGGAGTTCCCATTTATCTGTTTTCTCTTTTGTTGCTTGTGCTTTGGGTGTAAAGTCTAGGAAGTGGCCGCCTAATACAAGGTCTTGAAGATGTTTTCCTACATTATCTTCTAGGAGTTTTATGGTACTTTCTTTTATATTGAGATATTTCGTCCATTTTGAGTTAATTTTTGTGTACGGGGTGAGGTAGGGGTCCTATTTCATTCTTTTGGATATGGATATCCAACTCTCCCAGCCCCATTTGTTGAAAAGACCATTATGACTCAGTTCAGTGACTTTGGGGGCCTTATCAAAGATCAGTCGGCCATAGATCTGAGGGTCTATCTCTGAATTCTCAATTCGGTTCCATTGATCTATATGTCTATCTTTGTGCCAGTACCATGCTGTTTTGACAACTGTGGCTTTATAATAAGCTTCAAAGTCAGGGAGTGTAAGTCCTCCCACTTCGTTTTTCTTTTTTAGAGTGTCTTTAGCAATTCGAGGCATCTTCCCTTTCCAAATAAATTTGATAACTAGCTTTTCCAAGTCTGCAAAGTAGGTTGTTGGAATTTTGATTGGGATTGCATTGAATCTGTAGATGAGTTTGGGTAGAATTGACATCTTAATGACATTTAGCCTTCCTATCCATGAACATGGAATATTTTTCCATCTTTTAAGGTCCCCTTCTATTTCTTTTAATAGAGTTATGTAGTTTTCTTTGTATAGGTCTTTTACATCTTTGGTTAAGTTGATTCCTAGGTACTTGATTTTTTTAGTTGCTATTGAAAATGGTATCTTTTTCTTGAGTGTCTCTTCAGTTTGTTCATTTCTAGCATATAGAGACATTACTGACTTCTGTGCATTAATCTTGTATCCCGCTACTTTGCTAAATTTGTTTATTAGCTCTAGTAGCTGTATCGTCGATTTCTCAGGGTTTTCTAGATATAAGATCATATCGTCTGCAAACAATGACAGTTTTACTTCTTCTTTTCCAATTTGGATGCCTTTTATTTCTTTGTCTTGCCGGATTGCCCTGGCTAGCACTTCCAGCACAATGTTGAATAACAGTGGTGACAGCGGGCATCCTTGTCTTGTTCCTGATCTTAGAGGGAAGGCTTTCAGTCTCTCACCATTGAGTACTATGCTGGCTGTGGGTTTTTCATATATGCTCTTTATGATGTTGAGGAAGTTTCCTTCAATTCCTACCTTTTGAAGTGTTTTTATCAAAAAGGGATATTGGATTTTGTCAAATGCTTTTTCAGCATCTATTGAGATGATCAATTGATTTTTTTCCCTTTCGAGTTTTTAATGTGTTGTAATACATTGATTGTTTTTCTTATGTTGAACCATCCTTGCATGCCTGGAATGAACCCCACTTGGTCATGGTGTATGATATTTTTAATGTGTCTTTGGATTCGATTTGCAAGTATTTTGTTGAGGATTTTTGCATCTATATTCATTAGGGAGATTGGCCGGTAGTTTTCCTTTTTTGTAGCATCTTTGCCTGGTTTTGGTATTAGATTGATGTTAGCTTCATAAAATGAGTTAGGTAGTGTTCCCTTTTCTTCAATGTTTTGAAAGAGTTTGAGTAAGATTGGTGTCAGTTCTTTCTGGAAAGTTTGGTAGAATTCCCCTGTGAAGCCATCTGGCCCTGGGCATTTATTTGTGGGAAGATTTTTGATGACTGATTGGATCTCTTTGCTTGTGATGGGTTGGTTGAGGTCTTCTATTTCTTCTCTGGTCAGTCTAGGTTGTTCATATGTTTCCAGGAAATTGTCCATTTCTTCTACATTGTCCAGTTTGTTGCCATACAGTTGTTCATAATATCCTCTTATAATTTTTTTAATTTCTTCAGGATCTGCAGTTATGTCACCTTTTTCATTCATTATTTTGTTTATATGGGTCTTCTCTCTTTTTGATTTTGTCAGTCTAGCTAGGGGCTTGTCAATCTTGTTGATCTTTTCAAAGAACCAACTTTTGGTGATATTTATCCTCTCTATTGTTTTTTTGTTCTCTATGTCATTTATTTCTGCTTTAATCCTTGTTATTTCTTTTCTTCTACTTGGTTTAGGATTGGTTTGCTGTTCATTTTCTAGCTTCTTCAGTTGATCCATTAGTTCTTTGATTTTGGCTCTTTCTTCCTTTTTAATATATGCGTTTAGTGCTATAAATTTCCCCCTTAGCACTGCTTTTGCTGCATCCCATAGGTTTTGGTATGTTGTGTTCTCATTTTCATTCGTCTCTATATATTTAGCAATTTCTCTTGCTATTTCTTCTTTAACCCACTGATTGTTTAGGAGTGTGTTGTTTAACCTCCAGGTATTTGTGAATTTTCTAAGCCTCTGATGGTTATTGACTTCTAATTGTATTCCATTGTGGTCAGAGAATGTGCTTTGAATAATTTCAATCTTTTTAAATTTATTGAGGCTTGTTTTATGTCCCAGCATATGATCTATTCTGGAGAAAGTTCCGTGAGCACTAGAAAAGTATGTGTATCCTGGTGATTTGGGATGTAATGTCCTGTATATGTCTGTTAAATCTAATTCATTTATCAGATTGTTTAGGTTTTCAGTTTCCTTACTGGTCTTCTGTCTGGTTGATCTATCTATAGGAGAGAGTGATGTGTTGAAGTCTCCCACAATTATTGTGGAAACATCAATCGCTTCCTTTAGTTTTGCCAGTGTTTCTCTCATGTATTTTGTGGCACCTTGATTGGGTGCATAGACATTTACGATTGTTATTTCTTCTTGCTGAATTGCCCCTTTTATTAGTATGTAGTGGCCTTCTTTGTCTCTCAAAACATCCCTGCATTTGAAGTCTATTTTATCTGAGATTAATATTGCTACACCTGCTTTCTTTTGGCTGTAGCTTGCATGAAATATTTTTTTCCATCCTTTCACTTTCAGTTTCTTTGTGTCCCTGTATCTAAGATGAGTCTCTTGTATGCAACATATTGATGGTTCATTTTTTTTGATCCATTCTGCGAATCTATATCTTTTAATTGGGGAGTTTAATCCATTTACATTCAACGTTATAACCGTGAAGGCATTTCTTGAATCGGCCATCTTATCCTTTGGTTTATGTTTGCCATATTTTTCCCCTCTCTCTATTAATATCCTTTATTGTACCCATACCGAACCTCTTTAGTACTGAACCTTTCTCCACGTGTGTCTGTCCTGTCTTTGTTTCTCTGTCTGTAGGGCTCCCTTTAGTATCTCCAGTAGGGCAGGTCTCTTGTTAGCAAATTCTCTCAGCATTTGTTTGTCTGTGAAAAATTTAAGCTCTCCCTCAAATTTGAAGGAGAGCTTTGCTGGATAAAGTATTCTTGGCTGGAAATGTTTCTCACTCAGAATTTTAAATATATCGTGCCACTGCCTTCTTGCCTCCATGGTGGCTGCTGAGTAGTCACTACTTAGTCTTATGCTGTTTCCTTTGTATGTGGTGAATTGCTTTTCTCTTGCTGCTTTCAGAACTTGCTCCTTCTCTTCTGTGTTTGACAGTGTGATCAGTATATGTCTTGGAGTGGGTTTATTTGGATTTATTCTATTTGGAGTTCGCTGAGCATTTATGATTTGTGTATTTATGTTGTTTAGAAGATTTGGGAAGTTTTCCCCAACAATTTCTTTGAATACTCTTCCTAGACCTTTACCCTTTTCTTCCCCTTCTGGGACACCAATGAGTCTTATATTTGGACGTTTCATATTATCTATCATATCCCTGAGGTCCATTTCGATTTTTTCAATTTTTTTCCCCATTCTTTCTTTTATGCTTTCATTTTCCATTCTGTCATCTTTCAGGTCACTGATTCGTTGTTCAACTTCCTCTAGTCTTGTACTATGAGTGTCCAGAATCTTTTTAATTTGGTCAACAGTTTCTTTAATTTCCATAAGATCATCCATTTTTTTATTTAGTCTTGCAATGTCTTCTTTATGCTCTTCTAGAGTCTTCTTGATTTCCTTTATATCCCGTACTATGGTCTCATTGTTCATCTTTAGTTCTTTGAGTAGCTGCTGTAGGTGCTGTGTCTCTTCTGATCTTTTGATTTGGGTGCTTGGGCTTGGGTTATCCATATTGTCTGGTTTTTTCATATGCTTTATAATTTTCTGTTGTTTTTGGCCTCGTGGCATTTGCTGAACTTGATAGGGTTCTTTTAGGGTTTGTAGACCTAATGAAGTCCTTATCTCTAATTTATCAGATCTAGAGCTTCGTGGAGTACACTTTCTCTAACTAACCAGCAGGTGGCGTCCACGAGCCACCTGTTCTCCACAAGCCAGTTCTCCCCTGCTTAGCCTTTTTGGTGAGTGGGGGAGTGAGTCTTGTGGGGCCCAATTGGTGTACCAAGCTTGCGTGTGTAGTTGGTATTGCCTGCCCTGTATGTGGGGCGTGTTTCTGGGCAGTTGGGGAGGGGGGGTGGCCCTAACAATCAAATCTCCCTGGTGATCCTAGAGTTTTAAAGCTGCTGCAATAGTCTAATCCTTCAGTTCAGTCCTGCCACAGTTTGTCTCTGCCACTGACCCACAAGTCCTTGGTATTGGCGTATGGCTCCTGAGACTTGCAAGTGGGCCCCTCTTCCAGGCTGTGCACCCCGGGTCCTCTGTTGAGGGATGACTGTGCTATGTCACAGGTGAGTGCCGTCCCCCCAGGGCAGTTCTGGGCTGCTGGGCTGTGTAGGGAGGCTCCCAGTCTGCTGAAATGATGGCTGAATGGGGCTTTGTTAATTCACACTGCTCCACCTTCCCAACTCTGGGACAATCAGCTGAGGTTGCAGGGAAGGCTAATGTCCACGCCCAGTTTTGTGGTGTGTGCCTGTTATTTGAAGCACTTCCGTCACACTGGGTTGTCTGGGGCAGCTCTGGGCTATGGGGCTGGCGATGGGCAGGAGTGTTTCCTGTCCACCAGGATGGTGGCTGTGAGCGGACACCCCCCTTATCTTGGGAAGTTGTGGTGTTTAGTGAATTTTCTCAGCCACTGAATTATTGCCTTTTGTCTCAGAGCTCTCTTAGTTCTGCTCTTGACTTGACGTGCCCAAATTGAAAGTCTCTGAAGCTTTCTGTATTGGGCTTCTTAGAGTAATTGTTTTAGAAAAAGAAAAAAGGATTAAAAAAAAAAAAAAAAAAAAAAAAGGGCCCTCCTCAGAGATCTAATGGGTTATTGGAATGCTAAGAGACAAAGCAACCAGGGCCATTAAGGAAAGGTCCACAGGGCAGAGAGATCGGCTTTTCTTCGGGATTTGCATATGCGCCTTAGGGCCTGAGCTCCGCCCTTCCCCTTTCTGTGTTCACCAGAACTCCAAAAATCCTCTGCTTTTATTTTGGAGTTTTTCGTGTTGTTTTTTTTTTTCCTCTGTGCCTGTCTCCTCTCTGCTGGGCTGGCTGCTCTCAGATTCTCTGGTGACTGGTCTCAGTCTATCTATGGTTGGAGTCTGGATCAGTAGAATGAGTTTCCGATAAGAGCAGCCACTGCAGTTCTCCCTTCTCCTTCCCGGAGCTGACAGCCCCTCCTCCCACGGGACTGAGCCTGGCAGGGAGGGGCGCGGGTCCCCTGGCCGCAAAAACTTACAGATTTCGCTGATCTCAGCAGTTCGACATTTTCATGAGTGTTGTATGAAGTATGCCCAAAGACAGATTGCTCTGTGGTGTCCAGTCCACGCAGTTCCTGGCTTTCTACCTACTTTCCTGGAGGAGTAACTAAAACATACAGCTCACCAGTCTGCCATCTTGCCCCAGTTCATTAGTTTTTACAGCTGAATAATGTTCCATTGTGTCTTACACCACATTTTGTTTGTGCATTCATCAGTTGGTGGACATTTGGGTTGCATCTATCTTTTGGCACTTGTGAATAATGTCATCACGAACATTGATGCACAAATACTTGTTTGAGTCCCTGCTTTCAATTCTTTTGGGTATATATGTAGATGTGGATTGCTAGGTCACATAGTAATTCTAAACTTTGTGAAGATATTAAACCTTTACTGGGTATGTGGTTTCCAAATATTTTCTCCTGTTGCATAGGTTGTCTCTTTACTTTCACGATAAAGTCCTTTGATTCATTTTGCCAAAGTCCCATTTATCTATTTTTTTCTTTTGTTGCTTGTGCTTTGGTATAAAGTCTGCAAACCTATTGCCTAATTCAAGGTCCTGAAGATGATTCTTTATGTTTTCTTATAGGAGTTTTATACTTTGGGTTCTTACATTTAGGTCTTTGATACGTTTTCAGTTAATTTTTATATATGGTGTGAAGTAAGGGTCTATCTTCATACTTTTGCATATGGATATCTAGTTTCCCAGCATCCACTGTTGAAGAAACTGTTCTTTCCCCATTGAGTAGACTTGTCAAGAATCAGTTGGCCATAGATGAAAGGGTTGGTTTCTGAACTTTCTGTTTGATTCTTTTGGTCTATGTCTCTGCCAGTACCACACTGTTTTTTTTGTTTTTTTTTTTTTAATTAATTTTATTGAGATATAATCACATAACAGACAATTATTCAAAGTGTACACCAGTTCATAGTATTGTCATATAGTTGTGTCTTCATCACCATAGTCTTTGAACATTTTCATTTCTCCAAAACAAAATTAAAATTAAAATAAAAAAGAACATTCAAAGCATCCCATTCCCCTCCTCCCCTCATTGTTCATTTACTTTTTTTAAAATACAGTTTTATTGAGATATATTCACACACCCTACAGTCATCCACAGTGTACAGTCAGTTGTTCACAGCACCATCATACAGTTGTGCATTCATCACCAGAATCAATTTTTGAACCTTTTGCTTACTCCAAAATAAAAATAAAAGCAAACAAAACCACCTAAATCTTTCCACACTCTCTATCCTACCCTATTCTTCATCTAATTTTTGTCCCCATTTTTCCACTCATCTGTCTGTACACTGGATAAAGGGAGTGCGAGCCATAAGGTTTTCGCAATCACACAGTCACACTGAGTCCCATGCTGTTTTGATTACTGTGCTTTGTAAATAAATTTTAGAATTGGGAAGTGTGGGTACTCAAACTTAGTTCTTTTTTGAGATGGTTTTGGCTGTTTAAGGGCACCTTATCCTTACTGGCTTTTCCATTTCTATGAAGAAGTCTGTTGGGAATTTTTTTTTTTTTACTTGTACACCAGTGTTTATAGTAGCATTGTTCTTATTAGGCAAAAGGTAGAAACAACGCAGTTGTCCATCGATAGCTGAATGGATACCAACAACAAGATGTGGTATATCCAACAACCATACAAAGGAAAGAAGTATGTATATACTACAACATGGAGGAACCCTGAAAACACAATTCTGAGTGAAACAAGCCAGATACAAAAGGACAAATATTATATGATTCCACTTACATTAAATAGTTAGAATAAGCAACTTCATAGAGCAAAAAGTATATTAGAGGTTACCAGGGACTGGGGATAAGGGAAATGGGGAATTATTATTTAATGAGTAAAGAGTTTCTGTTTGGAGTGATGAAAAAGCTTTAGTAAGTGGCAGGTGGTGATGGCAGCACAACAAATTGTACACTGAAAAATGGCCAAAATAACAAATTTTATGCTATATATGTTACCGCACCAAAAAAAAATTTCTTTAATAATTGAAGGAAAGCACAGATCAAAACCCTTTTTCCCAAATTTTAAGGTGGGAAAAAATGCCTACAGCTAGAAAATAAAGCATATTTCAGTTTAGATAAAAATTTTCCTTGTACATCGTATTTTAAAATACAGTTTTGTTTTCTATTTAGGAAATGTGGAAAATGCCTATTTATAATGTCTTTGGAAGGATACCCCATTTTGCTATGTGTGGCCTTTCAGATTCTTTTGGGCTACAGATATTGAGAGGTATTCCATGGTATTTGTGTTTCCTGTAAATCAGTGTTGTCTAGCCGGGCCTTACGTTATTCAACTTTCTCACATCTTATCAAAATTAGTAGAGTGGCAAGAATTCTTGCACGGTTAGTTTCTACAATGCAGCCATTTAACGCCATCTTATCCAAAATGATGTGTACGTCATCCAAATGAAACATCATATCTAATTCACTCACTCAGCTGAAGTATGCATCTAAAACTTCCACAAAGTTTTGGATGAATTCATAAATAGCTGTCTTGTTCTCAGTGTCATTAACTCCAACCACAGTGAAAAGAGCTGCATACTGGCGGTATATCAGTGTAAAATCATTATATTCAATGAAAAGGCATTGATCAAGTGTCCACTTATTAATCTCCATGTGTTCATAGTACTTAGAAACTTGGGTCTGTCCTTTATTAACCATGAGGAAAAATTTTATCCCCTCCCCCCAGCCAGTATTTTTCAAATACAGCTCAAAATTTATAGCAAGGGTAGTGGAACCTCCTTTAATCTTCTTTTAATCTTCTTTAATCTTCACAACTCTGAGGTAGCTATTATTCCCAGTTGACAGCACAAGAGCTTGGTGCCAAAGGCCCTATGGGTTATGGCCAAGGGTAAATATCAAGGGTCAAATTCTAGAATCTTGCCCAAGCGAGAGCTGTGTGGCTCCAGAGGCAGAGTCCTGGAGGTGGCTCTTCTTGGGGTCCCCCTCGCCGCCTTCCCATAGGTGATTGCTATGCAGCCCCCATTAGCTGCATTATGTGGGCTTCCTTGGGGCAGCCAGTTTGGCTTTTAGTATTGGCTGTTGGGATTTTAATTGGGATTGTGATGAATCTGCAAATCACTTTGGGTAGACTTGACATCTTAACAATATTTAGTTTTCCAATCCATCAATACGGAAGGTCCTTCCATTTACTTAGGTCTTTGATTTCTTTGAGCAGGAATTTGTAGTTTTCTGTGTACAAGTCCTTTACATCCTTGGTTAGATTTATTCCTAAATATTTGGTTCTTTCAGTTGCTATTATAAATGGAATTTTTTTCTTGATTTCTTCTTCAGATTGTTCATTGCTTGTATATGGACACATACCAATTTGTGGGTGTTGATCTTGTACCCCACTACCTTCCTGAATTCATTTATTAGCTCTAGGAGCTTTTTTGTGGATTTTTCAGAATTTCCTGTATATAGGATCATAGCATCTGCACATAGGGAAAGTTTTACTTCTCTCTTTCCAATTTGGATGCCTTTTATTTCTTTTTCTTGCCTATTTGACCTGGCTGTAACTTCCAGTACAACGTTGAGTAACGGTGATGACAGCGGTCATTCTTGTCTTGTTCCTGATCTTCAAGGGAAAGTTTTCAGTCTTTCACTATTTAGTATGATGTTAGCTGTGGGCTTTTCATATATGCCCTTTATCTTGTTGAGGAAGTTTCCTTCTATTTGTAGTTTTCTAAGTGTTTTTATCAAGAAGGGGTGATGGGTTTTGTCAAAAACCTTTTCTCTGTCAATTGATAAGATCATGTGTTTTTTCCCTTTCATTCTGTTAATATGGTGAAATACATTAATTGACATTCTTATGTTGAACTACCTTTGTATACCTGGGATAAATCCCTCTTAATCATGGTGTATAATTCTTTTAATATGCTTTTGGATTTGGTTTGCCTGGTATGTTGTTGAGGATTTTGGCATCTGTATTCAGAAGGGATGTTGATCTTTAATTTTCTTTTCTTGTGATATCTTTATCTGGCTTTGGTATGAGGGTGATTTTGACCTTGTAGAATGAATTCGGGAGTGTTCCCTCTTCATTTTTTTGGAAGCCTTTGAGCAGGATTAATGTTAATTCCTGTTTGCATGTTTGGTAAAATTCACCAGTGAAGCCATCTGTTACTGGGCTTTTCTTTATTGCAAGGTTTTTGATTACTGATATTCAGTCTCTTAACTTACTGTTGGATTGTTGAGATCTTCTGTGTCTTCTTAACACAATATAGGTAATTTGTATGTTTCTAGGAATTTGTTCATTTCAAATTTTTGTTGTACAATTTGTTCATAGTGTCCTCTTAAGCCTTTTTATTTCAGTGGAGTGGGTAGTAATGCCTTGCTTTTCATTTCTGATATTAGTTATTTGCATTCTCTTTTTTTTCCTTCATCTAGCTTAAGGTTTGTCAATTTTATTGATGTTTTCAAAGAACCAACTTTGTTTTAATTGATTCTCTATTGGTTTTTAATTCTCTGTTTAATTTATCTCCACTCTAATCTTTATTTTCTTCCTTCTGCTCTCTTTGGGTTTAGTTTACTCTTTTTCTTGATCCACCAGTTTTGATTTTGGGGCTTTTCCTGTTTGCTAATGCTGCTGTTATGCAAAATGCCAGAAATGGATTGACTTTTATAAAGGGAGTTTATTGTGTTACACATTTACAGTTATAACACCATAAAAGTGTCCAAACTAAGGCATCAACAAGAGGATACCTTCACTGAAGGAAGCCAGTAGCATCTGGAACACTTCTGTTATCTGGGAAGGCACGTGGCTGGTGCCTGCTGGTCCTTTGTTCCCAGGTTGTGTTTCAAAATGGCTTTCTCCAAAGTATCTCTGGGCTCCTCTCTCTCAGTTCCTCTGTGTCTTTGCTTCTTTCTCCCAGGGTGTTTCTCTCTAAGCATCTGGGGGTCCCCTCTTAGCTTCTCCAGGGCAAACTCGGGGCTTCATCTCTTAGCTTAGCTTCTCCAAATGTCCTTCTGCCTGCATTTCCAAGTATAAGCTTCTGTGTCGGCTCTCGAGTTCTCTTAAATACTCCAGTGAACTAATCACGACTCACCCTGAATGGGTGGGGTCTACACCTCCACGGAAGTAATTTAATCAGAGGTATTACCCATGGTTGGGTGAGTCACATGTCCATGGAGACACTCAATCAAAAAGTTCCACCGTAATCAAAAGACTAATAAGTCTGCCCCTACAGGATTGCATTAAAGAACATGGCTTTTGTGGGGAACATCATAGATTCAAGTCTGCACAGGGCTCTTGTTTTTTTTTTTTTTTCTTTTAAGTTAAGAGATTTTATTCCAGTAGTTATAATTACAGTGCTTGTTTGTCAAAATGAAAACTGAAAACAAGTATACAAAACAATTGATTACTAATTGTGTATTGAAAGCAGTAAGAGGTTCCACAAACCAAATAAACCAGTTCTGAGGTGGTTTTTCCCCAAGTTAAAGTTTAACAGCTCTAGCTTCTTCAGTGTTTATCAAAATACAAAAGAAAAAAAAGGATAGAGGTCATCTTTTTCCTATGGCAAATTTGATCCTGGCAGGATGAGGGAGTGAAAGCTACTTCACACATATACAGACAGGGGTGCTCTGAGATGGGCTGTGCATTCTGGAATGGAATGACTCTCCCAACTTGCATGGGTTTCTGGAAGTGAGACCCCAGGGCCCCCGAGAGATCTGCCGAGTAAACACTGGGAGTAACAGAGGCTCTCGGCTCTGACAAGTGGTTTCCAACAAAAGCACCACATACCTGACCAAAATGAAAGGCTGGTGGCTCCTTGCTTTCTTCTCAACTGAGAGCCAGAGGCTGCTGCCATGCCCATGGCCAGTGCACAGGCCCTCCTGGGGGTCCTCAAGTGGCCCTGACACGAGGACTTCTAGGGTCCCAGAGACCTGACAGAGGTGCTGCTGGTCTCACGGTGGCCGGGCCACACCACAGCCTCAAAGCTTGTTTCCTAGGTAACCGTGTGAGCACAAGTATAAGCACAAACTCTGTGAGATACAGGAGGATCCAAAGACAAAGTGTAATTACAGGGATCTCTATTGTGACCATGCAAAATTTGATCGTGGGTTTGATTTGTATCACCTTCTCTCACATTCCCAAAGGGAAACACAGACAATCAGGTGGACTAGTATTTAGGTTGTTACTGCAAAACCTACACTAGGCATATTTCTCCCTTCTGTGTGTTCAAGCATTCTCCTTATCTTTTATTTTTAACTAGTTTAAAAAATGCATTGAGTTTGGGTTAAAAACCAACCACCAAAATGGATCTCAACGTAGATCTGAAGCCAAGTGGAGGCACCCTCAGCTCTTCTAACACAGTAACCCCTGGAAGCCCAGGTCCCAGTGCATCTGAAATCTCAGTACTAAGCAGTGAGTTGATTTTCCTTTTTTTTTTTTTTAAACAATAAAAAAAGCTGAGTAATATTGCATAGGAGTACCAGAAACTGTCTCATTGAAACAAAAACTATTTACATTAAATAAAAAACCTGTTTGCAGGCTGCGTACACCACATTTACAGCATGGTGCAATAGACACTGTGACCAAAACCCATGGAAACAGCTTCTGGCACTCAATACCACAGAGCAGCACAGTTTGCCACATGAGAGTAAAGCGGAGGGCGAAGAGGAGGAAGGAAGAGGGAGGTGGGGAGGACATGGTCTCGGTTCACTTCTGGTTTCGGAGCTGACTGGACAGCCAGTCCAGTCCTTCATACAGCCCGTCCCCACTGGTGGCACAGGTGGCCTGAATGTACCAGTTTCTGTGGTGCAGAGAATGCAATCCCAGTCTGTCTGTGATTTCAGCAGTGTTCATGGTATTGGGGAGATGCTGCTTGTTAGTGAACACTAGTTACACAGCATCCCTGAGCTCATCTTCGGCCAACATCTTCATGAGCTCCTCACGGGCCTCGTTCACATGCTCTCGGTCATTGCTGTCGACCACAAAGAATCGGACCTTCTGTGTTCTGAAAGTAGTGGCGCCACAGAGGCCGGATCTTATCCTGGCCACCCACGTCCCACATGGTGAAGCTGATGTTTTTGTACTCTACAGTTTCCACATTGAAACCTATAGTGGGAATAGTAGTTACTATTTCACCAAGTTTCAGTTTGTACAAAATAGTCGTCTTTCTGGCAGCATCTAGGCCAACCATAAGAATGCGCATTTCTTTTTTGCCAAAGAGGCCCTTGAAGAGGTTAGCAAAAAAATTCCCCGTGCTTGCCAACTGGTGTCATCAACACTAGCCAGAGAAACCTCTCAGCGGCCATGGCGGCAGCTGTTGCTGCTCAGAGCCAGGCATTGGTTTTGCTCCCACAAGATGGCGGCTCTAGCACAGGGCTCTTGATATGAGAGCTTCTTCTTTGATGTAAGCATGTAGAGCTGTAAATTTCCTTCTCAGTACTACCTTTCCTGCATCCCATGATTTGGTATATTATGTTTTGTTTTCATTCATCTCAGGTATTTACTTATTTCCCTTGTGATTTCTTCTTTGACATTGGTTGTTTCAGAATGTATTGTTTAATTTGCACATATTTGTGAATTTTTCAGTTCTCCCTCTGTTACTGGTGTCTAGTTTCATTCCATTGTGGTTGGAGAAGATATATTGTATGATTTCCATATTTTAAAATTTATTGACACTTGTTTTGTGACCTCAATCCTGGGGAGTGACCCATGTGTACTAGAGAACAATGTGTATTTTGCTGTTCTTGGGTGTTGATATTGTATTGTTCAAGTCTTCACTTTCCTTATTGGTCTTCATCTACGTGTTCTATCCATTTTTAGAAGTGGTGTATTTATGTGTCCTACTGTTAATGTAGAATCCATCTATTTCTCCCTTCAAATCTATCAATATTTGCTTCATATTTTGGGGCTCTGTTGTTAGATGCATATAAATTTTTAATTGTTATGTCTGCTTGTTGAATTGATCCCTTTATCAGTATACTGTGTCTTTGTACCTTGTAACATTTTTTGACTGCAAGTATTTTATCTGATATTAGTATAGTTACCATAGCTCTCTTTTGGTAACGACTTGCATGGTATATTTCGTTTACTTTCATCCTACCTGTATCTTTGAATTTAAGGTGAGTCTTGTGTAAGTAGTATATAGTTGGGTCATGCTTTTTTATACATTCAGCCATTGTGTGCTAGTTTAATCTATTTACATTCAAAGTAACTATTGATAATGCAGGACTTTCACCATTTTGCTATTTGTCTTTAAAAGTTTTATACTTTTTTTGTCCCTCAATTCTTCCATTATTGCCTTCTTTCATATTTATTTGATTTTTTTGTAGTGACCATTTTGAATCTTGTTTTAGTTTCCCAGGCTGCTCAAAGCAGATACCATGAAATGGGTCGGCTTTGAACAACGGGAATTTATTGCCTTATAGTTGGAAGCCCTGATAATGTCCAAATCAAGGCATCATCAAGGTAATGCTTTCTTCCCAAAGACTGGCTGCCAGTGATTTTGTCTCCCTTGCCACGTGGCAAGACACATGGCGGCGTCTGCTGGTCTCTCTCTTCTTTTCCAGGTTTCATTGCTTTCAGCTTCTGGCTTTCATGTCTTGCTTTCTCTGTATTCATTCCGTTTATAAAGGACTCCAGTAAGAGGATTAAGACCCATTCTGATTGAGGTGGGCCATCCCCTAACTGAAGTAACCTTATCGAAAGGCCCTACTGATAATGGGTTTACATCCACAGGAATGGATTAGATTTAAGAACTTGTTTCTCTGGGGTATATAACAACTTCAAACCACCACAAGTCCTTTCTCATTTCTTTCTGTATATATTTTTCAGATATACAGATTTTCTTTGTTGTTACCATGGGGCTTAAATTTAACAACCTAAATCTATAACAACTTAATTTCAATAGCATATAGAAACACTGTTCTATACTCCTCTGTGCCCCCACCGTTGATTGTACTTGTTACAAACTGTATGTTTATACATTGTATGTCCAAAACTATAGATTTATCGTTACTTTTTTTTAATCTTCATTTTATTGAGATATATTCACATACCACGCAGTCATACAAAACAAATCGTACTTTCGATTGTTTACAGTACCATTACATAGTTGTACATTCATCACCTAAATCAATCCCTGACACCTTCATTAGCACACACACAAAAATAACAAGAATAATAATTAGAGTGAAAAAGAGCAATTGAAGTAAAAAAGAACACTGGGTACCTTTGTCTGTTTGTTTCCTTCCCCTATTTTTCTACTCATCCATCCATAAACTAGACAAAGTGGAGTGTGGTCCTTATGGCTTTCCCAATCCCATTGACACCCCTCATAAGCTACATTTTTATACAACTGTCTTCGAGATTCATGGGTTCTGGGTTGTAGTTTGATAGTTTCAGGTATCCACCACCAGCTACCCCAATTCTTTAGAACCTAAAAAGGGTTGTCTAAAGTGTGCGTAAGAGTGCCCACCAGAGTGACCTCTCGGCTCCTTTTGGATTCTCTCTGCCACTGAAGCTTATTTCATTTCCTTTCACATCCCCCTTTTGGTCAAGAAGATGTTCTCCGTCCCATGATGCCAGGTCTACATTCCTCCCCGGGAGTCATATTCCACGTTGCCAGGGAGATTCACTCCCCTGGGTGTCCGTTCCCACGTAGGGGGGAGGGCAGTGATTTCACCTTTCAAGCTGGCTTAGCCAGAGAGAGAGGGCCACATCTGAGCAACAAAGAGGCACTCGGGAGGAGGCTCTTAGGCACAACCATAGGGAGGCCTAGCCTCTCCTTTGCAGCAACCGTCTTCCCAAGGGTAAAACCTGTGGTAGAGGGCTCAACCCATCAAACCACCAGTCCCCTATGTCTGTGGTCATGTTAGCAACCATGGAGGTGGGGTAGGCCAATACCCCTGCATTCTCCACAGGCTCCTCAAGGGGGCACTACATCTTTTTTTTTTTTCCCTTGTTTTTCTTTTTTTTTTTTTAACTTTCCCTTCTTTTCTTTTTTTTTATCATCATTTTATTGAGATATATTCACATACCACGCAGTCATACAAAACAAATTGTACTTTCGATTGTTTACAGTACCATTACATAGTTGTACATTCATCACCTAAATCAATCCCTGACACCTTCATTAGCACACACACAAAAATAACAAAAATAATAATTAGAGTGAAAAAGAGCAACTGAAGTAAAAAAGAACACTGGGTACCTTTGTCTGTTTGTTTCCTTCCCCTACTTTTCTACTCATCCATCCATAAACTAGACAAAATGGAGTTGGTCCTTATGGCTTTCCCAATCCCATTGTCACCCCTCATAAGCTACATTTTTATACAACTGTCTTCGAGATTCATGGGTTCTGGGTTGTAGTTTGATAGTTTCAGGTATCCACCACCAGCTACCCCAATTCTTTAGAACCTAAAAAGGGTTGTCTAAAGTGTGCGTAAGAGTGCCCACCAGAGTGATCTCTCGGCTTGTTTTGGAATCTCTCTGCCACTGAAGCTTATTTCATTTCCTTTCACATCCCCCTTTTGGTCAAGAAGATGTTCTCCGTCCCACGATGCCGGGTCTACATTCCTCCCCGGGAGTCATATTCCACGTTGCCAGGGAGATTCACTCCCCTGGGTGTCTGATCCCACGTAGGGGGGAGGGCAGTGATTTCACCTTTCAAGTTGGCTTAGCCAGAGAGAGAGGGCCACATCTGAGCAACAAAGAGGCACTCAGGAGGAGACTCTTAGGCACAAATATAGGGAGGCCTAGCCTCTCCTTTGCAGCAACCGTCTTCCCAAGGGTAAAACTTATGGTAGAGGGCTCAACCCATCAAACCACCAGTCCCCTATGTCTGTGGTCATGTTAGCAACCATGGAGGTGGGGTAGGCGAATACCCCTGCATTCTCCACAGGCTCCTCAAGGGGGCACTACATCTTTTTTTTTTTTCCCTTGTTTTTCTTTTTTCTTTTTTCTTTTTTTTAACTTTCCCTTCTTTTTTAAATCAACTGTATGAAAAAAAAAGTTAAAAAGAAAACAAACATACAATAAAAGAACATTTCAAAGAGACCATAACAAGGGAGTAAGAAAAAGACAACTAACCTAAGATAACTGCTTAACTTCCAACATGTTCCTACTTTACCCCAAGAAAGTTACCTAATATAGCAACATTTCTGTGAACTTGCTCCTACTATATCCATCAGAAATTAACAGACTATAGTCATTCCTGGGCATCCCCAGAACGTTAAATAGCTTATCTGTTCTTCTTGGATTATTGTTCCCCCTTCCTTAATTGCTCTCTATTGCTAGTTCCCCTACATTCTACATTATAAGCCATTTGTTTTACATTTTTCAAAGTTCGCATTAGTGGTAGCATATAATATTTCTCTTTTTGTGCCTGGCTTATTTCGCTCAGCATTATGTCTTCAAGGTTCATCCATGTTGTCATATGTTTCACGAGATCGTTCCTTCTTACTGCTGCGTAGTATTCCATCGTGTGTATATACCACATTTTATTTATCCACTCATCTGTTGAAGGACATTTGGGTTGTTTCCATCTCTTGGCAATTGTGAATAATGCTGCTATGAACATTGGCGTGCATATATCTGTTCGTGTCACTGCTTTCCGATCTTCCGGGTATATACCGAGAAGTGCAATCGCTGGATTGAATGGTAACTCTATTTCTAGTTTTCTAAGGAACTGCCAGACTGACTTCCAGAGTGGCTGAACCATTATACAGTCCCATCAACAATGAATAAGAGTTCCAATTTCTCCACATCCCCTCCAGCATTTGTACTTTCCTGTTTGTTTATTGGCAGCCACTCTAATAGGTGTTAGATGGTATCTCGTTGTGGTCTTAATTTGCATCTCTCTAATAGCTAGTGAAGCTGAACATTTTTTCATGTGTTTCTTGGCCATTTGTATTTCCTCTTCAGAGAACTGTCTTTTCATATCTTTTGCCCGTTTTATAATTGGGCTGTCTGTACTATTGTCATTGAGTTGTAGGATTTCTTTGTATATGCAAGATATCAGTCTTTTGTCAGATACATGGTTTCCAAAAACTTTTTCCCATTGAATTGGCTGCCTCTTTACCTTTTTGAGAAATTCCTTTGAGGTGCAGAAACTTCTAAGCTTGAGGAGTTCCCATTTATCTATTTTCTCTTTTCTTGCTTGTGCTTTGGGTGTAAAGTCTAGGAAGTGGCCGCCTAATACAAGGTCTTGAAGATGTTTTCCTACATTATCTTCTAGGAGTTTTATGGTACTTTCTTTTATATTGAGATATTTCGTCCATTTTGAGTTAATTTTTGTGTAGGGGGTGAGGTAGGGGTCCTATTTCATTCTTTTGGATATGGATATCCAACTCTCCCAGCCCCATTTGTTGAAAAGACCATTATGACTCAGTTCAGTGACTTTGGGGGCCTTATCAAAGATCAGTCGGCCATAGATCTGAGGGTCTATCTCTGAATTCCCAATTCGGTTCCATTGATCTATATGTCTATCTTTGTGCCAGTACCATGCTGTTTTGACAACTGTGGCTTTATAATAAGCTTCAAAGTCAGGGAGTGTAAGTCCTCCCACTTCGTTTTTCTTTTTTAGAGTGTCTTTAGCAATTTGAGGCATCTTCCCTTTCCAAATAAATTTGATAACTAGCTTTTCCAAGTCTGCAAAGTAGGTTGTTGGAATTTTGATTGGGATTGCATTGAATCTGTAGATGAGTTTGGGTAGAATTGACATCTTAATGACATTTAGCCTTCCTATCCATGAACATGGAATATTTTTCCATCTTTTAAGGTCCCCTTCTATTTCTTTTAGTAGAGTTGTGTAGTTTTCTTTGTATAGGTCTTTTACATCTTTGGTTAAGTTGATTCCTAGGTACTTGATTTTTTTAGTTGCTATTGAAAATGGTATCTTTTTCTTGAGTGTCTCTTCAGTTTGTTCATTTCTAGCATATAGAGACATTACTGACTTCTGTGCATTAATCTTGTATCCCGCTACTTTGCTAAATTTGTTTATTAGCTCTAGTAGCTGTATCGTCGATTTCTCAGGGTTTTCTAGATATAAGATCATATCATCTGCAAACAATGACAGTTTTACTTCTTCTTTTCCAATTTGGATGCCTTTTATTTCTTTGTCTTGCCGGATTGCCCTGGCTAGCACTTCCAGCACAATGTAGAATAACAGTGGTGACAGCGGGCATCCTTGTCTTGTTCCTGATCTTAGAGGGAAGGCTTTCAGTCTCTCTCCATTGAGTACTATGCTGGCTGTGGGTTTTTCATATATGCTCTTTATCATGTTGAGGAAGTTTCCTTCAATTCCTACCTTTTGAAGTGCTTTTATCAAAAACGGATGTTGGATTTTGTCAAATGCTTTTTCAGCATCTATTGAGATGATCAATTGATTTTTCCCTTTTGACTTGTTAATGTGTTGTAATACATTGATTGATTTTCTTATGTTGAACCATCCTTGCATGCCTGGAATGAACCCCACTTGGTCATGGTGTATGGTTTTTTTAATGTGTCTTTGGATTCGATTTGCAAGTATTTTGTTGAGGATTTTTGCATCTATATTCATTAGGGAGATTGGCCGGTAGTTTTCCTTTTTTGTAGCATCTTTGCCTGGTTTTGGTATTAGATTGATGTTAGCTTCATAAAATGAGTTAGGTAGTGTTCCCTTTTCTTCAATGTTTTGAAAGAGTTTGAGTAAGATTGGTGTCAGTTCTTTCTGGAAAGTTTGGTAGAATTCCCCTGTGAAGCCATCTGGCCCTGGGCATTTATTTGTGGGAAGATTTTTGATGACTGATTGGATCTCTTTGCTTGTGATGGGTTGGTTAAGGTCTTCTATTTCTTCTCTGGTCAGTCTAGGTTGTTCATATGTTTCCAGGAAATTGTCCATTTCCTCTACATTATCCAGTTTGTTGCCATACAGTTGTTCCTAGTATCCTCTTATAATTTTTTTAATTTCTTCAGGATCTGCAGTTATGTCACCTTTTTCATTCATTATTTTGTTTATATGGGTCTTCTCTCTTTTTGATTTTGTCAGTCTAGCTAGGGGCTTGTCAATCTTGTTGATCTTCTCAAAGAACCAACTTTTGGTGATATTTATCCTCTCTATTGTTTTTTTGTTCTCTATGTCATTTATTTCTGCTTTAATCCTTGTTATTTCTTTTCTTCTACTTGGTTTCGGATTGGTTTGTTGTTCATTTTCTAGCTTCTTCAGTTGATCCATTAGTTCTTTGATTTTGGCTCTTTCTTCCTTTTTAATATATGCGTTTAGTGCTATAAATTTCCCCCTTAGCACTGCTTTTGCTGCATCCCATAGGTTTTGGTATGTTGTGTTCTCATTTTCGTTCGTCTCTATATATTTAGCAATTTCTCTTGCTATTTCTTCTTTAACCCACTGATTGTTTAGCAGTGTGTTGTTTGACCTCCAGGTATTTGTGAATTTTCTAAGTCTCTGATGGTTATTGACTTCTAATTGTATTCCATTGTGGTCAGAAAATGTGCTTTGAATAATTTCAATCTTTTTAAATTTATTGAGGCTTGTTTTATGTCCCAGCATATGATCTATTCTGGAGAAAGTTCCATGAGCACTAGAAAAGTATGTGTATCCTGGTGATTTGGGATGTAATGTCCTGTATATGTCTGTTAAATCTAATTCATTTATCAGATTGTTTAGGTTTTCAATTTCCTTATTGGTCTTCTGTCTGGTTGATCTATCTATAGGAGAGAGTGATGTGTTGAAGTCTCCCACAATTATTGTGGAAACATCAATTGCTTCCTTTAGTTTTGCCAGTGTTTCTCTCATGTATTTTGTGGCACCTTGATTGGGTGCATAGACATTTACGATTGTTATTTCTTCTTGCTGAATTGCCCCTTTTATTAGTATGTAGTGGCCTTCTTTGTCTCTCAAAACATCCCTGCATTTAAAGTCTGTTTTATCTGAGATTAATATTGCTACACCTGCTTTCTTTTGGCTGTAGCTTGCATGAAATATTTTTTTCCATCCTTTCACTTTCAGTTTCTTTGTGTCCCTGTGTCTAAGATGAGTCTCTTGTATGCAACATATTGATGGTTCATTTTTTTTTATCTATTCTGCGAATCTATATCTTTTAATTGGGGAGTTTAATCCATTTACATTCAACGTTATAACCGTGAAGGCATTTCTTGAATCAGCCATCATATCTTTTGGTTTATGTTTGTCATATTTTTCCCCTCTGTCTATTAATATCCTTTATTGTACCCATACCGAATCTCTTTAGTACTGAACCTTTCTCCAAGTCTCTCTGTCCTTTCTTTGTTTCTCTGTCTGTAGGGCTCCCTTGAGTATCTCCAGTAGGGCAGGTCTCTTGTTAGCAAATTCTCTCAGCATTTGTTTGTCTGTGAAAAATTTAAGCTCTCCCTCAAATTTGAAGGAGAGCTTTGCTGGATAAAGTATTCTTGGCTGGAAATTTTTCTCACTCAGAATTTTAAATATATCATGCCACTGCCTTCTTGCCTCCATGGTGGCTGCTGAGTAGTCACTACTTAGTCTTATGCTGTTTCCTTTGTAGGTGGTGAATTGCTTTTCTCTTGCTGCTTTCAGAACTTGCTCCTTCTCTTCTGTGTTTGACAGTGTGATCAGTATATGTCTCGGAGTGGGTTTATTTGGATTTATTCTATTTGGAGTTCGCTGAGCATTTATGATTTGTGTATTTATGTTGTTTAGAAGATTTGGGAAGTTTTCCCCAACAATTTCTTTGAATACTCTTCCTAGACCTTTACCCTTTTCTTCCCCTTCTGGGACACCAATGAGTCTTATATTTGGACGTTTCATATTATCTATCATATCCCTGAGGTCCATTTCGATTTTTCCAATTTTTTTCCCCATTCTTTCTTTTATGCTTTCATTTTCCATTCTGTCATCTTCCAGGTCACTGATTCGTTGTTCAACTTCCTCTAGTCTTGTACTATGAGTGTCCAGAATCTTTTTAATTTGGTCAACAGTTTGTTTAATTTCCATAAGATCATCCATTTTTTTATTTAGTCTTGCAATGTCTTCTTTATGCTCTTCTAGGGTCTTCTTGATTTCCTTTGTATCCCGTACTAGGGTCTCATCGTTCATCTTTAGTTCTTTGAGTGGCTGCTGTAGGTGCTGTGTCTCTTCTGGTCTTTTGATTTGGGTGCTTGGGCTTGGGTTATCCATATCGTCTGGTTTTTTCATATGCTTTATAATTTTCTGTTGTTTTTGGCCTCGTGGCATTTGCTGAACTTGATAGGGTTCTTTTAGGATGTGTAGACCAATTGAAGTCCTTATCTCTGATTTATCAGATCTACAGCTTCGTGGAGTACACTTTCTCTAACTAACCAGCAGGTGGCGTCCACGAGCCACCTGTTCTCCACAAGCCAGTTCTCCCCTGTTTAGCCTTTTTGGTGAGTGGGGGAGTGAGTCTTGTGGGGTCCAATTGGTGTACCAAGCTTGCGTGTGTAGTTGGTGTTGCCTGCCCTGTATATGGGGCGTGTTTCTGGGCAGTCAGGGAGGGGGGGGTGGCTCTAACAATCAAATCTCCCTGGTGATCCTAGAGTTTTAAAGCTGCTGCAATAGTCTAATCCTTCAGTTCAGTCCTGCCACAGTTTGTCTCTGCCACTGACCCACAAGTCCTTGGTATTGGCGTATGGCTTCTGAGACTTGCAAGTGGGCCCCTCTTCCAGGCCGTGCACCCCGGGTCCTCTGTTGAGGGATGACTGTGCTATGTCACAGATGAGTGCCGTCCCCCCAGGGCAGTTCTAGGCTGCTGGGCTGTGTAGGGAGGCTCCCAGTCTGCTGAAATGATGGCTGAATGGGGCTTTGTTAATTCACACTGCTCTACCTTCCCAACTCTGGGACAATCAGCTGAGGTTGCAGGGAAGGCTAATGTCCACGCCCAGTTTTGTGGTGTGTGCCTGTTATTTGAAGCACTTCCGTCACACTGGGTTGTCTGGGGCAGCTCTGGGTTATGGGGCTGGCGATGGGCAGGAGTGTTTCCTGTCCACCAGGATGGTGGCTGTGAGCGGACACCCCCCTTTTCTTGGGAAGTTGTGGTGTTTAGTGAATTTTCTCAGCCACTGGATTATTGCGTTTTTGTCTCAGAGCTCTCTTAGTTCTGCTCTTGACTTGACCTGCCCAAATTGCAAGTCTTTGAAGCTTTCTGTATTGGGCTTCTTAGAGTAATTGTTTTAGAAAAAGAAAAAAGGATTAAAAAAAAAAAAAAAAAAAAAAAAAGGCCCTCCTCAGAGATCTAATGGGTTATTGGAATGCTAAGAGACAAAGCAACCAGGGCCATTAAGGAAAGGTCCACAGGTCAGAGAGATCAGCTTTTCTTCGGGATTTGCATATGCGCCTCAGGGCCTGAGCTCAGGCTTGAGCTCTACCCTTCCGCTTTCTATGTTCACCAGAACTCCAAAAATCCTCCGCTTTTATTTTGGAGTTTTTCGTGTTGTTTTTTTTCTCTATGCCTGTCTCCTCTCTGCTGGGCTGGCTGCTCTCAGATTCTCTGGTGTCTGGTCTCAGTCTATCTATGGTTGGAGTTTGGATCAGTAGAATGAGTTTCCGATAAGGGCTGCCACTGTAGTTCTCCCTTCTCCTTCCCGGAGCTGACAGCCCCTCCTCCCACGGGACTGAGCCTGGCAGGGAGGGGCACAGGTCCCCTGGCCGCAAAAACTTACAGATTTCGCTGATCTCAGCAGTTCCACATTTTCATGAGTGTTGTATGAAGTATGCCCATAGTCAGATTGCTCTGTGGTGTCCAGTCCACGCAGTTCCTGGCTTTCTACCTACTTTCCTGGAGGAGTAACTAAAACATACAGCTCACCAGTCTGCCATCTTGCCCCGCCTCCAGGAAACTCCTATCGTTACTTTTTATGCATTTGCATTTTAGAACCTGTAAGAAGTAAAAAGTGGAGTTACATATCAAAAAATAAATATGGTAGTACTGGCATTTATAATTACCCATATGGTTACCTTTCCCAGAGATTTTTATTTCTTTATGTCACTTCGATCCACTATCTAGTGTCCTTTCCTTTCAGTCTGAAGAACTCCCTTTAGCTTTGCTTGTAAGGCGAGTCTAGTGGTGACAAACTCCCTCAGGTTTACTTATCTGAGAATGTCTTTCTCTCTTATTTTGAAAGACACTCTACCTGGATATAAAATTCTTGTTTGGCAGTTATTTTCTTTCAGCCCTTTAAATATTTTGTCCCACTGCCTTCTTTCCTCCATGGTTTCTGACATGAAGTTGGCACTTAATCTTATTGGGTCTCCCAATTACAAAGTACTTTGCTTTTCTCTTACAGCCTTCAGAACTCTTTCTTTGGCCTTGGTGTTTGACAATTTGACTACAGTGTGTCTGGATATGGTTCTTCTCAAATTTATCATGTTTGGGGTTCTTTGGGCTTCTTGAATGTGTATGTTCCTTTTGTTCTAGTTTGCTAATGCTGCTGGAATGCAAAACACCAGAAATGGATTGGCTTTTATAAAGGGGGTTTATTTGGTTACACAGTTACAGTCTTAAGGCCATAAAGTGTCCAAGATAACACATCAAGAATCAGGTACCTTCACTGAAGGATGGCCAGTGGCTTCCAGAAAACCTTCATTAGTTGGGAAGGCACGTGGCTGGTGTCCGCTCCAAGTTCTGGTTTCAAAATGGCTTTCTCCCAGGACGTTCCTCTCTAGGCCACAGGTCCTCTTCAAAATGTCAGTCTCAGTTGCTCTTGGGGCATTTGTCTTCTCTTAGCTTCTCCAGAGCAAGAGTCTGCTTTCAACGGCTGTCTTCAAAATGTCTCTGTAAGGAATGGGGATAAAAACTAAAGGACAAATGGGGTGGGATGGGGGGATGATTTGGGTGTTCTTTTTTCACTTTTATTTTTTATTCTTGTTCTGGTTCTTTCTGATGTAAGGAATATGTTCAGAGATAGATTGTGGTGATGAACGCGTAACTATGTTATCATACTGTGGACAGTGGATTGTATATCATGGATGATTGTATGGTGTGTGAATGTATTTCAATAAAACTGAATTTAATAAAAAAAAAATGTCTCTGTAAGCTGCAGCTTCTCTCTCAGCTCCTGTGCTTTCTTCAAAGTGTCCCTCTTGGCTGTAGCAAGCTTGTTCCTTCTGTCTGAGCTTATATAGTACTCCAGTAATTTAATTCAGACCCACTGTGAATGGGCAGGGCAACACTTCCATGGAGATTATCCAGTCAAAGTCATCATCCCAGTTGGGTGGGGCGCATCTCCTTGGAAATACTCGAATTACAATCTAATCAACACTGATACATCTGCCCACACAAGATTACATCAAAGATAATGGCATTTTGGGGGACATAATGCATTCAAACTGGCATACCTGTCTTCCTAAATTTGGGAGGATTTCTGCCATTATTTCTTTGCCTTTTCCCCCTGGAACTCCCAAAATACATATATTAGTATGCTTGATGTTGTCCTACAGGTCCCCTAGGCTCATTTTTTCATTCTTTTTTTCTTTCTGCTCCTCAGCCTGAATCATTTTAATTGCCTTATCTTCGAGTTCATTGCTTCTTTCTTCTTCTGACTCTAATCTGCTGTTGAAACCTTCCAGGGAATTTTTAAATTTCAGTTATAGTTGTTTCTACTCCACTATCTCTGTTTGCTTCCTTTTTAAAAATTTCTCTCTCTTCTTTGAGATTTGTGTATTGTTCACTCAATTTTCCTAATGTCCTTTAGTTCTTTCGCCATGTTTACCTTTATCTCTTTGAACATATTGAAGATCATTTTTTTTAAGTATTTGGTACATCCAGATTTTGATTTTCTTCATTGTTGGTTGCTAAAGTTTTATCTTGTTCCTTTGGATGGGCCATCATTTCCTGTTTCTTTGTCTTGTAATTTTTTGTTGCACACCAAACATTTCAATATTGCAAAGTGTTAACTCTGGGATTTAGTTCTTCAGCTGTCCGTTACTTAAGTTTGTATCTAGCCAGTGTCATGACAGTGATTGCCTTGAGTGCCAGGGGCTAACAAGAACAAACCAACCAACACAAAAAAACACCTTTCACAGTCTTTGAAAGTCAGCCTTGTGTTGTCTGGTATTCTCCTTCAGAGTTTAGCCCTCCTGTGAAGACCAGCTTGAGGTGAAAGTGCAGGCTCCTGTTTTTTAGGGAACTGTAGGTCCATAGAAAAACCATGTATCTGTGTCTTTTCTTAGCCTGTGTTTGTCCTGGGCTTGTGCTCCTAGACTTAGGAATGCCCCCTTGGGGGTACATGAATCTGAATACCACTTCTCCCTATGAAATAGACTTTTCTCCCCCCTCCTGGGTGTTCTGTTGCAATTCTTAAAGCTGGTAATCCTTCGTCCTAGGCTGCTTCTAGTTGATTGTTTCTTAACACTGCTTTCACTGTGTGCAAGGTACTTCTGCCAGCAAAGCATGTTATGGGCTGATGAGTCAGAGATGAGTGTCCTGGTTCAGTCCTTCAGGCTGCCACCTGGTAGATTGGTAGTGACTTACAGGCACCTCAGTTTGCACACAGGGGTTACTCTGCTCACTCCAGAACCCACAATTGGAGCACAGGCCACTCCACACCATGCTGGAGAAGGGGTAGGGAAAGAGCCAGCAAGGGTGCTACAAGCTTCTCCTAGTGTTTAAGTTGTGTTTTCTTTATTTGGCACTTGTCCAGTTACCAAAGCCTTTAACTTTTTCTGGAGTTTTGAGAAAGATGGTTCTGCCAGGTTTTGCTGGTTGTTCAGTGAATCTGTGGGGGAATGGAGCCCTTGAGCATTTACACCACCATCTTGGTCAGCTGGAAGCCACTCACCACACTTTGTTTCTCATCTGCCAATGCAATAAATGCAATGAATCTGCATTTATTCCTATGTTCCTAGAGCTCAATTTACAGTACAGCCATTAATGCCGATTGGTAATCACAGACTTTTCTTTTAATGGGAAATGGATTAATGCCCATCATTTTTGTAGCATTGCTCATTAAATCCTCATCACAGTGCTCTTATGTATATAATTAATGGACTAATGTAGTTCCTAACAGTGGGTTTTACTTTCTGTCTTCCATTTCTCAGCATTAGGCTGAAAGGTGGTTGTGTTTTGCATCATCCTGTGGTAGCAATTAATTAGACTGAGGTTATTAGATTGAGATTAACAGACTAAGGTGGTAAGAAATGTAAAAAAGTTTGTAAATTGTAAAGCAGCATATGGATGTTAGTTTTCATTCACTGCTGTGGATTCTGCTTCATGCTGGATCATATGCTGTTTTTTTTTTTTTTAATTCGTTTTTTTTTTGAGATATATTCACATACCATACAGTCATCCATGGTATACAATCAGCTGTTCATAGTACCATCATATAGTTGTGCGTTCATCACCCCAATCAATTTTTGAACATTTTCCTTATACCAGAAAGAATAAGAATAAAAAATAAAAATAAAAAACACCCAAATCTGGATCACATGCTTTTTACATTAAAGTATTTGGTATAACTGTCTATACCACCGGAAACTACATTTATAAAGAAAAGGCATGCTGACAGATTTAATGCAGTTGCTCTATGTACTTGTGCTAAAATATTTTTCTTTATCTGAAGTGACATGAGATTACAGTATTTACAGTTATCAAGAACAGGAATCTTACTGTATTTAACTTGGAAATCATTTATGCTGATCTCACTTGTTTATGTGTGAAGCATTAGGTTAACTTCTTGGTTAAAAGGTTAAGGGGATGGAACATACTTGAAAGTTATGATTTGAAACATTTAGCTTCCAACTATCTCCACCAGAAATGTTCAACTCACATTGGCTGTTTGTTTTTGTTAATTTTTAAGGGGAATCTGCAACATTAAGAAGCTTGTTGCTCAATCCACACCTTAAACAGTTGATGGTCAGCCTCGACCAGGGGGACGACAAAGCAAAGCTTCTGAGAGCTTATATGCAAGAGCCTTTGTTTGTGGAGTTTGCGGACTGCTGTTTAAGGATTGTGGAACCGGCCCAGAGTGAGTCTTCTTAAGATTGATTATGGTGCTGCTCGCTGAAACATGTGCTTGACTCCCAAAGCCTGGCCCCTCCTTCTCCCAAGAGACCAGCTAGTGTGGAGAAAAGCCCTGCCAGAGCCCTAAGCAAGGCAGGTGGATTCCAGGATGCACCCTAGCTGATGTGGGTTATGCAAGTCTTCACCTCCATTGATGTGGACTTGTTTCAGGCAAATGAAATATCAAAGTGGCAGACCCTTTATGGAGAGAAAAACTTGACATTCATATGGTTGTTTTTAAGTGTTTTATTTTTGGTACAGTTAAGATAGCCTTTATGTCTGATATTTACCAATTTTTATACCCATTTGAGTTAAAAACTTTGTTATTAAATAAAATCAAGATATGGTTCTGTTGTACATTGCATCATTTCATCCTTGGTTTATGATTTATTCATTTAATATTATATTAAATATTAAAGTTTCATTAAAGGAACTAAATGAAAAATTTCCCCTAGCCAAAATTTTATAGCCAATTTCAGGCTGACTGCCTGTTTTCTTCCAGAAATGCTTGTGGAGAATCGGGGTAGTCAGCTGTAGTGACAACACTCTGGGACAGTCCTGTCTACTGCTGAGTTGGCTTTTTGAATGTAGTGAAATGAGACATTCTCCTGGCCCTGAGGTTTCTTGATCCTGGTTGAAAACTGCCAACCCTGACACCCTGTTCTACTTGGGTGGTATGTAGAAGGTGCATCAGCTACTGCAGCCCTGACTTTGAGGCCGGAGCCAACACGCTTACAGGTTCATTTCTAAATGCTGTGGGAACAGTTTGGCTGCTCTGTGTTGACTAAATGTCTTTGGCAAGGCAGCTGGCAGAAAAAGCCCTTCTAGAAACAGGCACTAAGGATCACCCAGCCAGGTGAGCTAGAGGGCAAGAAGAGATCACACTTGGATCAGCCTGTGTCTTTCCAGCAGAATCTGATTAAAACCAGTAACACCGTTGGGTGAAGGTTCAGGGCAGATGTCAGCGTAGCGCAGTGGAGACCTTCTGCAGTGAAACTTTATCGAACCCTAGGGAGAGAAAGAGATGCAGCTAAGCTAGGTCCTGGCTCCCAGGGGTGCCAGGGGCCGAAGAGTGAATGCTAGAAATGCATGAGGTGTGGACAAAAAGTTCTACTATGAAGGTCACAGTAGTCACAGGATGGAGTCAATCAACATGTTTTGTCCTTATTCTAAAACATGGCCAAGTCCAAAGTGGTATTTAAATATAAAATTTCAGGTTCCTTCAGTGTGAGACAGGCGGGGAACCTGAGGTGGGAGCTCTGCCCTGTGAGGAGTGTCGTCTCTCACATGCCTGTGACTGCTGAAGGCTGGAGGGGGTCAAAAAAATTACCCTTCTTTTTACACTGGTGCTAACCTGTGTGTTTTCATTGGAGATTTTAGCCCCATTTTCTCGAAGTACAAATGGAGGCTCTGAGATGACATGATTTAGCCAAGGTTGACCCTGGCGTTTCCTTCCAAGCCCAGCACACCTTTCACCTCCCCTCAACTGGCCTGGCTCCCTGGTGAACCACATAGCTATGGGTGACACTGATGTCATGGATGCTGGTTGACTCTTCTTTCCTGGCTGCCCAGAATATAAAAACATGCTGGCCTTGAACCATTGACTCATCTGCTTGTCATTTCCTCAGCTGGAAAGGAGATAAACCAAATAATATTTGAGGAAACAAGCTGTCATCATGTCCCCAGTATACTGAAAGCGGGACTAATTAAAAGATTCAGAAAAGATGCTGTAACACTTAGAGGCAGTTTTGAAAAAGTGAAAATTACCAGCCTCAACAGTGGAAATAATCCACATCCACAAGTGCACACTTCTGCTTTCCTAGCCGGGGGAGGGTAGCTCTTGTCTCAGCCTCAGCCCTGCTCCTCCCCGTGGACCCTGAGGCCTTGCTTCTGCCTTCTCTGGGGGTGGGAAGGACCACCATCTTGTCGCCTGGCACCCACCTGAGGCAGCGCGCGGATGGACGTGACCCCAGCCTGGTCATGTTGTGCTCTTTGGATGGTGACCCCATGGGGGCTGCCTGAGGGGAGCTGGAGGCAGGCCTGGACCACAAGTTTCCTCTGAAAGCCGCGCACACCCACAGCTGCGTTGGCCAGGACCAGCCCCAGGGGCCCGAGGTGAATTATTGCCCCCAGGAGCCGGGTCTGCACCGGGGACAGTGGTGTAGAGCTCAGGGAGCAGGCAGCCGGGGGCAAGTGTCTTTCTTCCACACCATCCAGTTCTTTAGAAGCAAGGAAGGCCATTCTAATCTTAAACAGAAAAGTTTTCGATTTATCTATCCCTTTTAATGGGAACTGGAAACCAAAACTATCTTTAGTAAACCAGCTTATCAAGGTGAATTTAAGGACACCTGGCTGTGAACAACCAGGAACCCTGACCATTAGGCTGGTTCCTTTCTTTATGTCGAAGGCAGCAACAACAGCCTGCCTGGCCCCAAGCCTGGTCCTTACATATGCTACTTAAAAATGAAAAATAACAGCTTTATTGAGATATAATTCACAAACCATAAAATTTACCCTTTTAAACTGTACAGCTCAGTGGCTTTTAGTATATTCCCAGTTATTTGTGCCACTTTTTACCTTCACAGCAGCCCTGCAGTGTCGGTGGTATTCTGCCCATGTTGAACATGAGGAACATGAGGCTCAGAGAAGTTGAACTACTTACCAGAGGCCACCCAGCCAGCAGAGGCAGGGCGAGCATTCCAACGCTGGTCTGTCTGGAACCAAAACCTCCACCCATTGCCCCCCTGGCTTCTGGAACCAGATACTCACTTTCCACTTGTGCCAGGCACGCTTGATGACTGTGGCAGCTATGTGCAGTCTCTGGATGTGTTTCCGAGTTAACCAGGAGCGAGTGGCTAAGCAGTGTGCCCACAAACAGGAAAGAGAAAGAAAACATGTTTATAGTTATCGGTAACCTGTCTCTGGAGACACCAGAGTTCTAGTAAACTCTTGAGATACATCGTTTTTCAAGGAATGGCTACCTTGTACTACTATGTAAAGTCCTAAAGCAAAATTGACTTTTTAAAACATGCCTTAAACTGACCAGACTTGGGGGTACATCCCCATTGAATGAACAACAAGGAGATGAGACAGGCTGAGGGGACAACAGTCTCACCTGCCACCTCAGGCTCAGTCCAGGGCACACGCTCCTGAAATGGAAGGGGCCTGAACTGCCTGCACCTTCAAAAATCATTTCTATATATGTTTTGTGGAACTCCTCAGTTTAATTTGCTTGCTTCCTTACAAGTCTATGATGACACCAGCATATAACAAAATACTGACAAAAGGGGAAACCATTGGATGGTGGACTGATCATGTAGGAATTTTCATTTCCTTCTCCTGAAATTTCATCATTTTTCTGATTCTTTTTGGCATAGTTATATTCAGAAGAAAAGGCAATTTACATTAAATAATTCATTTGTATTTTAGAAAATTAAAAATTGAAAGCCAAATATAAAAACCACCTGTTAGCACAGCAACCCAGATGGTTTTACAGTATTTCCTTTTACAATTTTTCATGCCTTTCCACACACACACACAAATATTAACTTTATAAAAGTGGCATCACCCTTGATATGAAGTTTAGTATCTAGGTTTGCAACATCATATTGGAAGTGGTTTCCTGTTAAATTTAAAACATTCTTCAAAAACTCTTCTTAGCTTCAAAAGCCTATCACAGGGATGCTCTATCATTTAGCCATTACTCATCCCTGTCAGAAATTTGGGTTGTTTCTAATATTCTGTTTTTCAAAACAAGACTGCTGTGCACATGTTGGTTCATAAATCTCTTTGATGAATGAAGTCACTGATTTTTACCTTCTCCTTAAACTGATTCCAAGACCTGGAGCCTGGCGGGTAATGATTTAAGTTGTCATAAAGGAAAAAAAAAAAGATGTTGGCATATGAATCTGTAGTTGTAGAGCCCCTTATCTGTGGTGTGGTCTGGTTGCTGCCAAATTTGGGAGGGATGCTCGGGTGAGATGGACAGGGAATTGGAATCCTAGGCTGCCATAAGGACATAACATCCACCCACGGAGGTGGAACACAGTGAGCTTTGGTACATGGATGCTCCGTGATTAAAGTGCCACAGGCAGGCAGCTGCATCTGGGTATGTGCTGGCCTGGAAGGATGCCTGCGCACCCAGGGCCCTAGTCTTTACCAGCTGCCCCACTCCTACCTGCCTGGATGAGCATGGCGGCTCGTCTCTGCCTCTCCTGCTTGCGGTGCCGGTGTCGCCTCCAGCCACCCTGGATGCAGCGGGCACACTGCTCCAGCACCTGGGCACGCCCACGTTCCAGAAGCTCCAGCTGGGAGAAGGGGCATCCACTGAGGCCCTCAGCCCATTCTAACCCTGCCCTTGGGTGGGCCCGGACCCTCCCGTCCTTCTCAGGCAAGCATGTAGCTGGCCTCTGTAATCGCCACTTGTCATCCCCAAACCAGCTTACCGTGGCATCTGTCATGAACACTTTGGTCCTGCCACAGTGCACTGGGGCTGGCATGGCCTCCGCAGGGTCCTCAGGAGTGGCTGCTGCCTGGGTTAGAGCTGGCAGTATGTGGAGAATGTCCTGGAGAAGAGGCTGCAGTGCGGCCTCGGCGTGGGGAGGCCCTCCTGGGAAATGGGAGTCAAGGCCCCATCAGTGCTTGGTCTTCTCCACGTGCTTCTGTGGGTCTCCCCCTCTCCTGGCCTTAAGCAAACAGCTCTGGTCTCCCCAACCATCCATGGCCGTCTCCTGCCTCTAACCATCTCCAGGCCCTTCCCTTTGGAGAGGGAAGGCCAGAGGCGACCTCCCCCCACCCCCACCTTGTCCCCGGAGTCCAGGGCCGTGGCTGTTGGAGGAGTCTTGGAGTCCTGTGTATATCTGTGCCCTGGAGCACCCTGCAGCCACCATTCCTGTGGGTCCCCCTGGGTAGCTGGCAAAGAGTGCCTGATCCTGATGGAGTGACTGCTTCCAACCTAGAATCCTAGTCTGCTCAGTCAGTATTTGTTTCCAAAGCCCAGAAATCCCAAGGGCTAAACAGTGAGGCCGTACCACTTGCACACCCCCTACCCTTCACTACCCACCACGTATGGGGGAAAAAGAGAGAAGAGAAATCTCAGTCCTGTGAAAGCCAAGTGGGTCCCACTGCCTGCCCTCCCGCATCACCCAGGGCAGACTCCTGTGGAGGGAGGATTTACCTGAGGGCTCAGACCACTTTTAGCCGCCCATTGCCTCTCTGGAGACAGAGGCTGCCAAAGAAGACACGGCAGGTAAGAAACAGCAGCAAAATCCATTACAACCAGGGGCCAGAAGGCTTTGGGCAAGAGAGAACAGGAGAGTAAACCATGGAGACAAGGGGGAGAAAAGAGGTGGCGGGAGAGGGGAGAAGACAGAGTGAGAGGAAAGTGACAAAACTGCCTAAGACAGGAGAAAAACAAAGCAGAACTGTCTCAACAGGGCCTAATGGGCCCCAGGGTATGGCTGTGTGGGTGGGGGCAGGTAAGCTGGGGGCAGCAGCTGCTGGTGGGCTGGGGTCCCGCCTTGGCCTCTTTTCCTCCTGACCCGGGGCCGCCTCATTCCCTCCCACAGCCTGAGTTCTGTCTCACGCCCATAACCCTCACGCTCAGGCCAGACCTCTCCTTTAAGTTTAAAAATTGCCCACATGCCTTTGGACACCTCCGTGTGGAAGGGTCTCTGGAGCTCCAGCTGGTCAATTCCCTACAACCTCCCCTTTCCCCCACTGGCCAGGCCTAGTTCATTCTCTCCTCTCCTATCCCTCTACATCCAATGAATGTGCACCAAGTCTGACAAATTTCATTCCTGAAAACTGTTCTGATTGTGTCCACTGCTCTGGCCTCTCTCCTTGGTCTTGCTTCAGTTCTGTGGCCCTCCACGGGGCCCCCGAGTGGTCTCCAGAAAGCATGAGGCTGGTGGAGCCACCCCCTCCCTCACCCGCCATGCCTCCATCTGCCCAGAGAGTGAAGTCCAGGTTCCTTGACCTGGGCCCCGTCAGTCACTCCAGCCTCACCCCCCACTGCCTCACAGGGTGCTGCCTCACGCCTCGAGGCCTCTGTTTGGATGATCTGTTGTGTGGAACGCTGCCACCTGGCTAATCCAACTTATTCTCAGTTAACACCTCTCCTGGGAATCCTTCCCTGATTTCCACCTCCCCAGCACTACCCACAGCATCCTGGTCATAGCTCTGCCTCTCCACTTTCCACGCGGTTTGTCTTTTTTGAGTCTGTTTCCCCTGAACCATGAGGGCAGGGCTCTGTTCCATTCATCTCTGATCCCCCAGCCCTGAAGGGCACGGGTAGGTGCTTAGTAAACCTCAGCAGAAAGAATGACTAGCACCCAAATGAATGGCCCCTACTCACCTGAGCGTCCTTTGGCAGCAGATGGGTTGTGGAGGCCAGAGAACATGTGAGGATGGAGCCTTCGCAGCAGTTCATACCGTTCCACAAAATTCCGGTGGGAGACCCTGGAAGCCAAAGCAGGTGGGAGAAGTGACTTATTTTTGAGCCAGGCACAGTGCCCGGGGCTCAACAGAAACTATCCATTTAATCTGCTCAACAACCCTGCAAGGTGCTTTTCTGACTATCCCCATGTAATGATGTGCTGCTGTTCCAGACAGGTCTCCAGGTTTGCTCAGCAGGGAGCCAGTGGAGACCATTTTAAGCAGATCTGTTCTTCCAGCTGCCTTGGCATTCCAAGGAAAAGCATCTTGCCCTTTCAATAACGGTGATTTGCAGACTGTCTCCTTCCAAAGGGGCTCCTGGGCCTCTCTCCAGACACTGATCATTCCCATCATGCTCATGTGCTCAGTCATCTCTCCTACAGGTCTTCTCTGACCCATGTCCTCCACTACTTTTGATTTCTCTGCTCCCCTTCACAGCAACACTTCTCTATAAACAGTTAGTACAACCTACCTGACACCTGTACTTCCTCCTCCCAATAGCTCCTCAGCCCTCCTAAGTCTGTCCCCAGCACTGCACCGATGTGGCTCTTGTCACAGCCACCAGCAAACATCATGTCACCAAACCAGTGGTCGGTGCTCCATGTCCCTCTTAGTGACCCTGCTGACCCTTCTCCCTGTAGAGTGCTTTCAGCCTCTCGAACACCCGTGATCCTCTTTCCTCCTTCACTCATGACTCCGTCCAAGTTGTCTTAGCTGCTTTCTCATCTTCCTCCCTCTCTCTAAATATGAGAACTCCTTGGGCATGCCCTCAGAGCCCCCTCTCTCTCCCTAGGTGATTTCCTCCTTGCTTGTGGTGTTGGAATCCACTCCTCCTGAAGACGGACTGCCTCGTGTGTTGAGCCCCAAGCCTGAATCATGCCGCCTCAAACCTTATCAGGTCTTAAGGGAATTCCTGTCACACACACCCCCCCCGCCCCCTGCATCCCTTCTCAGGCCTCCCCACCCCCACCCCCACCCCAGCCATCCACTGCCTGAGCCAGAAGCCTGGATGTCATTGGCTGCTCCCTGTCCAGCACCCCACGGTCAGTCAATCCACAAGTCCTGCTCTTTCTGTTGCAAACTCTACTCCAGTTCCACCCACCCCTCTCCATCTTCACTGCTGCCACCATGTCCAAGCCACCATGCTTGCCTGGACATGTGCTGCAGCCACTTTAATCACTTCCTGTCTTCTAGCCTGATCAACTTCCATGGACCAGCCATAGAGGTCTACTTAAAATACAGACGCATCACCCATTCCTCCCCTAACAGCGTCCAGCAGCCTCCACTGTGCTCAGGATAAACTGCAGTCCTTGCATGGCCTACAAGACCCTTTGTGGTTGGGCCCCTGCCCACCTCCTTCCCCCCACCCCTGTTCTCTACACCCCAGTCACTTTAGTGTCTCATTTCCTAACCTGGGAGGTTATGGTTGCTGTTCCCTCTGGAACATTCTCCTCTCTGCCAAATCTTCCCAGGCTGGCTCCCTCGCTTCCCATAGACTTGAGCTCCTTGGAGAAGCCCCTCCTTGACCAGCCTGAGGCTCCCACTAAAGGCATTTCTTTCCAAGCTCTGAATATACTTTATACTGCTCTTATTTTCACAGGAATGAATGTTCCAATAGTGAATATTCTTATTCCTTGACAGATTATCAGAAACAGTGCCTTGGACAAAAGAGCACACAGTAATGAATGAATAAATGAATGGCTGCAGTCCCGTATGTTCTAAGTTGACTTCTGCAGACCTGCTTGTCTCTTCATCTCCACATTCTGCTTTGGGTCTTGTCTGGCCTGAGTCCTGAGCTCTCCTCTGGCTCTGGCCCTGCCAGAGTGATCGGCCCCACTCACCGATTGGGGAAGCCGGCAGCACTGATATGGATGGTCTCCACAAGGCCACAGGCCTCCAGCTGGTTCAGCACCTGCAAGGGTGGGGAGGCAGGTGGGCACCTTCAGCATGGGAGCCAGCAGGCCAGAAATGCCATTTCTGTTGCCGAGGCCCTGGCCACGGTGGACCTGTAACCTCCCCCAAGCCTGGGACTGGTGGGGGTATACTCCTTGGGGCTGTGATAAATCAAGGGACCGTGAAGGAATCTCCCTGTTAGGAAGGGTCCTGGTGCCCCCAAGTCCCTCTTATCTAAACATGGCTCCTGAGGCAAGGGATGGTCCTGGCTTGGTCTCATCACTTCCAGTGTCAGTGAAATTGAAACAAATTTCAATTTTTTTTTTTGCAGGCAATAGAGAGATTCATAGCTGAGGGGCAGGGGAGGTTATATTGTGAAGATTCTTCTGTAACCTCAACCAAGGTCTATACCATAGAGCGGAGTGGTCCTGGCTGTAAACCTGAGACCACATATACCAGTGACTTTAGGACACTGTTCACGCATACCTCATCCATGTCTCAGTGCCTGGTAAAGGAACAAAGTGCAGCTGCTCACCACAGAGTGCTTTTGTGCAAATTAGCATAAAACTAAATCTCCAGTCAGAAACAGCTTCATTGTACATGGGATGTAAAGTGACAAAGACTTTCAGCCAATTACAAAAGATGCCCATTCCTCTGGGCAGCTTCAGTCTCTTGTCAGGGCACGTGGCTTTGTGAATAGGGAGCAAGATGGACCAAAGCCCCTATTTGTCTCCTTGGTTGAGCTACTGTGCAATGCACAGGCCACACACCCATGCCTGACTGTCCTGCTGGAGCAGGTGAAACAGCCTGAGTCCGTCACTGTGTTGGGGCTGATGGTCCTGCTGTTCATCCCTCCAGGGCCTTGGCCAAGCAGGGTCTGTGCAAAGCAGCTTTGGCCCAGTGTTAATTACCTCCTCCTGGAGGAAGGTCTGTGCTTGGCCCTCGCTGTTGGGCTTGATGCAGCGAATGTAGTGGGGTGTGGTGCTGTGCAGGACCTGCAGGAGCTGCTCCAGGGAGGCCTGCAGAGGGGAGAGGCCATGGGGTCAGGCAGGGACGGGGCTGCCAGGGCCATCAGCTGGGCCCTGGTTAGTGGTTGATCAAACAGCTTTTCTGGCCCTCCCAGCCCGGACAAGGTCCACTAGACAGACCAGGATCCTCACATGCCCTGAGTATTACCACTGGCGGCTCCTACTGAGCATGCCCAAAGCACCCTTCCCCTCTCCCTCCTGTGGCCCTTCACCTGACTAGTCTCCGCCCCACATCCACCTTCCTCAATCTTTTAGTAGAGAAAAATCTCACAATCCCCCTGCCATTCATTTAGGCAACAGCTATTACTAAGCCCTCTTTGTGTGCTGGAAACTGTGGCAGGGGCTGAGACACAACTAGTCTGCTGCTGTCTTGGAGACCAGACCCTAACTGGCCCTGTGGATGTTGAACATGCCTCAGTGGTGTGTCTAAGACTAGGACAGACAAGTGCTAATTAAACCTGGGTTTCCCAGGGTGCTTCGTCAAAGAGGTGATGATAAAGCTGAGACGTGAAGGATGAGAAGGAATCAACTATGACAAGTGGTGGGAGTGGGAATGAGGGTGAAGCTGAGCAGTCTGTGCAAGGGCTGAGAGACAGCAGAAAGCGTAAGTTATTTGAAGAAGTGACAGATCTGCTCTGGCCAAGGGTAGAATTTGAGCAGGAAGCTGGAGACCTGGGAACAGGCCAGATCACAGGAAGTCCTATCAGTATTGTTCTCCCATAACCACCCTATCAGCGATGGGTGGGGGGCCCCCACTGTGTCACTCACAGGCCCCACTTATACCTGGTAGTCTCTTTGTCTGTCTCATGTCTCTGTCTTCCACACTGGACTATAAACTCTGTGAGGACCAGAACCATGTCTGCTTGGCTCACCACTGCTTCCCAGCCAACAGCACCACCAATCCTGGGAGGCCACTCAATAAACATTTGTGAGATGGTAAGTGAACATGAACTTCTCACATCAGCACCTTCAGACTCACCTTGAACTTAGACACCACGGTCAACACAGAAGTCCTGGTCTGGCCAGCAGACCCCTCCTGGGACTTCTCTCTGGGATTAGCAGGAAATAGAACCTTGAGCAGGGGGTCCTGAGATTGCTGCAGGAGCTTGGTCAGCTCAGGAGGGATTGGGTCCTATTGGGAAAGGGAAAGGGCAGCAGGTGAGTGCAGGTGTTGCTAGACAGGGCTTCCAGGGCTGGACAAGGCCTGAGTCCCAGAGAAGAGCTAGTCCACTGGATGACCAGAGACACAGAGAGCTGGTCTGATATGTGTCATTTTTAGGCAGGTTAGGCCTGGATCAACAGAAACCTCAGGCAGGTAGGCCAGAGATGATGATTCTGGATTCTGGGAGGAAGGTCAGGAGAGAGGGGACAGATGGTGGGAAACTGCTATGTACGCAGAGTGATGACTCAACAGCTCAGCTCCTCTAGGCTACAGCCGAGCCCTCACCTTGTTCTTCTCCACCAGACCTGCAGTGTGGTACCGCACAGGCCCTGCATAATGCACCACGATGAAGCTAGGCTCCTGGCTGAGCTTGTTCTGGCCTAGACAGGGACTGCTTGCCAGGGCACTCTCAATGCGTGTCTGGAGCTGGGCTGCACTGCTTGGCCGGTTAAGGCGGCACTCCTGAGTGGGACAGAAATGGGCAGTTAGCCACAAAAAATAAGAGGGTCTCACCGCCACTCTCCCAGTCCTTACCCTGTGGCTCCCGTGGTGGCAGAGTCATCATACATATTTCACCAGGCATCACAGTGATTCCGAGAGGCAGGAAAGGTAGGGATCAGCAAACCCATTTAGCAGATGGAGAGACAAAAGCCCAGAGAGGACATGGGACAGTCACTAAGGACCCAAAGAAAGCCCAAAGACAAACTCTGGTACTCAGTTCACCAGCTGACTCTCCCCACCTCGTTTATAATGGAGCAGATGCTGACTGGGCTGCCTTCAATAAGATCCAAACAGGTCTGGTTGTCCTGGTAGTTGACAAATGACCACTTCAGGCCCTCGATTGCATATTCCTCCTATGGAGCAAAGGTGCAGAGCGGTCAGAAGAAAGCAGCTATGGTCTGGGGCCCAGGCAGACCATCCCATGGCTGATCTAAGCACATCATATTCCAAAACAGCATCAAAGAAGGAACAAAGGGAAGGAAGAGATACTAAGGACCCAGGAGGACCCCCTGCCCCTCACCTGCTGAGCTCTTAGGTAGTGAGCCACGAAGTGCTGTTGCAGCTTCTCATTGGCATAGTTGATGCACAGTTGTTCCAGACTGTTGTTGGGAAATGACTCAAATCCGTACACATCCAGCAGGCCTGGGGGATGGGGGAGAATCCAGGGGACCACTGCAGGGTGCGGGCAGGAAGGTGGCTGGGCGCCTGCCTAAGCCTTGTACTTGGTAGCGTGGGGTGGGGTTGAGTGATCACGGCACTCAGCAGTGGGCGGAACATACTCTTCCTTGCTCCAGGGTGGGCCCCGCTGCCACCCCATATTCCCTCAGAACCCAGAGCAGGCAGAAAAGTCAAATGAAGGCTGGGGGTAACCCAGGGCACCAGGCCCATTCTTGAGCCTGAATCCCTGGTTCCCTGTATGTCCCTCCTATGAGGGAACAGGTCCCAGGGAGTATTTTCCAGTTTGGAAACAACCAATAAACTGAATAAATTCAGTTTGGAGGGCCCTGCTCTCTTCTCATTGGTGCCTAGAATCCCTCTTTGAGCTTTACTTCCTTTTCCACCTGACTATCCCATTCAGAGTTAAGATGATTTTGACCTCAATCATGTTCCCCAAGTCCCTTCTGATCTACCTTTCCCCCGTTCCCCACTACTCTACTGAGATTGGAGCTGGGTCTCTGGAGAGAGGAGTCCCTTACAGACAAGGCACCATTTGGGTTTGCTTGGAGAGCTATGAATGGGTCAAATGTAGGCACTGGAGAGAAAAGAGGTCTCCTTGCCCAGTCACTGGTGGATGGATGAGGAGACTGGGGTGCAGAAGGGAAAAGTTGCCCAGAGTCTCGAAGTGGTCTCCTGACACTCAGTCCAGGGCTCTATTCTCTCTCTGGAGGGGTATTCTCGCCAGGGTGAGCCCTAGCTACCTATGAAAGTGGTCCACGAGTCGGGGTCAGCACAGATGCTGTTGTTGATCACCAAAACCAGCCAGTCAAACAGCCTGTTGGAAGAGGGAGAGTGGACCTGGTGAGAGGCATCAGGCTGAGCTTGGGGGGGTGGCAAACTTGTTTCTGCAGCTCTGGAGGGCCTTACATTCTAAGCCTGACAGGTCAAAGGCTAAACCCTCTCCTGTTTCCTGCCCGCCTCCAGGCTGTGGTTGTGCATGTTCCCAGGCACATACAAATCTGGCCCATCCTCCCAGCAAGACTGACCACAGGACTGACTGGACTCCCAGGCAAGATAGTAAATGGGTCTGCATAAGTCACATGACACAACATCCAGTGTCTTGACTGGAAGGGGCTGATGTTCAGGCCTGGATGGGGTTTGTAAAGAACTGCGTTCACTGGACTCCCCTACAAAACTCTACCTTTGGCGCCGAGCCCAGGGCCCTGCCACAAACCCCCTTGACTCTGTCCTGCACAAGTGGGCTCTGAATCGCCCAAGGTCAACAATAGCGTCCTCCACTCTGGAACCACCCCCCATCCCAGAGAAGATGAGGCAGTTATTGTATAATGTCATGGCACATACAACACTATAAAGGGGGTTCTTTATTTTTCTTAAAGTAATTGCTCTGCAACTTTTTCCAATTCAGGAAATGGTTCTCTCTTTTTGCAACAGGGGCTTTAAATACCCATTTGAGGTACTAAAAAAAGAGACTTAAGAGATGCAATGGCTTGATGGTTAAGTGTATAAAATGTCTCTATGGCCAGGCACTCTGACTGTGATTATCACACTATTTCATCTGCTCTTTTTGCTGACTTGTGGGCAAAGACTATCAACACGTCTGACCTGAAATTAATTTTGAGACAGTGGAAACTGAGTCTCTTGCTGAAATAGGTTTATTCTGGGTCCAGCTGCCCTGAGCCATTTCGAACTCAGAGGGTCTTGCTGGATCAGCGGGGAATGCTATCCCCAAAAGGGTGCCCAACTTTCCACGTGCACATGCACAAACACTTGTTCTGTCCCATACTTTCAGAGGATTCTGGGCCTTTGGAGGCCCTTACAAGGCACACTGAAGGTTTTCAGAACCAAGGGTGAAAAAACCATCTTTAAGGTGTCAGACCTATGGCTTTAGTGCTCATGGAGCTGCATGGCCTAAATATCACAAGGCCAGAGGGTGGAGATGCCCCTGTAACCTTACCAGGAAAAGGCTGGGATCCTTCTGCCTCTGTGCTGGGGTCCCGCCTCCTGCACAGTGTGTTGCCTAAGACTATGGGCTGAGTGTGTGACCCCACCACCTTCTGCCAAATCTCCCAGGTGATGACATGAAGCCTGAAGTGGGACAAAGGTACCTGGAGACGGAGGAGCCTATTCACCCAAGGGTCTGAACCTGGAGCTGTGAGGGCCCCACATCATCTTTGGGGCCTGCCTTGCCAGTGGGGAGCCACGTGGACTTTCCTCAACTACTGCCAAGGTTGAGGCAGGCCATTGTGCTTCAGTAAGGAGCTGAGTCTAGGTCAGGAATATAGCATCTTCCTCATTCAGAGTACTCAGGAATAGGGGCCAAGGAGGGCCTCAGGAAAAAGCCAGATACTCTGTGCCAAGCCTGGCCCCAGCCTCTGGGGGTCTGAGGAGCAAGAGAGGAACTGGGTCTGCCTCATCTGGCATCTCCCACCCTGGGCCTGGGTCTACTGCCTGCCAGTGGCTGGTCCCATCCCAGGTGAGGGAGCACTTGGGGGAAGCACAGGTCAGGGCAGTGGCTGGGCCGAGAGTAACTGCTCACCGTGCGTAGACCAGTTTTGCCAGACAGTCCCTGCGGGTGCCACACTCAGCTTGGGAGCAGGGCTTTCGGAACACCTGCTGCTGCCTGCCTGCCTTGATGGTTCTAATCCTCAATGTCTCCAGCAGCATGTCCTCTGGGAGCCGCAGCAGCGAGGCCAATGTCCTGACAGAGCCTGGGAGGGGTGAATCGTATTAGGTAAACCACCCTCCACGGGAGCCCACAAGGTACTGTGAAGTCATTGCAGGGGAGCCATGACTCACTCGATGGGGCAGAGGAAAACAAGGTTCTGATGGGCAGACTCACCAGAGACCCCTCGCAGGTGGCAGAGCCAGGACCTGAACGCCTATGTCCCAGCCCACAGTGCCACGTGTATGACTCATCACTCTATAAACCCTCTGTCTCTCATTATCTTATCTGTAAAATGGGGATAATACTGTTCGCCTCACCAAAGATGGGGTGAAGACCATCTGGGGCAGGGCCCTACAGCTGACAGTTTGATTAGGAGCATCAGATTCAATTTTTAACAACCTCCCTTCCCTCCCATCCTGCAGCCCTCCCCGGGTTTGAACAAAGCTCAGAGGCACAGGGCACCCCCCCCCCCCCAGCCATCCCTTACATTGAGCATCGTCCATCAGCTGGCAGGGCAGGGATTCGTCCTCTGAGTCAGCAAACTGGATATTGCCGAGGTGCAGCAGCCCAGCTAGGACCTGAGGTGGCAGAAGACATGAAATGGGCACCTTCTCGTCAACGGCTGGAGCCTGGCCTGGAGGGGCCTCTCCACTGCTGAATATAATCATGAAGATGATAATAATGGTAGCTCCCGATGTACTGCCCACTTCCTGTATGTTTCTGCTGAACACAATGCAAGGAAGTTATTTGCATCATCTCAAAATCCTTGCAACAATCTATGGGGCATGTGCCGTGACGATGCCCATTACAGATGGGCCGGGAGAGGTGAAATTCAGGATTTGAATCCAGGCGGTCTGACTTCAGATGCCTCCCAGGGCAGCCAGTGGGACTCCCAGGTCCACCCACCATCGTCCCTCTGGCTCCCACTGCCCAGGAACAGACTGGGTGGGCACACCTCTCCTCTGTTACTTGTGGACCAGGGATACTTCTGGGTCTGCTGAGGGCTTGACTCTGGCTCCTTTGGCCTTCTCACAATGCTCTGGGCTTCTGACGGCTCAGCATGGGAGAGGGTCTGTGATCTCAGTCTCTGTGTAGTGGTGTTCTCTCACATGTACACTCAATGACCCACACGGACGAGCCTTCAGGGGCTGCAGAGAGGAGACCTCCCAGGCCCAGCAACTTTGAAACCCTTGGACCTGAAAACGGGACAGCTAGGATCCACCCGCATTCCCGTCTCATCCCAGGCAGGGGCACCTCCACATGCTACTGGCCTTTGGAGCACAACCCACCTAGGATACGACTGCTTTGCCCAGATGCCAGTGTGGCTGCAAAGGGTCATGCCACCTCCAAACCAGCATTCCGGCCCAAACGCCTAGTGTTGTCCCCTTACCATGGGCTAGTTCCTATGTGCTGTGCTTCCGGCCCAGCTCTGTGCCCACACTGGGTGTGATATTCTCCTTGCCTGAGCAGCCCCCATCTGGAGGTGGTCACTATTTCCCACTGCACTGCCATCTCTGCAGGGGCTTTCCTGTCCCTGCCACCAGCCTATGCTGTCTATCTCCTTTTGACGCTCTGGAGAGTAGCACTTAGGTACTCTGGAGAGTAACACTTCGCTTGTCAGCAAAGACAGATGGGAGAAGGAGTGGAGATGGGAGCAGCCCAGCTCCCCTAGGCCAGTGCTACATCCTGTCACGAGAGGGAGAAATGGACCGGGACAGGGGTCAGGAATGCAGTGCAGAGGGCAGGAGAGAAGGTAGAAATTTGGAATTACAAATGTCTCTCTGTGTCACTAAGTTGGTGTCTGACCTTGGGCAGGTCACTTTACCTCTCTCATTTTCTCAAGCATAACACAGGAATAATAATCTCATGATTTTTAAATTTCAATACACTAGACAAGCACACAGTAACATTATCTCTCTACTGTGATTACTGTAACAGTAACTGACCCAAACACCTTGCTCTCTGCCTTCCCTGCAGGCCTGAGCTCTGTGGACCACTGTACTGGCCCGTTTGCAGGCTCAAGGGCACATGGGGTGGTTGACTCCTTGGAGATTATACAGCAGGGCCCAAAGATCTTCAGAGGAAGACAATCGCAAGTCTAGGGAAGGACTGTGTAAAACTGGCCTCCCATCACCTCTGCCCAAAGAAAGTGGAGCAGCTTTTCTTCTGACCTTGAAGACGCTGTTCTGGGTAGAAGTGTCGATGCCCAAATGGAGCATGGCCTCTCTGGTCACCTCAAAAGAATCCTCTGAAAAAGAATCCAAGTCTCAGCCTAGTGTCAGGGCTACAGAAGGTCAGCAGGGGCGACGAGGAGTGAGGGAGGCAGGCCCTGTGCAGAGTGGGCGAGTGCTGTCGGTCGGTCCAGAGTGCTGGGCAGGGCCCCCTACCTTCCAAGGTCCTCTCCGGGTTGGGAAGCCAGGAGAAGGTGGCTCCCATGGGGAGGTGCCACTGGAGCCTCTCATCTGCGCTGGCTCCTTTGCATATCTATGGGCAGGGACAAGCAGGTGGCTGAGCTGAGGGTGCAAGGGAAGCCCAGGCCTCCCTAGGCCTGGAGTTCTGATGAGAGGAGTAAGAAACCACAGAAATACCATGAGCCTAAGAGATCCCTGTAGAGAACTCAGGGTAGGCAGGGGGGAATAAAGAAGCAAACAGCTCTGGATGTCCCCAACTGATGCAAAAACCTGGCTCTGGGAAGGACAGCTCCTATTTTTGGGAGCCCCCCAGTCTTGACTGGGAGGCGTACCCCTTACCTAAGGATGCTCCCAGTATGAAAGCAGGGAAGACACACTATCCATGCCTTGGGGGAACCCCTAGTCTGATGCAGAGGCACAGCTGTGGCTTGGGGAAGCCCTTATTCTGTTGGAAAAGACAGTTTCCATTCTGGGGAGCCTCCAGTCTGATGAGGGTGACAGCTTCCATACTAGATAGAGAGGTGACAGGGGAGGCAAAACACACCCCCTTGCCAAAACCACACAGGGAGCCAAGGTCCAGCGAGGCAAAGGTGCTGCACAAAGTTTGCAGGAGTAGATGGAGATGCTGCCAGAAGCCTGGTGAAGGGGCCTGATGTGAATGGGGGTGGGTAGGTGAGGGTTGGAGGCACAGACCTGGTAGAAGATGTGGAAGTTCCTCTCACTGGGGGCCTGGCAGGCCACTCGAGTTTTCTCTAGGAGGTAGGTCTGGACCGCAGCTCCAGTCATCTGCTGGGCCCTGGGCACATGCAGGCCGGGGCACATCAGTTTTCAGTCATTCCACAGCCATTGATTAGGCACTTAGTGTGTGCCAGATCACAACCCAGCAACTACCGCACGCTCTTCCACTCAGCCAACAGATCCCGGGAGTGCAGGGGCTGTTCAGCAGGTCCCTGGGTAGTGAGGGACATTCCCCTGCATCCAGCTCGGGTGGGCAGGGCCAAGAAGAGTGGCTGTTTGTTAACTAGAGGTCTCGAAAAAGGGAAGAAGCCTGGAGGACTGCGTGGACCACAGCAAGCACTGTCCAGGGGCCAGAGTAACTATAGCTCTCCAGGCTCAAGGGCCACTCAGGGCTCGAAGATCCTATGGAATCCCACATGCACACATGCTGGGAGGAAGGGGGTTTTGCCCATTGGGGTGGCCCAGGATAAAGACTGTACCAGCCACTTCCTACCTTCCCTTTCCCCCAGGATTGGGCAGGGGTGGGGGGCAAGCAGCTGTTACCTGTTCAGCTGGAGCTGGATGAACTTCCCAAAGCGACTGCTGTTGTTGTTCCTCAGCGTACACGCGTTCCCTATAGTCACACCGAAGATTACACGCTCCCTTATGTTCACAGAGCTCCCATGGGCCAAGGTGGGTGCAGGTCCCCCAGGAGCCATGTCCCTATCCTTAGGTCACCCAAGAGACCCATTGCTGGTTTCCATGTCACAGGGGACAGGACTAGGGGATGGGCACTCAGGCTTCAGCAAGTGGAATTCAGGAGTTAGAACGACCTGGCAAGGAATTGGAATGAGCAAGCCTAGGTAGTCAGTGACTATCTTCTCTGAAGGAAACGGATCAAAAACAACCAGCTGCCAGTATTGGCTTTAGACAATGGGGCACAATATCTGGGTTCTAGGCCCATCCTGGACACTAGTTATTCTATCCTTAGACAAGTCCCCTTCCTCTTTGGAAGCTGATGGAGGGAGGGACAGGATTAGGACCAGATGAGACAAGGTCCTCTCCAGCACCAGTGTTGTATGTGCCTAGGCTGGAGGGAGGGGGATGACAGGATGATGTCACCCACATTTGCAGGAAGTCCTAAGGAGTATGTGGGAGAAGGCTGGGGGATCCAATGCAGGGAATGATATACACATCCTCCAATTTCCACAGAGAGGATGTCAAAGCACTGCCCCTCTCCCAGGAAGGACCAGGAGAAATGGGATACAATGGGGGCAGAGGACACCAAACTCACCAAAAGCTTCCATGACAGGGTTGGAGTTCAGGATCCGTTGTTCGATCCTCTCTGCCACTGCGTGGCTCTCCCAGGACGTGGGTGAGGTGGCCACCACAGCGTAAAACTTCATCAGACAGCGAGATGTCCATGTCTGCAGCAGAAACAGCCCCATGGGAGTCATGCCCATGCTCCCTCCTGCTTCTGAGATGGCAAGAGGGAATGGCACACTCCAGAGCCCTCCTCTCCACCATGTGCACTGCTGACCAAATGGGTGAATGCTGAATTCAACTCTGTGGCCCTGGGCAAGACACTCTGTCCTTCTGTGAAATGGGGAGCAGCAGAGGATGCACAAGGCAGGCTGGAGAGGAAAAAGATAAGTCCCTTGACCTGGGCAGGCTACTCAGTGTTTAAGGCCTTGCAGCTAACTGAGTGTTAACTTCGTTGCAGGCACTGAATTAAGAAAGGTTTCTGCGGATTTTCCCACTAACCGAATACATACAGGTGCCATTATCCAAAATGGTGACGCTAAAGCATAGAAAAATTAAGCAATTTACACATCTAGTAAACACCTAGATGTGGAGGGAGGGGGATGACAGGATGACATTACCCACATTTGCAGGAAGTCCTAAACCCAGGCAGTATAATTATAAAATTCTTACCCTTTTCTTAAAAACATTTTTTATTGTGAAATATAACATATATACAGAAAAGTGATAACTTTCAAAATATGATTTAACAAGTATTTATAGAGCAAATTTCAAACAATGTTATGGGTTACGGTTCCACCATTTCAGTAATTTCCTTCTAGTTGTTCTAATACCCTAGAGACTAGAGAGACTAAATATATATTTAATCTAAATATATATAGAGATTCAGTATTCGTAATTCTTTGTTAAACCCAATCTTGTCTGTTGCTACCCCTCCCTCTTGTTTGATCACTGTCCCAATCTTTAGGTGTATCTTGGTAGTGACCACCCTAACTTGTTCATATTGAAAAGGGGTGCCAACATTATGAAGAAGGGGGATGTGTCTAGTTGATGCTCTTGGAGAGGCTGTTGCCTCAGGAGGATTTAAGTTTCTGAGAAATAAACTTAGTGACTGCAACTTTTATACAGTCTCAGCTAGGGAGCCCTTTTGTTTTTAATCAGCAAAACTGAGGTCTAGTTTCATTTTAATTTCCAATTGTTTGTTGCTAAGACATAGAAATACAATCGAATTTTATATACTGACTTCATACCCTACTACCTGGCTGAATTCTCTACACCTTGCTCTACAATGTTTTCATTGTTAACAGTTTGGTGCATTCTTTAGGTTTTTCTATGCAGACAATCATGCTATCTGCAAAAAAGATAATTTTATTTCTTCTTTACAATTTTTTTTCCCCTTTTCTTTTCTTCTCCTCTTTTTCTTTTCTTTTCCCCCCATATTGCAGTGGCTAGGACTTCTAGAATAATGCTGAATAGAGATTTTATCATGAACAAATGATGAATTTTCTCAAAGGTTTTTCCTCCATCTATTGAGATGATCATATAACTTTTCTGTTTCAGGTCCTTTGATATGGTGAATTATGTTAGTTGATTTTCAACTGTTAAACCAACCATGTATTCTTGGGATAAACACTACTTGGCCGTGAAGAATTGTTGTTTTAATGTGTTGCTGGATTCAATTTGCTAATATTTTGTTATGGATTTTTACTTCTATGTTCAGAAAGGATAAGGATCTGTAGTTTTCTTTACTTTGTAGTGTCTTTGTGTGATTTTGCTATTACAGTATACCAAGAAATGAGGTTGAAGATGTTCCTTCTTTTCTATTTTCTGAAAGAATTTGGGTAGAATTACTAACATTTCTTCCTTAAATACTTGGTAGCATTCACAAGTGAAGCTACCTGAGCCTGGAGCTATCTTTGTGGAAAGGTTTTTAAATGTGACTTCAATTTCTTTCATAAATATAGGCTATTCTTGCATGAGCTTCAACAGCTTTCAAAATGTCTTTCAAAATATTTCTCCATTTCATCTAAATTGTAGAATTTATTGGCATAAAGTTGGTCATGATATTTTCTTATCAATCTGTAAGATCTGTAGTGATGTCTTCTCTTTCATTCCTGATACTGGTAAGTTGCATCTTTCTCTCTTTTTACAGTTTGAATAGAACGTTACCAATTTTATCCATCTTTTCAAAGAAACAGACTTTGATTTCATTTATTAATTTTCTATTTCCTCCTTTATTGATTTTCACTTTATTATTTCCTTTCTTGTTTACTTTGTCTAATTTACTCTTTCCCCCACTAGTTTCTTAAGATGGAAGCTGAAAGCGTTGATTTGAGTCCTTCATCTTTTTTTTTTTAATATAAACATTTAACACTACCCTGCCTTTTTTTAGCATAAATTTTGATGTATTGGACTTTTGCTTTCATTCAGTTCAAATTCTTTTCTTTTTTTGAAATGATAGACTTCTATTCTTCTCTAAACTTTCAGGATGTTGAAAGAAACTTCAAACAAATTGGGCTTCAGAACATAAAGGAAAGTAAAATTCCAGAACAGAAATATAAGCTAAGGTAATAAACATTTTGTCTTTTGCTTCCATATTAAAAAGCTGACTGGAGGTCCATATCTTGCCATTTGGGTCACCTTCAGGATCTTTTCCCATTATAATTTTTTTATTAGAGAGGTTGTAAATTTACAGAAACTCCATGTGCAAAATAGAGTTATCATATGCCACAAGGTCCTGCAACCTCATTAGGGGGTATATACTCAGAAGATCTGAGAGCAGGGACATGAATGGACATTTGCTCACTGGTGTTTATGGAGAGAGTATACATGATTTGCAATGGGTGGAGGTGGCCTAAGGGTACATCAACTGAGGAACAGAATGGTGAACTGTGGTGTGTGCATACAATGGAATGTTAAGAAACTGTGAGAAGGAGTGAAGTTGTGAGACACGCAACGCAAGGAGCTGAATGGATCCTGTAGACAGCATTTTGAGTGAACTATGCCAGAAACAAAGGCAAACACTATAATGCCTCACCATTATGGACTAACTACAATGTGTAAATTCATAATTGAATGGCTTATTAGGGGAATGCTTATTATAATGGTCCTTAGATTGTAAGCTCTTACAGCAATCACATCTATTCCTGAACTGTAATGACTATCTCCAGATTCTGAGATGCTGATCCCTTTGTGTATAACCTGATCGATCCCTGGAACTTTGGGTATCTGTGTGACATCTGAAACTCAGAGCTAGAACTCAGCAGATATGAATGTCAGTATTAGCGCATACAGCAACTGTTTAAAAAGGTGAAAAAGAGTCCAGACTTCAGTTAGAGTTAAGAATGAAGCAGAGCTAGTTAGGACTAGAGCAAATCGGGCTAAAGGGTAAAGGATGATACTGAATGTATTTTAAAACTTCAACTTCCATGTGAGACCAAGGGAAGAGATGTTTATTTGGTATAGAATCTATATTTCCTAAACAATTTAACTCATACAGTTTGTTCAAATACCATAATTACATGAAACTTTGAATAGGAAGTGAGACCTGGTAGGTTTGTACACATTAGTGTGAAACAGCAACACGTCCTAAAGTAATTTGGTCAGAGAATAAAAATATATATGCAGGGCCCCCCTGAGGAGCTGGGGCAAAATGGAGAAGTGTTGGTCTTCCTCACCTGGATTGTTACTGATGTTCTCACAAACACTGAGGGCTGGTGGTTTGGTGTGCCAAGTCCACTATCTTGGGGCTTGCCCTTATGGAGTTCATTATTGCAAAGGAGAGGCTAAACCTGATTATAATTGTGCCTAAGAGTCTCCCCCTGAGAACCTCTTTGTTGCTCAGATGTGGCCCTCTCTCTCTAGCTAAGCCAACTCGGCAGGTGAAATCACTGCCCTCCCCCTACATGGGACCTGACTCCCAGGGATGTAAATCTCCCTGGCAACGTGGAATCTGACTCCTGAGGATGAATCTGGACCGAACATTGTGGGATTGAGAACATCTTGACCAAAAGGGGAATGCACGATGAAACAAAATAAAATTTCAGTGGCTGAGAGATTCCAAATGGAGTTGAAAGGTCACTCAGGTGGGCACTCATGATTGCACTATATAGATAACCCTCTTTAGGATTAAATGCAGAAGTGAATACCTGAAACTACCAAACTGCAACCCAGTTGCCTTGACTCTTGAAGACGATTGTATAATAATATAGCTTAAAAAGGTGACAGTGTAATTGTGAAAGCCTTGTGGATCACATTTCCTTTATCCAGGGTATGGATGGATGAGTAGAAAAATGAGGACAAAAACTAAATGAAAAATAGGGTGGGAGGCGGGGGGATGATTTGGGTATTCCTTTTTACTTTTATTTTTTATTCTTATTTTTATTTTTTATGGTATAAGGAAAATGTTAAAAAAAATAGATTGGGATGATGAATGCACAACTATATGATGGTACTTTAACAGTTGATTGTACACCATGGATGACTGTATGGTATGTGAATATCTCAATAAAACTGAATTTAAAAAAAATAGTTACCATACACCCAACCCCATTTTTAACATTTTGCAATTGTGTGGTACCTTTGTTAGAACTGATGAGAGAATATTACTATAGTGTACTATTCGCTATAGTCCATAGTTTTCATCATCAAATTGTTTTCTAACATTCCTTTTGTTATTTCATCTTTGACCCATAGGGTATTTAGAAATGTTGTTGAATTTCCAAATACTTTGGGATTTTCCAGGTGTCTTTGTTATTAATTTCTAGTTCTACTTTACTCAGGCCAGAGAACACAATTGATAGGATTTTAATCCTTTCTAAATGAGATTGTTTTATGGTTCAGAATATGATTTTTATTGGTGAATGTTCCATGTATACTTGAAAAGAATGCTGAAATCTCAAATTGTAAATTTGATTTTATCTATTTCTCCTTTCAATTCTATCAGCTTTTGCTTCATGCATTTTGAAACTGTTAATAGGTACATACACACTTAGGGTTGTTTTGATCTTCTTGATGAATTTACCCCTTTATCATTATGAAACATCTCACTTTATCTTTAGTATTATTCCTTGTTCTAAAATCTATTTTACTACATATTAATATAGTCATTTCAGCTTTTCTTTCATTGGTGTTGGAATGGTATATTTTTCCATTCTTTTATATTTAACCCATTTCTTTATAATTATAATGAGTTTCTTGAAGACATCACGTAAGTTGAGTTTCACTTAAAAAAGAAAAAATCCAAGCTGACTTTCTCTGCCTTTTAACTGAAGTGTTTAAACCATTTACCTTTAATGTAATTATCATTATGATTGGGCTTAAATCTAGCATCTTGTTTGTCCTATGCAGTGGCAATTTCTTGAAAAAGACAACCATGAAATCTGCTGCATCAACTGACTTCCTGTCATGAAAGATTTCTCTATAGCATGCAATGCTGTTGATAGTATTTGACCCACAGAACTTCCTTCAAAATTGGAGTCAATCCTCTCAAATCCTGCCACTGCTTTATCAACTAAGTATATGTAATACTCTAGATCCTTTGTTCTGATATCAACAATGTTCACAGCATCTTCACTAGGAGTAGATTTCTGGAGTCAAACTCTGGATCACACATCTTAGCTTCTCTCCAAAATGTCTCTCTCAGCTTCTCTGCTAGCTTCTCCCGGGGCATTTCTGTCTAAGCATCTCTGAGCTCTCTTCAAAATGTCTCTGCCTTTTGTCCTCTCATAGAGGATTCCAGTAAAGATGTTATTAAGACCACCTCGAATGGATGCGGGTCACATCTCCATGGAAACAATCTACACAAAAGGTACCACCCACAAAAGGTCTGCCCCCCACAAGATTAGATTCAAAGAACATAGTCTTTTATGGGTGTGCCGGTTTGAATGTATTATGTCCCCCAGAAAAAGCCATATTCTTTGATGCAATCTTGTGGGGCAGACATAATAGTGGGGATTAAGTCGGAACATTTGAATTAGGTTGTTTGCATGGAGATGCACCCCACCCAACTGTAGATGATAACTGATGGGATATTTCTATGGAGGCGTGGCCCCACCCATTGAGGGTGGGCCTTGATCAGTGGAGCCATATAAACGTGCTGACTCAGAGATGGAACGGAGTGCAGCTGTGAGCGACGTTTTGAAGAGGAGCAAGCTTGCTAGAGAGGAATGTCCTGGGAGAAAGCCATTTTGAAACCAGAACTTTGGAGCAGACGCCAGCCATGTGCCTTCCCAGCTAACAGAGGTTTTCTGGATGCCATTTGCCATCCTCCAGTGAAGGTACCTGATTGCTGATGTGTTACTTTGGACATTTTGTGGCCTTAAGACTGTAACTGTTTAGCCAAATAAACCCCCTTTTATAAAAGCCAATCTGGTGTTTTGCATTCTGCAGCATTAGCAAACTAGAACAATGGGGTACATAACAGATTCAAACCAGCACATTAGCTATGAAAGTCCTAGATGGCACCTTCTTCCAATATAAGGCTGTTTACATTGAAAATCTGCTGTTTAGCAGATCATCAATTATCTACCTTCATCAATTATCCTAGCTAGATCTTCTGGATAACTTACTGCAGCTTTTACATCAGCATTTGCTGCTTCACTTTGTATTTTTATGTTATGGAGATGGCTTCCTTCCTCTGCTAGCTTCAAACTTTTCTTCTGCAGCTTCTTCCCCTCTCTCAGTCTTCATAGAATTAAAGAGTGTTGGTGCCCTGCTCTGGATTAGGTTTTGACCTAAGAAAATGTTGCGGCTGGGTTGACCTATCCAGACCACTAAAACTTTCTCCCTTTCAGCAATAAGGCTGTTTTACTTTCTTATCATTCATGTGTTCATTGGAGTTGCACTTTTAATTTCTTTCAAGAACATATCCTTTTCCATTCACTACTTGTCTAACTGTTCAGCATAAGAAGCCTAGCTTTCAGTGTATCTTGGCTTTGGACATGTCTTCTTCACTAAATTTTATGATTTCTCACTTTTGATTTAAAGTGAGAAATGTGCGACTGTTCCTTTCATTTGAACACTTAACAGGCAATTGTAGTTAGTAATTTGCATAATTTCAATATTGTTGTATCTCACAGAACAGGGAGGCCCAAGGAGAGGGAGAAAGAAGGAAAATGGCAGGTTGATGGAGCAGTCAGAACACACCCAACATTTACTGAGTAAGTTTACCATCTTACATGGTTTGTGGCACCCCAAAACAATTACAATATTAATGTCAAAGATAACTGATCACAGATCACCATAACTGATAAAATGATAAGGAAAAAGTTTGAAATATTGCATGAATTACCAAAATGTGACACGGAGACGTGAATTTAGCACATGCTGTTGCAAAAATGGCTCCAATAGACTTGCTCAGTGCAAACCTGCAATTTGTATAAAATGCAATATCTACAAAGCATAACAAAGCAAAGCACAATAAAAAGATGTATACCTGTAGTATGTAACCTTTGGAATTGGCCTTTGTCACTCAGCTATTTTCCCTTGAGATCAATCCAAGTTGTTGAGTGTATCAATAGTTTGTCCCTATTTTATTGTAGAACAATATTCCATGGTCTGGATGTTTACTTACTTACCCAGTGAAGGACATTTGAGCAGTTTCTGTTTTGGGCTGTTAAGGATATTGCTGCTATGTACATGTACAGGTTTCTATGAGAACATAAGTTTTCATTTCTTTGAGATAAATGTCCAAAAGTGCAACTGCCGAGTTGCATAACTGCATGCTTAGTTTTATAACAAATTGCCAAGGCATTGTTCCCTACCAGCAATGCATGAGAGATTCAGCTTCTCCATATCTTTGTCAGCATTTTGTGTTATCATTAGTTTTTATTTTAGCCATTCTGATAGGTGTGTAGTGGTATCTCATTGTGGTATTAATTTGTATTTCCCTAATAGCTAACAGTGCCGAAGAGATGAGGAGATGAGAGATGTTAAGAAAATTCTCAGAAATGAAAAGTGAAAATTAGTGGAGGGCAGATCCAAGATACCTGATTAAAGAAAAGCTGGGTTCACTTCTCTCCCAGAAAAACAACTAAGAGTCAGGCAGAAACTTTCTGCAACAGGGGATCTGGGTTCTGGAGATTGGGGAGACTGTTCTACAACACCCAGGAAAGTGTGGGATGAAGAGATGGAGAACCTGTAGTGAGAGAACGTGAATAACTCCTGCTCAGCTCTGGATCCTGGCACCCATCCCCATTCTTGGGGCAGAAAACATCCGGTTCTCCAGGCTCTGGTCAATGGAAAGCTCAAGACTGAAAAGGGCAGAGGAGGTCTACTCCCCCCAAAACAGGGGGGACATGATCTAACACTGTGCCAGCTTTTGGCCAGTGAATTTCAATGGCTAGAACCACTGACAGTTTAAACCCACCACACCCAGCGTGGCTACACCATTGTCTGGGGTCCACAGGGAGCTTCTCCGCCTTCTGAGGGCTGAGGGGAATGGGCTGTTGGAGAGTGCCATCTGCTGGCAGGCGAGGAAAGCATACCTCTGGGAAGACATCTTAAAAGGCTTTTGGATGAAGAGGGCCATATGCTGGGCAGGCCAGGAAAGTGTACCCTTAGGGAGTGGAATTAAAGGCTTTTAGGAATCTTTACCTGACCTTCTCCATGGGCCTCTGTGGAGCTGGTGTGTGCCCCCTTTTGTGGGTCCCTGGCCCAGCCATGGCTGATTAATACTGATGAACCAAGTGTCAAAGAAAAGCATTAACACAAAGTCAATCAACAACAAAAGCTTTGACAAGCAAGAGACTCTGACCTTCAGAGTAAACTCACCAAGAAATCTGATATCCAGATATCAGCAAAAAATAACATACCATACCAAGAAACAGGAAGATATGGCCCAGTGAAAGAAGTAAATCAAAAGTTGGAGGAGATAAAGAATCTAGAACAAACTAATCAAAGATGTTCAAACAAATCTCCTAAACCAATTCAATGAGATGGCTAAATAGAGAAATGATATTAAGAAGACACTGGGTGAGCATAAAGAAGAATTTGAAAGCACGCGAAGGAAAATAACATCTTATGGGAATGAAAGGCACAATAGATGAAATTAAAAATACACCAGAAGCACATAGCAGCAGAAGTGAACAGTCAGAAGAAGGGATCAGTAGCTAGAAGACAGAACATCTGAATTCGAACAGACAAAAAAGTAAGAGAAAAGAATGGGAAAAATTGAGCAGGGTCTCAGGGAACTGATTGATAATGCAAAAAGCACAAACATTTGTGTCATGGGTGTCCCAGAATGAAAAGAGAAAGGAAAAGGGGCAGAAGGAATATTTGAGGAAATAATAGCAAAGAACTCCCCAAATCTTATGAAAAGCATTGATATACAGGTCCAAAAAAAGCACAATGTACTCTAAACTGAATGAATCAACAGACCTATTCCAAGATACATCCTAATCAGAATGTCAAATGCTGAAGATAGAGAATTCTGAAAGCAGCAAGAGAAGTGATTCAAAACACACAAGGGATGTCTGATAAGACTAAGATACTTATTTATCATCAGAAACCACTGAGGCAAGTAGGCAGTGTGTGATATATTCAAGATACCAAAAGAGAAAAATGCTAGCCAAGAATTCTCTATCCAGCAAAGCTGTCCTTCAAAATGAAGGAGAGTGTAAGATATTCAGAGATCAACAGATGATGTGAGTTTATTAACAAGAGACCTTCCCTACAAGAAATACTAAAGGGAGTCCTGAGGCTGAAAGGAACGACAAGAGAGAGAGGCTTAAAGGAGAGATACAAATGAAGATTATCAGTAAGGGTAACTAAAAGGGTAAAAAGAGAGACAAAAATAAGATATGACATATAAAAACCAAAGGATCAAACAGCTGAAGTAAACACTGCCTTTATAGTAATAATGTTGAATGTTAGTGGATTAAACTCCCCAATCAAGTCACAGACTGTCTGAGTGGATTAAAAAATATGAGCCATCTATATGTCGTCTACAAGAAACTAACTTCAGATTCAAGGGTACAAATAGGTTGAAAGTGAAAGGATGGAAAAAGATATTCCATGCAAACAGTATCCTCCACCCCCAAAAAAGTGGGGTAGCTATACTAACATCAGACAAATGCAAAGCTGTTATAAGAGACAAAGAAGAAAATTATATGTAATAAAAGGGGCAATTCACCAAGAAGTAATCATAAATATTAATCCACTTAACCAGGGTGCCCCCAAATACATGAGGCAAACACTAGCAAAACTGAAAGAAGAAATAGACATATCCATAATAATAGTGGAAGACTTCAAGACACCACTAACATCAATAGATAGAACATCCAGACAGAGGACCAATAAGGAAACATAGGACTCCAGGATAGACCACATGCTGGATCACAAAACAGGTCATAATATGTTTAAAAAGACTTAAATTATACACAGCACAACCATATGTTGGATCACAAAATAGGTCTTAATAGATTTAAAAAGATCGAAATTATATACAAAGCACTTTCTCTGATCATCATGGAATGAAGCTGGAAATCAACAACAGGTGGATGACTGGAAAATGCACAAATATATGGAGGTTAAATAACATGGTATTAAACAATCAGTGGGTCAAAGAAGAAATTGCAAGAGAAATCAGCAAATATCTCGAGATGAATGAAAATGAGAACACAACATATCAAAACATATGGGATGCAGTGAAGGCAGTTTTAAGAGGGAAATGTTTAGCCCTAAATGCCTACATCTTAAAAGACGAAGAGTAAAATCAAACACCTAAATGCACACCTGGAGGAACTAGAAAAAACAGCAAACTAATCCCAAAGCAAGCAGAAAGAAACAAAGATTACAACAGAAATAAATGAAATGGAGAATATAAAAATAGAGAGAATCAACAAAACCAAAAGTTTGTTCTTTGATTAGCATTGCAAACATACATAAGTACTTGCAGGATCTACTTCTAAGTATGACACTGATACGAAGAGTTAACAACAGAGTGGTAAATGGGAAAAACTACTATGGACTATATTTAATAGGAATACTGTACTAGTACCACACTAATACTAAGGATAAATATTTAGGGTGTGATAAAGAGCTTTGGGGTGCTTTGGTTTATGATAATTGTTTAAAATTATGATAATTGTTTTGTTCATGATAAAATTTAAAATTGAGAGTGATGGTTGTTCAACCAAGTGAAGATGGTGTGAAACACTAATTGTTTATCTTAGAATACATATGCTATGTGAAATTAGGAACCCCCTATCTAATAAGTCAGACCCTCAATCTTGAGGCTTGTCTTGTGAAACTTATGGCTGTAAAAGGGAGACTAAGCCTACCTATAATCATGCCTAAGAGTCACTTCCAGAAAACTTCTTTTGTTGCTCAGATATGGTTTTTCTCTCTCTAAGCCCAACTCTGCAAATGAATTCATTACCCTCCCCCCTACGTGGGGCTTGACTCCCAGGAATGAACCTGTCCCCGGCATCGAGGGATTCAGAATGCCTTCTTGACCAAAAGGAGTAAAAGAAAGGTAACAAAATAAGGTTTCAGTGGCTAAGAGATTTCAAATAGAGATTCATTTGAGAGGCTATCATGTACTCTTTTGCTAGCTTCAGCTAGATATTACACATGGCCATAATATGCCAAACCCAAATCAACAGTAGTCCTGAAAATCCTAAAGAATATGCAGGTGACTATCAGAGACTGTATAAAAGTTTCACTCACTAAGTTTATTTCTCAGAAATTTAAACCCTCCAGAGTGTTCCTATGCTAGAGAAGTCCCAAAATCCAGAGGCAACAGCCTCTTCAAGAACATCAACCAGATGCATCCCTATTCACCATAATGTTGACACCCCTTTTCAATATGAACAAGTTAGGGTGATTACTCCCCAGATATCCCTGAAGACTGAGACAGTGATCAACAAGATAGGATTTAACAAAGGATTATGAATACTTTGTAAGTTAACACTTTTCTATATGCATGGTATAAAAACAGTTTTAAAAAAAAGTCAACTAAGGAAAAAAAGGAAAGAAATTGCATTGAATATGGAATTACCATTAAAAAAGAAAACCAAACAAACAACTAATTATACACCATGACCAAGTAGGTTTTATCCTAGGTATGCAAGGGTGGTTCAACACAAGACAATCAATCGATATAATATACAACATCAACAAATTGAAGGAGAAGAACCACACAATCACCTTGATTGACACAGCAAAGGCATTTGTCAAAATCCAGCATCTCTTCTTGGCAAAAAACACTATGAAAGATAGGAATAGGAGGAAACTTTCTCAACCTGATAAAAGGCCTATATGAAAAATTCACAGCTAGCATCATATTCAGTGGTGAAAGACTGGAAGCTTTACCACTGAGATCAGGGAAGGATGCCCACTGTCACCACTGTTAGTCTGTTATTGTACTAGAAGTTCTAGCTAGAGCATTGAGGCAAGAAAAATAAATAAAGGCATCCAAATTGGAAAGGAAGAAGTGATACTATCACTATTTGCAGATAATACGATCTTATACCTAGAAGTCCCAAAATAGCTACAACAATCTACTAGAGCTAATAAACGAGTTCAGCAAAGTGGCGGGGTACAAGATTAACACACAAAAATAGTAGTGTTTCTTTACACTAGTATTGAGCAATCTGAGGAGGAAATCAGGAAAAATATTCCATTTACAATAGCAACTAAAAGAATCAAAAAACTAGGAATAATCTTAACCAAGGATGTAAAGGACCTGTAATCAGAAAAGTACAAAGCACTGCTAAAAAAATTTTTAAAAGACCTAAATTAATGGAAGGACATTCCATGTTCATGGATTGGAAGACTACATATCCTTAAGATGTCAATTCTAACAAAAATGATTTACAGATGCAACATAATCCCAATCAAAATTCCAACAGCCTACTTTGCAGAATTGGAAAAGCCAACTACCAAATATATTTAGAAGGGTAAGGGGCCCTAAATAGCCAAAAAGATCTTGAGAAAGAAAAATGAAGTTGGAGGGTTCTCATTGTTCTGGCTTTAAAGCATATTACAAAGCTACAGTGATAAAAACAGCATGGTGTTGGCATAAAGACAGACATATTGACCAATGGAATTGAATCAAGAGTTCAGAAATAGACCCTCATATCTATGGTCAATTAATTTTTGACAAGGCTGCCAAGTACACCCAACTGGGACAGCGCAGCCTCTTCAACAAATGGTACTGGGAGAACCGGATATCCATATCCAAAAGAATGAAAATAGACCCCTATCTCACATCTTATACAAAAATCAACTTAAAATGGATTAAAAACCTAAATATAAAAGCCAAAACCATAAAACTCCCAGAAGAAAATGCAAGGAAGCATCTTCAAGATCTTGTGGCAGGAGGTGGGTTCTTAGACCTTACACACAAAGCACAAGCAATGAGGGAAAAAACAGATAACTGATTACTTTTGTGCTTCGAGGAACTTGATCAAGAGGGTGAAAAGGCAGTCCACTCACCGGGAGAAAATATTTGGAAACCACATATCTGATAAGGGTTGTATATCCATAATATATAAAGAAATCCCACAACTCAATGATAAAAAGACAAATCCAATTATAAAATGGGTAAAAGACATGAATAGACATTTTTCCAAAGAGGATATACAAATGGCTAAAAAGCACATGAAAAGATGTTCAACATCACTAGCTATTAGGAAAATGCAAATTAAAACTATAAGAGGTATCATTTCACATCTACTAAAATAGCTGCTATTAAAAAAAACAGAAAACTGCAAGTGTTGGAGAGACGTAGAGAAGTAGGAACACTTATTCACTTTTGGTGGAAATGCAGAATGGTGGAGCTGCAGAAGAAGACAGTTTGGTGGTTTCTCAGGAAGCTAAGTATAGAACTGCCATATGATCTAGCAATCCTGCTACTAAGTTATACTCAGAAGAAAGCAGGGATGTGAACAGACATTTTCACACCAATGTTTATAACAGCATTATTCACAATTGCCAAAAGATGGAAAGAACCAAATGTCCATCAACTGATGCAGAGATAAACAAATGGGTATATACATAAGATGGAATATTATGCAGATATAAGAAGAAATGAAGTCACGATGCATGTGACTACATGGATGAACCCTGAGGACATTATAAATAAGACAGACACAAAAGAACAAATATTGTATGACCTCATGAATATGAACTAAATATAACTAGCAAACTCAGTGTTAATATCTAGAACATAGGTCACTAGAAGACAGAATGAGGGAAGAGAATGGAGAAGTGATGCTTAATTTGTGCAAAATATGTACTACGGTTGATTGTAAATGTTTGGAAATGGATGGAGGTGAAGGGGGCACATTATAGTGAGTGTATCTAAATGATATGTGGGTGCTATTGTGTTTGAAAGGGAAAGTTTAGAGTCATAAATATCACTAGAAGGAAAGCCAGAGGATGAAACATGGGACTGTATAACATAGTAAACCCTCTTTAGGGGGAAAATATTCTAGAATTGATTGTGGTGATGTATGCACAACTCTGTGAATATACTAGAAGACAGTGATTGAACACTTCAAATGGATTGTATGGTATCTCAATTTTTCTTGATAAAACTTTTTAAAAAAATTGAATGACCAGCAGTAATGACTTAGTTCACTATAAATGGAAACTAAAGTATGAGCAGGGGAAATCATAAGCAATAAGGCAAGTAGTACTGCAGATCCCTAGAAATACAGAGGACTTAGTGGCCTCAGGTGTCAGATGTAGATGAAAACAGCAGGCTTCGCTGAAATTTCATACTTTAAGAATTTCTCCTTACCATGATAGAAGTCAGTAGGTTTCTTTCCTAGAAAGCAGCGAGGAATGGAAGTAAGAAGCAAGTCAGAAACAGGAAGATTTGGTGAAAGTATGCATGGAGAATGGGGCGATTCCTGGCTCCCTGGTTCCAATCAAATCCCAGAGCCCTGGCAGCAAAATCTCTAAAACTTTCCATATACTCCCCATATCAAGAGATTAGAAGAATCTCCTCTAGTGACACTGACAAGCTTATGAGAAAAGTTATGGATGTTACGGACACTTAAGGTCTAAGAAGTTAAAAAAGCTATCTACAATGAGGCCCCGTGGTTGACAATCCTGTCCATAAACAGATTTTAATCAGCTGTTTAATGACTCATTCTTAAATATGCAGCTCAAGATTCATAAAATATTTGATAAACCTCTTTTACATGTGTGCTGGTTTGGATATACTATGTCCCCTACAAAAGTGATGATCTTTTAACCCAATCTTCTTGGGTGGAACCTCTTGATTGAGTGTTTCCATGGAGATGTGACTTACCCAACCGTGAGTGATACCTTTGATTAAATTATTTCCATGGAGGTGTGGCCCTGCCCATTCAGGGTGAGTATTGATTGGTTCACTGGAGTATTTAAGAGAACTCAAGAGCTGATCTAGATGCTTGCTGATGCTTGAAGATGCTTGGAGATGCAGACAGAAGGACGTTCGGAGATGTTAAACTAAGAGATAAAGCCCAGATTTTGCTCCAGAGAAGCTAAGAGAGAACCTGCAGATGCTTAGAGATGAACATCCTGGGAGAAAGAAGCAAGGACACAGAGAAGCTGAGAGGAGCTAAGATAGATGCCCAGAGACATTTTGAAGAACACCATTTTGAAATGCAACCTGGGAGGAAAGGAACAGCACTTGCCAGCCATGTGCCTTCCCAGCTGACAGAGGTGTTCCAGACACCATCAGCTGTTCTCCAGTAAAGATATCCTTCTGTTGATGCCTTAGTTTGGACACTTTTATGGCCTTAGAACTCTAAATTTGTAACCAAATAAACCCCCTTTATAAAAGCCAATCCATTTCTGGTATTTTTCAAACCAGAAACTGGAACAACATGAATGACAAGTATCACAACAAATGGAAGAAAAGAAACCAAAAGGAAACAGAGTCAATTCAAGAAACAGAAGACAAGTTAAAAAAAACATGTAATATCCACAAAGAGAAGATACTGGATCTATGAAAGAAGAACAGGATGCTGGGGGAGAAAACTCAGAGAACAAGAAAGAACTTTTAGGAATTAAAATGTTTAACAAAATTTAAAATTCTTCTTCTATTTTCCAGGTGAAATAGAGAATACCTCCTAGAAGGCAGAACAAAATATTAAGAGATGGGAGAATAGGTGAGAAAAAAATGAAAATTAGACAATTACTCAAATTTCCTACTAACAGGAATTCCAGAAAGAGAAAAGAAAAGGGAGATTATTAGATTTAATACAAAAACATTTCCCAGAATGAAAGGACATGAGTTTCTAGGTTAAAAAGACCACACAAAGTACCCAGAATAATAAGTGCAAAAAGACAATTCTGAGACACAGCACTGTGAATTTTAATACCTTAGAAAGAAGATCCTAAAAGCTTTTAAAAAAAAGCAACAAATCAGCATTGGGACTTGGAATGTGAACAGCAACATCTGAAGGTCACCTAAGTAAAAAACTTCAAAACTGGGAAAAGAAAATAATTTCCAACATAGAATTATAAAATGTATCCAAAATATCAATCGTGTTTGAGGCAAAATAGACATTTTCAGATGTGCAAGGACTCAAAATTTTGTCCTTCATGTACCTTTTTCAGGAAGCTACTAAAGAGTGTGCTCCATAAAAACAAGCAGTAAATGAAGAAAGAAAGAGGAAGCCATGGGCTCCAGCAGTAGGGGAATTATCATAAGAGAGAGGGGAATCTGGGGGCCCCCGGAGTGAGACAGAGAAGCTCGCTGGCAACCCTAGGCAGCTACTAATCCAAACAGAAGCAAGAGATCTAAGAGTTCTAGGAAGGCTGTCTCCAATTAAAAAAAGAAACCTGATTTGCTTACCTATTTGAAGGTATTTTCAAGCTTTGGTGATGAGTTTGGTAATTAATTAATTATAGGTGTTAGAAACCAAGCAAGTAAAAAAAAAAGGTAATTATTAAATAGACGGAAAACAAGGATTATATAAGAAAGGAAAGATAATTACAATATATTGTATGACTCTGCTGTGAACAATAGATACATGGTCATAATAATGTAAATACTGCATACTGACCATTAGAAATTGTAATATAATTACATATGGAGTATGAGGCATGGAAATAAGGGCTAAATTCTTATCAAAGTAGAAAGTGAACAGATAAGGTCCAAAGCTGAAAAATCAAGAAGTAACAATATAAGCATGTGATTTAGAAATTCAGATGTACATAACCAAATAAACTGCTAAAAGATTTGAAAGTAGCTGCCTCTGGAGAGAGGGAACAGGGTTGAGAAATATGGGGCAGGGTTGCTGCTTTTCTTTGCAAGCTTTATAGTATTGCTTGATTTTTCAACTATGTAAATATATTACTAGTTTAAAAATAAATTAAAATTTAAAAACATAACAGACCCAGCCTAAGTTCACAGTGGCTGCCCAATAAAGGGTTACTAAGGTTTGGTTGCATAGGTCTTGGGGCAGGTCCAGCCTCAGCTCCTGTTCCGGTTTGCTAATGCTGCTATTTTGCAAAACACCAGAAATGGACTGGCTTTTATAAAGGGGGTTTATTTGGTTACACAGTTACAGTCTTTTTTTGTTGTTGTTGTTAATTTAATTTTATTGAGATATATTCACATACCATACTATCGTCCATGGTGTGCAATCAGTTGTTCACAGTACCACTATACAGTTGTGCATTCATCACCACAATCAATTTTTGAACATTTTCATTATCAAACACACACAAAAAAGAATAAAAGTTAAGGTAAAAAAGAACACCCCAAACATCCCATACCCCTGATCTCTCCCTATTATTCATTTGCTTGTTGTCCTCATTTTTCTAATCATCTGTCCATACACTGGATAAAGGGAGTGGGTGCCGCAAAGTTTTCATATTCACACAGTCACACAGTGTAGGCTATATAGTTATACAATCGTCTTCAAGAATCAAGGCTACTGGATTGCAGTTCAAAAGTTTCAGGTATTCCCCCTGAGTACCTCTTTGTTGCTCAGATGTGGCCCTCTCTCGCTCTCTAACTGAGCCATCTCGACAGGTGAACTCGCTGCCCTCCCCACTACGTGGGACCCGACTCCCAGGGGTGTAAATCTCCCTGGCAACGCAGAGTATGACTCCCGGGGATGAATGTGGACCCGGCATCATGGGACTGAGAGTATCTTCTTGACCAAAAGGGGGACGCAAAAGGAGATGAAATAGTTTCAGTGGCTGAGAGATTCCAAATGGAGTCGAGAGGTCACTCTGGTGGACATTCTTATGCACTATATAGATAACACCTCTTAGGCTTTAATGTATTGGAATAGCTAGAAGTAAATACCTGAAACTACCAAACTCCAACCCAGCAGTCTGGACTCCTGAAGACAATTATATAATAATGTAGATTACAAGGGGTGACAGTGTGATTGTGAAGACCTTGTGGATCACACCCCCTTTAGCTAGTGTATGGATGAGTGGAGGAATGGGGATAAAAACTAAAGGACAAATGGGGTGGGCTGGGGGATGATTTGGGTGTTCTTTTTTCACTTTTATTTTTTATTCTCGTTCTGGTTCTTTCTGATGTAAGGAAAATGTTCAGAGATAGATTGTGGTGATGAACGCATAACTATGTTATCATACTGTGGACAGTGGATTGTATATCATGGATGATTGTATGGTGTGTGAATGTATTTCAATAAAACTGAATTTAATTAAAAAAAAAAAAAGTTTCAGGTATTTACTTCTAGCTATTCCAATACACTAAAACTAAAACGAGATATCTATATAATGCTTTGCAAGTACATTTTTATTTACTGCCCAAATTACTCTGGGATGTATTGGAGCTTCACACTAACCTGTACATACTAACCAGATTTCACTCCCTATTCAACGTTCCATGCACAGTTACAGTCTTAAGGCCATAAAGTGTCCAAGGTAAGGCATCAACAGTTGGGTACCTTCACTGGAGGATGACCGATGGCGTCCAGAAAACCTGTTAGCTGGGAAGGCATGTGGCTGGTGTCTGCTTGCTCCCAGTTTGCGTTTCAAAATGGCATTCTCCTAAACATCAGCACCACCTTTCAACCGCCATCTTCAAAATGTCTTTTTAAGCTGCAGCTCTTCCAAAATGTCACTTTCAGTTGCTCTGAAGTCCTCTGTCTGTGAATTCCTTTATACGAATCCAGTGATCCAATTAACACCCACCCTGAATGGGCAGAGTAACATCTCCATGGAAATTATCCAATCGAACGTTTCACTCACCCTTGATTGCATCACATCTCCACGGAAACACTCAATCAAGGGATTCCAATCTAATCAACACTAATATGCCTGCCCCCACAAGACTGCATCAAAGATAAGGGTGTTCGGGGGGACATAATACATCCAAGCTGGCACAGCACCCCAGAGCAATTCTAGGGGATCATGGGCTTCATCCAGGAGCTACCTGTCAGCCTTGTCACAGGCCACCTTAACACAACTCTCAGAGATGCCCTCTCCACACCCAAGTCCAAGCCCTCAACCCTGCAACTTACTGTCTTTGTTTGTTTCCTTATCTGTCTTTCCCAGTGGATTAAGTGTCTCCTGAAAGCTGGATGTTGCATTTTCCATCTCTGTTCCTCCCCCTGCCACTCCTCAGTGACTAGCCCAGGCCCTGGAACCTGAACAAGAGCTCAATGCTCAGCAATTCTCTCATGTGTGGGTGTGGGCAGAATGGAGTTCATGGAGCAAAGAATTCCCTGTGAAGGTAAAAGTACTGTGGAGTGAGGCAGCTGGGCAAGATGTGGCCTGGGCCCATAGCCTCCTCTGACCAGCTGTGTAACTCTTCACTCATCTTTGTGCAACATTCTGTCTCACAGATGTTGTGGTTCTACCACCAATGTTGCCACATGACCACACCAGGAGCATTTCTCTCCCCCACAGCTGGCCTAATGCACTGCCTTTGCCACCATGGGCAATCCAGAGCAGCCAAGGCAGGCCACTCCAATAATCCCTTTCTCAAGAGTAACCCCAGCCACTTTTGGAGGAGCACTACCTTGTGCCAGGCATACCACCAAGTAATTTATGTGCTTTGGCTCATCTAACCCTCACAGCAGCCCCACGAGTTCAGTGTTGTCCTCCCTCCCCTGCCATTCTACAGGTGCGAGAATTGAGGTTTGCAGAAGCTAAGCACTTTTCCTGATGTACTCTTAATGACCAGGCTGTCATCCCCAAGAGCTGACTTTCATTTCTACTGGTGTCAGAGCTGGTAGAGACCAATGGAAAAATGAAGGCCTAGAGAGGAAAGTATCGTACCAAGGGTTACATCAAAGTTAGAGGTAGAGCCTGGACTAGAACCCTGTCTCTGGACTTCCAGCCCAGTGCTTGCCCACCACTGCACACTGACCCCTGCTTGAGCCAGCCTATCTGGGAATGACGAGGCAGCACATGACTCCAGGAGAAATGGCCCCCTGCCCTCAGCTAGTCATGGAGTTGACAGGGTGGGAAGGAGACTCTCCTACCTTTCCAGCACCGCTCTCCCCGCTGACGATGACAGACTGGTTGACCGGCTTGATCAGGCTCTTGACATTCCTGTAGGTCTGTTCACCCACAGTGAAGATATGGGGCTTTAGTTTCTGAAACATCAAGGGGTGAAAGGTCACATAACAACATCTATCTTCAAGAATTCGTTGATCCACTGATGGCTGAGACAGGGAGGCTGCCAATCACAGTGTCAGGATGCTTCCTCCTGAAAAATGTCCTGGATGTATCAGTGTTAGGCCCAACAATGAGTCCCTCATGGTGGCTTTACCCTTGATTGTCTTTCAACCTGGAAGCAGTCCTGGCCTTGACCAGTCTACAATATTAACACTTTATGCTCCCATTTTATCTTGCCTTAATAGTCTTATTAATAGTCTTATTCTGCTGCTTATTATCTTATGTTGTTGTGCTTTGTAGTTTCTTACATGTTATCGCCAAAGTTGTCTGTTAGTTAATTCCATTTAAGGATGATAAATCTGAGATTTAGAGTTAAATAATCTTCCCAAGCCCACTAAGCAAGTAATTACATCAATGTGATTTGAACTCCAAGGCCACTACCCCTTTTTCCTTCAACAAAAATTCATTAATTGTCCTCAACGTCCCAGGCATCAAGCTGAGCCTGGGGACACAGAGGAGGCCATGATATAGCTTTTGCCTTTGAGGAGATCACATCTTGCAGGGCAGGGAGGCAGGCAAGACAGCTGTTGAGACATGGGCTCTCAGGGCAGACTTTTCCTATAGTTCACTTGAACTATAGGAGCCAGACTATCTGCATGATACCTAGCTCAGTCCAATACTGCCTGCATCTGATCACTTACCCACAGCTTCCTAAAGGGAGAAGGTTCTGGATGGTGCCAGAGCTGTCCCTATCTCCACCTTGCCCTGGACTGTTAACAAAGCCTTTTATTGTTCTCCCTTCTGTGGTCTCACCTTCCTAAACCCAGCTTTCTCAATTTTTAAAAGTTAATTATTCCCACAGTGGGCTCTGTTCATATTCCCACCTTCACCCTTGATGAAGAAGCTTCTTGTACTCTCTCTGCCTGCTGTGGTGCTTCAGATCTTTCACGAGCAGCCTGGCTTACCTTACCTTTCTACCCTCATCTACTGGCCCTCTTCCCCACAACCCCCCTCCCACCAGCAAGTTTGCTCTTGTCTCTCCCTGAGAAACATCAGGCACCTTAACACCAACAAGCCTGGTCCCTGCCTGTACCACCCTTCCCCTCAGTAGAACATGTGCTGAATTTTCTAGGGCAATCCTTATTTCATGTAATGTTATTATTTTCCAAAAGGGTTGTTTGTTAAATACACAAGTATACCTTCATAAATCCTTTCCTATTAATAAACCCACAAATAAGAAAACATATCCTTTATCCTATGTCCCTATTTTAGATTCTGAACTCAGTTAAATAAATATTTATTTATCCCCCACTGTCCCATAGTCAGTTCTGTATGTGTCCAAATTCTCCACGTTCCTGGTAGGTAGGGCAAAGGTAGCTTCCTCTCAAGCCTCCCTGGAGCCCAGCCCAGGACCTGGCCACTAGCAGACGCTGAATAACTGCATGGCTGGTGAACAGAGGTAAGTATGGGGAGGCTGCAGGGAAGCCCAGGGGGAGGGTGGGAGCCCTGAGGCCAAGAAGCAGGCTGAGCCTTACCTGGGGCTGAGAAGCAGCATGGTACTCTTTCATCAGCTCCTGTGAGTAGAGTTGAGGAACGGGCTTGAAGGGGTTCAGAGCCACCAGGGTGCAGCCAGCACTGGTGTAGAACATGTCTGCCATGTACCGGGTCTGCAGGCACCTCAGAACTGAGGCAGAGGAGCAGACTCTGACTCAAATGCAGTAAAAGCACTTATACAGACACGAAGCAGCCTAACAGTCTTCCCTCTGCAATTATCAAGTTTCCTGATGAGTAGGTACAAGATCTAATTAAGATGAGTACCAAATCTGGAGTAAAACCTGCCCTGGGGAGTTTGGGTGCAGCCGCCAGGTTCCCATGGGTGGAAGCCTGGAGTGGCCCACTTGGTTCCAGGATAGGAGTCCTGTCTGCCTTGGTCTGGGCCTGGGGAAACCAGACCAAGTGCCCTCATCACAGCTCCACCCTCTTGGAGACAGCACTCTTGGGGAGAGGGGGACCCGTACCTGTTTCCAGTGTCACAGGATTCACCTTGGTGAGGTCATCCAGCTGGTGCAGGAGGGCATCCCCAAGAAGGAAATCCCGCAGGTCTTCTCTGAGTGATTCACTGCCTTGGGCATCGAAGCCCAGGCTGCTGCCATTAACCTGGGAGGGAATAACAAGAGGGCCATGAGAACTGGGGCTCGGACCAGCTGGCAGCTACAAGAGGGTGGGAGCCTGTAGAGTAGAAAGAGAACAGACTTCTATTATCATAGTCTGGTTGGGTTCAAATTTCAATTCTGTCACCTACTAGCCCAGTGAGCCTGTGTAAGTTACTTAACCTCCATGAACCACAACTTCTTTATTTGTAAATAAAGGAAACTAAACCCAGCTCATAAGGCTACTAGGAAGATAAATAAGAGCGGGGATATACAAAGCACATACTCAGTGCCTGGCACACAGTATATACTCAACAAATGCTACCCCCTCTCCTCTGGCAGAAGCTCCTGTCAAGTCTGCTTCCAGGCTGGCCAGCTACCAGCCTTACTGGGACTGGCAGGGGTGGGACCCAAGAGAGTGGCTGCTATGGGAGTACTGCAAAGGAAAAGAATCATGGACTGGGCCTTTTTTGAAAGAGACCATTCAGGCTGTGATGAAAAAACAGGGCTATACCTTCCCAGAGAAGTGACCCTGTGCCTTCATCACCTGCCTTCCAGAGCTGAAATTTAACCTGGGAAGTTCCCTATGCCCTGGGTCTACCTGAGAAGAAGCTTGGCTCAGAGGGCTATCTGAGGTCAAGAATGGACACTAACAGGCCCCTTCTCCCTTGTCCATCCTTGATGCCAAAACTTTCCACGTTTCCTCTCCCCGCTTTCCTACTGTGGCACCATGTCTCCTCCTGTTTCCTTAGGGACAGCAGGGAAGACGGGGTGGGGAGAAGACAGGGACCTGACTGAATCTGCTTTTGGAAGAAGAGGTCTGTGATATGACCCGAGTGTGGTTTCCAAGGAGATTGGCAAACAAGAAAAGTTCAAATCCTTCAGAACAACAAGCCTAGACGGCAAGTTTCATTCAAGGGGCCCAGTAATAAGTTTCTTTCCATAGAAGATGGCTGTTCTCTAAACTTGGGACCACTATAATGCACAAGGTAGCCTCTTGGCTTCCCGTATAAGTGCTGAGGTCACAGCATGGCTGAATCCCTGTCCTCTGGGGCAGGGAGGGAATCGCTCACAGAGGATTATGATATTATGCCACAATTATAAACAGCTCTAATCCAACTAGAGAGGCAGTCTAGACGTGAAAACTAGATGACCTAGTTTAAATCCTGATTCTACCAATTATTAGTTGAATACTCGTATCTATGTTTATTTGTTTATAAATTTTAATTAAAAATTTTTTTTTATTACTAGAGAGGTTACGGGTTTATAGAACTATCTGTCATGCATAAAATACAGGATTACCATACACCACCCCACCATCAACACCTTGCATTGGTGTGGAACATTTGTTACAACTGATGATAGCACATCTTAATAATTGTACCATTAATTAAGGTCGATGATTTAACTTAGGGATCACTGTTTGTGAGATGCAGCTCCATGGATTTAAAAAAATTTTTTTAATTCTGTTATCATATATACAATCTAACATTTCCCTTTTTAATCATATTCAGATATACACTTCAGTGCTGTTAACTCTGTTCACAATGTTATGCTACCATTGCAAAAACATTTTATCTAAGTTTCTTAACCTTAATCTCTTTGCGCCTCAATTTTCCTTATCTATAAAATGGGATTGGTGCTAATACCTACCTTATAAGCACATAATGTTTAGAAAGGTGCTGGGTGTATGCTCAAAAAGTATTAGCTATTATTCTTTTAAAGTGGCTCCTCCAATGAGGCAGTAATATATCAAGGGCCTTAAAACTATGCATACCCCTTGAGCCTTCAATTCTACTTCTAAGAAATGGTCCTAAGTAAAGATTGCGGGAATGTTCAGTGTATGTAGAGCCATTTATAATTGTAAACAATTGAAAACAACCAAAATGTCCAAATAGTGAACTTAAATTATACATAAATACAACAGAATAAAGCAGGTTATTCTTATGTCTTTAAAGTAAATATTTAGAGGGGAAATCCTAGGATAATTTCTACATGGTTGGTTATCTCTGGATGGTATGATTATGAGTTATTTTAATGTTCTTTCTGCTTATCTGTATTTTCCAATTTTCTTATAACGAATGTGACCTTGAATAAGTCACTTAATCTCTGTTAACCTTAGGTCCAAAAGACAAAAGGTTTCTCATGGGGATGTTGCAAGGATCAAACAAAATTACACGTGTAAAACCCTTAGCATAATGCCTACCACTTAACGAGAGTTCAACAGAGTAGCTGCTGTTATGGTTATAGTAAACATTACTGCTTTTTTAAATAAAAATAAACAATAAAAAAGTTCAGGCCTCTCCAGCCCTCAAGACTGTTTCATGTACCAAACAGCTGAAGAAGGTCAAGCAGCAGGGTTTACCAAGATTCCCTTGAGGCTGGCGGGTCCCACCCATGGCTAACCTATTGTGTCTTTCAGGTATTTACCTGCCTAGGACTAGACAGTGAGTTCTTTGAAGGCAGGGGCATCTTAAACATCTGCTTTAGCCCAAAGTCTGGCAACACTTAATAAAATAAAATTTTGCAAATACCTACTAGCATTTTCTCTGGGTCAGGAACTACATATGAAGGATGATATGGCTAGGAGATGGAGCTTCACAGCAAAGGGTGATTTTTGGAATCCTGCAGTGCTGTGGCGATAGCAGTTTTCTCAGAGAGGACTGGAATAAGGACAGGTTTCATGTCCCAATAGCAACTCCCGCCTCCCCCACATACCCCATTATCCAGTCACCAGAATCCATCTGTATTTCCATATAGGTCATCGTCTCCTATATTTTTGCACAGGCGGACCTCTTTGTCTTGACTGCTTTTCTTTCCTCCAACTGGCTAACTCCTTATTCTTTAAGGCTCAGCTTCAAGGAACACCTCCTCTTGGAAGCCTCAGGCTCCCAGTATGCCTCCACAGTTCAGGATGGTGGGGACATCTCTAAGGACTCCCTCTCCGGTTCAGGTATGTACGTAAGGTTACCAGAGTGCTCTAAAGATTCCCTTACCCATCCCAGAGAAAAAGCTAAAAACCACGACAGGAGAGAATTAAAACAGATATCAGGAAGAGCTTTTTGACACTAAGGGATGAAAGGCATTGGATTCACTATCTGAGGAGAGGAAAGAAGACAGACCCGTAAGGAGTCTTTCCCTTCCTTATGCATCCAGGTAAGGGCAGTAGGGCCTTCATTTAGACAAGTGAAAGATGGAAAGGTACCTCAGGTGCTTCAGGGTCTGGGTTATCAAAGATAGAGGTTTTACCTGCTGAAGCATCCTGCTTCAATGTGGTCAGCCAGGATTCTGGGTTGCAGGCACAAGGAATGCTATCCACCTTGTCATGGGAACATGAATTGGAGCATGGGTCCAGCAAAGGGCTCAGTTCTGGAGGAAGCTGAAATGAGTCACCCAGGAGACTGTGGCTTAAGAAAAGACAAGGGCCACACACCAGTGAGGGCTCCTCCAAGTGACTCACTCTTGCTCCTCCCACCCAGCAGGAAGAACTTAACTGGGAACTACTGCAGGCCTGGGCAGAAAAGGAGAGTATGTCCTGTTCCCTGCCAATTAGGGAATAGGGGAATCTTTCGAGAGCCTCCAGAGGCTCCCCGGGCTCCCTCTGCAGCATCAGGACCAGTTTTACTACAGGGTTTTGGGGTGGAGTTGCAAGCCTTCTGGGTCACTATGCCATGGAGGATAAAGAAGACATTCAGGACAGACAAGCCTCCTGCCCTATCCTCTCTGCTAGACAGAAATATCCTATTTTAGTGTAGCCAGTAGTTGGCAAAGAGGGAGGCTTGAGTAAACTCTTAGTGCTCCAGGCTGTCGTGTGGGAGGGAAATCACAGCTCATTCATTCACTGGGTGTGTGACCTTGGGGAAGCCACATTACCTCCCTGCCCCACTTTGGTTCTTCACCTTGAAAATGGGGATAGTAAAATAGTAAAATCTACCTCACAAAAAGGAATTCTGATGGTCAGTGAGGTCATGGTTTGAAAGTATCACAAGAAGTGCAAAACTATATATTCACCCAGAGGGTTTAATGTTATTACTAATAAAGGTTATAATCCATTTGGGAGTCCAATCAGGTGAAACTGTCCAGTATCAACTTCAAGAAGGTGAGAATTTCAGGGGGAAGGGAATCCATTGGAGAGAAGGGGTGTTATAAAGCTGGGCCTCAGCCAATCTCCAAAGAATGGTAAGTTTTCCCAGGCCTCAGTCTTTAATGGATTACCCCTGGCAGAGACATTTGGGGGCTCTGAATATATCTAGCCTGTGAAAGAACCCATGGGGGCATCCATGGATACTGGGAAGAGGATAATTCAGGCAGAGAAGAGCATCAGGACTGGGTTGGACACATTCACCCTGGACACTGACTGTACCCTGTCTGAGGGATAGTCATGCAGAGGGCTCCAGAGACCCAAGGAGAACAATGCACCCTCAATTGGGAGCTCATCTTAAGAGGAAGGTGGAGAATGGGACCAAATAGGTTGTGGCCCTTATAGACTCCAAAGCCGACAACACACTTCGGAAAGATCAAACGAGCTAAGCCCTATTTTGGTTCCTTATCAGCAAAATGGAATAAGAATATCCAGGACTCACAGTGCCGAGTTAAAGATCAATGATGGGCGCCACCTGTGAGCGCGTTTTGCAAATGCTAGTTATTACAATTGGCAGCTTCAGCTCCTAGCTGGAGTCTTCAGCTTACAGCAGTTCTCTCCAGTTCTTCCTGCTTCTGCTCCCCTTCGGTTTCGCGGTTACTAGCCAAGAATTTCTGGAAAGGGTGTGACTATTGTGGGCAGGAGAGAGACGGTTATGAATAGATGAAACAGCAAGTCAAGGCAAGCGGAAACCTGATCACCAGTTCCTCCTTCCCTGCCTCAGTTTCTTTATCAGTTTGGAGGACAGTGGGCGGGCAGACGGGAAGAGGAGCTGGGAAATGGTCCTGGAAGCTCAGCCGGCCCCGCCCTCGGATTACCAGCGGGAACCGGGGACTCTCCGTCCCGGCAAGGTGACCGCCGTGCCCAGGGCTAGGATGCCGTTCCGGAAGCACCTGGCGCAGGGAGAGTATGTCCTTCTCAGGTGGACATGACTCCAGCCAAGGGCGCGACTACTCGGATGCCTCCCGGGGCCAACCACTCCCTCTAGGGTACCTGGGTGGGGCAAGGAGAGAAAAAGGCGCCCGGATTCAGCCTGCCAGTCAGACCCCTTCCCGCATCCCGGGCCGCCCCCTGCCGGCAAGGTGGAAAAGTAGAGGGTGATAGGGTCAAAAGAAAGGGAAGGGGAAACAGCGCTTTGGAAAAGGTAGGAGGAGACGCCCATTTCTTCCTCAGCGCTCCGGGGCAAACCTGCTCCTGCGGGGTCGCGAAGAGCTTCCGATATGGGCTGGGGGTGGAACTCACCGATCCCACGGTCCGAACCGGCGAACGTGCGGTCCCCACCGAGCCCGACTGGAAGGGCGGGCGGGTTGGGTGAGGAGGCGGGAAGCGCCCGTGGAGAGGAGGGAAGAGAGAAGAGGCGGGAACCGGAGCGAGACTGGGAAGAGGGAAAGCCAGGACTGCCGAATAGCACCCTGCAGGCTGCCGCTGTGGCCAGCCTAGAACCGGCCTGCTGGCTCCACCCCCGGGGCGGGGCGCGCACACGCGGTGCGGGCGCACGTGGCCTGCCCCGGAAGCTTGGGGTCTGGGTTGGGGCTCCCCGTGGGGCAACATGTTGCGACACCATGATATAATGGGGTGAAGCTAGGGCCTTCGGTACTTCGGGGGTAATGGCGCGGGAAGCAGGGCTCCTGGATCTCCAGGCCGAATGTTGCGCCTGGTCCTCAGACCCCATCATCCTGACAGAGCCTGGGGGACTGAGGCGTAGTTTTAAAGCTAAGCGCCTTTCCGCGCTAGGGACTTCCTCTGACAGAGCCTGTCTGATAGACCGACCGACGGCCAAGGACCCGGGGTGATCTGAGCTGGACCCGCCCCTAAAAGAGGACAGGACCAGGGAGCCGGCAAGACGTCGTAAACGGGCGCCATTCTCAGTGGGCGCGAGGAATCTGCCGGACCGGAAGAGCAGGCTGCCCCGCACTGGCCGGAAGCGCGGCTTGGAAGGCGGAAGCGGCTTGCCCCTGCGGTTTCCAGGAGGTAAAGTTAGGAACGGTCCGCCGGGCCTATGGACACGACCCTCTGCCGGGGGAGTACTCGGATTTCCAGTAGCGTGTGAGGTCTGTGGGCTGGGCGCGACCGTGGCTTGTGTCTGTTATGAAAAGGACTCTTAGATTTCCAGGCCAACCGATTCCGGTTATCGTGAGGTATTGTTGCAGGGCCCAGACCGACTATAATGCATTCGTTTATTCGATGTGGTTCTTGTTTGACCAACAAATTTGTTCTTACTGTGTGCCACATTTCAAGCGTTGATATGTGGCAGAGAGGTGTTTTATATCCCTTAAAAAAAAAAAAAAAAAAGCAACACTAGTATGTGCTATACCCCCCAGCCCCTTATGGTTACCATCCATTGTATCTACTTAAACCTTAACCTGAAAATATGGCTGTCCGTAAAAGGCGTGGCTATGAAGTGAGGCACTGAGGCTCAGATTACTTGAGGGCTCACGTCTTGGCACCAAACAAGCCAAAGCCCCCAGGCTCCAACTTGTACTTGCAGCTACACACACACACTTGAATTTGGAGTTAGGAGTATTCAATTTTCATTCAATCTTCGTGACATATACTATGCTCTGTAATAGAAATTTCTATTTGTGATACCATTCTCAGGATTTCTATCCCAGACTTTCATTGTGAGCCTGCCTTATACTGAGAATTTAGTAGTGTTCAAGATGAGCTTTTAACCAATAATTTCATAACTATTAGTTGTACATTCCTATCCCAGTGTATCAGTATTAAGTTTCTTCCCAGAATCCTTGGGAGGAGAATCACAAGTCAAGTAGATATATATGCCAATTCTACAAATGTATTCCTTTGCTCTTTTGTTTTCAAGGGGAGAGAAAGAAAATGTCTCAAAAACGGATGAAGGAAGCTTTTGTCAGTAACCTCAATGGAACCAGCGTGCTGGAAATCACCCAGGGCTTGTGCTTTCCTGCATTCTGTATCTTGTGCAGAGGACTCCTGATCATTTTCTCACAACACGTCTGTTATTCCTCTTCACATACCCAAAGGACTCAATTCTTCATTGATTTTGTTTTCCTAATAGTTCCAATGGTGGCCACTGTAACCATTTTCTCTTTGTCTTCATCTCTCCTCCTTGAGCAGCTAACTGGAATTATCTTTGGGGCAGGGCTGTTTTATCAAATATACAGAAGGAGGACTTGCTATGCCAGAATGCCTATCCAGAAAATTCTTGAAAAATTCTTGAAAATCAGTCTAGAATCAGAACACATTCCAGCCATCTCCTGTTTCCGTGTAATTAACAATGCATTTTCTGCTATTGCCATTTTGGCTGTGGACTTTTCACTTTTCCCCAGGCGACTGGCCAAAACAGAGCTGTATGGGACAGGAGCAATGGATTTTGGAGTAGGGGGCTTTGTTTTTGGGACTGCACTGGTTTGTCCAGAGATTAGGAGAAAACCTAATATGGAGCGGTCCAGATTTTATTACTTTACAAAGTCATTGTACTCTGTTTGGCCATTACTCTTCCTAGGAATAGGACGACTAGTCATTATAAAATCCATAGACTATCAGGAACATTTAACTGAGTATGGAGTTCACTGGAACTTTTTCTTTACCTTAATAGTTGTTAAACTGGTAACATCACTGCTTTTGACTTTTTTCCCCCCAAATAAATCCTGGATTGTGGCCATCAGCATTATTGTGTTATACCAGCTAGCCCTTGACTTTACCCCCCTGAAGAAGTTAATTTTGTATGGCACTGATGGCAGTGGCGCAAGAGTTGGTTTATTAAATGCCAACCGAGAAGGAATAATCTCAACTTTGGGGTATGTGGCAATATACATGGCTGGTGTGCAAACAGGGTCGTATGTGCTTAAGAACAGGTTACAAATCAAAGCCTTGATAAAAATAACATGTTGTATTCTACTGGCAGCTATTAGCCTCTTTATATCTCTTTGCATAGCTCAAGCAAATATAGAAGCAGTATCTCGAAGAATGGCCAATTTAGCATTCTGTATTTGGATAGTTGCTTCTAGCCTGATCCTTCTTAGTAGTTTATTACTGGGTGATATAATTTTGGGTTTTGCCAAATTTCTAATTAAAGGGGCTCTAGTACCAGGTTCTTGGAAACTTATTCAGCCACCTGTGACAAATAAAAAGCATTCAGGATCTCTAGTCTCTGAAGCTGAAAGAAAGGGACCTAGTCTTTGTTTAATCACAGCTATGAACAGAAACCAGTTATTTTTTTTCTTGCTATCAAATATAACAACCGGCTTGATCAACCTGATGATGGACACATTAAACAGTGGTACCTTGTGTACTTTATTTGTGCTATATCTCTATATGTTTACCAACTGTTTAATTATATATGTGCTGCATTTGCAAGATAAGACTATAAAATTTTGGTGATAAATATGAGTAAAATTTATCTGTATTTGAAAAGTATTTTATGGGGAAGAATAAATATTAAAAGTGAAGAAAATGTGCCTCTGGCAACCCAGTATTAACCATATTTTCAACTCTTCAACCTCTGTAACTAGTAGTAATGCTTAATATTTTAATGGATCTCAACACTGTATAAAACAGATCATTAGAGAAGAAACAAAGCCTTGTAATTTGTTAGAATATTTATTAAATTTCAATATTTCAAAGAACCTTTACAATTGTGATATTGGAATATTGAAGGTGGGAGGAGGATTTAAAATTTTCATTTATATCACCTTATACCACTAGTTTTCTATTGTATGTATTACTGTTATAATAAAGTTTACATTAAAACATTTCAATGTGAATTCTGAAATTGTTGATGCTCTTCTCAGTTTTAATCTTTTATACTATGAAGTCAAAACAGTTAAGTGCTCTAAAGAATAGGGTGAATTGTAGGAGGTAATTTACATACCTAAAAATATGAAACAAAAGAAGTTTTGCTTTGAACCTAATTCCCTTTTTTTAGAGTGGACCTGATTCACCCTGTCCTGGGTATAGTGATGAGCAAAGCACAAGTTTCCTGAAATCTTGGGGCTTGTAATCTAGTTGGGGAGCCAGATATTAATCAACTACAATGAACTGTGATAAGTCATTAAAGAAAAGTATAGGTTACCAAGAATATCAAATTGAGAACTGATCTAGAAGAGGGAAGTTGTCTGCACAGACTGGATTTTTTTGAGCTAGACATGATGGATGACAGGCAGAGTTAAGCAATGGGGGGTGCACGTGGGTGTGTGGGGAGGGCTGGCAAGGGAGTGGGGAAACAACAGAGAGCATACTAGATAGGATGAATCCCTCAACAAAGGTTCTGAGTTGGAAGGGAACCTAAGCATATTTTAGAACTGAGCGAATGCTGAAGCCCAGAAAAGGAAGAGCACAGGTACTGAGCTGGAGAAGTGGCAGGGGCCATATCAGGCATGCTTCATCTACCACATTAAGGGAAAGAACTAGTGAGAAAAATGAGAAAGTCATCAAATACTGAGTCTAATTTTTAAAAAAAATTGGCTATATTAAAGTTTAATATTCTACGAGCTTGAGTCATTTAAAAAATTTGTTCAAAATATAAGATTTTAAAAACTCAAAGTCCTTTTTTAGTTTTCAATAACATTCATTCTAAAGTTCTCTATATATTGTTTAAAATGGGTGAAAAATCAATTGAAATTTGCCCTTACATCTATTTTCGGGTAGAAATCTGATTATTGCAGAAAGAGGGGTCAGAATGTTCAAATTAATTTGATATTTGGCAAGCAATATGGATTATTTGTGTAGAGTAGGCAGAGCTGCCTGACATTAACTTATATATTTGTTGTCAGTTTTAATTAGTTGCCTCTGATTTATTCTCTAATTTATTCAATATAAATAAATATTACGCTACTTAGTTACTTCAACTTGTTACATTGATAATGGCTAATTTAGTATTTACATGACACTTTATATTTGCTAATTACAATGAATAATATTTGGTGCTACTCTATTATTGAAAGGAATTTTACCTTTAAAGAAATCAGTATGTTGAACGGTTAAACACCTGTAAAAATAAAAACCAGATTAGATTTTAAATAAAAAAGAACATTTTTGAAATTTAACCAATAAGATTATAATATGTAAATTAACCATTTCTAGGAAAGCTGATTGGTTTTCCTGCTAATTATGTCATAGTGCCAATACTCCACAACATATGTGTTCAAAGCATTCAAAGGAGGGCAGGGCGGCTGGAACTACATTGTTCTCTCATTTAAAAAAGTAACTTAAAAGTAAGTGATCTGATGACTTAAAGAGTATGTTGTCTAATTGGTCTGCTATTTCTTGTCAGTAACTGCTCTCTAATCCTTTCCTAGGGCTTAAGTATCTAACTATGTTTTTGTCTCAACAATTACAGATAGTGATTCATAACTTAACCAAGTGTACTCTGTGGGTTTCATTTTTTACCATCTTCAACTCTGCCAAGTCATATAGGAGAAACCTAACTAATGTAATGGCATACGTAAAAATACAATTAATAAGCAAAGACCTCTTTAACTTGATTCTAGTTTACAGGAAAGAGAGAGATCATTCAACAAATATTTACTGAGCTTCTATGTATCAGGTACAGGTGCTGGGGATCAGGCAAAATCAGACCAAGTATCTGCCCTCAAAGAGCTTACATTTTAACTTGTGGATATTATTTTTCCTTTATATATGCATCTATTTTTGACAGATACAACAGAACTTTCCACTGTCAGCTCATGAAAAAGGAAACCCAATTCACAGACCCCTCAGATTTGGACAACTGAGGTAATTTAAATCACATTTTGCTGTTGATTTTACTATCATATAAAATAACATGGTTGTGATATTGAAAACAACAGAAGGTATCCTAATCAATTATCAACTTTTGAGGACAGAGAAGGGGGAATGAAAAAGAAAGTGGAAATTGAAATAGAAAAAATAGATTCTGATTCTAGGACATTATCCTATCAATGACCTTCAGAAAGTGACTCACTCCCATGATGTTAATATTACATGATTATAAACTGGGGATACCTACTACATATATCAATAGCTTTGTGTTCAGAGGATGACAAACGCTTTTATTTTTATTGAGCATCAATGTCCAATATGTTGTCTATGTCATACAAAAACATCATACTTTATTCCTTAGCAATTTACGTATAGACTATGAAGATAAAAAATAGTAAGGAATAAATCAGGACTCTTCATTTCTTTTAAACCTATGTAGGTAGTTTGGGGTATAGTCATTATTTCATCTATGCCTGAGTTTTATGGTTGGTTTCCTCAGACAATGGGAAGCTATCTTAAGAAGAAAATGAAAAAATGGTATCTTGCTGATAGTTCATCACATCTCCATCACTCAAACTGTTCTTATATTAGGTACCAGGAATATGTCATCTGTTGTTTATTGCTTTCTCTTTTCTGGCCTTTGAAATCCTTCCACCTTACCCTTCACAATGCCAACACTGAAATTAAAAATTAGGCAACAACTGGCTTCTTATGTAGTAATCACGTGTGAATTAGAAGTAAGCTCTCTAAAGGCAGATACTTTTCATTTTAAACTGCTTAGGACAATAAGTGCTGGTTGCAGTTGAAGGTAGACCAATAGTGAAGGTAAAAATAAGTGCCTGACCTAAAACTGGGAAGATACATAGTAAAAACTTCTTAAAATTGTGTGGCAATGAAATAATTTTCTAAGCATTTTTCCTTGAATATTGAATTTTAAATTTGTAGCATCTACACTAACTCCTTGAAAAAGAGCTTATCTAGCAAATTATCCAACTTTTTAGCCTTACAACAATTCAATTTATTGAATGACTAAAGTATGTGAAAAATTTTCTGAAGATACTAAGAAATGTGCTCTGCAGACCTAAAAGTCAAACCAAATGGAGAGAAAGTAAGAAATCTCAGATGTAAGATTGTTTTGGTCTTGTCATTTTAAGATTTTTACATTTAGGTTTTAATGCATTTTCTAACTTAACTTAAATCCCCAGAATGAACACTTTCTCCTTTGCTAGTACCCAGTTTACATTCTGTAATATAAGTTATTAAAATTAGCACCTATATATTTTCTCAATGTTTTTTGCTGACCATAATCCAAAGGAAATCTAAAATAGAAAGTAGACCCCATTAAATTAATTGCTGTCATCTTTATAGGAGCACCTCTAGTGTTTAAAATCCACAAGCGTTTTTTTTCCTTAAGCTTGTTTTTACATAAAACATGAGATTCCCTACAAATGTTCAGGTTTTGTCTATGCAGTCTAACCTGTCAGAAACGGCAGGCATATCTTATAAACCTATTGGATTTAAGCTAATGATCACACTGTTCCGCTCTCCTAACAAAACACAAATACTTACTGGATAATCATACCTTTGGTACTGAACAATGGTTCTTCCAATTTATTATGTCACCTACTCTAACAGTGACCACACAGCTAAGGATGCACTATGGGCTTTTTTGTTGTTATGAATCTCTAAGACTTCATGTGATGACCAAAATACCTTTTAAAGGTCAGTATCATAGTTTAGTCTATTCTTTCAGGAAAGATAGATTGGTCCTTAGGATTACTTAACTGTAAAGCAGTAAATGGGGTTATCCTAAAAAGCTTCAAAACTTTCTTATGCAAAACGTTTCCCAACAACTATTTTGGCTTTACAACAGGCTTTCAAAGCCTTTATGGTAAAAACTGAGTAAATGGTGGCAGGCAGAGTGTAGAGGAATTATCTTTACAGGAGCTCTGCTTTTCAGGAGATGGCCAGAGGGAAAGGCCTTTGGCTGGTACCAATTTTGTGCCCCAGTCGGCGTACTCGGTCTGAGTCTCTAAGTTAACATTTGCCCAGCCCAAGAAGTTCCTCTAATCAGGGAACATACACAAGCCACTCTTCATGGAAAAGATGGAAGGTTTTCTATTTGCCTCTAGTGTAACAACAACAAAAATGTTCAGTTTTTAAGTACTTGCGGTCCCCCAGTCCCAAATAGGGAAGCAGTCATCACGCCGCCGGCTCGGTGAATCAGGGCGTCACCGCGCGGCCCATTTCTCCGATCTTACCGCAAGGGAAAGCGGATTAAGTGGCGTCAAGTATCTGGAAACCAAACTCAGTTTCTCTTACCAGCTACCTACTCGTCTCCCCGTCCCTTCACTCTCGCCTTTCACTCTCACTGTTCTCGAAGGCCTCAGCTCCTCACCACTTACCTAAGTCCTCAATGGACCTCGACCCTCGGGTCCACGGTCAGCCCGGCTCGCCTGGCTTCCCCCCTCCCCGGCTTTCGAGAGAGCGGTTTGCAGCCGCGCGTGTCGGGGTGCTGACCTTTAGGCCGACTACTCCCCCTATCACTCCTATTTTGGATTTATTTAGAAGGCTATACTGGGGATAGGGCGCTGGCCACCGCCTGGGGATTGCCGGGGAGGGACCCACATCCCCTCCGCGACGATTTCGAAAGGGGCAACCCGGGAACGGCCGTCAACAGTCTCGCGAGAGGAGGCGGGGCTCCGCCCGGCGCTCTCGGCCCCTCCCTGCCCCACCCTCCCCACGTCCCCTGCCCTCCCTCCCCCACTCCCCGTGGCGCGAGCGGCTGACTGATCCTGGAGAGGAAACGGCATTCGGAGTCGCGTTCCCACCTAAGCCGGCCCAGACGCGGGCCTCGTCAGCCGGTAACGGGGAGCAGAAGTGGGGGTCAGGAAGGCGACCACGGAACGGTGAAGGTCAGAACCGAGAGGGAGGGCTCCTCCGAAAGGGTGAGGAAACGGTCTTGAACCTCCCCTCCAGGCCTCCGCAGAGCTGAGGCGGGGTCGACCCCTCCCAGGGGCGGGGTCGCGCTGGGCAACTGCAGCCGTGGGGACTAACTGGGCGGGGCGCACCAGAAAAGGGGCAGTAAGGGTCAGCTGTGGGCTGAAGGCACCCCGGCAGTGGGAACGGGGAGTGGGCAGTGGAGCTGAGGCCGGGGGTGGAGTCCTGGGGCCCGGTCTCCCATGATGGGCTGGGGAAGCCCGCAGGCCGGCAGGTCGCTTCCGCCTCTCTTTTGGACCTGGACAGGAGGCCGGCGAGGGGGGTGGGGAGGGAGAGCGGCTCGAGGGGGCGGGTCCCGACTCTGCTCGGAACTGATTGGCTGAGCGCGTGTGGAATCGGGTGATGGGAAACGCAGCCCTGCTCTCCGGTGCCCTCCTGCTCGGCTCCCCCCACCCCGTGGCGAATGTGCGGCGCGGCGGCGGGTACTTACGCTCGCGGGGTTTGGCTGTTGCAGGCAGGAGCTGGGAGGAGGCGGCAGCGGCGGCAGCGGCAGGACCAGCAGCAGCGGCGGCGGCGGCAGCTGGGAGGAGGTGGTGACGGTGGCAACGGCAGCGTCGGAGACGATGGCGCGACTGGTGGCAGTGTGCAGGGAAGGGGAGGAGGAGTTCCCCTTCGAGAGGAGGCAGATTCCTCTCTACATTGACGACACCCTCACGGTGAGCGGGCCGGGCCGGGCTCTCGCTCCCCTGGCGGCTGTTTCCCCTCCTTCCCCTCCCCCAGCCCGAGCGCTGCGCACTGGAGAAAGAGTGTGTTGCAACTCCTAGGCGAGGCCTTTTCTCTGGCAGGCCTCAGAAACCCGCCTTTGCAGTGGGTCGCTTGGTAACCTCTGCGGGCCCCAAGCCCAGTGTTCCGTACGCACTTTGAGCCCCTCTCCCCAGGTTTTCCTTTCTTGTTGAATCCTCTTCCTTTACCCTTTCCCTTCACGACGCGCTGCTTTTGCCAGAGCACGCTCCTCGGAATGGGGTTGAAGACTCGTGAGCGTTTAGGGCCTATCCCTTACAGAAATCACCTACCCTCGGGGAGGTTTAATTATCTGGAAATGTCGCAGCTGCACTGCTACCTGTATATGTTCTGTTTTAATACTGCAGCTCTCACTGCATGAGCATAATTACGAGGGCAAAGTAACATCCTCTTGCATAGTAAAGATGCCACTAAAATGATATGATTTCGTTGTAAATAGCCTTGTGTTGTTTAGCACATGAAAACTCTTTGAAATGATTGTATTGCTAGACCATGACTCTTCAAAACGTGCTTTCTTGGCATTAGTTATTCCTTAGTTTACAGGTAGCTTTTTTTTTTTCTTTCTTAAGAAAGCCAAATTATTGAATGTGTATGAGTAAAAAAAAAAAAAAAAAAAAAAACTGATGCTCAACGTGAATGCAAAGACCCAGTTCTGGGTAGTTTTTCCTTTTTAGAGTTGACGGTTGTATAGCGTTATCGACTCTGTGTTGCTGTACTATTTCCTTTGAAAGGAAATAGAAATTTGAATTGAATCTGAACAGGAAATAAAGAGTGCAGTTGTTTGCCACTATTTCATAAAAAATTTTCTGAATATTTTTGAAATCTGCATTTTGATAGTGCTGCAGGTTTTGGATTATACATTGGCCTATTTTGATAAGGTGTATATAAGCCTACTTATTGTCTTTGATTTTATGCCATTCAAAGGTAGTTCATCTATTTTGTTCCTGAATTTCTTTAAAATATCTACTTAAGTTTTTTCAAATTTTATGTAAAATGCAAGTCATTGTAGAGATGCCTTTCAGTTTGCCAGTCTCAGTTAAGACTTGATTGAGCTGCAATACTTTTAAAAGCATTAGAAGAATTATTGAGTGGCTTAATTTGTTAACACTTTTTTAGTGAAAGCATGTGTAATTACCCAAGTGCATTTTTTTTTAAAGACGAAAAAGGGAGAATAATTTGGCTTGACATAAAATAAATAGAATTTTCGTTGATGTATTGGAAGTTATACAAATGCCTTGGTTATGATTTCTGCACAATGTGCATTAAAAATGTAATGCGCTTGCATGTTAAATAATTTTTTAAAAAGTCCCAAAACCTAGTACTCTGATCAAAGTAAATGATGCATTTCTCAATTTGAAAACTCTTTATGTAAGTTCATTTGTTATTTTTTTTCTTTTCTACCCCTTTAACGTAACCAGTTTTCTAAAACACATTGTTGGCTGTCAACCTTTTGACTTATTGTCCAGAGTGGCTTTGAAGTTAAAAAACAAACAAGAACCTGTGGGTTTAGGATATAAGGTTTCTCTTAAGTAAATGATATTAAAACAAGGGGAATCAACATAAATAATCATATTTACAAAATTTTAAGAGACTTAGGCCCAGATGGCTACTTCATCCCCATAACCTTTAATGTGAATGCAACATTAATACATCCATCATACAGCACTTGAAAATGCTCAGCTTTTTGGAGCTCTTATATTTTATTCTCTCCAAAATGGTGTTAATTTCCAAAATTTTTCATAGAGAAAGATGTAACTTTGCACTGTGGTTTAGTGTTGCCCTTATTTCTCCAGAGAAGTGTGCATTGAACTGTACTTAGTGGCAGGACCTGGTGGATCTGTCACCAAGGCAAATAAAATTCAGGCTTATTTAATTTAAATATTAAAATAACATGTTATTCAGGAAAAACTGTAGTTTGGAATTGATTTTTATCACTAGAGAATGAGTGGGACATTTCATTTATTATTTTGTCTTGGAACTTCTGCACATTGAATCTGTTTAGTGCAAATTCTTGTCAAGAATGCACTCTGTTTAGGAAAACCAATTTCTTTTCAGGACCGTTCTACCAAATACTACTTAAAGGGAGAATGTAAAGGAAAACACATGGGGAAGTGAAGAGGTGGGAAAGATGTCTGTAAAAGAGTTTGTAGCTTTATGTTCTGCACTTGTCTATTGATAGTTTGGGGGCAGTGTATGCCTGGAGTTAACATTTGGTTTGGTCTTTGTTTCTAGGGTCCATAGAAAACTGAGGAAACTGTAGTCTTTGGGTGAGAAAAATGATTATTTATTTCAGGTAGTAGTGGAATGTTAGCAGCTAGATGTTACAATCTAGTGACAATGTTTACAGTCAGTTAATAATGAGTTACAAATGTTTTATTGTTTTAGTAACAAGCAGAAACCTCTAGCTCTGTTAAATTGGCAATTTTAACTTGGATTTGTAAAATGAATTAAGAAGCTTGTATATGAGGAAGTAGTCTCCTTTATGTGGTGTGTAGCATCCAAATTTAAAAGACCCATGGTTTTAGTTCAGTGGTTTGAACACTTGAGTACTGTGGTGATGTAGATGTATTTGAGAAAATCCCAAATGAGCAAATCGGTGAAAATTTTAGGAAAATAGTATGCTGTGGGCCGAAATGCTTCTTACTGTTACTATAATTGTAAACAGATGGTAGAATGCAGATTTTATTTTAAAGACATCTTTGAAAAATTACAATTTTTAAGTGACTTTTTAAAAGGACTAATAGAGTCAAAATGTGTACTCCTTATAAAATTATCTTTAAAAATACCCACAAAATGAAGAAAACATATCATCTTTAATCTACCTCCTGGAGGTAATTAAGGATATAGCAGCATTTGGTGTAATTCCAATTATCGATACATAGATGAAGAGATGAGCTATGTCTTTATAATTTGTATCCTGCTTTTTTTCCACTAAGTGTAATATTGAACGTTTTTTCTTGTCATTCTGAAACATTTTTAATGGCTGTGTGATATTGTACTGTATACATTCCATAATTTATTCATTCTTCTATTGGACAGAAAAGTGGTTTTATATATATAATGTGTGTGTATGTATGTATATATATAAAACACTGTTAAGAATAAAAATAATGCATAAATCTGCACTTAAAAATTTTTTCTTAGACTTCTGGAATGGCAATTATTGGATCAAAGCATAAGAACCTTTCATAAAGCTCTTGATAACTAATGTCAGATTGTTACACTGTTTCTAGAATGCAGTTTACCCTCCTACTTGAAACCAGTTAGAATGGACTTATAAGGGTATTAAACTGTCTGATACTGTAAAATTGTAATAAATGGTAACATGTTCACATTGGGGATTAGGTGCTTAGCATATAACATTTTACCTTTCAACTCTTGATTTAATATTTAATTTTACCAAGGGTGATAGATGTTACAAATAGCTGTGAGGAGAAAGATGTAAAAAACTAAAATTAAGGTGAAAACAGTTTTGATAATAAACCTCATATAGTAAGAACTTGTGAGGGTGTGCTAAAAACAGATTATTTGTGGTCAAGAGAAAGAGAACAGGTGCTTAAGAGTGAAAGTGGGTAATATTCAGTAAACATTACAAAGCAGTAACTGCAGCATAGTGACTGGTTCTTTTTTTAGCTAGTTATGGATAGGCATCCTCATGAAGTGGAACACTAATGATTTCTCTGTGAAACTACACCTGAAATACTTTATGGGACTATTTTAGATAATCTAGAATCTGAAGATTAAGTCAAGGAAGTGGATTTAAAGAATGGGAAAATAATAGAGGCAAGATAAAATATATGCATACAAAAATTTGAATTATATTGTATATACAGTTTTTGTTTCTGGGAAAGTTCTCTGTATTATTAAGTCATTGTTTGCATCAGTGCCCTTTCTCTTCATATCCATCATCCCTAGTATCTGTTTATCTCTCTACTTCACATAGCCAGTATCACCCCTTGTCAGATTAAGAAAAGATCTTATATTTATTGTTTACCCTTGCCTAACTTTTAATGAGTCCTCACAGTTTATTCTTATAACAAGCATGTTTTAAGTCTCATTTCTAATGTGGAGGAAAAGGAATGGTCACCACCATTAAAGAAGTAGATCTTTGTGGTGCTGTTGGGGAAAGGAGAGATCTTTATAAGGTGAGGTTCAACTGTGTGGGTTTATCTTATTGTTTTGTTTTTGCCCCAGATGGGTCTCTTTGTCCTTACTTCACTCTTCTTAGAGTAATTGGGTATGTAGGAGTTTGTGGCCCTTGTCATCTGGAAATAAATTTTGTCCTAGCACTTTATATTTAGTATCTTTAACATTAAATGGTTCAGATATAAATGTGTTACTGTATTTTATTTTGAAGGCATATTTTTTTTTTTCACATTTCTACGTCTCTGAAATTGGAATGCATCTTTAATTTGATGACATCTTACAGTTATAATGGCTTATTCTGCAGTGGTACAGAACAATAGTATTAAAGTCAGTGGTGTCAGAGATCACTGAAATGTACTAATTAATAATTCTGACATCCTAAACATCTTTAAGCTTCATATTCTTCCTCTGGTAGTAAATTTTGATAATTGAGTAAATATCTCAATATATTCTTTTTGCTCATAATTACAGCAAATGTTTACTATGTTCCAGGTACTGTTCTAAGTTATATATATGTACACACACACACACACACACACACACACACACACACTCATTTAACAGTTATTACTCTAAGATTTACTATGTTCCATAGCCAGGAGGAATAACTAAAAATATCAGTCTATTTCCTTTATTAAATGCTAGTATTAGGCACTGTAGCAAGCACTTTAAAATATTGTTCAATTCTTACAACCACTCTTTGAGGTAGATATTTGAAATTATTTCTTAATCTTGTTTTACAAATGAGGAAACATTGTAACTTGCCCAGAGTTATACCACAGGTTATAAGTAGCAGCTTAAATTTGAATTTGTTTGCCTTCACTTCCCTTCTTCCTAGTGACTGTACCATTCTGGCTTTAGAAACTTGTATAACTTGGATTTATGTTTGTGTGTGGCAAAGCTGATTTTAGGGGTTTATTTCTGTCCTATGAGTTTATAAAATAGGTTATGTCATGTGTTTGAAGAGGATAAAGTAATTGATTTTTGTTCTTTGCATTTTAAGATGGTGATGGAGTTTCCTGACAATATGTTAAATCTCGATGGGCATCAGAATAATGGTGCACAACTAAAGCAGTTCATTCAGGTAATAGTTTTTTAGTTAGTATTTTAAGTGGGGGGTATCTGTGTGTGTGTTTTGAGTCTTTTAAATTTCTGGCAATAAGTATTAATTTCCTTTAGAGCTCCCTAGGTCTTACAATTACACTAAACTTCTTTTGCTGTTGCTGCAGTGAATGTACTTATGTGCCTAATTTATGTGTCGGAGATTTGGTGGTGTTATGTTAACATTTTACATGTCCATAAGGCTCTGATTTCACCAGGCCATCTTTCTGTGCTTTTTGAAGATACAGTTTACAACATTGTGTTAAGAATTTGTTGGTTTTCTTTTGTAGTAATTGTTTTGTTCAAATAAAAAATAATCATGCTATTATGAACTTGCTGATTTTTAATTCCAGAGCAATGCAACACTTTATAAATACTGTATATATAATCAAGATAATGGAAGATAAATTGTTGACTTACATGAAAATACTATTCCTATTTTTGGAGAAAATGGTGAAAGAAAGGTTAATGGTAAATGTGAGAAAATGCTTCTTGGGAATTATCTTACTTGCTCACATTTTTTTCAAAATATGGAGGCACTAATTATAGTGTAACTGTAACTCCATCCAGGTAGAAGTTACTAGAGTTTGGCCCATTTCTCTACAGATTTCGTTCTTAGTCATTTTCTACTGTTTCATAACCAACAGATAACATTCATATGCACCAGCATGTTAGGGTACTAACTTCAATCCTATCCTCCCATTTATTCCTAACATACCTGTCCATACCTCCAGGTTGAGAATTGCTGCTTTATATGATCACCATCTTAGTTCAACTTCTATAGCTAACCATAGTATGTTGTTAAAAGTTGGGAAGATATCGTAAAGCTGCATTGTGTCTCTCTTTTCTTTTTAATAAGAGTACTAGGTTTGATACTCACTGAACAACCTCTAAATTTCCAGGTGCAGGTTTTTTGTTGTTGTTGTTTTTTGCCATGTTAGGGCACGTAACAGGCCTGGTATCCTTAGCACAGTTTCTCATAACCCTATATTCTAGAACAGGGGAGTTGGCATTTGCGGAACAAACCCAGAGCAGCATGGCTGACTAGCCTGCTTTTCTGACTTCATTTGTAGACAGAGACAGCAATCCTTGCTCAGGTTTTACTTTCTGCACAAAAGATAGGAACAGGATTAGTAGTGAAAGAGTAATTTTATATCTTTCTTAAGGACTCTTCATTTTTTCTTTCCCTCTTTCAGCGACATAGTATGCTTAAACAACAAGATCTCAGTATTGCCATGGTGGTGACATCACGTGAAGTCTTGAGTGCACTTTCTCAGCTCGTCCCATGTGTTGGTTGTCGTCGCAGTGTGGAGCGCCTCTTTTCCCAGCTTGTAGAGTCTGGAAATCCTGCCCTTGAACCCCTGACAGTAGGGCCAAAGGGTGTCCTATCTGTAACTCGAAGCTGCATGACTGATGCAAAGAAGCTTTATACATTATTTTATGTACATGGGTAAGTATAATCAGTTAGGAAAAATGGGTTTGTTAAATTTTTAAATAGCTTTGTGACATTGGCATGTTTTTTTTTCCTTAATTTGGTTAGAGAAAGATTGAGTCCAATCAAACAATTTATTGAATAACTTCTGTGTGCCAGTGAATGTAAAGTTTCTGCTCTCAGGTGGAGAAATACAGTAAGCAAACCCATAAATACCAGTTATGATGTGTTACAAAGAAAAATCAGAGTAAAAGGGATAGAAAATGTAATGGGAGTGTAGATAATGGGTGGGTAGAATTAATATGGAGGGTGGTCAGGGAAAGCCTCTCTGATAAAATGATATTTGAACAGACACCTGTTTATATCTGGGGGAAAACAGAAAGGGAACAAATATAAAGGTTCAGAGGCTGAAACTCAAGGAACAGCAAGGAAGCTATTGTGGCTGATGCCAAGTGAAGAAAGGAAAACTAATAAGTAATGAGGTCAGAGAAGGGATAAAAGGTCTAATCTTATAATGCCTTGTAGGTCATCCTAAGGCGTTGGTTTTTACTTTTAGTGAAATAGAGAAACTTTGGGAATTTCACTCACATGTCACTCAGACTATGTGAGTAAGTTGGTCTGACTTGAAGTTTTATCAGGCTTATTTTGTCTCTTGTAATGAGAATACTGTTGGGGGTTGGAAGGGTAGGGATGGAAGCAGAGACTCGGCGGCTGTTCAGGCAAAAGATCATGGTGACTTGGACCAAGGTGGTGGCCACAAAAGTAATGAAAATGAGTCAGATTCTGGATACATTTTGAGGAATGAACCAACAAGACTGGTTAATGGATTAGCTATGAAAGAGAGCAAGGATGAATCTTAGACTTGAGGTTTAAAGAACAAGACAAATGGTTTCTGTACTGAGATGGGTAAGACTGGGAGGAGCAGTTTTGTGGGGAAGATAAGGAGCTCATTTTTGAAGTGTTAAGTTTGAAATACACATTAGGCATCCAAGTAGAGTTCAGGCTCCAGTAAACGTCTGGCCTGTAGATGTAAATTTGCATCTTCAGCCTGTATATGGTATTTAAAGCCATGAGATTAGAAAAATCACCAAAGAGTGAGTATAGATAAGAAAAGAGAAGCGGTTTGAAGATTGAACCTGGAGGCTTTCCTATTTAGAGCGATAATAGGGGCTTTGGGTTTTACTCTACCTGAGAAAAGAGAGTTTTTGAACAGAGGAGTAACATAATGTGAGATGTTTCAAAAGGATCACTCTGGCTGCTGTGTGGAGTCTAGACTGTAAAGGACAAAGGGTGGAAGCAAGGAGACGGGGAGACCAGCTATTGCAGTTATTAACTAAGCTAGAGATATGGTGGGTTGGCCAAGCTTGGTAATGGTGGAGGTCATGAGAAGTGATTGGATTCTGGATATATTTAAAAGAGCCGCCAGCCTTTGTGGATTGATGGGGTGTAGAGTGTGGGTAATAGTAGTACATGTCTTAAATTTGCATAAAATTTCTGTCTGTGGTTCAAGGATAGCGTGTTTTGATAATGTTCAGGCAAGGGAAGAGGGCTTAGAGTTAGTCAGGTGGCAGTCAGTTATAAAATGTTTGAGTGCCATGCACACTGCTACATACAGTAGGGATACACTGATGAGTGAGACAGATGGAGTCTGGGGAAAAGAGTACATAGGGTAGAGCAGGTTTCTTTCAACATTTTGACAGGCTGGGAATGGAGTGGGAAGACAAGTGTTACAGACTTGGGCTAGAATTTATGTGATGAGAAATTGTCAAGGTAGGTGATGTCTGTAATTCTTTAAAATTATAAAGAAAAATGAATAGTAATTAAACCTTTAATGATTTATTTTTAATTAGGTCCAAACTAAATGACATGATAGATGCTATTCCAAAAAGTAAGAAGAACAAGAGATGTCAGTTGCACTCCTTAGATACGCACAAACCAAAACCTTTGGGGTAAGTAGAATTGAATACCAAGATGCTGTGTTAATGTTAAAAGTGTAAGTGTTGATCATGTTTAATAAAAAAAAAATGCACTGCTAGTTTTATTTCATTAATTAGTTACACTGTATGATGTAGTTTAAAATAAATGTCTCCTGGTTTTGTAGACTTTTTTTTAAGAAAGTTTTTTTTTCCCAATATATTTCAGAGAAAGGAGATTGATACTGCAACATCTATGTAGCTTATATACAGTTTTTCAAAGTAGTGATAACATTTTTTGATCCATGTAATAGTCATAATGTATAAATTATTTTTCTTGTGTTTCTCTCCAGGTCTCCCTAATAATTTATCAAGGATTTTAAAAAAGTCTTGATTAAGTTATGGCAATGTGTATTGATGTAACTAATTTGCAGTTTTCTTCTTGGTTAGATACTACAATGTCCAAGGTTGCTGCTGCCCCCATCTCCCATCACAGTGCCACAATTGTCCCCTACAAAATTTCTTGGGGGTGGGGAGTGGTAAGGAAAATCTGTGAAATTTGAAGGGAGTTTCTAAGAAATAATTTCTATTTTGGAGAGAACAAGATGATATAAAACTATACTTCTGAATTAATTGTAAAAATTTAATTTAATAGTTTTTGAATAAGAAAAATAGTTTTGAAAATCTCATTGTCATTGACACCATTGTTACAGACATTTTCCTCCCTGATAAAAAAAGACCTGGGTGTCTTGATGGTGACATGTTGTTTTAACTATAAACAAATGTTTTTCCTATACCCAGGAATAACTTTTTAAAAATTTTACTATGAAAACTGACACACACACACAGAAGTAGAGACAATTCACTAGGAACTCCCAGATACATTTACCTAGATTCAATATTATCAAGATTTTGCCACGTTTGTTTCATTTATCCATCATTTTCTTTGCTGAAGTATTTTAAAGCAAGTCCCAGACATTATGTTTGTCTTACTACTCCTACATATTTTAGCATGCATCTCTAAATACATGGACATTTTCTTTCCAAAAGTGGTTATCTAAGGATAATTGTTATTCATATACTGGATATGCTGGTATCTTGAGAGAATTCCTGCTCTCTGAAGATTGCAGAATTTAATCTGATTTTCTCATTTGACAATAATTTTTACCTAAATGACCTGTTGGCTGAAGCCACAGAAAAATACGGTATAATATTTGGAACCAAAAACGCCTGACTTTTTTTTTTTTTTTGACTTTAAATTTTTCTGTTAATCATAATCATTGTTGAGGAACTAAAAAGCAACAGGTACCCCAATATCATACACATCTGTGCTTATTGCCACTTTGCTTTAAAGATCAGTCTTTCCACTTTTGCTCTGGATTCCTTCTTCCTTGCTTTCAGTGTCTTTACCTTGTCATTTATCTATTTTTATTAAATTGACATACAGGTATGTTTTTCTGTCTTTCAGCTTAAAAATAAAAAACAAACCTCCACTGACTTCATATCCCTCTCCAGCTGTAGTACCACTACCAAATGTTTAGAATGTTGTTTGCTGAGCATGAAATCAGTATGAATGGAGTTAGTTGAACTTAAGCAGTGTCTCCTCACTAAGGTGGCTTCATTTACTCCCCCACGCCATAGGGACAGCAGGCCAGGGAGTACAGTCTGCTAAGTCAGGACTCCTTCTCCCCACCTTGGATGGTCACTGCTGCTGTGACTATCTTTTATGAATTTCCACTGTTTGAGGATGCCACTTCCCTCCTCTTTTTTTTTTTGTTTAGACTTTCTTCAGGAAAAGTAACACAGTTGGTTAGGTTTCAGCTTAATAGCAACAGCAGTCCAAGCCAGCTGTTCAAAGTAAACCCAAGTTATTGTCTGGAAATAAGTTTGAGATTCGAAAGGAAAGTCTAGGCTGAATTTGTAGGCCTGTAGTTGATGATTGAGAGTCAATAAATATTAGAGAATGATATTTAAGATCACCTAGGGGAAGAGTGTAGAGTAAGAGAAAAGAATGCTGAGGAATTCAATTTAATGGTGGAAAAGAAGCTGCCAGTAATGACACTTGAGAAGGAGTGGCCAAAGAGGTAGGAGAGAGCATTAAGGAAGTCTGGCCAGTTGTACTGAGTGTGGCTGAGAAAAAGAACCTGAAAGGGTCCATTGGATTCGGCAAAATTGAGATAATTGGTAATCTTGATGCACAAATGTAGTGGTGGTGTAGAAGCAGAATCTAGATTGGAATGGGTGGAAAAGTGAAGGTACTGTAAGGTTGTAATAGGTTAAGCTATAAATAGAAAGTATGGAGGTAGAACAAGGAAGTGGAAAGACTACTTTCCTGAAAAGCTTTATTTTTAAAGGAAGAAGTGATATAAATATCTTAAGGTCTAGAGAAATTATGGATAAAATCCTGGTTTGGGCTTTAGAATTATTTTTAAGGTTGTTTTTTTGTTTGTTTCTTTTGTTTTTAACACTAAGGTGTTTATATTCTGATGATATTTTAATCATTTCCTAGATATGATTCATGAACCTTTTCCTCAATTATGAGAACTTGAGTTTGAGAGTTATTTCATTCCAAGAAATTATGGATCATGCAAACATAATTTGAAAAAGAGGAAATGGGCATTTAGAGTGGAAGGATGTAACATGGTAGGCAGATCAGGAATTGTGGTTTTTGTTGTCCAAAATAAGGGGACCTCAACTTTGGGATGAGCCTTTGGGGAATAGGGATCCGAACTGTATCTATGACCTTGTATATTGAGCAAAGGGTTGAAAAATACATATTTAGCTTTATAGGGTAGGGTAAGTAAATATTCAGAGGCTTTTCCATCTCAAGTATTCAAGGTGATGAATTTCTAGGATTGTAGTGAGACCTGACCTGCAGAAGAACAGGCATGAGCCAGTTGTTCAGAATGATGAAAAATCAAGAAGACAATCATTGAATGGAATATAGACACACATTTCTCTTGGAATGCACATCTGCAACAAAGCAAAATGCATGACCAGCGCCACACTGAAACCTGTGGGGGAGGGAGAATCTGGGAAATTTTTAGTAAGTTTTAAAAAATTATTTGTGTAGTACTTTTACTAATTGAGGCTGTGTAAAGTGTTCACTTTAGTATATCTTTATTTTAGTGAATTTAAGAATATGTTTACTATAATTAGATTAATCTATAACTGTCCCAGCTAATTGTAAATGTGAAGGTAGATAAGACTTGTTTTGCCATGGGCTATAAAAAGCAATGATTTTAAAAATCACATAAAGTAGATCAAAAGTTGTTAGACTTTTCAGTCTGTGAAGATGGATCCATATGTATAGATGAAATATTTTTATAATTTCTTTCAGCCCTTTGACTTTAGAACATTCCAAAGAGGTTTGCTCATAAAGAGCTTAGCATATTAATCAGTTGCTATCTTGATAGATAAATGTAAATGTTGTTCAATTGTATCAGGTAAACTTGATAATCAAGGAATTTTTATACAAAGATGTAAGCATATGTTTAAATAACATTTTAATATGGTTAAAGTGAGTATGTAATCATATACAAATTGCATACTTATCCTACTAATATCTTAATGTATTAAGAATTCATGATTTTAATTTAGACTGTAGAAATTATTCCTTCAGATTATCTCAGTGTCACTAAGCTCTGTACTATACTGTACTACAGTGAAGGGAGCAGTAGCAGTGTCAGTTCAGAGAAGTTAAGTACAGATAAGAGAAGTAGTGAAGACCACAGGAAGGACAGCAAGTGTAGGATCATTTTCCATTATGGACCTTTCCAGGGAACAGCCAGGTAAAATCAAGCAATCCTTTACTCTACCCAACCCCCCTCAGCCCCTCCCCCCCTTATATATATTTCACCTTATATATTCCTCCTATTCACTAATATTTGTTTGTTTCTTCAGAGGTTGTTGGATGGATGTGTGGGAACTAATGTCCCAGGAATGCAGGGATGAAGTAGTCTTAATTGACTCTAGCTGTCTTTTAGAAACACTAGAAACATACCTGCGAAAACACAGGTAAGTCTAAGGGTTATCACAGGATACTGTAGAGGCTGCCTTACCCGTTAGTAATCAAGACTGGCCTGTCACTGACCCCTTTCCTCTAACAATACTCTACCAATCCCATTAATACCTGGCACTGGGTGGAGCTTAATATCAGGTAGGCGATTCTTTGTGGGATGACTTTCAGTGTTAGCTCTTGTGTTGAGGCAGCGTCTCCTTTTTTATAATTTTTACCTGTTGGTTCCCGACCAGTTTTTTCAAGAAACACAGAACTACTGAATTGAGTAAGGTGTACACTTAATTCACTTTGGGAACTCTGGTAGTCCTTATTTTTATTTTAGAATAATTTATGATGGTGTTTTCAAAATTAAAGTTAAATTAGCAGCTTTGTATTCAGTACTATTTTGTCATTTTTTTCTGTAGTTGTTTTTCAAAACCTGTTAAAAATAGAGTTGGAATTCTTATGCTTCATATGCTATAAAAGTAATTTCAGATTTTTCTTCTTAGAATGCTACTTTTACAAAGGAATTTGTAAGTTTGTCATTAAGATTTGGAAATTTGTAGAGAGGGAGAGTGTAGTAGGAAGGGAAACTGGTAAGGGAGCCATCTAGGAATGGCATTCTTGGGGGAGTTCTATTGTTTTAATATAAATTTGTTACATGTTGAGTTTATAGTTGTGTGTTCTTTTGACCTTGGGCAGATGCACACACTTTGGGGACACTTACGGAAAGCATAAGGTGAATGATAAAAACTGGCCAAAGATTGGTGTTTATGTAATAGGGTAGTGAACTAACTAATGACTTAACCTGCTTACCAAGTTTATTAAGTGTTTTCCCTTTTTCATTTACAAATTTTATTTGCCTTTTTGGTTGGTTATACCCAAGAGAGTAGAGAATGTGTCATTTATTTGGAGTTTTGGGGGGGCTGTATAGACACAAAACATAAATAAATGTATAGGTTCATTATAGATTCTTCCTCTTTCAGTTTGAATTGGTCCTAGTAGCTTAGTTTGTAATACAGGAAGATAGCATTTTTTGGTGATAAATTACTGGTTATCAGAGCTAATGTTTTGGAGTTTCCTAAAATGGTTGCAGGTATTCTCTGTAATTGGGGTTGGGGGGATGGGGGGTGGTATTGTTTTATGTTTAAACTTGTTGCCTGGTTTGGATTAATGATACATAATAAGGCTTATTTAGAACAGTATCTGGCACAGAGTAAGCACTTAATATAAGCTATTAGTGAATGATAAGTTGTTCCTAAATGCCAATCCCAGGGGAACCCATAGACTCTTTTTTTTTTTTTTTTTTTTTCATTTTTATTGAGATTGTTCAGATACCATACAATTATCCAAAGATCCAAAGTGTACAATCACTTGCCCCTGGGTACTCTCATACAGCTGTGCATCCATCACACTTAATTTTTGTTCAATTTTTAGAAACTTTTCATTACTCCAGACAAGAAATAAAGTGAAAGATGAAAAAAGAAAAAAAGAAAAGGAAACTCTAAACCTCCCCTATCCCTAACCAACCCCCCTCAATTGTTGACTCCTAGTATTGATATAGTACGTTTATTACTGTTTGTGAAAAAATGTTGAAATGCTACTGACTGTAGTATATAGTTTGTAATAGGTATATAGTTCTTCCCTATATGCCCCTCTATTATTAACTTCTAATTGTATTGTCATACATTTGTTCTGGTTCATGAAGTGATTTCTAGTATTTGTACAGTTGATCATGGACATTGCCCACCATAGGATTCAGTTTTATACATTCCCATCTTTTGACCTCCAACTTTCCTTCTGGTGACATATATGACTCTGAGCTTCCCCTTTCCACCTCATTCACACACCATTCGGCGCTGTTAGTTACTCTCACATCTTGCTACCAACACCCCTGTTCATTTCCAAACATTTGAGTTCATACTAATTCAACATTCTCATCATATTAAGCAACCACTCCCCATTCTTAAGCCTTGTCCTATATCTTGGTACCTTATATTTCATGTCTATGAGTTTACATATTATAATTAGTTCCTGTCAGTGAGACCCTGTAATAATTGTCCTAATGTGTCTGGCTTATTTCACTCAGTATATTGCCCTCGAGGTTTTGTCATCAACCCATTTTTTTTTTAATATGGTTTTGTTCACTCACCATACATTCCATCCCAAGTAAATAATCGATGGTTTTCTGCATGGTCATACATTTGTGTGTTCACCACCTTCACCATTATCTATATAAGAGCATCTACATTTCTTCCACAAGGCAGGAGGGAGAGTCAAAGAAGGTAGAGAGGCAAAAGAAAGAGGAAAAAAAAAAAATGACAGCTAGGAAGCAGCAAAAGGAAAAATAACCTTAAATCAAAGTAGAATAAGGAATCAGACAATACCACCAATGTTAAGTGTCTAACATGCCTCCCCTATTCCCCCCTCTTATCTGCATTCACCTTGGTATATCACCTTTGTTACATTAAAGGAAGCATAATACAATGATTCTATTAGTTATAGTCTCTAGTTTATGCTGATTGCATCCCTCCCCCAATGCCTCCCCATTTTTAACACCTTGCAAGGTTGACATTTGCTTGTTCTCCCTCGTAAAAGAACATATTTGTACATTTTATCACAATTGTTGAATACTCTAGGTTTCACCAAGTTACACAGTCCCAGTCTTTATCTTTCCTCCTTTCTTGTGGTGTCTCACATGCTCCCCACCTTCCTCTCTCAACCATATTCATAGTTACCTTTGTTCAGTGTACTTACATTGTTGTGCTACCATCTCCCAAAAATTGTGTTCCCAACCACGCACTCTTGTCTTCTATCACCCTGTAGTGCTCCCTTTAGTATTTCCTGTAGGACAGGTGTCTTGTTCACAAAGTCTCTCATTGTCTGTTTGTCAGAAAATATTTTGAGATCTCCCTCATATTTGAAGGACAGCTTTGCTGGATACAGGATTCTTGGTTGGCGGTTTTTCCCTTTCAGTATCTTAAACATATCACCCCACTTCCTTCTTGCCTCCATGGTTTCTGCTGAGAGATCTGCACGTAGTCTTATTAAGCTTCCTTTGTATGTAATGGATTGCTTTTCTCTTGCTGCTTTCAGGATTCTCTCTTTGTCTTTGACATGTGATAATCTGATTATTAAGTGTCTTAGCGTAGGCCTATTCATATCTCTTCTGTTTGGAGTACGCTGCGCTTCTTGGGTCTGTAATTTTATGTCTTTCATAAGAGATGGGAAATTTTCATTAATTATTTCTTCTATTATTGCTTCTGCCCCCTTTCCCTTCTCTTCTCCTTCTGGGACACCAATGATACGTACATTATTGTACTTTGTTTCATCCTTGCGTTCCCGGAGGCGTTGCTCATATTTTTTCATTCTTTTCTCTATCTGCTCCTTTGCGTGTAGGCTTTCAGGTGTTTTGTTCTCCAGTTCCTGAGTGTTTTCTTCTGCCTCTTGAGATCTGCTGTTGTATGTTTCCATTGTGTCTTTCATCTCTTGTGTTGTGCCTTTCGTTTCCATAGATTCTTCTAGTTGTTTTTTTGAACTTTTGATTTCTGCTGTATAAATGTCCAGTGCTTCCTTTACAGCCTCTATCTCTTTTGCAATATCTTCTCTAAACTTTTTGAACTGATGTAGCATTAGTTGTTTAAATTCCTGTATCTCAGTTGAAGTGTACGTTTGTTCCTTTGACTGGGCCATAACTTTGTTTTTCTTAGTGTAGGTTTTAATTTTCTGTTGTCTAGGCATGGTTTCCTTGGTTATCCAAATCCAGTTTTCCTAGACCAGAACAGGCTCAGGTCCCAGAGGGAAGAAATATGCAGTATCTGGTTTCCCTGTGGGTGTGTTTTAGAAAATCGCTCCACCCTTTGATGCCTCAGGTCACTGTGCTTTTCTGCCAAGCCTGTCAGCCTATAATTCTTGACTGGTGTGAGGCAGTATGGCTGTGTTCCCCCAGGCTCTGGGGTCTGATTCTGAATGGAAAGGGCCCCACCCCTTTCCTCCTAGAGAAGACAGACCCCCCAGGTGGAGGTCATTAACATTTCAATGGTCTCGCTCTCTGCTTGTGCTGTCTCTGCCCTTCCCTGAGTCACAGCCCTGGAAACTGAAAATGACTGGGGCTTTCTCCACTGAGCCGAAAAAGAAACAGATAGTCCCCTTCAGACGCAGTCCAAGGCGACCCTCCGGCTCTCCCAGGTCAGTCGTCACCCAAAGCCTCTGTCTGTTTTTGGGGCTGCGTACCTGTAGTGAGCAGTTCACACTCGCTACTTAAAACCCCAGTTGGAGCTCAGCTGAGCTATATTTGCTTGCTGGGAGAGAGCTTCTCTCTGGCACCACGAGGCTTTGCAGCTCGGGCTATGGGGGAGGGGTCTCACGACTTGGTTCCTCAGGTTTTACTTACAAATTTTGTGCTGTGTTCTTGGGCATTCCTCCCAATTCAGGTTGGCGTATGATGATTGGATGGTCTCGTTTGTCCCCCCACAGTTATTCTGGATTATTTACTAGTTGTTTCTGGTTTTTTGTAGTTGTTCCAGGGGGACTACTTAGCTTCCACTCCTCTCTATGCCGCCATCTTGCCCGAGTCCCCACCCATAGACTCTTTTTTTTTTTTTTTTTTTTTTTTTTTTTTTTTTTTTTTTTTTTTAATCATCATTTTATTGAGATATATTCACATACCACGCAGTCATACAAAACAAATTGTACTTTCGATTGTTTACAGTACCATTACATAGTTGTACATTCATCACCTAAATCAATCCCTGACACCTTCATTAGCACACACACAAAAATAACAAGAATAATAATTAGAGTGAAAAAGAGCAATTGAAGTAAAAAAGAACACTGGGTACCTTTGTCTGTTTGTTTCCTTCCCCTACTTTTCTACACATCCATCCATAAACTAGACAAAGTGGTGTTTGGTCCTTATGGCTTTCCCAATCCCATTGTCACCCCTCATAAGCTACATTTTTATACAACTGTCTTTGAGATTCATGGGTTCTGGGTTGTAGTTTGATAGTTTCAGGTATCCACCACCAGCTACCCCAATTCTTTAGAACCTAAAAAGGGTTGTCTAAAGTGTGCATAAGAGTGCCCACCAGAGTGACCTCTCGGCTCCTTTTGGAATCTCTCTGCCACTGAAGCTTATTTCATTTCCTTTCACATCCCCCTTTTGGTCAAGAAGATGTTCTCCGTCCCACGCTGCCAGGTCTACATTCCTCCCTGGGAGTCATATTCCACGTTGCCAGGGAGATTCACTTCCCTGGGTGTCTGATCCCACGTAGGGGGGAGGGCAGTGATTTCACCTTTCAAGTTGGCTTAGCCAGAGAGAGAGGGCCACATCTGAGCAACAAAGAGGCATTCAGGAGGAGACTCTTAGGCACAAATACAGGGAGGCCTAGCCTCTCCTTTGCAGCAACCGTCTTCCCAAGGGTAAAACTTATGGTAGAGGGCTCAACCCATCAAACCACCAGTCCCCTATGTCTGTGGTCATGTTAGCAACCATGGAGGTGGGGTAGGCGAATACCCCTGCATTCTCCACAGGCTCCTCAAGGGGGCACTACATTTTTTTTTTTTTTTTTTTTTTTTTTAACTTTCCCTTCTTTTTTCAAATCACCTGTATGAAAAAAAAAGGTAAAAAGAAAACAAACATACAATAAAAGAGCATTTCAAAGAGACCATAGCAAGGGAGTAAGAAAAAGACAACTAACCTAAGATAACTGCTTAACTTCCAACATGTTCCTACTTTACCCCAAGAAAGTTACATAATATAGCAACATTTCAGTGAACTTGTTCCTACTACAACCATCAGAAATTAACAGACCATAGTCATTTCTGGGCATCCCCAGAACGTTAAATAGCTTATCTGTTCTTCCTGGATTATTGTTCCCCCTTCCTTAATTGCTCTCTACTGCTAGTTCCCCTACATTCTACATTATAAACCATTTGTTTTACATTTTTCAAAGTTCACATTAGTGGTAGCATATAATATTTCTCTTTTTGTGCCTGGCTTATTTCGCTCAGCATTATGTCTTCAAGGTTCATCCATGTTGTCATATGTTTCACCAGATCGTTCCTTCTTACTGCCGCGTAGTATTCCATCGTGTGTATATACCACATTTTATTTATCCACTCATCTGTTGAAGGACATTTGGGTTGTTTCCATCTCTTGGCAATTGTGAATAATGCTGCTATGAACATTGGCGTGCAGATATCTGTTCGTGTCACTGCTTTCCGATCTTCCGGGTATATACCGAGGAGTGCAATCGCTGGATCGAATGGTAGCTCTATATCTAGTTTTCTAAGGAACTGCCAGACTGACTTCCAGAGTGGCTGAACCATTATACAGTCCCACCAACAATGAATAAGAGTTCCAATTTCTCCACATCCCCTCCAGCATTTGTAGTTTCCTGTTTGTTTAATGGCAGCCATTCTAACCGGTGTTAGATGGTATCTCATTGTGGTCTTAATTTGCATCTCTCTAATAGCTAGTGAAGCTGAACATTTTTTCATGTGTTTCTTGGTCATTTGTATTTCCTCTTCAGAGAACTGTCTTTTCATATCTTTTGCCCATTTTATAATTGGGCTGTCTGTACTATTGTCATTGAGTTGTAGGATTTCTTTGTATATGCAAGATATCAGTCTTTTGTCAGATACATGGTTTCCAAAAATTTTTTCCCATTGAGTTGGCTGCCTCTTTACCTTTTTGAGAAATTCCTTTGAGGTGCAGAAACTTCTAAGCTTGAGGAGTTCCCATTTATCTATTTTCTCTTTTGTTGCTTGTGCTTTGGGTGTAAAGTCTAGGAAGTGGCCTCCTAATACAAGGTCTTGAAGATGTTTTCCTACATTATCTTCTAGGAGTTTTATGGTACTTTCTTTTATATTGAGATCTTTGGTCCATTTTGAGTTAATTTTTGTGTAGGGGGTGAGGTAGGGGTCCTCTTTCATTCTTTTGGATATGGATATCCAACTCTCCCAGCCCCATTTGTTGAAAAGACCATTATGGCTCAGTTCGGTGACTTTGGGGGCCTTATCAAAGATCAGTCGGCCATAGATCTGAGGGTCTATCTCTGAATTCTCAATTCGATTCCATTGATCTATATGTCTATCTTTGTGCCAGTACCATGCTGTCTTGGCAACTGTGGCTTTATAATAAGCTTCAAAGTCAGGGAGTGTAAGTCCTCCCACTTCGTTTTTCTTTTTTAGAGTGTCTTTAGCAATTCGAGGCATCTTCCCTTTCCAAATAAATTTGATAACTAGCTTTTCCAAGTCTGCAAAGTAGGTTGTTGGAATTTTGATTGGGATTGCATTGAATCTGTAGATGAGTTTGGGTAGAATTGACATCTTAATGACATTTAGCCTTCCTATCCATGAACATGGAATATTTTTCCATCTTTTAAGGTCCCCTTCTATTTCTTTTAGTAGAGTTATGTAGTTTTCTTTGTATAGGTCTTTTACATCTTTGGTTAAGTTGATTCCTAGGTACTTGATTTTTTTAGTTGCTATTGAAAATGGTATCTTTTTCTTGAGTGTCTCTTCAGTTTGTTCATTTCTAGCATATAGAAACATTACTGACTTATGTGCATTAATCTTGTATCCCGCTACTTTGCTAAATTTGTTTATTAGCTCTAGTAGGTGTATCGTTGATTTCTCAGGGTTTTCTAGATATAAGATCATATCATCTGCAAACAATGACAGTTTTACTTCTTCTTTTCCAATTTGGATGCCTTTTATTTCTTTGTCTTGCCGGATTGCCCTGGCTAGCACTTCCAGCACAATGTTGAATAACAGTGGTGACAGCGGGCATCCTTGTCTTGTTCCTGATCTTAGAGGGAGGGCTTTCAGTCTCTCACCATTGAGTACTATGCTGGCTGTGGGTTTTTCATATATGCTCTTTATCATGTTGAGGAAGTTTCCTTCAATTCCTACCTTTTGAAGTGTTTTTATCAAAAAGGGATGTTGGATTTTGTCAAATGCTTTTTCAGCATCTATTGAGATGATCAATTGATTTTTTCCTTTCGAGTTTTTAATGTGTTGTAATACATTGATTGTTTTTCTGATGTTGAACCATCCTTGCATGCCTGGAATGAACCCCACTTGGTCATGGTGTATGATTTTTTTAATGTGTCTTTGGATTCGATTTGCAAGTATTTTGTTGAGGATTTTTGCATCTATATTCATTAGGGAGATTGGCCGGTAGTTTTCCTTTTTTGTAGCATCTTTGCCTGGTTTTGGTATTAGATTGATGTTAGTTTCATAAAATGAGTTAGGTAGTGTTCCATTTTTTTCAATGTTTTGAAAGAGTTTGAGTAAGATTGGTGTCAGTTCTTTCTGGAAAGTTTGGTAGAATTCCCCTGTGAAGCCATCTGGCCCTGGGCATTTATTTGTGGGAAGATTTTTGATGACTGATTGGATCTCTTTGCTTGTGATGGGTTGGTTGAGGTCTTCTATTTCTTCTCTGGTCAGTCTAGGTTGTTCATATGTTTCCAGGAAATTGTCCATTTCTTCTACATTATCCAGTTTGTTGCCATACAGTTGTTCATAATATCCTCTTATAATTTTATTAATTTCTTCAGGATCTGCAGTTATGTCACCTTTTTCATTCATTATTTTGTTTATATGGGTCTTCTCTCTTTTTGATTTTGTCAGTCTAGCTAGGGGCTTGTCAATCTTGTTGATCTTCTCAAAGAACCAACTTTTGGTGATATTTATCCTTTCTATTGTTTTTTTGTTCTCTATGTCATTTATTTCTGCTTTAATCCTTGTTATTTCTTTTCTTCTACTTGGTTTAGGATTGGTTTGCTGTTCATTTTCTAGCTTCTTCAGTTGATCCATTAGTTCTTTGATTTTGGCTCTTTCTTCCTTTTTAATATATGCGTTTAGTGCTATAAATTTCCCCCTTAGCACTGCTTTTGCTGCATCCCATAGGTTTTGGTATGTTGTGTTCTCATTTTCATTCGTCTCTATATATTTAGCAATTTCTCTTGCTATTTCTTCTTTAACCCACTGATTGTTTAGGAGTGTGTTGTTTAACCTCCAGGTATTTGTGAATTTTCTAAGTCTCTGATGGTTATTGACTTCTAATTGTATTCCATTGTGGTCAGAGAATGTGCTTTGAATAATTTCAATCTTTTTAAATTTATTGAGGCTTGTTTTATGTCCCAGCATATGATCTATTCTGGAGAAAGTTCCGTGAGCACTAGAAAAGTATGTGTATCCTGGTGATTTGGGATGTAATGTCCTGTAGATGTCTGTTAAATCTAATTCATTTATCAGATTGTTTAGGTTTTCAATTTCCTTATTGGTCTTCTGTCTGGTTGATCTATCTATAGGAGAGAGTGATGTGTTGAAGTCTCCCACAATTATTGTGGAAACATCAATTGCTTCCTTTAGTTTTGCCAATGTTTCTCTCATGTATTTTGTGGCACCTTGATTGGGTGCATAGACATTTACGATTGTTATTTCTTCTTGCTGAATTGCCCCTTTTATTAGTATGTAGTGGCCTTCTTTGTCTCTCAAAACATCCCTGCATTTGAAGTCTATTTTATCTGAGATTAATATTGCTACACCTGCTTTCTTTTGGCTGTAGCTTGCATGAAATATTTTTTTCCATCCTTTCACTTTCAATTTCTTTGTGTCCCTGTGTCTAAGATGAGTCTCTTGTATGCAATATATTGATGGTTCATTTTTTTTGATCCATTCTGCGAATCTATATCTTTTAATTGGGGAGTTTAATCCATTTACATTCAACGTTAAAACCGTGAAGGCATTTCTTGAATCGGCCGTCTTATCCTTTGGATTATGTTTGCCATATTTTTCCCTCTCTCTATTAATATCCTTTATTGTACCCATACCGAATCTCTTTAGTACTGAACCTTTCTCCAAGTCTCTCTGTCCTGTCTTTGTTTCTCTGTCTGTAGGGCTCCCTTTAGTATCTCCAGTAGGGCAGGTCTCTTGTTAGCAAATTCTCTCAGCATTTCTTTGTCTGTGAAAAATTTAAGGTCTCCCTCAAATTTGAAGGAGAGCTTTGCTGGATAAAGTATTCTTGGCTGGAAATTCCTCTCTCTCAGAATTTTAAATATATCGTGCCATTGCCTTCTCGCCTCCATGGTGGCTGCTGAGTAGTCACTACTTAGTCTTATGCTGTTTCCTTTGTATGTGGTGAATTGCTTTTCTCTTGCTGCTTTCAGAACTTGCTCCTTCTCTTCTATGTTTGACAGTGTGATCAGTATATGTCTCGGAGTGGGTTTTTTTGGATTTATTCTATTTGGAGTTCGCTGAGCATTTATGATTTGTGTATTTATGTTGTTTAGAAGATTTGGGAAGTTTTCCCCAACAATTTCTTTGAATACTCTTCCTAGACCTTTACCCTTTTCTTCCCCTTCTGGGACACCAATGAGTCTTATATTCGGACGTTTCATATTATCTATCATATCCCTGAGGTCCATTTCGAGTTTTTCAATTTTTTTCCCCATTCTTTCTTTTATGCTTTCATTTTCCATTCTGTCATCTTCCAGGTCACTGATTCGTTGTTCAACTTCCTCTAGTCTTGTACTATGAGTGTCCAGAATCTTTTTAATTTGGTCAACAGTTTCTTTAATTTCCATAAGATCATCCATTTTTTTATTTAGTCTTGCAATGTCTTCTTTATGCTCTTCTAGGGTCTTCTTGATTTCCTTCATATCCCGTACTAGGGTCTCATTGTTCATCTTTAGTTCTTTGAGTAGCTGCTCTAGGTGTGTCTCTTCTGGTCTTTTGATTTGGGTGCTTGGGCTTGGGTTATCCATATCGTCTGGTTTTTTCATATGCTTTATAATTTTCTGTTGTTTTTGGCCTCGTGGCATTTGCTGTCCTTGATAGGGTTCTTTTAGGGTTTGTAGACCAGTTGAAGTCCTTATCTCTAATTTATCAGATCTACAGCTTCGTGGAGTACACTTTCTCTAACTAACCAGCAGGTGGCGTCCACGAGCCACCTGTTCTCCACAAGCCAGATCTCCCCTGCTTAGCCTTTTTGGTGAGTGGGGGAGTGAGTCTTGTGGGGCCCAATTGGTGTCCCAAGCTTGCGTGTGTAGTTGGTGTTGCCTGCCCTGTATGTGGGGCGTGTTTCTGGGCAGTCGGGGAGGGGGGGTGGCCCTAACAATCAAATCTCCCTGATGATCCTAGAGTTTTAAAGCTACTGCAATAGTCTAATCCTTCAGTTCAGTCCTGCCACAGTTTGTCTCTGCCACTGACCCACAAGTCTTTGGTATTGGCGTATGGCTCCTGAGACTTGCAAGTGGGCCCCTCTTCCAGGCTGTGCACCCCGGGTCCTCTGTTGAGGGATGACTGTGCTATGTCACAGGTGAGTGCCGTCCCCCCAGGGCAGTTCTGGGCTGCTGGGCTGTGTTGGGAGGCTCCCAGTCTGCTCAAATGATGGCTGAATGGGGCTCTGTTAATTCACACTGCTCCCCCTTCCCAGCTCTGGGACATTCAGCTGAGGTTGCAGGGAAGGCTAATGTCCACGCCCAGTTTTGTGGTGTGTGCCTGTTATTTGAAGCACTTCCGTCACACTGGGTTGTCTGGGGCAGCTCTGGGCTATGGGGCTGGTGATGGGCAGGAGTGTTTCCTGTCCACCAGGATGGTGGCTGTGAGCGGACACCCCCCTTTTCTTGGGAAGTTGTGTTGTTTAGTGAATTTTCTCAGCCACTGGATTATTGCCTTTTGTCTCAGAGCTCTCTTAGTTCTGCTCTTGACTTGACGTGCCCAAATTTCAATTCTTTGAAGCTTTCTGTATTGAGCTTCTTAGAGTAATTGTTTTAGAAAAAGCAAAAAGGATTTAAAAAAAAAAAAAAAAAAAAAAAAAAAAAAAAAAAAAAAAAAAAAAACGGCCCTCCTCAGAGATCTAATGGGTTATTGAAATGCTAATAGACAAAGCAACCAGGGCCATTAAGGAAAGGTGCCCTGGGCAGAGAGATCAGCCTTGCTTCGGGATTTGCATATGCGCCTCAAGGCCTGATCTCCGCCCTTCCCCTTTCTGTGTTCACCAGAACTCCAAAAATCCTCTGCTTTTACTTTGGAGCTTCTCGTGTTGTTTTCCTTCTATGCCCGTCTCCTCTCTGCTGGGCTGGCTGCTCTCAGAGTCTCTGGTGTCTGGCCTCAGTCTATCTATGGTTGGAGTTTGAATCAGTAGAATGAGTTTCCGATGAGAGCAGCCACTGCAATTCTCCCTTCTCCTTCCTGGAGCTGACAGCCCCTCCTCCCCCGGGACTGAGCCTGGCAGGGAGGGGCGCGGGTCCCCTGGCCGCAAAAACTTACAGATTTCGCTGATCTCAGCAGTTCCACGTTTTCATGAGTGTTGTATGAAGTATGCCCAAAGACAGATTGCTCTGTGGTGTCCAGTCCACGCAGTTCCTGGCTTTTTACCTACTTTCCTGGAGGAGTAACTAAAACATACAGCTCACCAGTCTGCCATCTTGCCCCGCCTCCCATAGACTCTTAAGACATTTGGAGTAAAGCTTGGGGATTTGTGTTTGTAAAAAGCTCTCCAGGTGATTCTGGACATCTAGATTTGGGAATTATGAGTTTATTAGCTAATATTTTATTGAGAAGTTACTACATACCAGGCTCTTTGAGCTCTTTTAATGATGAAATAGTAATTCAGTAAGAAGGGATGAAAGAAATGGTACAGATAATGCCCCTTATACTACAGCATTTGCTTTCTCTTTGGTATTGCCTTTACAGAGTAGTTACGGAAACAGCAAAGAGTAGGGAGAAGCAGAAAACCAAATTTGCAAAACTCATAATTCATTTTGGAATTAGCCTTTCCCTATTGATGAGTCTGTAAATGAATGTTTGCATACCAGATTTGCAAGTCCTTGTCATTCCTGTATTTCTAGCTCTTGTTTTAGGAGCAGTCTGAGTTTTCAAGGCATAGTAAAAAATGAATTCTAAAAGTGTACAGAATTTTTTTTTTTGGCATCTTCTACTTTATTTAGTGATCTTTTCTAAGCACTTAATAGTAAAGATTTGATAACTCTCTTTAGCCGATTAAGTAGTGTGGTAGTACATCATTAGAAGTGAGGTGTGAGGAAACGGTGAAACTGCTGCCTTTATATATATATATATATATATATTCTTTTAAAGTTTATGTGTAGGATTACTTTTGCAAACAGGAAAAATCACTTTCATTCTTGTACCTCCCATATAATATTTTAAAAAGTTGCTTTTTATTTATATGCTTATAGTTGTAGAACCATGTATAAAATTACTCAAGGCTTAAAGTTATGTAAAACATGGCGGAAAATAATTCTGTGTCCATTTTTAAGGCATTGGTAAAACATAGTGATTCGTTACTTGTCAACATCATTGCCTCTTTTTATTAGGTGGGCTTAAAGCCTCTTTAATATACATTCATTTCAAGAAACACAGTTATCTGTTATTGGGCCAGAAAGATGTGTGTATCAAACTAATGCATGGCAGTATAAGGGGACATGCTATAATAAGAAATACAAATCAATAATAATAACAACAGAGGAAGGTTGAATTCTAGTTTTAGGAACTGCAAAAGGCTTTTTTAAAGGTGAACAGAATTTAGGAGGACATGGTGAGGAGTAGGGAGGAAGCAGAAGAAAAAGACTTTGAAGTAGGGACACATCAGCTGTTTTCAAAGGAGTAGTCTGTTTATGCATATGGTGTGTGTGGGAATCATTAAGGGAGAGGTGAGTCTTGGGAAATAGGGCTGGAAATAGTAGGTTGGATAAGAGAGAAGTTATTGAATGCCTTGATAAGGAGCTTGAACTTTATTTGTAACATTGAGGAGGTTTTGAGCTGATAGTGAGGTAATCAGAATTGTTTTAGAAGAATTATTTTGGTAAGAGATGCCCTAGTGCTAGGAAGAATGGAATCAGGGAAGCCAACTAAGCTTTTTTAAACAGTCTAGGCAACTTAAACCACCACATGCACCCTTCCTAAAGGGGAACCAAAGAAGAAGTTAGAATTGACTAAGGTTTCTAGTCTGGATGACTGACTGATGTAGTAAGAGAACAGAGTTGCATTTGGCTTTGGACACTGAGTTTAAGGTATTACCTGTTGGAATTCTGTGATGTCCCACTGTTTTATCAATATAGGTCTGGCCCTTAGGCAAGGACTGAGGCTTGAACAGGGCTGTAGAATCAAGAGTCATCTTTATAGACATGTTGGCTTGAAGCTAGGGGAGTAGGTGCGCTTATCTAGGAAGATGAATTTAGATCAAATAAATGAAAATTTCCTTCTTCTACCTCAGCCTATATTCTCAGAGAGCCAGTCATTAATATTGTGAGGCTGGCTTTTTCATCTGACCAAGTTCTTCCTTGTTTCAGGAATTTAAGGATAAAGAAACCAGGTTCAATTCTTTTTTTTCCTTCTGATTGAGTAATACTTGGTTTTTAAAAGAAAATTCCTTCCCCTCTTCATTCAACCACCTTACACCTTTGCCACATTAGGTACACTTCAGTATAAACCACATTTCTAAGTCTATGTTTATATTATGTCTGTGTATTAAGAAATGTGTGTTGTTTGGGAGAAGGAATTGGACATTTTGGAAATTACTAACAAAATAAAAATATGTTTATCTCTTTCCCATTCTTCTTTCCTGCCTCCAAATGCTTAGTTAATGATGTAAAAATGGTTTAATAAAAATTTGAATTAAGGTTTACTGGCTGAAGATACCAACTAATTTAGTTAAATATAACTTTTCAGAGACTGGAAGGAGAGGTAGTCTAAGAATCATTGATTGGTGGCCTCTGTTTTATTTCTGACCTGTACAAATAGCTCTTGAAGTGGAGATAGGCTAGTCCTTGGCAGCTAATGTTTTCTGGGCATGGATTTTGTGAAATAGTGTGTATATGTGTCTCATTCTTTTAGATCAAGTGCTGCTTTTGTTTAAAAATCATTTGCAAATGGAGATAAGCTGTACTCTGTAGCCTCTAAATTTCTACTTACCTTACATATGTTTTTGATATATATATGGATTTTTTTTTAATGCTCCAGATGGAAGGGGAGTACCATTGTTGGGTACACTATTATATATCACATGAAAACATTATACAGCCAATTCTTAATTGTGAGGCTTTTCTTTTCAACAGGTTTTGCACTGATTGCAAAAATAAAGTCCTCCGAGCATACAATATCCTTATTGGTGAACTGGATTGCAGCAAAGAGAAGGGCTACTGTGCTGCACTTTATGAAGGCTTACGGTGTTGCCCACATGAACGACACATACATGTTTGCTGTGAAACAGACTTCATTGCACATCTTTTGGGTCGTGCTGAGCCAGAGTTCGCAGGAGGGTATGAGTATGTAATTTGCTAGAATGGGCTATCTAGCGCTTTGCTTCATTTTATTACTGAAAGTTTATTTTCATCTCCTTTTGCCTCAGTACTTATGATATATGCATAAATTAAAGTATGCCTGTAAAGAATTGCTTTCTATAAAAAATGCATTTTTTAATTGACTGAATAAAAATAGAAAGTGTTCTGTGGTGTTGGCTCATTTCTCTCCTGCTCTTTGTTGCTTGAAGGGAGGCAGGTTGTTTTGGGCTTTCATTATTAAAGATTATCATTTCATTTGAAAATTATTAGCTAAAAGGGATTTTTCCCCCCTCCGTCCATGCAGTAGCATTTTAAATTTTATTCACTATGATGTTTTTTGCTTAGAAAGTGAGGTTTTTGCAGCAGGGATTTAAGAAATGCTTTATTGAATGTAATTCATGAACTGGGTATATTATATATTATGAAATTATATAAAAATCTAAAATGGTATCTGACTTTGTTGCAAAGACAAAATTAGAAAAAATAGAATAAATCAAATCTGTTTTCCCTTTATGCTTTGTATATCATCCCTCATTTGAGTGCCTACTTTCTACTAGGCCTTTAGAATACAAAGATTTCTTTTATCACTAAAATTCTGTGAGCAGTTCTATTAAAGATCGGCCAAGAGGGCTTTTGAATCATTTTGATATTGCCTCCATTCTTTGGCCAAAAACCATCTCCTTAGTGCCAGTTCCTGAATTACCTTATTTTAAGCAGTATGAGGATTGAGCTCTACGTGCATGTGTATTTCTCATTGATTTTATATATACATGTGTGCTTTGTGTATTTATATATTTATATAAATGAATTGAGTATAAATGTTTAACTGTCTTGTTATTTGGTTGTTATTCGATATGCAAGTTGTGTTTAAAACCTGAACTTGCAGATGTGATAACAATCTTTTACTGTTTCTGTTAAGGGTATTAGAAATTGTGTGTGATTTTTTCTCCTTTATAGACGAAGAGAACGACATGCAAAGACAATAGATATAGCTCAAGAAGAAGTCCTGACCTGCCTGGGTATTCATCTTTATGAAAGACTGCATCGAATCTGGCAAAAACTGCGGGCAGAAGAGCAGACGTGGCAGATGCTTTTCTATCTTGGTGTTGATGCTTTACGCAAGAGTTTTGAGGTAAGAACAATGAGCTAAGCTGCTTGAGTGTCCGGAGTTACTTAGTCAAGTTATTGGACTGAATGTTAACCTAAGCCACCAGTCTTGGCTTTCCTCAGAGAGTTGTGATCCGCTGATAGTTTCATGGCTTTTCAGGGTTTCTCGGGGACTGGTATATTTAAAAGAAGTGTGTGGATTCTTCTTTATTTTTTAATCCTGTTACTCTTCCAGCCTTTGTTTTTTTTTAAGACTCTCTCAGAGTAGACAACTGAAATTAATGATTATTTAATGAGATGTTGTTATGAAACATAACTAATGAAAAATAAAAGCAGCTCAAAAAATAAGTAACAAAATTAGACACCTTTAATGAGTCCCAGTGTGTCTGCTGATGTCCAATAGAGTGAAGTATGTGAAGTAAATGCTGTCTGAATCCCACGGTATAAGAACTACTTTTGAGAAGCCCACTGAATTCTTTTTTTTTTTTTTAATGCATTTTTTTATTGTGAACTTTAACATGTTTACATAACAGTGATAACTTTCAAAGTATAATTTAACAGGTAGTTAGAGAGCAAATTTCAAAGAATCTCATGGGTCACAGTTCCACAGCTTCAGCTATTTCCATTATTGTAAACTATCACTTGCATACAAAAATGTGTTAACTTTTTCGATGTACAGCTCAACAAGCAGTTATGTAGGTAATTTCAAAAATTGTTATGGGTTACAGTTCCACAGTTTTAGTTCTTATTATGCAATATAGGGTATATACAGAAAGGTGAAGACTTTGAAAGCACAATTCAACAAATAGCTACAGAGCAGATTTCAAAGGATATTATCAGGTTACAGTTCCATCACGTCATTTACCTCCTTCCAACTATTCCAACACCCCAGCATCTAAAAAAATATATATATATATAAAGTTTCAGGATTCATAAGCCTTTGTTAAATCTTCTCTTGTTTGTTGCTACCTCTTCCTCTCACTTAATCTTTCTCCGTCTTCAGGGATGAATTCTCTTTATAATGCTGGTATTGGGTTTGATTTGGTAACATTTTTTTCAGTTATACTCTGTAGAACATACATTTTTGGCTAGTGAATATTTTGTTACATTCTAGGGCATGGTTGAAACACTGTAACTAGGTCACTGGCCCCTTTTCAGAATGGGATAAAAACTATAAACCCTTTTTCCAGAAGCCCATCCATGAACTCTTAGCACACTGTTCTGAGGAAATTTGTTCTTGGAGAACAGATTTTAATCTTATTCTTTTTTCTCGTTGTATATTTGTACCTTCAGAAACTAGATCTTTTAATCAGGTTATATAGTCTTCTCATTGTGTGAAGAAATGAATGAATGTTTATTTTGCTGTATTAAAATTCTGAAATTCGAAACTACAGTCTTGCTGGTTTGAAATAGAAGTTTGTATAAATATGCCTTTTCTCACTAGAATTAGTTATATGTTGACTTCCTGTGTTGATTTTAAGACAGGCATCATTTAAGATATTAAAACTTAAAATATTTTGAGACAACCTTACAAAATTGCAGCATAAAAATACCAGTTTCTTTATATGTGGTATTTAAATTTAACAAATGAGAATTGCCATGGAGAATAAAGGAAGCTCTGACCCATATTCACTCTCAACTTTGTTTTTATAATAGATGACTGTGGAAAAAGTACAAGGCATTAGCCGATTGGAACAACTTTGTGAAGAATTTTCAGAGGAAGAACGAGTAAGAGAACTCAAGCAAGAAAAGAAACGCCAAAAACGGAAGAACAGACGAAAAAATAAATGTGTATGTGATATTCCTGCTCCCTTACAAACAACAGATGAAAAAGGAGTAAGCCAAGAGAAGGTAATATTCCTTAATACCAACTTATAAATGTATGGTGTTGCTTTAAATAGAAGGGTAACTTTTTGTTAGATTTTAGCCTTGCTTTCCCAGATGCGAGTTCCTGCAGTTTGAATAAATGGTGAAGTTAGATGGTTATCTCTGCATGACCTTAGTGTGCTGTTAGGACCAAAGTAAAAGTGTAAGAAGTTACCTCTGTGCATGACTCCATACAGCAGTTCTCAACATTTTGTTCTCAGGGCCCCTTAACATTCTTAAAAACTAACGTGCCCAGGGAGCATTTGGTTATGTGGGTTGTATTGCTTTTACTGTATTAGAATGTAAAACTGAGAAAATTTTTAATTATTTCTTAATTAATTAAAAAAAAATAAGCTCATTGTTAATATGAATAACTTTTTTTTTAGAAAAATAACTATTCAAAACAAAATGAGAGTAGCATTATTTCATAATTTTGCAGATGTCTCAAGGAATTAGCTGAATTTTCATATCTGCTTCTACATTCAGTATCTTTCCATTTGTGTTTTGATTGAAGCATGTGAAGAAAAGCTGGCCTCACACACAGATACATATGTTAGGAAAAGGGAAGTGTATTTTAATATAAACCTTAGATAGTTGTGGATATTTTTTGATACTACAACTTGACAGGTGGTAGTTCTGAAAGATTAGTTGCAATATGGAATCTGATACCGTTTCAGTGACCTTTTCATATTCTGTTAAATCAAAAGCCTTTGACTGCCTTGCAGTTCGAATGAAGCTTTTATTCATAAATGATTTTGTGACATCATGCATTAGTCATTTGAAAGACATGGTTCACTGAATTAGGCAGATCTTCCACATAATGACTTTCATTATACAACATAAATAAGTTCATCTCTGATTCATCAGAAAAGTCTTTATTAGGAAGCTTCAAGCTCACAGTGCTGTATACAAGCTTTCAAAATTCTAATATTTGTTTGAAAGTTTAAATTTTATAATTGACAACAAATACTGTTGTTTTCCTTGAAATAACAGGCTGACTTCATTCATTTTTTGAGAAGGTGTCTGCTAAATGTCCAAGTCTGAGTAACCATAGTTTGTCTCTCAGTCATTTCTTCAAATCAAATTGATGTTCTGTGGGGGGGGAAAAAACACAACAAATTCAGCTTGTGACAATTGGACAACTACTTTTCTTCGAGACAACAATTGTACTTTGGTATGCAGCAGAAGTGCTTTAAGCATAGTTCCTATTTTGTCATGTAGAATATAAAAAATATCTACTCAAGGGTTGATATTTACTAAAATTAATAATTTTTACCACCTCATCAAGGACATTCATAAGTAAAATCCTACTGTGTCGGGAGTGTTTGACAGTGAAGAATACAATGCTTGTTAGTACAGTTTGGTGCCACTGCCTTGAATTGTGCTAAGCACTGTTCTAGTTTGCTAATGCTGCTGGAATGCAAAACACCAGAGATGGATTGGCTTTTTAAAAGGGGGTTTATTTGGTTACACAGTTACAGTCTTAAGGCGATAAAGTGTCCAGGGTAACACATCAGCAATCGGGTACCTTCACTGGAGGATGGCCAGTGGTGTCTGGAAAACCTCTGTTAGCTGGGAAGGCATGTGGTTGGTGTCTGCTCCAAAGTTCTGGTTTCAAAATGGCTTTCTTCCAGGACATTCCTTGCTAGGCTGCAGTTCCTCAAAAATGTCACTCTTAGTTGCACTTGGGGTATTTGTCCTCTCTTAGCTTCTCTGGAGCAAGAGTCTGCTTTCAGTGGCCGTTTTCAAACTGTCTCTCATCTGCAGCTTCTGTGCTTTCTTCAAAGTGTCCCTCTTGGCTGTAGCTCCTCTTCAGAATGTCACTCACAGCTGCACTGAGTTCCCTCTGGCTTTCAGCTCATTTATATGGCTCCACTGATCAAGGCCCACCCTGAATGGGTGGGGCCATGCCTCCATGGAAATATCACATCAGAGTTATCATCTACAGTTGGGTGGGGTGAATTTCCATGCAAATCTAATCAGCACAAAAACATCTGCCCCACAAGACTGCATCAAAGAATATGGCTTTCTCTGGGGGACATAATACATTCAAACCAGCACAAGCACCAACAACTTTACCCACCATTGTAAACGTCACCACAGTAAAAAAGGCAAATAACATCTCAATATTATTATGAAAATATTTCTGATCTTGCAAACTCCTAAGATAAGGGAACCCACAAGGGTTAGTGGACCACACTTTGAGAACTACTATCCTGTACTTACCTGATATCATTAATGTTTAACTTGCTTTTAATTGGTTCACAGTCATGAAGTGAATTCGTGGTTTTTCAAGTTAAGAGTTTTTTCAATTGTTAACCTCATAACTTCTATCTTATTGGTTAATACTGAGGAAATTAAAATGTATCCATTATAGAGGTAAAGCTTTTTACCATGGCTTCATTTTGATCCTTAAAGGAAACAGACTTCATAGAAAACAGCTGCGAAGCCTGTGGCAGCACTGAAGATGGTAATAATTGTGTAGAAGTAATTGTTACCAATGAAAATACATCATGTACCTGTCCTAGCAGCAGCAATCTTTTGGGGTCCCCTAAAATAAAGAAAGGTAAGTAAACACAGTTTTTTTAAAAGTTAACTCTTAAGGTTGTTCTTGCTCACTTTCAAATGTAAAAGGTTTTAGAGATTCTGGAATGTAGAATTTAGGAACTGCTTAGTAGCCCCAAGAATATAATATAATTTAGTTAGACACTTATATTTTCTTTCTCTTAATGGTCTTTGATTTGTTCTTATTTGACAAAAACAAAAAACTGTAACATCCCTAATAATATTTTCATTATTTAATTTACTTTCTACTTAAGCCATCAATTTTAAAATTTTTTCTCAGGTCCCCAGTTGGTTCACTTTTTGTCTCAATATGTTTATTTATTTGTATGTTAGTTGCAGCTGTCTGTAACTCTCACTTGATTTATTCTCAGGCTTATCTCCACACTGTAATGGCAGTGATTGTGGATATTCATCCAGCATGGAAGGGAGTGAAACAGGTTCTCGAGAGGGTTCAGATGTAGCCTGCACAGAAGGCATTTGTAATCACGATGAACATGGTAGGTTCAGGTTGACTGTCCCAATTATTTCTACTACATGCCTGATTTAAGAGCATAAGTAAGAGGGGTTTTTGCTTTCCTCAGGTGATGACTCTTGTGTTCATCATTGTGAAGAGAAAGAGGATGATGGCGATAGTTGTGTCGAATGTTGGGCAAATTCTGAAGAGAGTAACACAAAAGGAAAAAATAAAAAGAAGAAAAAGAAAAGCAAGATGTTAAAATGTGATGAACATGTAAGGGTTATAACTTGCAATTCTTCAGCCTTTGCTGTTGAAGGGAGAAAACCTTTTTGCCTTGGAGTTGGATGTGTGCAGCTTAGCTGCTAGGATTTATTTTTTTAGAATGAGTATGCAGTTCCAGTGGTTGCTCATCTTGTGATTTGTGTATGTGCTCGCTTGATGTGGTTATTTGTCCAACAGCAGTCCACGTGGGTCAGTAAATCCAGTTCATTTTTTTTTCATCGTACTGTTTTGTTAGCCATGTAATCTTGAACAGTTTGCTTCATCTTAGTTTTCCCATCTGTAAAATGGTAGTAATAGTCCCTATCAGATTAGGTTCTTTGAACGTGAAATGAGATAATACTGAAGAGTTTGCATAGTGTCTGGTACAGAGTGAGTGCCCAGCAAATGCTAGCTGCTATTACTATTCAGTATTTCTTCTGAAGATTTAACTTTCTGACAGGGCATTTTTTTTTTTCTTTAAAGAGTAATTGCTGTTATTTCCTGCCTTTTTACCTGGGAAATCCTTTGCTGTGGTTTCAGATCCAAAAGCTTGGAAGCTGTATTACAGATTCAGGTAATCGCGAGACCTCAGGAAATACCGTGCGCACAGTGTTTCACCGTGACAAGACCAAAGATGCATATCCTGAAAGTTGTTGCAGCTCTGAAAAGGCTGGGCAGCCACTGCCTTGGTTTGAGCATAGGAAAAATGTTCCACAGTTTGCAGAACCTACAGAAATGTCATTCAGTCCCGATTCCGGAAAAGGTGCCAAGAGCTTAGTTGAACTCCTTGTAAGTAATCCAGACTATCTTATTGTACGCCGCTGTTTGCTTAATGGGTAGAGGTGGGAGGTGGCAGTATTTTGAGGTGTGTGGGGGAAGGCTTTTAAGAAATGAAGAGCAATATTTCATCATCATTTTGGTGATTTCATTTCTGTTCTTACCCTCATGGATTACGCATGGTTGGATCACATTTCCTTGTTCTCCTTTGTGTCAAAGATGGAAGGGACTAGTTGAAAAGGGGGAAAGGTAGCAGAGCCTGCCTCCTTGTAAACAAAGTGCAGTTTATGGTAGTGGCAATGTTATGGTAGCCACCCTTCCAGACCAGGAGAGAAGATGGAATCTGAACAACAGCCCACCTTCTAGGTTACTTCTTTTAGGTGTCATGTTAGGATAAAAGCATAACTGAACTTGGGAAATCTTTTATAACTGACTCGAATTCTTGAGACTTTAGATGAATTTTACCTGATTCCAAGTGACCCAGTGAATAATGTATGTGAGACACTGATGGGGATGGGAAGATGGGGGAGGTGGAGAAGGAAGAAGAAGGGTGATGTCTTATCCATAGCAACTAGGGTCCTTATAGAACCAAATGCTTTGGGAATACTCATTTTCTCTTTTTTATATGGTTGCAAAGTTAAATTTCGGTGCTGTGAAACTTAAGTTTAAAAGGCTATGTTTTACTTAGTTTGTAGAGAGAAAAGTCCCAACATAGAGCCAGCTAGAGATAAGTCTGATTATTTACAATTTGATAACTAGTTGTAACCATCTTTCATTAGTCATTTTTTTAGGGCTAGGTTTAGTAGAAGTCTGCTAGGCTTATGGGCCTCTAGGATAAATTATAGATTCAGAGCTTCAAACCAAGTTAGTTGGAGTTCTACAAAATCTCACCTTACTCTTTTCTAAGTTAGAATGACATGCTGCTTATTCTATAAATACTCCAATTAAAGGCTTTAGGTGACTGAATTGTAACCAAAAGGCTAGAATGCTTTAATTTTAACTGTCCGCCATCAGCATTACATTTTGCATTCTTAATTTAAATCCATTTTAACTATTGCTTTAATTTACAGGATGAATCTGAATGTACTTCAGATGAGGAAATCTTTATCTCACAAGATGAAATACAGTCATTTATGGCTAATAACCAGTCTTTCTACAGCAACAGAGAACAGTACCGACAGCATCTGAAGGAGAAATTTAATAAATACTGCCGCTTAAATGATCACAAGAGGCCCATTTGTAGTGGCTGGTTGACAACGGCTGGAGCAAATTAAATAAATAAAATAGCTCTGTCTTTCAATGAAACACTCAAGATGACTACTGCGCCTTCTCTTTCAAAAAACTCTTAATTTAGTGACTTATGGCAAAATTTTATCTTAAATCAATGTGATTCTTTCTTGTTTGGGGAGACGGTGGAGGTAACCTCATTAGTTTGTCCTTTCTTCAGGCTTGTGTCTTTAGTTGCGTGGCTGCGCAGGCCTGCTGTATGATTTAAGCCATCTCTTTTCATTAAATGTTTCTCTTCCTGTGAGACTTACTAAAGCAACTTAGTGGCAAAAAGTAATGTTGTACTTATACTTCTGTACAGAAATGACAATGAGCTGAATATATGGTTTTACAAAGTAGACATCCACTTGCAAAATGTTTGGATGTAATGTTAAAGCGCAATGTGCAAAATTTAAAATAAAGAGTATTTATTAATACGCATAGTAAAAGTTGGTGTACATGTTTCTGCTTAATGTGTGGCAGTATTTTAATATTTGCCACTTGTGAACTTGGTACTTGGCCAGTGTTGATGTTAGAGAGGATGAAGATAAATGAGAATAGATACAAGTTGAAGGGAAAACAGAAGTCTTTCCTTGAACAGAGTTGACAACCAGGAAAAGCAGATCTTGGTCTTCTGTTTTGAAAGAATACATTTGCAGCAATACCTTTACATACTGGTCAGCATCATAATTTCATGAGACTTTAATTGCTATTATTAAAAGTTCCCTGATGCATAACACAAAGCACCTTAAATTCAGAGGTTCATATTGACCCAGAACAATGAAAACAAAACTTGGCAGAATTTCAACCAAGGGTTGCCTGATAAGTAATTACTCTGTGTGTAAAACTAGGATCAGAGGGTAGCACTCAGCATGTTCAGCCTTATCTGGTTTCTAACAATAAAGTCACTGTGGCATTACAGTTTACTCCTTTCACAGGCTGTCTGTGTGAGTACTGAAAAAAAGAGATTCCCTAAGGAGTAGCATTTGGCTGCTATTTAAAAGGTTGAGTCAATAGCTCAATAAACACGTGCTTAGAGCTTTGTGTCTGTATGTGAATACTTGGTGGGCAGCAGACAAGCTGTGGGACAGGCAATACTGCGCAGTGGGAATGAAGTGAATTTTATGGGCTTTCTACCCCTTAATTAGATGATTTCTAATCAGATTTCAAGTGGGCAACAGCAGAAGCGTAATGAGATTTAATTTTTGTAGTTGGTGGCGTTTCTTTGATTCTGAGTTGTCTTTTCAAATCTAATTATTGTATAAGGATTGGGGCAGAGGCAGGATGAGTCTTGATTCCTCTCTGACTCTTACTGGCTTTCACTTAGCCTGGAATCCATGAAAAACAACTAAAGGGCCCCCCACACCCCTTGGCTTGGAAGCCAATCCTCTCTCCACAACCTGTTATGTTCAGTGTTCTCTTGAGATCCCTTAAGGCAAGGGCTGGTTTTGTTTTGTTTTGATTTGATCTTTGCCCTTGGGGCTTAACACTTGATGGGTGCTTGCTGAATGAATAAACCAGTTCATTCATTACCAGTTGAATGGGTAAGCCAGTTCATTACTTATTTCATTATTTGCAGTGTTGATTCAGATGCTTTTTCTTTGGAAGGATGAATATATTAAGAATGCAGAAGTGAGGCAGTTTTCAGTGCTCTGATGGAATGTTTGGAAGAGCCAAGTGCCTCTGCTCTGAACAAAGCCAACAGCCCAAGAAGGGAAAAAAAAGGCTGACTGGAGTTTTGAAAGCAGTTTAGGAGTACATCCCTGGCCTAAGACTGGACTGCCTGCAGTCCAACCAGGATTCACCACTTTGACTCAGTATACTCATCTTTAAAAGGAAGATATTAATAGTACCTATCTCACAGGGTGGTTGTACAGGTTAAGTGTAAAATGCTTTCAAGTGCCTGTCACAGTAAGCGCTCAATAAATGTTATTGGCTTACCTGTTGTTATACAACTTGATAACTTGCAGGTGGGGTGAGGGGAACCGTCTAAGACAATGGAGAGAGTCGACCACTTAGGGACAAAAATCGCCAAACACGCGTGTGCTGGGGGTGTTTCCATTTTTAACCACTCAACTTTCCGTGGCTAGTATGGCCTGTCAGGTAGGGTAGAATCCTTCCCAAGGTCACTCAGTGTTGATGGCCGAGACACTCAGCCTGTCTGGGCAGAAGCCTTCCCATCAGCCACCGGCTGGTTTGGGAGGGCGTTGGAGTCCTCTTAAGTGCCCTTAATTTCTCATCTCGGCTCTAGTGGTCAGGATCTGGGAAGGGAAACAGCCGGGAGCGAGAGCATGTGTATTCTCAGACTGGAGCAAGCTCCGCTGATCCTCGGTTTCCCTGCCCCGGAGGGAAGAGCTCAGCGGGAAGGAGGACAACGCGCTCCCGCGGGAGATGCGGTTTCCCCCAGGCGGGTCCGGAAGGGGCGGGAGCGGAACGGGCGGTGCGGCCCGGGCGTCTTCCGGCGGGATGTGCCCCGGCGAGAGGGCAGGGGGGTGGGGTGGAGTCCGGCCAGAGGTCGTGCAGGTTGGGGGCAGGACTAGGGCAGGTCAGCGGTGGCTGGCGTGGAGGTGACCAGAGTGTCCTGGCCTCCCCGCCCCGGGGCAGGGCTCCGCGATCCAAGTGCCCAGCTCGGGGAGCGAGGTGGGCGGGAGACTGGGGACCATGGCCAGGGCAGGCATGGAGCGGTGGCGCGACCGGCTGGCACTGGTGACGGGCGCTTCGGGTGGCATCGGCGCGGCCGTGGCCCGAGCACTAGTCCAGCAGGGACTGAAGGTGGTGGGTTGTGCTCGCACCGTGGGCAACATCGAGGTAAGGCCCGGCAGCGGGAACCCTCCTGGGCGCGCCGAAAACGCCGGAGTAGGTCTCTGGGGGGGGGGGGGGGGGGGGGGGGGTGTGTGTGGCCCAGGCCAGGCTGTGACGCTGCCCTCACTTGCCCGCCACCCCATGGCCTTTTCCAAAGGGTCCAGGGGGCAGGAGGGATGGATGTCTGCCAGGTAGAGGAAACCTTTTGAATCCCTTTTAAAAAGTTGTGTTTTTTAAGAAGCCATTGTCTGCTGACAGCCCTGCTACTGTATACCAAGACCCCCGGCAGTTTTCTTCACTATCACCCCCCCCCCACACACACACACACACACACACACACACATCTGCCCAGGATTTGGGCTGAGGAAAGGGGAAGTCAGAGATCAGGTACTAGCTAGACAGCCAGCGAGAAGGAAAGCTTTCTGGCCTCAGTGGCTGTGTTGCCTGCTGGATGGCTTCCTGTGGTCACCCATCAAGCCAGGCAAAGTGGGTTGACAAGGCAGATACACAGGAGCTAGAGATGTTGACCATAATTTTGACCTAGGACTGAGGGTGGGGTTGGGTGGGAGCAGAGTTTTTCTGAAGAGGCTCAGCCCCCTGCCACCCCACTGCCCCTAATCTGCAGATTAACTCATACGCAATTGGCATGAGAGATGAGTGGGATGCTCATGGGTAGACCTTCCTCCAATTTCACTGTCACGGTGAGACTGATTAGGTGAAATTGGGTGTTGAACATGTGAACCCCAAGGGACAAAGTGACAGGGAACTGGGACTCCTGGTTTTTCTCTTAATGTGAGGTGGGGAGCCCCCAGAGTTGTCAGCAACAAGAGCTCAGAGAAATATGCAACCAAGTTGGCCATGTTTGACCATGGATTGGGGAGGAAGGAGATGAGAAATTCCCATCTTAAGTCATTATCTCCACCATTGTGCAAAGTCCCCAGGCAGAGAACCGGTAAGGAGGCCTTGGATGGGGGCAGGGAGAGAAGGTATACAGGAAGGGCGGCTGTATACCTCCCTGCTGCTGACCAAAGGTAAGCTTTATGGCCTTCCAGAGAATCCCAAGGTCACTTGGCTCCACCACTGCCCAGCTTTGTCCCTCCCTCTTCCCTATTCTGAGTTGCTCAGGTCCAGCCCCAGCCTTGGTGCCCAGAGAGTCAGGCCAGGGATTGGACAACTGGACTCCCTAATTATAAAGCCAATATTGCCTGCTGTTCCTGTTCCTCTACCCCAAGCATGCCAGGAATGGGGGGACTCTGAGCCCCAAAGGGATTCCCAGGCTGAGCACACAGCCCCAGCATGACTTCATGAGGGAAGAACGTTTCTGCCGTAAGGGAAACAAAATGATTCCAGGTCATTTTTGAGAGTAGGTGAGGAGATGGTCTGGTGGCACAAGGGAGCAATGAGAAGGCAGTGATAGGGAGAAATATATTCTCAATTCTCCCATTCTGGCTTTTCCGCTGGGGACTTTGAGTCTGGAGAAGGAAGGGTGAAGTTTTATGCTAGGTGAGGGGAGAATTCCAGGCTTCCTTGTCCACAGTCTGCTATTATTCATTTTTTTTTATATTAAAGCCAAGTTTGGGTTCTGGCTTCATTTCCTGAGGTGGTAGTGAGTAGGTGAAATTGGGTGAGAGGAGGCTTCTGAGTCCCAAAGGATTATACCTTTTGAATTCACAGAAAGTTAAAGCGGAAAAGGATCTCCTAGGTCACTTGATCCAGCCCTTTATTCCCAGTTTAGTTTAGGCGAGGAAGGAGCTCCAGATCAGGGAAGCGGCTGCCAAACTGGCCCTCCTCTAGGACACCCCACACTGCCTCCCCCACAACCCCCACATGTACACAGTCACTTTCACAAGGGCCTAGCCACCAGCCTCCAGGGCCACACAGCTTGTTTTCTTCCTGCTTCTGGATGTCAGCTTCCCTCACAGCCATCTTTTGGTGGCTCTGCTTGCTCACGTATTTCTCAGGACTCCTCAGTGTGGTGAGGGCACAGTAGGCTGCACAAGGATCCATGACTCCTCTCTGAGAAGGCTACTGCCCAATGTCACCAGCAACCTGACTTGCCTCATAGTCACCAAAGAAACCTTGGAGTAAAGGGTTGTGTACCACCGGACAGAGAAAGAACATGTCCTGACTTCCTGACACTTCCTGTAGGTAGAAAGAGGGGAGATTGGTAGTTGGGCTCAACTGAAAGGTATGTGTGAGAACTCCAGAGCCAGTTGGCTGCAACTGTTCTCCCTTCTGGTAGTTGGGAGATGAGCCCTTCTCAGGAGTGGGGACTGGATGAGGTGATGGGGGAGGAGAGAATCGATGCCAGCTCTTGGCACTGGTGGAAGAAGCATGACATGGCTGAGTGGACCTTCTTACCTATGGACAGAAGAGGTGTTCCTTTTGGGGAAGAAACAGAAAATATATTACTCAATTCCCAGGATTCCTGGCCCCCTCGAGCCCCAGCCTTTCACCCTTCTTATAACTAAAGACTCTAGTTTATACGTGAGCCTTCTGAAACCTGGCACTACAACCCAATTTTCCTCCTTGGCTCTCTTCTACTTTGCCACTCCCTCACTCAGGGAGGACTTTGAGCCCTTGGACTTTGACCAAAGGAACAAGCTTTGGGGCTGGGCAGTCCCAACATCTGTGTGGCAGAGAGAAGGCCACCCAAGGAGAGAGTTCTATGAGTGGTGACGGGAGGGTGGTCTGTCTCTGGGGGTAGGGAGGGGTGGGAGTGAGCAGCCCACCCCAGTCAGACCCCTGTTGGATTTCATAGGAGCTGGCTGCCGAATGTAAAAGTGCAGGCTACCCCGGGACCTTGATCCCCTACAGATGTGACCTGTCAAATGAGGAGGACATCCTCTCCATGTTCTCAGCTATCCGCTCGCAGCATAGCGGCGTGGACATCTGCATCAACAATGCTGGCCTGGCCCGGCCTGACACCCTGCTCTCAGGCAGCACGAGCGGCTGGAAGGACATGTTGAATGTAAGGGCTCTGGGCTGGTTGTGGGAGGCTGGTGAGGGAGCAAGGGACCAGGGGTATGTGAATTGGAGGGCTGTTGGGAACCAGTGGGCCAGCTAGGAAGGGGGAGGTTTGTCTTCCTATCTGGGACCCTTTGGCCCTCCCCTTGCTTCTTTCCCTACTAGAGGGATGGTGAGTGGATGAATGACCATATCTTTTCAGCCCCTGGTTCCTTTGAGCCCTTGGGGGTATTTCTTAAAATCTAGGCCAATTTCCTTCTGTTGGAAGAAAGATTGGTGGGGAAGAGAACTGCTATTTATGCAGTGTCCCCCACATGTTAGCCTTGTGCTGATTGCTTGGGAAGAAAAGGGACTGGGAGACAGGAGATATTCTCACTTAGCCCCACCAGTTAGTCTTTGTATGAATTAGGCAGGTTAATTACCCTCTGAGCTTCAGTCTTGTTGGTTTACTTGGGATGAACACATCAACACCATCAATATCTGGGGTCACAAATTCAGATGCCCCCCAGGGCCCAGCAGGTTCCATAAATGAGGTGGGTCAGGCGGGATCTGCAGTGAGTGGGGAGGCACACAGCTGTAGTCCAGCAGAGTTGCTTTATGACGGTGTGGGCCCAAGGTGGCCGGATCTTCTGATTTCTTTGAGAGATGCCAGGAATCTGGATTTTGACACTTCACCCCTCCATCATTCACTAAAATGTCAGCTCCATGAGGACAAGGATTTTTGTCTGCTTTATTCTCTGATATAGCCTCAGCCAATAAGCACTCAATAAATATTTACTGAATGAGTACAGCCTTCCAGTACATGTTGGAAATTAATTGGAAATGTTTTAAAACAGTGTACAGGCCAAATACAAACTTTCAGGACACAGGTTTTCAACTTCTCGACTGTATTATAGAATGATAGTAGGATATGAAAGTGTTCTGAGAAGTTAAAAGCAGTATGTAAATATGATGCTTCTTCTCTTCCACAACCCTCTTCACATCTGCTAATAATAGACTTAGCACCCAGTAGGTGCCTGGGCCTAGAAATGAAGCAATGAACAAGACAGCGCCACTCCCCCTTAGCCTTCTGGGATATGAGAGTTGAGATCCTCACCTGCAGCAAGTTGGTCTCTCAGCTTGGGCCTCAACTGGACCATCTGTAAAATTAGGAATTATATTAAATACCTAAGGCCCTGTTCAGCTTGAACTCATCTAATTCTATTAGGGTCGTCCTGTGAGGCATCTTCTCCACCCCTGCCCCTGACTCCCAGGCCTAGAAGATCCACTCACCTGGGCCTGAGGGATCTGTTCTCCCATGCCATCTGCCCTGTGGAGCTGAGTTTTCTGCTCTGTAAACCTGCCTTGTAGTGGGACCAGAACCAGGGCTGAAAACGTCCCATGCCCTTCTGTGTCTCTTCCTCCTACTGTCATGAACGCTGAGGCAGGTTCCCACTGGGGATGTTTGGTCCCAGTGCCTGGCTCTGACAGCTGATAAAGAAAAACATCTAATCTCCTAGCTGGTTCCCTGTCTTCCCAAGGGGAGAGACGTGAAGACCTGCTGAAGGGTTTATCTCTGCTTGTCCTCTCTGGTGAGGCTGATAGAGCAAGAGCTGGGCAGGAGTTTTATAGCAGAGATACTTCTCCAAGCCTCTGGGGATTTGGCTCACCTCTGCCAGAGTGTTCTAGTTTGCTAATGCTGCAGAATGCAAAACACCAGAGATGGATAGGCTTTTATAAAACGGGGGTTTATTTCACTACACAGTTACAGTCTTAAGGCCACAAAACGTCCAAGGTAACACATCAGCAATCGGGTACCTTCACTGGAGGATGGCCAATGGCGTCCGGAAAACCTCTGTTAGCTGGGAAGGCACGTGGCTGGCGTCTGCTCCAAAGTTCTGGTTTCAAAATGGCTTTCTCCCAGGACGTTCCTCTCTAGCAAGCTTGCTCTTCTTCAAAACATCACTCACAGCTGCACTCCCTTTCCTCTCCTTGAGCCAGCTCATTTATATGGCTCCACTGATCAAGGCCCACCCCGAATGGGTGGGGCCATGCCTCCACAGAAATATCCCATCAGTTATCTCCACAGCTGGGTGGGGCGCATCTCCATGCAAACAACCTAATTCAAATGCTCCAACTCAATCCCCACCATTCTGTCTGCCCCACAAGATTGCATCAAAGAATATGGCTTTTTCTGGGGGACATAATACAGTCAAACCGGCACACAGAGCAAGTAGGATAGGGTGGGGGTGGGGGTTGCAAGAAGGCAGGAAGCCCCCATGTCCTTGGGCATTCCCCTGCCCTCCCTGTTTCTGGTCCTAAAGTCTCTGTGCCTGGTCTTGTAAAAGGAAGACATAAAAGGAAGGAGGATCAGGCTTTCTCTTCTACTTTTGGTCTCAAGGGATGGGAGGGGACAGGAGCAGAGAGTAGCTGAGTAAAGTGGGGAGAGAGTAGGGTCTATGCTTGAGAGAAGTTTTTAAGCCATTTTTAGGCTCTTTCGAATAGAGCAGGGCCAGAACTCTGCCCAGGAAAGAGCAGGGTATTTGGGTAAGAAAAGGAGATGATTCCTGAGGTTAGGCAAGAAGCCCTGAGCCTGTTGTTGGCCTCTGGTGGGACCTAGACCCTGTTATGGAACACCACCCCCCACCCCCCAGGGTGCCCTGTGGCTCCATTACCAGCTCAGATGGGGCCAAGCTGGAGACACCCCATTCCTCCCTGGCCCACAGGTCAATGTGCTGGCCCTCAGCATCTGCACCCGGGAAGCCTACCAGTCCATGAAGGAGCGGAAGGTGGACGATGGGCACATCATTAACATCAACAGGTGAGGGCGGGTGGCCGATGGGCAGAGTTCAGATCACCACTCATGCTCCAAGCTGTGCAGACTGAGGCAGCTCATTGACCTCTGTTCCAGTTTGCTAATGCTGCCAGACTGCAAAACACCAGAAATGGATCAGCTTTTATAAAGGGGGTTTATTTGGTTACAAAGTTACAGTCTTAAGGCCACAAATTGTCCAAGGTAAGCCATCAACATTTGGGTACCTTCACTGGAAGATGGCCCATGGTGTCCAGAAATCATCTGTTAGCTGGGAAGGCACGTGGCTGATGTCTGCTCCAGAGTTCTGGTTTCAAAATGGCTTTCTCCCAGGACATTCCTCTCTAGGCTGCAGTTCCTCAAAATTGTCACTCTTAGTTGCTTTTGGAGCTTTTTTCCTTGATTAGCTTCTCCGGAGCAAAAGTCTGCTTTCCACGGCCATCTTCAAACTGTTTCATCTGCAGCTCCTCTCTCAGCTCCTGTGCATTCTTCAAAGTGTCTGTCTTGGCTGTAGCAAGCCCGGTCCTTCTGTCTGAGCTTGTATAGTGCTCTAGTAAACTAATCAAGGCCCATTCTGAATGGGCGGGGCCACACCTCCATGGAAAGTATCCAATGAAAGATCTTGCGGAGTTGAGTGATCACATCTCCACGGAAACATCCAATCAAAAGTCTCCAACCCAATCAACACCAATATTTTTCCTGCCCACACAAGACTGCATCAAAGATAATGGCATTTTGGGGGACAAAATACATCCCAACCAGCACAACCTCTTTACACTGAGTTCCCTCAGTGGCAAAATTGGGATTTAATACCCAGTATGAAGGACTACGATGAGGGGGAAGAATAATGTATGTTAAGTGCCAACCCATAGTTGACTGGAATGGGTAGCTCAGCTCAGCCCCTCCCCTTTGCAGCCAAAGCCTGGGTGCTGTCCATTCCTCAGGCCCTGGGATGAACCCCACCTTGTGATTCAAGGAAAGACCGCACATTCTCTGCCTTCACAGAGTCCACAGTCCAAGGGGGGAGACATGGCCCCAGTCGCTGGAGATCTCCCAATAGAACCATTTGGATGGAATTGAAAGATCCATGACCAGGAGACTGGGGTCTGTGGTCAGCATAAGGAGGACTTCTAGGAAGGGGGTGTGGCTTTCAGAAGCTTTTTTAATAAGAGAAGTTAGGTTAGCTCAGTGGACCCTGGGGATGGCCATTAGAGGTCCCCTTCAGAAGGATTCCCTGCTGGCAGAGGGTAGTTGGAGGCTTGATTGGTACTGCAGGAGGCACTGTTGATCTCCCAGGTACCTCACTCCTTCTTTCCCTCTCTCTACCCAGCATGTCTGGCCACCAAGTGGTGCCCCATTCCATGGTCCATTTCTACAGTGCGAGCAAGTACGCTGTCACTGCGCTGACAGAGGGCCTGAGGCAAGAGCTTTGGGAGGCCCAGACCCACATCCGAGCCACGGTGAGGATGTGGCCTGGTTCTGGTGGGGATAGGGGTGGGGGCAGACACCCCACCGGCCCCCACTACAGCCCGGGAAGCTCAAATCCAGGGTGTGCTGCTTACGGTTCCTGGGAGTGGACTGTGTGTAGAACTCCTGGGCTCTGCTGCTATTTCCGTGGCCCTGCTCAGTACTGGAGTTTCCCCAGTTCACTGATCCAGGAGCCGATGACCAGACTTAGACTTTGAGGTGGGAGGGGCTCACCTGAGAGGAACATGGTGGGGTGAGACTAAGGGAAAGCAAGGAATTGTGGGAGACCGGGTGTGTAATGGCTGAAAGCCTGGACTCTGGGCCCTTCCCCCTCAAAGGCCACATGACCTTGGGCAAGTCACTGAACCTCTGCAAGCCTTGGTCTCCTCACTGGCAAAATGGAGATGATGATACCTATCTGGTCATGAGATTTTAGGAGCTACCATTTTGTCAGACATTTACTTAGCATACAGTAAGGGCTTAGTAGATGGTAGGAATCATTGTGATAATTGCTGGTGGTTGCTTTGGAGAAAGGAGGTGGCTGCTGGACACTGGGCAGCCATCACTGTGAAGCTGGGGCCTGTGGATGCCATTGTTTTCTCCCAACCTCCCCGAAGATCTGGCTTCCGGTTGGGGCAGAGATGGAACAAAGCTCAGCCCTTGAGCAGGACCTCTCTATTGTCCCAGTGTATCTCTCCAGGTATGGTGGAGACGGGATTCAGCTTCAAACTCCTTGACAAGGAACCTGAAAAGGCAGCTGCCATCTATGAAAAAATAAAGGTGGGGCCTCCATCTGGGCCCAGAAGCCACTCATTCCCTAGGTGAAGGCAGAGGGGACCCTGGTCTTTGGACCCCCATCCTTCTAGCCAGCCTGTTTCCCCTCCCAGAGGGTTGGAGTGGGAATGCGGGTGCTGGAGAGGCCCTCAATGGTGGGAGGGAACTTGAGGCCATCCTGTTCTTTAACCCGTCCCCCTGGTGCTCTCAGTGTCTCAAACCTGAGGATGTGGCCGAGGCTGTCATCTACGTCCTCAGCACCCCTCCACACGTCCAGGTGAGTCTGGTCTTGACTGTCCACCCACTGAAGGAGCTCAACCATTGTTAAAGGAGGGGAGCAGGGAGGCCTTGGAGGGGCTGGAGAGACTGCCCTGGCTGCTTCAAGCCTTGTACCTTCTGCAGATTGGAGACATTCAGATGACGCCCACGGAGCAGGTGATCTAGTATCCTGCGGGGAGCCCCTCCTTCCCTCCCTACCTCCCCAGCTTGGCTCCTGCCTCAGGATTTTCCATGTTGATATCTCGACTCCTGGATTCCACTTTCCCTCCTCATCCACACCAAGGGCTAGAAAATTTGTTTAAGGTTTTTAACATCATCTGGTCAAACTGTTTCCTCTCCAAGTGTGACAATGGGTTAGGGAAAGGAGGTAGTGTCCCTGTTTGTTTTATCTAACTTGTTCTGGCTCCCTTCTCTGGCTCCTTGGCCTCTGTCTGCTGTCTTCAGTCTCTTCCCTTTGATGTGGGGAAGGGCTGTGGTCAAAAGGACAGCTTTCCCTTATCTTCTTGCACCTCAACCTCTGTCCCTGAGGACTGGGGTGGCAGAGAGAGGTCTTCACCTTTTATCTGAAAGATTTATCCTGTGCTCCAGGCTTCCTTTTAGTGCCCTGCTGTCCCCTGGCGCCTTCTCTTCTTCCTTCCCAGTTCTCCAGCCCAATCTTGGCTTCTTGACACTGGGTGGGGTCATCACTCCTTTCTGACTGGCAGCAGATTTCCAGGCCTGGCTCCCAAGTGGATTTCACTGTGATAATTAAAAAAAAAAAAGTCCCAACCAACCTATCTTGGCCTCAGGAGTGTCTCAATTCTTCCTCTTCTCTGTGATCCAGGATGGTTGTGTCAGAATTTCTTCTAGGTGAGTGCAAAGGTGGGTGGGTTTCAGGCATCACTAGTTGAGTGTGGATTACCTTTAGCTGGGTCTTGAAAAATGGGTAGGAGTTTGCCAGCCAGAAAAGAAAAGGAAAAAACAAAACGAAACAAAAAACAAAAAGGGTGTAAAAGGCTGAGAGGCCCAGAAGAACATGCAAAATTGTGAGAATAATAAAACTTAGTGTAGGAGGCAGATGGGGCTGAACAGGTAGCTCCTGGCTGAATCCGGGGGGTGGGGGGTGGGGGTGTCTGAATGCTGAACAAAGGAGTCTGGCCTTTACCTGTGGGCCAGGGACACCAGTTGGTTTATCAGCAGGGGCGGGACAGGCACGAGTTGTCACTTAGGAAGAGACCAGCGCAAAGTTACTGCTGGGATCCTGCTGACCGGTGATGAGGATCTCAAAAGGCAGTGGGGACGCAGAGGAGGGACTGGATGCAGGAGAGGTTTCTGAGGAAAAGCACAAGCACTTGGTGGGTTGGATGTGGGCAGGGAGGCTCTAAGACCGACTTGAAAGGGAAAAGACAACACATCCCCTTAAGGTGTCTTGCTGGTCTCTGGGTGAATGCGACCCCCCAGCCTCCTGGAACCTAGAAAGGTGCCGAGGCTTTCGCAGCTTCGGCAGTTTGAGGAAGACCGGCGGAGCGCGAGGGTGGAAGACGCGGTGCCTACGGGACAGGAGTGAAAAGACCTTGAGGCGGCTCAACGCGCTCCGCGCACCGCAGTGGGCGGACATCGCCTCTTAGCCCGCCCTGGAGGAGGCGCTGTGATTACGGCTGGGCATGCGCAATGGGTCGCAGAGGAGGAGGCGGGGCCGCGCGAACCCGGAAGTAGAGCGGCCCACGTGGGAGCAAGGGAAAAGACAGATGTGATTCGGCTGTCGGGCTCTGGGCCATCTCAGAGCGAGGAGTCGCAGCTGATCGTTCCTCAGCCTGAGGGGGCGAGTTGGGGGTAGCCGTCGGGGTTCCCTTCACTCTGTGTTGGCTGTAGTGGCCTCTAGGGGACGCAGTAGGGGGCATCGGGTCCCCAGCGCGGCCCGCACCATGGGGATACTGTCGCTCGCCTGGGGCGCGACCTGGTGTTGCTCCGGACGCCTCGTTCGTCATTTCTCCCAAGCGGCGAGGCCCTCGGGGCGTGGGGAGCGGCCCGGCGGGGAGGAGCTAGGCCGCTTGCTTCTGGATGACCTGGCGCCGGTCCCGCGGTCTGCCAAGGGACTGGAGTTCCTGTTTGGCCTGTCCCCGTGTCTCTTAGCTTTGCGGGCCGCTCGCCGTCGTGTGACCCGGCTTCTGCTCCAGGCCAGTAGGGCCGGCCTGCAGGGGGAGAGGGCTGAGCTGCTCCGGGCAGCCGAGGCGCGGGGCATCCCAGTTATACGGCCCCGAAGACAGAAGCTGGACGCCCTGTGCCACCACCAGGTTCACCAGGGTGTCTGCATGGAGGTGACCCCGCTGCGGGCCCAGCCCTGGACTGAGGCCGAGGAGGCGAGTTCAAGCGACGACCCTCAGCAACTATGGCTTGTCCTTGAGGGGCTCCAGGATCCCCGGAATCTTGGGGCCGTGCTGCGCTCCGCTCACTTCCTCGGAGTGGATAAGGTCATCACCAGTCGGAGAAACAGGCATGGATGCCCCTTATTCTCCATGTGCCCCAACTTGGAGGCCCAACCGATGTCCTAAGCACCTGGGTGGTCCCGAGGGCCAGGCCTCCTAACGTCAGAACTCTCAGCCCTAACCCTTGGGAGCGGGGTGGGGGTGGGGGGCAGGGCTCCAGGCTAGGGGAGGGCAGGCCACCAGTCTTATGCGGACTATGGGGAAACTTTGCAGCTGCCCCCTCACCCCAGTAGTGAGCAAGGCCAGCGCGGGATCTATGGAGGTGATGGATGTGTTCTCCACTGATGACCTGGCCAGTTTTATGCAGGTAATGGTGGGGGGAGAGGAGATATGGCAGAAATCATCCCAGCTAGCAGTGATGGGGGGGGGGGGGAGAAGGGTGCATGTTGGTGTTGCTTCCTATGACTTTCTAAATCCCTTTGAGAGGGGAGTAATGCTGGAGTTCTTAAAACCACAAGTGGGACAGTATCCTAGCCTTTTAACGCAGTCCGTTTCCAGGCATTTGCTCCTGCCGCAGTGCCTCATTGCCTACTAAGTAGATCTTCAGTAAATTTCTTTTGTTCAGTTCTGGGGAGCTGGTGAATAGGAGGGCCTGGGGTCCTGGAGTAGGGGGCCATCTTAAAAGCCTCCCATGACTGAGGAGTACTCTATGCTTTCCGCTCTTTATACACCCTCTCCCCACAAAAACAACTCTGGTATCTAGCAAGCCATGCTTCCCTTGTTGGACACTAGGGGGCAGTTTTACCCTGCGTTTGGCAGCCATTCCGTGGTCTGGGTGGTGAGAAATTCCTACTTCAGAGTGGGAAAACTCTAGGATGGGTCTAGAACAGCTCTATCCAATAGAAATATAATAAGAACCACATGTGTAATTGAAAAGTTTCTAGTTGCCACACTGAAAAGTAAAAGATGAAATTAATATTAATAATTCATTTAACCCAGTAACTACATATCCAAAATACTGTCATTTCAACACGTTATCAATTGCATTTTACACACAGCACATCTCAATTTGGACTGGCCACATTTAATAGCAACATGTCATGTAGCCAGTGGCTACCATATTGGACAGCGCATGTCTAGAAGCCGTGCCTGGCTTTACTCCCCTTGTGGAGAGCCCCCTTCACCCCTTCAGAGGAAATCTGGCCCAGCCAAGCCTAGAAGGAGAAGGAGTTCCCTCTCCTCATTTCCAGCCTCAAGCAAGTAGTTCCTGAGGAAACAGCATTCTGCAGAGCACATACTTAAACTCCCACCATCATGTCTGTTCCCATCAGCCTCTGGCCCATTGAGTCCTGTAACTATGGAAGAAATGGAGGTGTCCCAAGCAGAGGCCAACCCTTCTCCTTGTGCCCTGGATGCCGTCCCTTGGTGCCTACTCACAGACACTGCCCCAGCATTTCTATCTCCTACATCATCAGTTTTTCTCTCTACTGGATCACTCTTAGCAGCATGCAAACAAAAACCCTCCACTCTCACTCTCCATTTCACAAGTCATGCTTTGACTTCTACACACAAAGTACGAGTCAAGGTCATCAGTGTCCTCTGTATTGCTACATCAGAAGGCTGGTCCTCAGTCCTCATCAGCAACATTTGGCACAGATAATCACTCTTTCCTCCTTGGAAGATTCTATCTGGTTTCTAAAACACCTCACTCTCCTGGTTTCCCTCCTACCTCATTGTGTCTTCTCCCAGAGTCTTCTTTGGGGATCCTTCCTCAGCTCCCTGATCTCCAAGTGTTAGAGATTTCCAGGTTGCAGGCCTTGGACCTCTTCTCTATTCACTTCCTGTTGGTCTTATCCAGTCTCAAGGCTTTAAATCTATATAGAACCGTCTCTACATAAATGCTTCCCAAAAAGATATCCTAGCCTGGATCTTACTCCTGAACTCCAGATTCACATGTCTAGTTGCCTGCTTGGCAGTTCATTTGTGCTGCCTAATGGACATCTCCAACTTAACCACTTACAAAACTGAGCACCTGTTCCTTCTGTAGGCTTACCCATCTTAACTGATGGCAACCCATTCTTTTAACTGTTTATGCCAAAACCCTTGGCTTTGTCCTTGGTTCATGCTCTCACTCACCATGTCCAACCTGTTAGCAAATCCTTTTGGCTTTACCTTAACATTATTTCCATATTCTCACGATTTCTCACTATCTCCACTGCTACCATCCAGGTCCAAGCCACCAGCATGTCTTGCCTGTATTACAGCAGAAACCTGTTTCTGCTGTTGGCTAGTAGCACAGCAGGCAGAGTGATTCTGCTGAAACATAAATCAAACCATGTCACTTTTCTGCTCAAAACTTTCAAAGCCTTTGCCTCTCTCAGAGTAAAAGCCAGAGTCTGTCCAGTGACCTTCGAGTCCTGCCTTATCTGGCCCTTTGTTTCCTCTTCTGTCTCTCAATGACCCCCTTCAACCTGGCCCCTTTACAGCTCTTCAAATATGCCAGGTTGGCACTCATCTCTGCCTTTGTGCTTGCCGAGCTCTCAGCCTCAAATGTTCTTCCCCCAGATGTCTACATAGTGCTCCCTCATCTCCTTCAGGTCTACACTCAAATGTCACTTGCCAGGGAGGCCTTCCCTGACCACCTTTGCAAGAGACTGGGATTTTGTTCTGTTTTGTTCACTGCCCCATCCTCATGCTCAGAACAGAGCCTGGTGTATTCTAGGTGCTTAATAGCCATTGACTGAATTGAATGGATTAGTGAGTGAATGAATATAGCCTTGGTCAGGGCTCTGATGAAGGTTTGGTGAGATAGAACATGATTTCTTCCTCCTTTCAGGCCAAGGCACAGCAGGGCTGGCTGGTAGCAGGCTCAGTGGGCTGCCCAGGGCCTAAGATGCCCCAGTCCTCCCAGATCCCCATCACTAGCTGCTTGGAGTTTCTCTGGGACCGGCCCACTCTCCTGGTTCTAGGTAAGTGGATGTCCCAAATTCTCTGTGCTAAGTCCTATATCTCCTGAGCACCTGGGTGTCCAGCTAGGGGGGTCCCTAACTTTCTGCCCCCTTGCCCTGCAGGGAATGAGGGCTCTGGACTGTCCCAAGAGGTACAGGCCTCCTGCCAGCTTCTCTTCACCATCCTACCTGGGCGGCAGCTGCCTCCTGGACTTGAGTCCTTGAACGTCTCCGTGGCTGCAGGTGAGTCCACTCCCTCTTCCTTACTGCTCTCGTTCTAACTGCACAGGTGTGGCTTCTCACTTTTCCTAATTACTGGCTATCTCATCCTAAAAATGTTGCTCAGTCTTTTTGTGCCTCAGATGAAAATGGGGAAAATAATACTTCTTCAGGTGGTTATGAGATGAAATGAGGGAGTTCTTGGTACACATCAAGGACTCTGTACATGGCCCTTCCTCTCCTCCTTCTTTCCTCTCTTGCCCTTGTCTCTCTGTCTGTCTGTAGGAATTCTTCTCCACTCCATTTGCAGCCAGAGGAAGGGTTTCCCTGCAGAGGGGGAAAGAGAGCAACTTCTCCAAGACCCAGAAGATCCTTCAGCCACATCTGAAAGGCCCAAAGTCACCCAGGACCCAGGACTGTCTAAGATCAGGGAAAGAGAGGCAAAATGGGGGCTGACTTGGACTGCCCGAGACGTGTGTGCCGGAGGGCAGGGGTTGGGTGCACATACAACCGTGGGCTCAAATGGGGAGTTTAGGGAAGAGAGGCCTTAGCTATGGAAACCAGGAGCTCAGTTTCCTGTTTGGATGTTGTTCTTTCAGTTGGAGGTAAAGCGGGCTCATTTCCAGTGTGGGTGTTGAGGGGAGGTCTAGATATCAGGAGGGACACTGGCAGCCTGGGTCTGGGGGCACTTCTTCCTCTTGAATCAGTTGTATCCTGTGTTGAATGTGGGGTGAGGACATGGAGGGGAGACCAGGGCCCTGTGGAGTTGACAGATCTGGGTGTTAATCGAGGCGAGGCTGGGCCCACTGCATGTCCTTGAGCACACTGCTTCATCTTTATGTGTACCAGGGTCCTTGTCTGCATCAGCCTCCCAGGGCTGTTTGAGGAGCAAATACATCCCTGGGATCCAGTAAGCTCTCAGCAAGCGCGGCCTTCCACCCCATTCCTCCGCTAGGTGGCAGCCTCGCTCTTTGGTCAGCAGCCTCTTGCGGAAGCTTTTCCCAGGCTCCCGGGGAGGCTCCAGGCTGCAGCCCCAGGACTGGAAGGAGAGATCAGACACCTCCCACCCCACCCAGACCTCATGCATCCCTCATGTTTTAGTTTCCTGGCTGCTAAAACAAATACCATACAATGGGTTGGCTTAACAACAGCAATTTTTTGGCTCACAGTTTAGAGGCTAGAAGGTGGGCTTCCTCCGGGGTTGGTATCTTCTGGCCAGCTAGCAAACTTTGGGGCCCCTTGGCTTTCCCCTAACATGGCAGTGCAGAGTGGCGTCTTCTTTCTCTTCCGGGGATTCTGTTGACCTCCAGCTTCTGGCTTCTCCCTCCATCTGACTTTCACTCCACTTACAAAGGACTCCAGTAATCCGGGTTAAAGCCCAGCCTGGGCCACACCTTAACTGAAGTAACACCTTGAAGAGATCTTATTTACAATGCATCTACACCCACCAGGATGCGGACCAGGGCCAAGAACACAATTCAACCCTCCATACCCCACCTCAGTCAGTTCATCTCAGTTGAAGGAACCAAGAGACCAAAGCCCTGGCCTTTGATTCTGTGAGGAGTTGAGGACAGGATGGCTGTTTATTTTATTGTGCAACCCAGACCGACCTGGCACTCCTCCCCAAGGCTCCACAAACACAACAGACACCACCAGCGTGAGTCCTTGAGGGCAGTGATTTTCAACCTCGGCTGCACATTGGAACCACCTGGAAAGCTTTAAAAGGAACTGCCACCAGGGACCCACCCCCAGGGGGTCTGATGTAATTGGTCTGGGGCAACCTGGGCATCAGGATTCTCGAAGCTCTCAGGTGGTTCTAATGTGCAGCCAAGGCTGGCAACCACCAGAGCACTTCTCAGCCTTGGCACTACTGACTTTTGGGGCCAAAGACTTCTTTGTTGTGGTGCATGTGCTGGGCACTGTGGGATGTTTAGCAGCATCCCAGCCTCTATCTACTTGATGCCAGCAGACACCCACCCAGTTGTGGCAACTAAAAATGTCTGCAGACATTGCCAAATGTGGGAACCACTGCTCTAGAGTCTGGATTTGGGAAAGCGCAGCCCTAAGTTCGAATCCTGATTGTCTGTGTGACCTTGGGCAAGTCTCTTACCTGAGCCTCAGTCTCCTTCTCTGTGAAATGGGGATAATCCTCCCTTCCTGGGCCCCTGGAGGGAAGTAGGATACAGTACTTAGTAGATAGCAGCTCCTTTCCTCCATGGAATGGATTTATCTGGAATTCTAATGGCAATGCCAATTTAGAAATTCATTTTAATTTGTATAAGAAGGGCTTAAGATTTCTTTAAAGTCTTACCCCCTCCCCCCGGGGGAAAGAGGGAGAAAGACTGTCACAAACTCCACTGACCACTATCATCTCTGCTGGCACGAAGGAGCCTCAGATTCGCCATCCCTGTGCTCTCCTGGCCAGATCCCAGAGCAATGGTTTGTACCTCGGCTGTACCTTAGGGCCACCAGGGGGAGCGCTTAATACTCCAGCTGTCCAAGGTGCAGGCATCAGGGCCTTTTAAAGCTCCTCAGTTGTCCAGGGGGCAGCCAGGTTCCAGAATCACTGGGAGCCACCTGCTAATGTCCAAGAAGCTGCTTCCAAATCCACTCACACCTGTGGTTTTGGGCTCAAGCCTGAAAGTTTGGGCCTGGGACGACCTATTTCATCTATCCCTGAGGTTCTTCCGAAGATGAAGGTACCGGATCTGGCTTCCTGTCTTCTTAACTAGATGTCTTCTCAGATGCCTCATCCATAAAATGGTGATAATGCTGTTAATACCTGCTCTATCTAACCCTCCCCAATGGGAACATTGTAAAAATAAAATGATAAAATATCAGTAAAAAGTATTCTGTAAATTAAAGGACTGGGCACCGCCGGATTAGATGATACAAACCTTGATGCGAGTATCACGTGCTCCCTCCACTTGGAGGTGCAGATTTGAGCTCTGCTCTCTTGGACCAAGCCCCCGTGGATCCTGGAAGTTGGTGTAAGGGGGTCCCCAGAGACCAGAGCCCCCTCTCCTGCCCACAGACTCCTCCCTATCTCCTCTGCCATGCTGCTCCTCTGCCTTCCGGGTCGCAGTGGTCTGGGACATCTTGAGGGGCCACTCTGCTGGGCTAAGCAGGCCCAGGGTCTAACCCGAGGGGGCCCCTCCCTGCCCACCCCCTGGGCAGCAGGCCTGCCGGGTTCTGGGAAAACAGTTTCACTTGAACCAAAGGGAATTGGGGTGGTAAATTAGCTGCCCCACCACACACACACACACACACACACACACGCACGCACGCACGCGCGCGCGCGTGCCTGGTGGAGCGCCTGATGTATAGCCACTGCTCAGTACTCAGGAGCTGGGGTGGCTGTGGCTGTGGGGCTGGGGCTGGGTGGGGGTCCATTCCCAGTAGGGCATGGCTTCTGTGAAGCCAGAGAGAACGGAGGTGGTGAGTATCATGACCCTGTCCGTTAAGCAGTGCTTGGTTTGTGTTGCAGCTCTGTGACTTGCTAGCAGGGTAAATGTGGACATGTCTCTTAAGTTTCCCAAGCCTTAGTAATCCTCAGCTGTAAAGTGGGGAGAACAATAGGACTTGAGAGGACTGCGGTAAGGGTTAAGTGAAATGATACTTGTAAAGTCCTCAGCTGTTCATTGCAGCACCTGGGAACAAACCAGGAGGTTGAGGCACTGGGCTCTGCTCTGCTACCAACCTGGCCTCAGTTTCCCCATAGGACCCATAAGGTCCCTTTCAGCCGCATCAAGCTGATTTACCCCCAAAGCAGCTGGAGGATGTTGGGGAATGGAAAGGGATGAAATGACTTCCGCAGGCTCGTCTTGTCAGGGCTTCTGGCCAAGAGGGAAAGGGGTCCCAGAAGGATTTGCACTGATTTGGTATTCCCAGAGCAGTTGAATTGTGGCCAACGCCCCCTTCCCGCACCCTCCGGGACTGGAATGTTTTTTGGCAAGAGGCTAAAATGCTACCTACCCAGGCTAGGGTCCTAAACTAGTCCCAATCACCCCCGCCCCTGCAGGGCCAGGCGCTAGGGATCCCCACAGTTTGTAAATGTAATCAACCTCGAGGTCTCTCACTTCCACAGGTGCAATTAGCATGCCCATCTGCTAATCCCTGATTAATGATGTTTACAAACATGGGGCTCCACTCGCAGAGCAGCTCAGCCCCTCCCTCCCAGGGCCAAGAGACAGCATCTTTCCCTTCCACCCCCTTCCTCAAGCCTCCTCAGCCAAAACCCCTCTTGCACCCCCTTCCCCAGGCAGCCCTGGGACCCAACTCTCATTGTACATATGTGCCTGGGACCCAACTCTCCTTGTACATATGCAGGAAGGAGATTCAGAGAGGAAACAGGAAAAACTACCAGGCTTGGTGGTAAGGGTTCTGCTCTTCCTTCTTCTCGGTTCTGGAACTTGGAAGACCCATGCTAGGTGCAAGTGCCCTTTGCACTACCCTAGCCCCAGCCCAGCCACAGGTGTGGACCCTCCCCACCTGTCCCCAGTCAGGGGATCGTCCCCATCCCACCACCTTCCTGCTGAGACTCAGTGGGTCCCTCTCAGGGGAACATGAGAGCACAGACTTCCGAGTCAGACTGACCTGGGTCCAAACACCAGCTTGATTCAGGCCTGCCCCTTAACCTGATTGAGCCTCAGTATCTTCATCTGTAAAATGGAGATAAGTATCATTCCTACCAAATAGGTTGTTTTGAAGATTAAGTGATGGGATTATGAGAAGTTTTGCATGGTGCCTGAACATAGTAGGTGCTCAATAAATGTGAGTTTTTTATTGCAGTGATGATGAAGAAAAGAGGTATTGGAAGCTACAAAAATGCCCAAGGACTTTTCCTCCTTCCCTCACCCCCTCTCTGGGGAGAGGGGGCAGGTCCCAGCTCATTACTGGTGGGGGCTGGGGTGGAGGTGTCAGATTGGAATCACTCCTGGGTCTGTTTACAGCTTCCCTGTTTCATTAACACCTCCCTGGTGGGTCTCAGCTCCTCCTGCTGGGGGAGGTGCTCCGGAAAGTTCTAACTGCCTCCTACCCAGCCCAGAGCTCAGTGCTCCAGAGGCAGTAGAGGGGTTTGTGAGGGGGCAAGGTGGCCCCTGACCAGGAGGCTATCGCTGCCCCTTCCCCACCCCGCCGGGGCCTCGAGGCCTGGCCAGGGGCGGAACATTGGGGGCTGCCCCTTCCTTTACCCTCTGGTCCATCGGTTCCAGTGCTGCCCGTTGCATCCCAACCCAGCCACTTTTCTTTCCTTTTGAACCTGCCGTGACTCGATGTGAACATGGCACGGTCTTGGGTTCTAATCCTGACCCACCCTTTCCTAGCTGGTGGTTTACCCTCTAGGACGTTTAGTAGCTTCTCTGTACTTTAAAAGGGGGTAGCACGGCATCGGGTAAAGCATAAATGCTTGGATAACTGGCAGCCATTGTTGGTACCTTGCAGGCAAAACAACAGCTCTCAGGATTATCTGGGGAGACAGAACCTTGTTTAGCCAACCGGGGTGGGTGGAGGGGCAGTGGGGGCCAGCAACCTGAGGGCCATGAGCCTTTTCAGAGAAGTAGAAAGGGGTGTGGGCTCTGCCCTCAGTTAATTGTCCCAGTTTCTTCCCTGGGTTGGGAAAAGGAGTGGGGCTGGCCATTAAATTAGGGCCAGGAGATTTATACCTCTGGCTTTGCAAAGGCTGCTTCTAAACAAGATCCCTCTCCACCAGGCTCCAAGGATTCTTCTGGCAATGCCGGTCCCTGCCTCTGCCCCGTGCCCTCTGCCCCAGCGTTCCGTTTCAGAAGACGCCCTTCACCGCCACGCTCAACCTGGCCCCTTCTGCTTCCCCCTCCAATCTCTGCAGCCCCCTCTCCCTAGCAGCTTTTTCTTCTGAGGTTTGTGGGTGTCAAAAGGGAGACTCCATGAGAAGTAGAACCTTTCGTGGTTTATCTGCAAACTCAAAAAAAAAAAAAAATTCCATGGGCAGAACCGTTCCCTTTAGAAAGAAGAAAGCAAAGCAGAAGTCAGCGAGCGAGGGAGGCGGCAAGACAGTGGACCTGGCCCCTGCCCCCTGCAACTGAGCGGGCCCTTCAGTGCTTCCCACCCTCTAGCCCACCCCTCCCCACCTCCAGACTTTCCACCCAGGAATTGGCCTCAGTCATCTTTGTGCCTCCATCTCCCAGCACAGGGCCAGGCACATCCGGGGTGTTTAATAAGCATTGAATGAACAGGCAAATGAGAAGTGGGTCCTGAGGTTGGAGATGAATTGCCTTCATCTCCTCTTCCCTGTGTTGGATGGTAAACCCCACACCACCTTTCCTGCCAGCCCTGACCTGCCCCTTCCAGATGGCTTCAGAGGGGGCAGGTCACAAAGTAGCTCCCTGGCCACAGGGAGAGCCATATTGGATTGTTTGCTCCTCTTGATTCTCTGAAAAGGGAGATAATTGAGGGTGAGCAGGGGCCTCTGGGCCTGCCTCCTTGCCCTCCCTGTGTGGAGCCCCGGGTCTCTGCCCCTCATTCTGGTTCTGTTTCCTGACTGCCTGGGCCCCCCCGGGCTGCAGCCAGGTCTCTGGGGCTGTGTCTGCACATCCCTCCTCACCATGCCTGTCCATCTCTCCACCTTCCCCCCGGTTCCCGATACCTGGGGGGCTGATCGATGACAGCCGCTGGTTATTGATCCGGGCAGGCAACCAAGTGTGGCTGCTGGAGGCTGGAATCCACAGTGCCCGGGCCCTGGTGGAGGGGCAGCTGGGGAGCCCGGGGCTGCCAGGGAGGTGGGACTCCCTGCTCGCCCCACGCCGGGACCTGGGGGTTGGAGCCCTTAAAGCTGCAGACCCTAAGGATGGGAGAGGGATGGGGTGCATGCAGAGGGCGTCCGAAGTCAGGAGAAGGTCAAGGCTTAGCTCATGCTGTCATTCAACAAGTATTTATTGAGCACCTGTGTGCCAGGGGGATCTAGCAGCGAGCACGTCAGCAAAGATCCCTGCCCTTGTGGAGTTTATGTTCTAGTAGGAGGATACAGACTATAAACAAAATAAAGAAGTAAAATTGTATAGTATGTTATGCAAAAAATAGAGCAGGGAAAGGGGGTGGGAGCACTGTTATTGGGGGGGACAGTCTTAAATCTGGTAGTTAGAAGAGGCCTCCTTGAAAAGGTGACCTTTAAGCCAAGACCTGAAGAAAGTGAAGGAGTGAGCCATGTGGGTATCTGGGGGAAGAGCCAGGCAGGGAAGAGCAAATTCAGACACCCCTCTGGTGGGGTGGGAGGGTTGCTTGGGGAGCTCCAGGCTCTCAGCAAGGAGGCCAGTGTGGCTGGAGTGAAGGGGGGATGGGAGAATGGGAGGAGGTGAAACATAGAGGGGAGCGGGCCACTGATGATGAGAGCTGCCTGGTCCCAACCCGAGCAGCTCACCCAAGAGGAGCTTTCAGAACACAGTTCCACGCTCTGACCACTGAGTATCACCAACGATGGCAACATGTCCCAAGCATGTCATCTGCTTTGTCAATGACATAATGCTCAGCAGCCCCGTGACTTAGCCGCTATTGTTATCCTGTTGTAAAGATGGGCAGACAGAGGCCCAGAGACACTTGGCAACTTGCCCAAGGTCATACAGCTAGGAAATAGCAGAGCTAGGACACAAATCCCAGTCTGACTCCAAAATCATTGCTTTTAACTACTCCCCTGTGCAGTTAGCAATTCTGCTGACAAAAGGTGGGTGGTGTGAGGATGACTGGAACAGTTGAGGGAATAAAGAGGTATGTAGCCAGGAGAGTGGAAGCCCCGGGCGGTGTGGGTAGGAGAGCAGTGATCATGGTATTTAAATTACAAACAGGCTGTCCTGGGGCAGAGAGATGATGCAGAGGCCAGGATTGGGACCACTGATTTTGCAGGCTCAGGTTGGCTGATGGCAGCACAATGTAACCAGATTCCAGAGTTTGAATGGAGTACCTTATAGGTAGTGAGCTCCCTGTCACTGAAGGTGTGCAAGCACCAGATGACCCCACGGGTAGGGTGTTGCAAGGGGGCTTCAGGCAGAGGATATCACGGTTGGGTGTGGTGAGCTCTGGGATCCGTTCTGTGATTCTGTAAGGAAGGAGGGAGCTCAAAGCTTTGGCAAATGGGGTAGGGTGGGCAAGATTGTAACTAATGGGTGTCTCCTCCTCTGTGCCTGGGTAAGGCTTGTGCTTTGGGGTCTGGCTGTGGAGGAGATTCTCCCGAGTTCCCATCACCCCAGAACCCAAGCCCTGTCCCGCCTGCCCGTGGATTTTAGAGACCTGGGCTGGAAGAGGGGATGGGAAGATGAAGATGTGGGCTCCCTCACCCCTGCTAGGTGCTGCTTGCAGACAGAATGGAGGAAACACAGACTTGAGAGCCTGGTAGGCCTTGGTTCAGCTTTCGCTTCAGCCTCTCAGCAGCTGTGTGGCTTTGGACCATTTTTTTAGCTACTCTGATCCTCCTTTTCCTCATCTGAGCAAGGGTCTGATATCTCTCTAGCAGGATTTTCTGCAGGATGGTGATAGCAGGGGCCTGGGAACTGGGAGGCACTGAGTGAACTGAGGTGATCAGAATTAAGGCCCTGCCAAGTCTTCCCGCTGTCACTGAGCCCGAGCGGGTGGCGTACCTCTACCCCTGGTGACCTCTTCCCACCTGAGGGCAGGGAATCCAGGCTCCTGGGTCCAGAATCCAGATCAGCCTCAGTAGACACCCAGGTGTGCCCAGGGCCCCTCTCTGGGCCTGGCGGGAGGTACTGGATGGCTTCCTGACATCCCATCTGTCAGGCCTTCCGTCTCTGTCTGTCCCTGCTGACCCTGGAGCTTCCTCCCTCTCTGTGGGCCAGGACCCATCCCGGCCCTGCACCCTGTGCACCAGCTCGTCTCCTTGCACGTTGCACCCAGAGATCCCTCACATAACCCCCAGCCCAGCCCATCATGGAGAAAAATCAAATCCCATTAAAGGCCATTGATTTTCTTCCAAATTTGCTGCAAATATACTTGGAGGCTCCTCGGTATTACTGCCTGTTCCACCCTCGGCCCCTCCACTACCTCCATCGCTTCTCCAGGGAAACAGGGATGGTTGGAGCTGGCAGGCAGTGTGGCGGGCGAGGGGGACTGGGGGAACTGACCACCCTCACAGAGGTTGGAGCCCCCCAGCCTGCATGGCAAGACCCCAGATAAGCTGCTGGCTTCCAAGGAGTGAGTACTTCTCTATCTGGCTGCCCCCATCTTCCTGCAGGACTTGGGCAGAGAGGTGTGTGTTTCTGTGTGCATGTGGTTTTGTGTGTCAGTATATGTTTGTGTGTGTGTGTCTGGGTGAGTCTGTGTGACACTGTGCATGTCTGTGTGCAGCTGTGTGTCTGTCTGTCTACAGGTGTCCATGGTACATCTCTATGTGTGTCTTTATCTCTAATTGTGCACATGTCTCAGAGTGTGTGTGCATCTGCGTGAATGCAGGAAGGGGCTTGCAGTTGAACTCTGGATGCTCTGCTGCCCCCAAAACGGCCAGCCTGGGGAAGAGGCTTGACTCAGGACAAACCCAAGTTATGGTTCTTTCCCCAGGAGAGGGGCACAGGCCCCTGTGTCCCTCCCCTCCAACCCCTGCCCTTGGTCATCTTGGAATGGGGCCTGCTGACTTTGCTGGAGTGTTGGATTTGGGGTTTGGGGAGCTCATGGAAAAGTTTCCAAACCTGATGATTGGGTTGGGGGAAGGATAAATTCCTTCCCTGCCCCCGATCTGAAATCAAGTGTCCCCCATTAAAATCATTAGAGTTTAATGGACATATACTGACCTTGTGAGCCTGAAGAGGTGCCCTGAAGGGGGCTATTGTGTGGGGCACTGGCATCTGTCTGGGTCATGTTCCTGGGCTCATGCCAAATATCAAGGTCGGTCTTAATGGGAAAAAGTCACAAACAGCATCCTTTGGCCTTCCCAAGGTGGGGAGGCTTTGCAGCCTGTCTGAAGGCTGAGCCCTTGCCTCTTGCCTCACCTGCCAAGGCCAGAAGTCAGCATAGTGCTGGACTGGCTTTCCAGGCCCCAGGGTGCTGCTGAGGTGCCCCATGCCCCATGGACCAACCTTGACAGGGTCCCCTACAAATTTGGGGGTGGGGTGCCTTCCCTCAGAGAAGCCTCGCTCACCACCTCCCTGCAGGGCGTGTCATGTAAGTTCATGCCTATATGCATGTTCTCCCGTGGCCTCTGCCAGGGAGCTGGAAGCGGCTCTCCGGGTTCCAGAGACAGGTCAGATTTATGGCTCTGGGAGAAATATTTAGGCCTGAGACAGTTTGGTTGTGTTAATTATGGAAATCTAAAGATAATCTATATTTAATGCTGAATTTTGTCAAATTTGCTAAAGAATTAGGGGAGCGTGTGCAAACAGTGACACTTCAATGAAGAACAAGGTGCAATTAAACTCTGAAATTTACAGTGGAATAATTGGAGAGCATGACAAATATAGTTATCAGCAGCAACTAATTAGGGGTCTGCTCTAGGTTTCTGGGCTTGATTAATCTCGCCTGGATGCTAATAAGTTATGTGGGCCAGATGATACAGGTTTGTCACCCCCCTCTCTCCAGAACACTTGGGGGGTGGGGATGTGACCAGCCGGCCTGAGGGAGAGAATGGGGGTGCCACAGCTCCCAGGCTGAGACTCCTTCCTGCCCTCACAGCCCCACAACTAAGGGTGGGGTGAACCCCTTGGGTGGCCCCTGCTCAGGCAGCATCGCTGGTTGGTAAGTTCTTCTTGGTGTCTCACTAGAGGCTTGTTGGGATTGGGGGAGAGAGGATAGGAGGCTGAGTTTTTAGGATCTAGCTGAGCCTCAGTGGGCCAAATTTGTTCCTTTGCTGTCGACACAGCTCAGTCTGACCCCTGCCTCCACTTCCCCCTCAGGTCTTGGGGGGCATCGAGAGACCCCTTGTAAGTTGGATAGCTCCCACATTTCCTCCCCTGGCTCCCTTCACCCCCCCTTTCCCCTCTCAGGCCTCTGCCAATCTTCCTTGCTGCTGACTGTGGCCAAGCCTTGATCCACTGATTAAAGTTTAGGCCAGAGCTGACGCTATCACCAGCGAGCTGGAGCATGTAGGCTACGCAGCTCAGCTCGGGAGCAGCCCACACCCTGGGCCCGGGGCAGGGCCGGCTGAGAAGCTAGAACCACCCCCTCCCTCTCTGTGTCCCTCACCCTCTTCAGATTCTGTCTTCTGTCTCCACTAACCTCTGCCCTGACCCAGTCCCTGCCTCCCTCAGCCTGCTGCCCTCTCTACCCTTGAGGAGCCCACCTTGGGAGGGGCCCCTGTGTGACCAGCCCAGGGGAGGGGCTGACCCCACAAGTACTCTCCCCTCCTGTCCTCCTGGGGTCCTCTGAGGCACATGGAGAGGTCTCTGGGGTCTGGGCAGGACCCATCCTGAGAAGCCCTCCTGCCGTCTCCTGCCTTGGCTCAGTGTCATCTTGCACAGGACAGGGGTCCAGTGGGCAGCCTCGGCTGAGGCTGATGAATCTAAAATGGGAAGTTAGATGAACTGCTCCCCTTTCAGTGTCTCCGGTGCCCCAGATCTCTCAAGGCATGGGCATGTGTGAGCGTGTGTGGTAGGTGGCCATGGCCCCTGGTGGAGCTGGCTGAGAAGACAGCTGGGAGGGGCTCTGGAGGAGACAGGGGCCTCCAGAGTGCCTCTCTGTGGTACCTGGGCCACACTAGTCCTCCGTCTGCAAGGAGGTGAAGTTGCTTCCTTGTAGCCTCAGTTTCTCTTCCTGAAATCAGGGAGAAGCCTTGCAGTCAGACACACCTGGGCTGTATCCTGAACCTGGGGATCTTGGGCTATTCCTAAGGGAAAATTACCTCAGTGCACACCCCCCAGGGTCTCCAGGACCCCAGTGTATGGGGTTCCTCTATCCCCACCTTCTTCCTAGCCCCTTCTACTTTTCCCCTCCATCTTTCAGTGCACTTGCACATTTTTAAATCAATTAAAGTGCCATAACAGGAAGGAGGCTGTGGTGGGAACCAGAGCCCAGAGCTTCACCCGCACCCCCACCTGCCTTCAGGAGGGGAACCTGTTGGGGATGGAATCATGTCCCCCACAAAAGGCATGTTCAGATCCCACGTCCTGGTTCTGTGGGTGTGAACCCATTTGTAAACAGGACCTTTGAAGGTGTTACTAGTTAAGGTGTGCCCAGACTGAATGAGGGCTTGGATCTTAATCCAGTATGCAAGGGAAACTGGCCATGGAAGGAGAAGCCAAGGGGAGCTGCCAGAAGCTGGAAGTCAGTGGGACCCGGAAGAGAAAGGAGAGGTGCTCTCAAATGTCTTGCCATGTGGTGGAAAAGCCAAGGGCCAAGGATCGCCCCCAGCCAGCTCCAGAATGCCACAGTCTTTGGGGAGAAAGCATCACCTTCAGATGCTCAGTTTTGGACTTTTCCTGGCCTCAAAACCGCAAGCCAATAAATTCCTGTCGTTTAAGCCAAGCCAGTGAACAGGGTTTGTTTTAGCAGCCAGGAAGCTAAAACAGTTTTTGGTATCAGAAAGTGGGGGGCTGCTATTGCAGATACCTAGGAATGTGGAAACCAGCTTCGGAACTGGGTAACAGGTAGAGGCTGGAAGAATTGTGAGGGCTCAAAAATGAGGGAGAGCTGTCGAGAAAGTTTGTATCGTCTTGGAGAAAACCTAATTTGTCACAAACAGAGTGTTGGTAGGATGGACATTAAAGGTACTCCTGGTGAGGCCTTAGAGGGAAATGATGAATGTGTCATTGGAAATTGTGAGAAAAGCAATCCTTGTTATAAAGTGGCAGAGAACTTGGTGAAATTGAGTTCTGCTGTTGGATGGAAGGCAGAACTCGTAAGAGATGAACTTGGATAGTTAGCTGAGATTTCCAAGCTAAGTGTACAAGGTGCAGCTTGGTTTCTCCCTGCAGCTTGTAGTGAAATGAGAAGAGAAAGATATGCACTGAGGATTGAACTGTTAAGCATTAGGAAGCCAGCAATGAATAATTTGGAAAATTCTCAGTCCCTCCAGATGGTGTGCTCTGAGACTAGGGACAGAAGTGGCTCTGCCAGGGAACTGAGTCCCCAGAGAACAGGGCTACACATGAGGGTTTAACTGAACAACCCTTTGCTAAAGAGTCAGAGATGTCAGAGGAAGTCAGGATTGGAAATGCAGTTTCTAGGAAGGATCTTTGAAAACCTCTATTGTCTAATGGTTTGGACCTCCTGGAACTGCATGCAAAGGCAGCAAAATTTTTGTAAAATTTGTATGACCAGAAGCATTGCCTGAAAGGGGCAGAGAAAGGATGAACAGAAGGAAGAATGACTTCAAAGGCAGAACCATGGAAGCTGAGGTCTGGACAGAAGACATCTCCTTGGACCAAGAGAGCGAGCCCACCCATGTGTGAGGAAAGGGCAGTTCTGCCTCAGTGTTTGAAAGGAGCAGGTCTTGCACCCCATTGTTCAGGGACAGTGTTGCCACCCCATTGCTTGGAGATGTTAGGGCCTGTGTCCCAGTGTACTCAGATGGCCCAGCAGGCATCCCATGCTCAGACAGTGTACGGTCTACACCCCAGTGTTCGTGGAGAGCATGGCTGCTGCACAGGATGCTTGGAAGGGGAGGGGCTCTGCTCCAGTAGGCCCATGGGACAAAACATCAATCCAGAGATGACTCTCAGATCTTGAAATCTAATAGAGTTTGCCCTACTGGGTTTCAGACTTGTTTGAGACCATGATCCCTGTTTTCCTTCCAATTTCTCCCTTCAGGAATGGGAATCATTATCCTATGCCTGTCCCTCCATTGTATTTTGGAAGCAGACAACTTGTTTTCCAGGTTTCACAGTTTCATTGGAAGGAATTTTTGCCCCAGGTTGTATCATGTCCATAATTGATTTTTTAATTCAATTTTATTGAGATATATTCATATACTATACAGTCATCCAAAGTGTACAATCAATTGTTCACAGTACCGTCATATAGTTGTGCATTCATCACCCCAATCTATTTTTTGAACATTTTCCTTGTACCAGAAAAAGTGAAAATAAGAATAAAAAATAAAAGTAAAAAAGAGCACCCAAATCATCCCCCCCTCCTCCCACCCTATTTTTCATTTAGTTTTTAGTCCTCATTTTTCTACTAATCCATCCATACACTGGATAAAGCGAGAGTGATCCACAAGGCTTTCACAATCACACTGTCACCGCTTGTAAGCTACATTGCTATACAATCGTCTTCAACAGTCAAGGCTACTGGGTTGCAGTTTGATAGTTTCAGGTATTTACTTCTAGCTATTCCAATACACTAAAACCTAAAAAGGTTTATCTATATAGAGCATAAAATGCCCACCAGAGTGTCCTCTCAACTTCATTTGGAATCTCCCAGCCACTGAAACTTTACTTTGTTACATTTCACATCCTCCTTTTCGTCAAGATGATGTTCTCAATCCCACGATGTTGGGTCCAGATTCATTCCTGGGAGTCATATCCCGCTTTGCCTGGGAGATTTACACCCCTGGGTGTCAGATCCCACGGGGGGTGGGGCATAATTGATTTTGATGAGACTTTGTACTTAGCATCGTTACTGAAATGACTTAAGGCTTTTGGCATGTTGTGATGGAATGAACGTATTTTGATGTGGGAAGAACATGTCTTTTTGGGGTCCAGAGGGCAGACTTTTGGCAATTGAGTTATGTTCCCCGCAAAAAGCATGCTCAGGTCCTTTGGGTGTGAGCCCATTTGTAAATAGGACCTTTGAAGATGTTACTAGTTAAGATGCACCTAAACTGAATGAGGGTGGGCCTTAATTCAATGTGGTTGAAGTCCTTACATGCAAGGAAACTGGACATGGAGAGAAGCCACAGGGAGCAGCCAGAAGCTGGAAGTCAACAGGAGCCAGAAGAGAAAGGAGACGAGGCTGCCATGTGCATTAAATAATGGAAAAGCCAAGGGCCAAGGATGGCTGGCAGCTCCAGAATGCCACAGTCACTGGGGAGAATGCATTGCCTTGCTGATGCCTCAATTGTGTACTTTTCCTGGCCTCAGAACCGTGAGCCAATAAATTGCTGTTATTTAAGCCAACCCACTGTATTACATTTGTTTTAGCAGCTAGGAAGCTAAAACAGAACCCACCCAGCTTAGGGTCTGGTGTACAAGGGTGAGAAAAGGGCTTCTCAAAGTCTCCAGCTGGCCCGGGAGCCTCCCAGGTGTTGCTGTTGTTAGTGAGTAACAATGTCTTGGGAAGAGGAGCTTCTGTGGTGGCTGCAATAGCCTTCTTGCCTCCAGTATGTCGCCACTCAAATAATATACCTAAAATGTGAGTCAGAGCATGTCACATCCTTGCTCAGAAACCTTCATTGGCTCCATATTGTCTCCAGGATCAAGTACAGACTTTTTAGCTTCATGGTCAAAGCTGTCCACAATCTGCCCCTATCTAGTTCCCCCTTCCTCTTGGGCCTTTTAAAGTCCCTTTGTGCTACCTCCCAGAACAACGCCCTGTTCCCCAAACACCAGATACCCTATAGACTTTTATTGGAGCAGTGTCCATTGCCTGGAATGCCTTCTCTCCCTCTCACATCCTCTTGTCCACCTCTGGGTGGACCAGCTCAAGTCTCACCACTTCCCAAAGCCTTCCCTGATGCTCTCAGTTACACCTGCCTCCCCTGCCCTCACCTGATTCCCTCGGCTTGCACAAGTAGCCCCTCCACCAGAGGGCAATAGATGCCTCAGGCACAAGCAAAATGGAAATCAGGATTCAATGCATCCCTCCTGGGGCCTGCTTCTCAGCTGTGCTATCTCCTGGACTTCCCACCTGGTGTCCTCATCTCTGGACTTGAGGGCTGGAGGATTTGGGGAATGGTTGTGTTTTGTCCCCTTCTCTGCAGAGCTGAGACCTCTTTTGAGATTAGGGTGAAAATTACCAAACTAGCCTCTTAACATCTGTACACTGCAATAAAGTTTTCCAGTCACCACCGATGTCCTAAGTCCCCAGAACAAGGCTTGGTTGGCCCATTTTACAGATGGGGAAATGTGTCTTGATTATTGCTGTGCCCTGCAGGACCTGTCAAGTCACAGGTGCAGGATACATTGGATAAACTGAGGCTCAAAGAGAGCAACTTGACCGAGGGCATGTAAGTCAAGACTCGAAACCAGACTTCTCTGCTTCCAGGTAAGCCTCTCTTCCTCCACACCAGCTTTTGTAATCACTCAAGACCCTGACCCAATACTTCCCTATCTTTGTCACAGTCCCAGCCTCCAAATCCCCCATGCTGTGTGTCTGTGGACAGGTCACTAGCCCCTCTCAGCCACAGCTTTCTGTAAACACTCAGGCTGTAACCAGTCCCTTTTTTGCATGATTATTATGGGATGAGATGAGATGATGGATGCAGAGCCCCTTTTCCCTGGGATGGACCCCTGTGGATCCAGGCTGGATGTCCTCCAGGGGTTCTTGGACTGCCTCTAGGGGGCTGGGAGGGGGAATACAGACACCCCCAATTCTCACTCAGCTCCTCTCTGGAGGAAGACAAGAGATCTGGGGTTTGCTTCCTCGGGAGCCTGCAGTCTTTGCGGCTGATGGAAGTGACCGGGCTCTGTCGCCATGGCAACGTGGGCCAGCCGCCCGCAGGGCCATTCCCTGTGCCAGCTGCCATTGACCTCACTTAGGATGATTACCTTTTGGCAAATAAAATAATTGTGTTAATAAAGAGCTGCTCGCCCCCTCCTCCCCCACCCCCCTTGGCCTGTTTCCCATCCCCACCTGGGGGAAAGAGAGGCCTCCCCCCACCCAATTTCCCCTGGCCCGTGCTACACCTTACCCTTAAATAAGTTGCTGACTGAGATCCTGACAGCATTTTAATTTTTGCCAAGTCCAACCACTTCCTGTCCTCCTTATCTTGCCTTCTGCCTCCTTGCCCCAGTATCTTTGTTGAAGCTGTACAATTGAGGTACTACTGTTTTTCTTGTCTTCCTTGGACTTATTTTTGACCACCAACCTGACCTTGCAAGCTATCTTAATACTGTTTTCCCCTTTATCAAACCCTTTGCAAGTGGGTCCTCTCTTTAATCTCTAAAACCATTATGCAAATTAGTACCATTTTACAGCTGAGAAAACTGAGGCTCTGAAAGATAAAATGAACATTCTGACAGGGCTAGAAGCCTGGGTTAGTCCAGCCTCTGGCCTGGACAACGGGCCCTCCTGACAGGGTGTGGCCATTCGGGCTGGGAACGGTCTGTTCAGCTGCACATCAAAACCCACTCACCATGGGCTCCCGCCGGAGATGCAAGAGTGTGCCTGGTTCTCGGAGAGACCAAGACGACGTCGGCCACCCGGCATGAGGTGCCCTAGGGGTAGGGTCTGCGATGGGGACTTGGGGGACAAGTGGGACCAGGCCGGCAGCAACAGAGCCTCTGCTAAGTGGCCGGCATTTTGCTGAGTGCTTCACATTTATTATCCCCCGTGTTGCTCACCACAACCCCATTATACAAGATGAGGAAATTAAGGCTCCCAAAGCTTAGGTGAATTTCTCAAGGTCAGACAGCTAGTGCAGAGAGGATTTGCCTGATCTCTGTGCCCATGCTCAGGGCTCTTTTGACTTCATCAGGCTGCCAGCCAGATAAAGAATGGAAAGATGGAGAGAGAGCAAGGCACAGTGTGCAGGCTCCAAAGGCTTCTCCCAGATCTAACCATGCCTTAGCCACCGTTCATTATTCGAGGCTTTTGTTAAAAATGAAGACTTGCCAAGAGGGGTTTCAAAAACTGTGGCCAGTTTAGAAAGTTTATGTTTCACCATTGAACACAAAATAATGCAATGCCATCAGTTTAATTGAAAAATGACTCCAAGCCTTACGAATAATAATGAACGCAGGGCTCTGCGGTTGATGTGCTCCTGGGCGAGGGTAAAGCTTTCAAATTGCAAGGGGACTGTCCTCGGTGGACTCTGGGGTCTCTATGAATGGAGGAGGAATGTCAGCTGGGGTTAACGTCAGAAGTCTAGATTCGAGGCCCTGGGTGAATACGAGTCCCAGGCAAGGGACCCCTCTTTTCCTGCACCCCGCCCCCACCCTGGAGAGGCCATGCTCCTGACAAAGTGAAGGGCCTGGCAGGGCCCGAGAGGGGCGTGGGCACCCATTGGGCACACTAGGTGGCGCTCTGATATTGGTCAATCCTCCGAGCCCTTGGCTGCGCAGTGGCCAGAGGGCAGAGCCGAGTGGCTTTGAGGGGAAGCAGGTCTCACTGGCCCTGACACCCCAGGCTAGCGCTGAGCGCCAGGGACACCGCTCCTCCCACACAGACCAGGTACATGCCGTATCCTGTGAGTCATTCATGGGGAGCCAGGCAGTGGGGGTTGACACAGTTGTGCTGGGAGGAACAGTAAGACCAGAAGGCTGGGTGGGGGCTGGAGGTGGAGGTGAGAGTGGGGTGACCCTGAATGGGGTGAGGGCATGGGGAAGGCTGTCCTCTCACTGACCCCTGAAGCTCAGGGTTCTAAACCCGGGACCCAGCTGGAGGCAATGCAAGTGAGCTGGGTGTAGGGAGGCAGGAATCGGTGCCCTTTGTCCTACTTTACCTGATGCCCGAGGACCCAGGGGCAGGTAAGAGGCTCACGGGGTTTACCTGTAATGCCCTCAGCTATTGTGATTAAAGGAGGCCTTGGAGGGTGTTGGAGAGGGGATAGCCTTGCTGTGAGGGCAAACCCAGGCACAGGACTCAAAGGCCCTGGATTCACAGTTGGGCTGTGTCCTAGCCCCAAGATCTTCCTCTTTGTACTTTGTGAAACAGGGATAACAATAACGCCTCTCCCAGTTGTAGGGAAGCATACGTGGGGTCGTGCACATGAAGGCACTCAGCATGCCAGACATGGCCAATCCTGTTCTGTGAGTTTGCAGAAATGGCATCTTGCATCTCCTCCAGGGTGAGTACTCAGTGCTGCTAAAACTGATAAACGCCTGGAGATGGAGGCAGCTGGAATTGGCATCATTCCAAAGAAGGCTCCAAAACCTCTCCCTGTAAGGAACAATCCTGCCCTCAGATTTTAGCATTTTCCCCCATTTAAAAACACATGCCTGTGCTGACTCTCCCCTCACAGGCCCCTCTTTATGTGTCTGGGACTGTGTGGCATTTGGAGAGAAAGCATCTCCTTGGGGGAGAGGGAAGGAAAGGGGAAGACTTGCCCTGGGCCTCTTTCCCATAGTCTGCTTGCATACTTCCCTCATATCTGATACAGTTGGGGAAACTGAGGCAAACTGGGAGCCATGGGGACAGACCACAAATCCCTGAATGCTGGCAGGTGTGGGGAGTGGAGTGGTGAAATGACTTTCCAGCCCCCTTAGAGGGACTGATACCTGAACACCTGGAGGAGAGGTGTTGGATGGTTGGCTGGAGACCTGGAAGGACTTTGAAGAGAGAAGGGCAGGAAAGGTCTGGAAGCAGTAAGCTAGGAAAGGGGTAGTGGGGGCAGCCTTATTTATTCGAAAAACATTCTACAAATGTTTATTGAGCACGTAATGTGGGCCAGGCACTGTTTCAGATGTTGGGGGTTCAGGGGGGCCTAGAACCTGCCCTCGGGGAGATTCCATGAAGTCAGGCTGCTTGGGGCTTGGCTCCACGTGGCTTCTGCAAGTCACCTAACCTCGCCAAGTCCCTGTGTCCTCATCTGTGCAGGGGGAATAATAAAAATGACTCCCTTGTGGGACTGTTGTGAATGTTAGATGCCTGGAAGTTGCTTAGCACAGGGCCTGGCATTTAATAAACGTGAATGGCTGTGGGTTTGGGCACTGTTATTATGACCACTAGCCTGAATCTGTGATTCCAAAAGTGTGTCCTTGAGCAGATCATTCCCCTTCCTTGAACCTTGAATTCCTCACCTGAGAAATGGGTTCATAACACCTATGCTGCCCACCTCCAGGGGATCTTACTGTGGGGCTTAAAACCAGTTGAGATGGTGCATTGGAAAGGTCCTAGTCAATGACACCATATGCAGAGAGGAAAGGTCCATTTGAGTTGTTTGGGGTGGTATATGCATGTGTGTGTACGTCAAAGACACCAGCATTTTTGCTCCATCCTCCCTGCAGGTCTCCTGAGCTCAGGTAGGTTGTCAGATGGACCTGGGGTACCCTGGGCAGTTCATGTCAGGATGTCTGTTCCCAAAACCCTGGGGCTGGGATTGAGGCTCTGGTGGAAGTGTGGCGATGAGGGCCAGACTGAGAATTGCAGCATTTGTGCAAAGGCCTAAGAGAAGTCAAGAAATAAATCTCCGCGGTTGAGATGGGAAGCAGACACCCCCACCCCCGCTCCTGCCTCTGGGCTGGGAGCTGGGCAGGGCTGTCTGCAGAGGTCAGGGGTCCTCTCTCCCCTCTATAAGCATTTTCTTCCCCATGTATCTCCTCACAGACCCTTCCCCCTCCAGGCCTAATTCCTGCTGCCAAGCTATAGAACAGCCAGGGAAAAACAACACCATCAGGCTCTATCCCCGAGGTTTTCTGAGGTCTGGGCGTCCCGGCTGCTTGCCCTGATGGGAAGGTGCCTGCTCACCTCCTTTAGTGCTATTAGTGCCTGGGACCCCCCACCGCCCGCCTGCCTAACCAGCCAGCTGAGTGGTGGAGCCAGGCGGGTTCAGTTGGAAACAGGGCTGAAGAAAAGAACCCGGAGGATTGGGATTGGTGGCAGTGGCAGCCATTTACTCATTTCTAACCTCACTCTCCTCAGGAAAGAAGCTGTAGGAGGCATGGGCTGGAGGAGAAAGAGCCTGGCAGGGGGGTCGGCCAGCCTGGGTTCAAATTCTTTCTTAACTGGGGAATGTCCCAGGTTTTAACAGGTCCTTCCTAGCAGGGTGTGCAACTTTCATGGGCAAACCTGTGTAAGAGGCCTCAGACCATGAGTCCAAACCTCGACTCTAGGATCAGTTCACTGGAATTTGGATAATTAAAAAAAATTATTAAAGCAGTTGTAGGTTTACAGAAAAATCATGCAGAAAGTACAGAGTTTCTCTATACCCCCTCTCTCACACATAGTGTTTCCTATTATTAACATTTGCGTTAGTATGGTAATGTTGTTACAATTGATGAAACAATATTATTATAATTATGCTATTAATTTTAGCCCATTGTGGATTTGGGCAATTTTGTGGCCTCCTGTCACCCCACCCCAGCTGCTTTTCTCAGCTCATGGGGCATGAGCAAGACACAGTTCCTGTCCTCGGGGAGGTTGCCTTCGGGTTAGGGGATAGGGTGTGAGCAGGCAGCCCTGCAGTGTATTTCCTTCCCAGGATAGCAGAGAAGGTAAAGAGCCGGGAGAGTCTAAGAAGGGGCGGTATTAAGCTGGGTGTCTCTGGATGGCTCAGACTTACGTGTGGTGGAGGGAAAGGGGGTGCTTGGTAGAAGGCATGGCACAGGCAAGTCCTCCAGGTGGGAAAGCTGGGACACAGCCAAGAAGCTGCAAATAGGGCTGCTTTCCTAGGGCAAAGGGCAAGTGAGAGAAAACCAGAAGGGCATTGTCACAAATTCCTGGATTACGAAAACAAAAGTGCCATTTATTGGGAAGAGAATAGGAGGCTGAACTATTCAGATAATTACAAAAATGCTCTTTCAAATCCCTGGATTTGCTCAGCTTCCTCAAGATGGCCAAAGCCTTTTCCCTGCCTCTTCAGGCAAATGTCCTCTCCCCCTCTCCCTCAGCTGATCAAGGCTGTCTTCCCCACCCCATCCCACTCCTTGAAGAGAGAAGGTGGTGTTGGAGGGAGAGGGGTGGGGGAGTGGTGGTCCCAAACTGTCCTCAGATAATAGCCTTGTCTGGGAGGTGGCGGGGCCATGTTTGTTTGTCCCGGCCCGCGGGACGTTCAACGGAGGCTCCGAGTCCTGTGAGGGAGGAATGGTATGGGACAAGAGACACGAGGAATGACAGCAAGACAGGTTTCTGATCAAGCTGCGAAACTTTATTGAAGAGGCAGAGCATATATACTCTAGGAGAAGGGGAAGTGGCTAGCAAGGGCTCGTGGCGGTCTAGGATTGGTGGCTGCTGTTGCTAGGGCGGATGGCAGATGTAGGGTTAGCATTTTTGGCGCGAACTAGCACTTTTGGCGCGAACTACTTCCGTAAAGAAGGCTGAGGGTAACTTAAGCTATTGTTGTATCAGCCCTGGCGGCCATGTTGCACATCTCCGGCATAGCTGAAGGTGGGCTTCATGCATGCTACCTTAATCGCCCTCTACATTTCCTCATCAGGTCTTTGAAAGGGTCCTGTTCTCTGCCTGAAATATTCATGTGACGTCCCCACTAACCACAGCTCTGGACTCTTCCCCCGTTTTCAAATGCATACCCAAGGAAGGAGCTGGTGTTTGGGCAGCAGTGATGGGGAGACGAGGCAGAGGGAGTGGAGAGGAGCCAGAGAGGGGGGGAGAAGGAGCAGATGGGGGAGGAAGAGGAGGGGAGAGCAGGAGAGGGAGAGGAGCACAGGGAGAAAGAGGGGGAGGGAGAGGGAGGAGCCGGCCTGCTTGTCAAAAGCTGTGGGTTTACTTTATTTTTCTTGTTCCTGGAGCAGGCTGGCAGAGCCGGTCGCTAACTGGCAGCTGGCAGGGGAGGCGAGAGCAGGGCTAAAGAGGAGGTGCTTTGGGTCTGTCTCTCTCCCCGGTTTCTGACTTGGTCTCTCTTATTTCTCCTTGGGCTCCACTATGCTCCCCCTGAGAGTGGGAGTGATTTTAGTCCCTTTTTGTTTTAGATCAGGCTTGGGGTTTCTCTCACCCATTTACTGACAGGTGGCTTTGGTCCTGTTTTGGGGGGCTGGGGAGGATGGAGAACCCACCCCCCAATCTTCCAGAGCCCAGCCACTAACCGAAGTCTCCATAGAGGCTGAGAACTGAGAGAAGCTTCACGGCTCCAGCAGTCCTCCTCCCAAACCATTTCCTGTCTGTTTTCTTATATGAACTTACTCTGAAAAGAACCTAAAGAACCTTAATTTCTAAATGTCCACATTCTGATCCACTCTTTCTGGATTTTGACTGCCTTCAGGAGCATTTTTGTTACCGAGTCCCTGACAGGTTGTGAGCACTGTGTAACAGCGTCCACATCTGTGACTAAGTTAACCACCCCCTCATCCCCCACGTGCTGGAAATGAGGGTGTTGGTGTTGTTTCACAAGTGGAAGGACTGAGGCTTATTAATGGCAGAGACTGGATTTGAACCCAGCTCTTCCCGCACTGGTGCAGGGCTCTCTCCCCAGGGCTGTGTGCTCAGGTGTGCCTGCCCTGCCTCTGGGTTTCCTGCGTTCACCTGTCTTTGGCTCATGCAGACATTTTCAGGGTGGCAGAGCCCTCTGTCTTGTCGTTTTAGTGGCCACATGATGTTCCACCATGTTGATGGATCGTCACTGGTTTGGTCACTCCCTCATGGTTGGATATGCGAGAGGTGCCTAATTTCTTGCTGTAATAAACGCAACTGCTGTGAGTATTTTTGTACAAATTTCTTTCACTGTCCTCTTCATCACCAGTATGTTCCATGAGTAGGTCTGGGAGGAGAACCCAGGGCTCTGCCTCTCAGCTGGGAAACAGGGGCTGGTCAGTCTCTGGTTTCTTGGCCCAGAGAATGATCAGTGGAAGAGGAAGGCAGCCACCTCTTGGGGCTGACTTGGGTTCACTTTCAGCCAGCTCTCCTTTAGGGCCAGCATATTAAAGCACTTGTCAATCTTTTGTGTACACATGCAGCAAAATCTCAACCACCTAACTGGCTCATCTCAGCCATCTTTGGCTCATCTCAGAGCCACCAAAGCCACCACCACCACCACCGCCACCACAAAAAACCAAGGGCTGCAGTGACCCAGGGTATAAATCAGCATCAAACAGTAGCCAGGAAATTTAACAGCCACATGGCGAATGTTGTCATCAGCTGGCTTAGCACAGCCCTGCTAATGCATTTCCCAAAACAGATAACAAGGTTCAGAGACTGAACATGGTTAAAATGGACAAACCACAGACTGAACTTCAGCCATAACACATCTGTTTGGTGTACAGCAAACATTTTAGGAACAAAGTGGGTGATTTGAGAAAATGATCAACTAAAGGAAGAGGCCATGATTTCAGTTCAAGCAGAAGAGAGCTTGGTGGGTAAAGTGGTGAATGGGGTTGCAAACAGCAATGGCCCCTTGGGGGTGTGAGGCTGTGAGGAGCTGGCAAAGAAGGAGGCGCAGGGCACCAGCCACTGGGGGTGGGGGAGTGTGAGGAAGGGGCAGACTCTCCCGATCCAGGGGGACCAAGGCACAGAGAAGCAAGGGACGGGTGTGGGGTCAGGATTGGACTCCCATGGAGTTCAAGCATCTGAGCCAAGCTGCCTCCTGGTTTTGCAAAGCATGGATATTAATAAGAGTGATTAGTAATCCTGACGTGTGAATAATAACGGGATGGTTAATTGTGCTAGTTATGATGAACAGCAGTCCCTAGGGGAGGGTGGGGGAGTTGCCCCCCCTCACATATGAACTGTTCTTGGCTGTTACTTACCAGACGGCAGAGCCAGCAGGCTAGGGGTTAGCAGTATATATATATTTAATTATAATTAAACCCAATAAGGCAGAATATTAAAATGCATTGATAATTTCCCCTTATAAAATTATAAAAGGACACATGTTCACAGCAGAATATCTGGAAAATACAGAAATACATAAGGAAAAAAAACAAAAAACCACTGTAAACATTTTGTTGTATATCCTTCTAGTCTTTTCTTCCATGCATATATAAATATAGCCCCAAACTGTATTTAAAAAAAAAAAGATAATTGGGATTATAGTCTACATGTTATTTGGTTAATATTAAAAAAAAAAAAAAAAAAAACTACAAATACTTCACATGCGCTTCTCCACGGCCTTAAATAGTGTTTGGGAATATGATTTAGTAATGAGGTAAACATTATTTTTAGGGGTGCGGACTGTTAGAAGAGAAGCCCATTCTTTTCCTGTCTTTTCCAGTTGGAGAGGCTAGGGGTCTTCAGGATCATGGGGGGCGGTGCAGGGGGTGCGGTGAGCCCCTGTGGATCAGGAAGTGGGGCAAGGAAGGGGGCAGGGCTGCTTCAGAACCTGAGCTTGATGAAGAAAGTGGTTTCTGAAAACTTACAATTTTTTTTCTTCTCATACTTTGTTGAGTGTAGGCAGCAGCCAGAATCCTTTACTGGAAACAACTATAATCCAATGCCAGTGTTAGAACATGATCCTGGAGGCATCTCTGAGCCCTTCTGAGCCTCAGTTTCCCCAAGTGTTATGTAGAGGAAATATTCTCCACTTCTTGCCCACCTCCCAGAGGGATGCCACCAAGGACTGAAATCCAAGCCCACTTCCAGACCTTAAAAACATCGACCCTGAGAGCCTATCAGTTGGAAAGAGACAGCGAACCTCAGGGTTATGGAGGGGGGAGGAGGTGAGACGGGCTTTCCCACCGGCTGCCTGTGTGACTGAGGGAGGCCCATCTTCTCTTTGGACCTTATTTTCCTCATGTGTAAATGGCAGAGCTGCACTAGGCAGTCTCTGAGCATCCTTAGAGCTCCTGGCCCTGGGCTCCGACTTCCTCTGATAGGCAAGCTGGGCCCTGCCATGAGCCTTCTGGACACCTGGCTGTTGCCAGGCTGAAAGGGGGTCAGTAAGGGTGCTGCCCATATTTGGGGAAGAGGTTACAGCTGGAGCCCCAGACTCTCTGCCCCATGGCTGGCCGCTCTGGAGGGCTCATCTTCGGGTTTGGAGGAGATGAGGGACTGAGTGTTGTTTCACCCTTCCTGAAAATGGGAAAGAAATCACATGACAGGGAACATGGGCCAGTTCCCAGGGGCCTCATCACCAACACCAAGAAGCCTCAGATCTGCAAGTCAGTCCATGGACTGGCGGCAGGGGCACCATAGGACTCAGGCACATGCATGTTTTCACTTTGTTAGCATTGTAAGCAATTTTCATTCATTCATTCATTCATCCACTTGAGTACTGAGAATTACCCATAATCTATTCTATGAAGAGCAGTTTCACTACCTACTAGCTATGTGACCTTGGTCAAGGTGCTTCACCTCTCTGTTCTTGATGTCTTCCTCTGTAAAATGGGACTATTATAATGGTACCTATTTCAAAGTGCCAATGTGAGGAATAAAATGAAATAGTAAATGCGAGTGCTTAGAACTGTGCCTGGGACATAGTAAGTGCTCAGTAACTATTAGCTATCGTCATATCATCATCATCTTCATCACTGCCGCCATCAGCATCACTGCCACTATCCCTATTGTGTGCGAGGCCCCACGGGTAAAGACGTGACTAAGATGACTAAGACATGGTTCTTGCTCTGAGCGAGTGCAAATTCGGCTGCAGTAAGCCCTGGGGTCAGGACAGTGTGTTCTGGGGCCTCCCTCTGGATGAGTAGGGCTATGACAGGCAGACCCTCCCACCTCCACCCGTGCCCACTCCCAGCTGTTGCTCCCCGCAAGACCCAGCCCAGTGTGCAGCCTGGTTCAGTCCTTAAAAAGCCAGGCCAGCCCCTCCCCCCAGCTCTCTCTCCACTGCGGCAGCACGCAGGCTGCTTGGAGAGGTGACAAAAAATTAAAATTAAAGCTAAATTAAAAAGAAGACTCCCATTTCCTCTCCCCATCACACTTTCTACCTTAATTTTATCGCATCTTCCTTCTCATTTTATTGACTTTTAGAAGCATTGCCACAAGATTTAGTGTGCAGCATGAGGGGAGGTAATAAATGTGGCGTTCCTTTTGCCTCCAATAAATGCTGCCAGGGGGTGGGGGCAGGTGGGGAAGAAGTGGGTGTGGGGCTCCTGGGAGGGGGGAAGCTCCAGGATCAAAGAGGTGGGGAGACACCCCCCAAGGTGGGGGGTGGGGGCTATTGGCTTTTCTCTCCTCCCCTGGCCCGTTTCCTGGTTTCCTGGTGACAGAGAGAAAGAGAACCATTTCCACCCGTGCTGATCAGGCCAGCAAACAGAAATCAGATGTTACACCCTCCCTGCTCCAGCTTTAAAAACAACAATTGAGAACCCCTCCTCCCCCTCCCCCAAACTCCACCTGTATTTCCTGGGAGGAAGATTCCCACCCACCAAACAGATCTTTATTTAATTTTATTTTATTTCATGCTCTGTTGGTGTAAGGCATTTTTTTCTCTCCTTTCCCCACCCTCCCTCCTCTCTTCCTCTATTTATTTTTTGCTGTGCCCCCTCCCCAATCTCTAATATCATTTTCACCCACCCACAGCGACACTGTGTGTTTGTAATTTTCTTCTGACCCTAATGGCTCCAGTTTCCCCTCAGTATTTAAGCGGAACAAGACAGAGGTAAGTGGCAAATAAACAGCCGTTCCTATTTATGCTGCCAATTTCGGTTGATGGTGGAGAGGCTGCTTGGAAATTAACTCTGCTGCTGTCTGATACAGAGGAATGTTTGCTAAAGGCAGAGAGGAGACGGTACCCTGCTGCCCGTTACATTCTCCTGCTTACACTGGCCGGTGGAATGGAGATGGGTGGGTGGGTGGGTGGGGAGAGCTGGTGCCCAAAGTGTTTTTTCTTGTTTTTGTTTTTTAAAATTTTTAGTAGGCCCCTCCCCTCTTCTTGGCCTTTCACCAAGCCCAGCAGCCTCAGCGTCACCAGGGAACGTGTTAGAAATTCAAATTCTCCAGCCACTCTCCAGATTTACTGAATCAGAAACTCTGGGGGTAGGATCCAGTGATCTAGGCTTTTTCAAAACAACTTTATTGAGGTATAATTTATATACCATAACTCCACCCGTTTTAATGGTTTTTAGTACATTTATCCAGTTGTGCAACCATCACCACAATCAAGTTAAGGACATTTATATCACCCCAAAACGATCCCTGGTGTCTTTTTACTGTTAATCCCTCCAGACCTCCCAGCCCCAGGCAACGACTGTCTCTATAGATTTGCCTTTTCTGGACTTTTTCAGTCTAGCTTCTTTTACCCAGCATCCTGTTTTGTTTTAAACAGCTTTGTTGAGATATGATTCACATACTATACAATTTACCCATTTGAAGTGTACAATTCAACAGCTTTCAGTATATTCACAGAGTTGTGCATCACAATCAACACTAGAACATTTTCATTACTCCAAAAAGAAACCCCACACTCCTTAGCCATCACCCTTCTTTCTCCCGTGCCCCAGCTCTAGGCAACCACCAATCTACTTTCTATCTCTATAGATTTGCCTATTCTGTTCATGTCACATAAACGGAATCATACAATATGTAGTCCTTCGTGACTGGCTTCTCTCACTTACCATAATGTTTTCGTGGTTCCTCCATGTTGTAGCGATGTATCAGTAGTTCAGACCTTTTTATTGCTGAATAATACTCTATTGTATGGATATACTACTTTTTGTTCACCTGTTCACCGCTTGATGGATATTTGGGTAGTTTCAACTTCTTGGCTATTTTAAATAATGCTGCTATGGAAATTCGTGTTCAAGGCTTTGTACTGACATAAGAAATCTGTGTTTGGATCTGATGACAATAAATTTAAAACTCACTCTCTACACCCCCCCCCCCAGCTCCCTTCCAGATCTTTCCTTCACTCTCCCATCTTCCCATATCCACTCCCTTCTAGTCTCTTCTTTCTCTCCTCCCTTTAATAAACTTCACGCAGCACCCACTGTGTGTGCCAGGTCCAGGTTGGGGTGGGCACAGGGCTGATGCCTCCCAACCCCACGCCCCGCTGCCTCAGACTCCACCTCAGTCGCTGGCTTAGAAATGCCTGCCTCAGGCCCCAGTTCTGTCCATCCACCCAGACTCTCCCTTTCACAAGCTCCCCAGATAAATCAGGCAGGCGTGCTGGCCCTGCGGCTTTGGGGTCTCACATTTGCTCGCGGGTGACTTTGGATGGTCCCTTAACTTTTCGGGGCCTCAGTTTTCTCAGCTGGTAGAGGGGGTGTGGCCTTCAGGGATACTCGGCGGGCCCTTGGGCGATGTGTAGCAAGTGCGCACCATCAGACCCACCCGATGTGCGGTTCTGCTCCTGCACTGTCGCTCCCTCCAGAGACCTCCCCCTCTTCCCAGCTCTCCTCTCCCTCGCTCCCCTCTCCACTGAGGCAGTTCCGTGCACCGAGGAGCTCACCCGCCGACTTTAAATCCCTCCCGCGTCTACGTCTCACCCTGTCACCTGCCCCTCTTCCTTGGCTCCGGGTCCCGGCTGCCCTCCCTGGAACTCACAACTAGCCCTTCCCCTCGCACCCTGCCTCCAACACTGTGCCCTCCCCAAACTGCGCCTCCCTGGGTTTCTTCTCTTCCCGGGAGCCGGGCCGGGCCTGGGCGCCTCCGCGGAAACCTTTCAAAGTACAAGGTCTTTTGGAGCCACCGTGCCAACCGCGTCCCAGCCTGGGATGGGGCCTGTGAACACCCACTCCCCGGCGTTCCCGGAGCGCTCGCTAGAAGCGCGAAGGTGGGAGTGCCCGGCTGTCCGCCTGGTGTGAAACGAGCCCGCGTCCCGCCCGCGGGGGCCGATGTCCCTTCGCTGTCCCTCCGCACGCGCTCAGACTTCATCAGTGCGCTCGGCTGCCCGGAGTCTTGGCCTTCGCTCTTCTCCCGGGTCCCTTTCTCTCCCCCCTCTCCCCCCTCTCCCTCCCTCTCTCCAACCGCTCCTTCCCTCCCCAGCTCCTCCTCTCCCCGCCCAGCGCCGGGACTCCCTTTCCCGCCGCGAGGGGGACGCTCTGGTCCGCAGCGCCCTCCCCGCCAGCCCCGCATTAAAGCTCCTCATTAGTGTGTTTGTTTTTATTGGACGCACAATAACCATAATGGGCGCTGGGCGAACTCTCTAATTACTGCTATGAATATTCATAGCGCGGGGGGGGCGGGTGGTGGTGGTGGTGGTGGTGGTGGTCTCGGTTAGGGGAAGTCCGGGGGAGAACAGGACTGGGAGCGGGGGCGCTGGTCCCGGGTGACCCGGGGCGCAGCGCCGGCTTCTTGGATCTCCGAGCCGGGAGGATGAGTGGGGTCGCTGCTCCTGCCCAGATAAAGCATTCCCCGGAATCCACAAATCCAGCCAAAACTTCCCTCCTGTGCTGGTTCCTTTTTCCTTTTCCTTTCCCCTTGGCTGCTTGGCAAAGTATGTGGTCGGTGATTTGGGATCTGGAGATGGCGCCCCTGCTCGGCTCGGACCCCACAGGGCTTCCCACTTCCCAGCCCCGCTCCGGGCGTCCGCGTGGATCTTTCCTGGCTCTCTCGGGCTCCTTCCGGCTTTCTCTCTTGGTTTCTGTTATCTTTCCCTGTCTCGCTCTTTCTGACTTCCCATCCCTCTCTGCCACGGGAAGTTCATGTTACACAAACTCCTGGCGGGGACAACGGGTTTGGGTGCCATAAAGGGGAGCGTGGTGCCTTGTGAATTAAGAGATTTAGTCACTTATGGAATGACTTTATTTTATAGCGGCTCCCTCCCCGACTGAGTGATGTTGCATGCATTGGTTGTATTTATAACTTAATAGCTTTCTCAATTTTATTATACTTTTTATGATACTTGTGGCTTTATGGGACTTCATAATTTTTCTCAGATTCATTAAATTCCGCTGAGGGTGGAGCTAATGACGGGAGTAGGTACAGGGTTCCAAGATGGCAGGTTAGCAGGTGGAGTACCGTCCTCCCCCCCCACCCCATCCCCTTCAGGCCTGGGCCTTTTCCTGACCGGTGGGAAGGGAAGGTGATGGGTTTCTGGGGTGATCTTGGCTTAGTTTTGTCATTTGTGGCATGGGATTTCTAGGAGAACCTGCCTGAAAGCCTGGCTGCAGACATCCCACCCTTGGTTCTGTGTAGAGTCTGATCTGGGCTTGTCCTGGGCCCTCACGCTGACTTCTCGCATTCTTTCCAGCACTAAGTCCTAGAACCAGAGCTGCTTCCACATCACTGAGTCCGACCTCATCATTTTACAGATGGGGAAACTGATGCTCAGAGAGGGGCCATTACAGATTTAGGGACAGGCAGACCTACTTCTCCTTACTACCAGTCTAGGCCTCTTTCTACTGCTTTCTGCTGACTCCCAGTAGCTTCGTACCCTCTAGCTTTGCCCCAATTTCTCTCCTGCCCCCAAATTTTACATGATGTTATGAGCCTCAGAGAGAGATTATAATCATAAAAGTTCACATTTATTTATAGAGCACATGTGTTTTGCCCTTAATTGATTTACAACAGCACTGTTAGAGTAGCTACTAGTATTTATTTCCATTTTTTAGATGAGGAAACCGAGGCAGGAAGTGATTAAGTCATTTGGTCAGCATTGCCCAGCTGATAAGCAGCAGCACTGGTGTAGAGAGACTCAAAGCTTCTGAACCTTGCAGAGGCCACATCTATATAGTCAAAACTAAGTGGATTATTTGCAAATTGTGCCAAGGACTTCTCTCTCTCTTTGTATTGGGAGGAGGTGGGTAGGAAGAGCAAATCACACAAAGGATAAACCAATCAGAGCAGGGGCTCTTAATTCCAGAGCTATGATCTGTGTTGAGAGAGGGGGTAGGAGGGTAGAGAAAGAGGGCGGTCAGCTCTGGATGGAGAGGAGAGTGGGTGCCAGTGCCCTCTGATAGCGTCTTTGTCACCCTTGGGACATCTGGCAACTAAGAGGGTTGCTGCTACTGTTGTTGGGTGGATGACTTTAATCAAGTGCTATTCCCCTGCCCTGCTCAGAGCCTCCCAAGTGCCTGAGAAAATTCTAAGCCCCTTCTATTTCTGAGGCCCCCATGAAGAAATATCCAAACAGGGTTGCAAAAGTGTCATCTGATTTACATTCCACAAGTTTACCCTTTTAACCCACAAAAGACAATGCATGTGATTGTGCTGCTCACAACATCATTTCAAGACTTAGGGAATTATGAATGTAAGATAAACTCCCCAAGGGCAGGTTTTCTTTTCCCTCATTTTGTTCACTGCTGTAGCTCTGGCACCTAGAGCGGAGGTTGCTTGGCCCACAGTAGTTAGTGCTCCATACATCTTTGCTACTTGATGAGTGAATAGTGCCTTCCAGTGTCGCCCAAGTGAGAGTCAAGTTTAAAGCTGAGGAGAAACACCTTGTTTCAATCCAACATAATCCCATTTGGCGATCCTGACAAAAGTGTGAATTGGGGCCTTTGGTGGCTGTGAGGCCAGAGTGCTGTGGCTGTCCTAACTAGCCCTCCCCCTTGCCCCACATGGGGGAGGGGGAGGTGCCAGGCTGTTCCCCCACCCCAAGGTCTTCTCAGGATTTGTCCTCCTTGGAGAGTCTTCCTGGACTAACCCTGCCAACCCCCATCACTCCCTGACCCTGTTGCCCAAAGGCTCAGTCCCAATCCAAGTTTTCCCCTGCTGGGGAAGGGAGCCCTAGAGTTACTACAAGGGTGTCCTCTGGCCTCCCAGCATTGCTTGGAGATGAACAGCGACTCTGTCTTGTTTACGTCTGTATTTTTATTTTGTCAAGAATGTAGTGATGGTTAAAATTCAAATCCCTTTGAAAATACACCTCGATTTATTGTCATTAGGCATCTCCTCAATCTACCTTCAATCACCAGTGTGTTTGTGGGGTTGCTGAGGGGCTGCTGAAAAAAATCTCTGGAATGTGGAGAGTGGGACCCGCCTGCTTCACAGGGTGTCATCTTGGCCTGTTCATTATCTCCCAGGCTACTCACAGGGCGTGGTGGTGGTGCCCTGTGTCTGTGCTTAGGAAGCGTGCTCGGTTTCTCAGATGAGACCGACAGGAATGAGCTTCTTCAAGACAGTGGTGGAAAGGGCATGGGGTCAGTGGCCTGGGTTCAAATCCTTGTTCTACCCCTTACCTAGAGAGTGATCTCAAGCCAAATTATAGCCTCTCCAAGCCTCAGTTTCCTCACCTGTAAAATGGGTGGAATAAAACCAGCTTCCTCAAAAGGTGGTGATGATGAGGAAGACCCTATCAGTTATAAGTCATAAGTACCAAATCAGCTGTCATGGGGTTGCCATCACCCCCCAGATCCTGGAAGTAGATACATGCCATTGGCTCTCTGTGAGTCTGTTGGATGCCAACCAGAAAATAAAACGGCCCTCCAGCTCCTCCCCTGACCAGTGAGGGCTGAGTGAGGGCTGAGTGAGGGCTGTGTCCTCTCGGGCCCCTGCCCCAAGCTCACTCAGCTCAGTGCCTACACTGCAGAGCTCGGTTACCGGGCCCTCCAGATGCATTTGTAATTTTTACTGTTATATCTTTTAATTTTATTTTGCTCTCCCTGCTGTCTTGAGTAGGGAAGATAGGGAGCTGGTATTTATGGCTGCTTCTGCGACCTACCTCTTAGAATGTATGTATCAGTTAATTTAATCTCCCCTGGTTTTATTTAAACTGTTTTTCCTTCTTCACTCTCCTCACTTCTCCATCCACAACTCCCCCTCCCCCATCTCTCTCCTCCCCCCCAAGCCCCTCCCCTTGAGGTCTGTTTGGGGGCTCTATCCCTTCCCTCCTCCTTCTCCCCCACTCCCTCTTCTCCCTCCTCCTCCTCTCCCTTCTCTCCCTCCTCCTGTCCCTCCTCCTTCCTGCTTGTCTCCCCTCCTTTCTCTTCCCCCTCCTGCCTTGCCTCTGGCCTGGGCCTTTCCATTCCTGGCTTCTGGGAGGATGAAAAGGCCTCTTGCACTGAGGGGGCCATAGTATTTCCCTGGCTTTTCAACATCTCTCTCTTTCTCTCTCTCTGCCCCGTTGCCTGATTGACATTTACAAATTACCCAGCTGAAAGTGTTCAATCCCTGACCCGCCTGTTTCTGTTCAGCAATGAGTGAGATTTGCAAGCATTTTGTCATATAATTACTGCAAATCCCTTGAAAATTTCCACAACAAGGCCAGATGAATGGTAATTTGGGGGCCTCCAGCCCCCAGTCGCCTCACAAGACCCAGACGTCTGAGGTCAGAAATGGAACGCAGCCCCCAAGTCCTTAGTATGTGTGTATGTATGTATGCATGTATGTATGTATTTGGCAGTGGGGGTGGGGCTCGTTGGTCATTTTATTTATTTCCCCTAGAGATTTCTGGGAAAAACTTGAAAGGCGGAGACACACACGCTTTTCCACCTTCCTCCTTACAGTGTGCATGCTGTAAAATATTTGGATTGGGAGATTTATTTGCTTTACACGGGTGTATTTGTGCTGATTTTATTGTATTGACTGGGTGCATTTTTTCTGCGTTCTACTACAGTTTTATTGTGTTCCTGTCCCGGTCATACATCACCTGCATTGTTTGCAAAATTACGCCCGTTTCACTGTGTCCTGATGGGACTTACTGCATTAGTCTGTAAGTGCAGAGATTTGCTGCTGCCATAGCCGCCCTACAGCCTGGGGCCAACCCATTAGGGTAGCACCAGGTATTTGGGATGAAGACACAGCACCCAGGTTTCTGTGGCCACCCTTGTGAACCCTGCTGCCAATTAGACCGGACCCCATACCTGCGGAGGCAGAAGGATGAAGGAGGGGATTGGAGCTGGCCAGGAGGTAAAGGTCAGTGGGTAGGGGGCTGAGGGTGGGAGAAGCCCCAGCTGAGCTGTAGGTTGAGGAGGGGTCAGGCTCCCCAAAGGGACCTGTATGTTTCCTGCCAGCATCTGTCCAAGTCCCGAAGCATTGTCTGGATTCCTCCCTGTGGATCATTCATGGTCTCCCCTGGGAACTAAGGATCAGCTCCTGATAGAGACCACAGATTCTGCCCTTATGTGAATGGAGGTTTGACTGATATCCTACGGCATTTTCACAAGTGTCCTCAAAGGGGGCACGTCCCCCCTTTTACAGATGGGGAAATAGGGGCACAGAGAGACTTGGTCACTGCCCTGGGTCACACAGTTAATGAGTGGTGGGTGGGGAAGGGAGCCCATGACTGCCTGGCACCAGGGCCTGCTTCTTATGCTTCAGGAAAGACCAAAAAGTTGGTGATCCAGCCCTCCGAGAGATGGAGAAATTGAGGCCACAGGGAGGTCAGCGACTTGCCCAAAGCCAAGCAGTCTGTTGTGGCCAAGTGAAGGGTCTCATTTTCCTTCTTCTCCAGGACTGATCATAGGGGTCTGACTTTGGGGTGTCTGTCTGGCCTGCCTGGCCACCCCCTGTGCACCGATGGATGGGCCTGATGTTAGTCACACGGGGGGGTCCCCCCAGTTCTCCAGCTGAGAGACTCCTAGTGGGTGAGCCTCCTGAGGGCAGGGCCTGTGGTGTGAACATGTGTGAATGTGCTAGGTGAGTGTGGGTGGCGTGAGTGTGTTTAGCATGAGTCTATGTGCGTGTGAGGCAGAGGGTAGCGGGAGAATGCCGTAGCTTAATTTTCTGGGCAAAATGCAACATCCGAGGGAGCCCTGTGTCCCTGCTGTCCAAGAGATGGCGGGCTTGGCCTGTGGCATCACCTCCTGGTGCTCCTGCCTGGTGGTTCCAAGGCCATCCCCTCTGTGACGGTGTTTTATGGAGGGCTCGCAGATAGATTTGGGCCTGATCCAGTCTCCTTCTCATTTGCACCCACTTGCCTGGGGTGATGGATGAATATATGGGAAAATCATGGGGTTGATTTAAACATCTCAGCCCCTCCCCTCACCCCATGCCACCTCTTTTTTTTTTCTCGAACCATAGATTATGTAATTAAATTAACAGAAAATGTGTTTTATAATAAACTGTGTTTCCTCATGGTAAAGTCCCATTTTTGAGGAGCAATTGTAATGTTATATCTAGAAATGTTTTCCTTTGGGTATTAGCTGTCTCTCCCAGTTAATTGTTTCTACCAGCATATCAAGAGCTTGTAAGAGAAGGGGGCTGGCCTTGACTTCTGCCTCAGCAGCAGTGTCTCTGGAAGGAGCTGGTCAATAGCAGAGTTGGGGCATGTTTGCGGGCAAGGGTCTGTCCCAGCCTGACTGGCTCAGCTGCCTCCCAGGATGGCCCTGGAGATGCTCTGAATGCAGGGGCCCCTGGAGGCATGGCCTACTGCACACCCACACTTCCATGTGTGACCCCATGTGCACAGACCTGCTCACACCCACAGACATCACAAACATGTAGACAGACACACTTGGGCAGACTGCCACATTCAGACACCAGCTCACTTGTGTGTACAAATGCATGCAGGCTTGTATGTGTTGCGGACCCTGCTTGCATACCCAAACTGATTATATATAAATAAAACTCTCCTGCAGAGTTTATTAAAATCTGCCTGTGGCTTCAGTGTCAAGAGACCCGAGTCCCAGTCTTTTTCTCCCAGGTGTGACCCTGTGTGACCTAAGAAGCTCCTCTCCCACCCAGGCCCTAGTTCTCTCTCTTGGTCAGTGAGAGGCTCTACTAGCCCTAATTCGGTGAGTCCCTCCTTCTCTCCTCATGCTTATTTACTTACCTCTCACTCGAGGTTACCAGAAGGAGGCACGAGGGCTGACTCTCCCCCTTCCAGACCTCTAGCCTCCCCTCTGCCTCTCTGACCGTGCTGCATCCCAGGGCCCTTTCCTCCAAACTCCAAGAGCCCGTGGCATTCATAGGAGAGCACAGTGGAGACCATAAACACTGGAAGGGAGGCAGTGTGAATTGACTGTGGGTCTTCTCTCTTCTCAACAGCTGCCGAGGGGTAATGACCAGACAATCAGGAAATGTGGGTTTGATTGGAAAGTTTTAAGGTGTCTCCTAGGTGTCCCCATCCCGATCCCAAATCTCCTTTTCCTAGTGGCCCTCCATACAGTGTAACAGCAAAGATTGCCCATCCCAACCAACTTGGGGTCAACTTGAAGTAATAATGATGTAGTAACAGCAAAGGCAGGAGGGGATGGCAGAGGGAGAGGAGCTGGAAGGAGGGCACAAGGGAGGCTGTAAGGAGGCAGGGCCGGTAGAGAAGGCTTAACCCCAATGTGCCTCACCTCGGGAAGGGCTCTTGACTCAGTTTCCCCTGAGAAATCCAGAAATGGAAATATACAATGAAGTTTGGAGACAGATATTTGTATTTGTGTCCTGGATGGATTTACATAGCATGTCCTTCTGTACTCCCCTAAATTAACACCCTTGATAGTGCATGGGTGGGGGAGAGAAAAAGGGGGAAGAAAGGTGGTAACCAGGGGCAACCCTCCTCTCCCTCCCTCATCCTGAGTTAATGCTACTGAAGAGCTCTCCAGGGCCATCGAATCACCCACATAATTATTCTTGGAGGTAATGGGTTTAGAGGGTGAGGGGGGTAAGGGGTGGTGGGAAGCTCGGGCCAAGGGGGTTGTTGAGGATGGGGAAGCAGTGCGAGTCCCCCCTCTGCGGGAGGTGGACAGGGACAGGATGTTGGTGCTGGGCAGGTGTGGGTCTGCCACCCTCTCCATGTCGGCTTTTCCCGTAGTGAGGCTGACAGTGGGGGACAGGGCAGGAGAGAAGCAGGGAAAGGAGGAAGGGATTCTGCTGTGGCTCAATTTCTCCTTGCCTGAGCCTGACTTCCTCTAAGAATTGGATTTGAGGGTCAGGTTTGTGTTTTATTGTCTGGTTTAAAACCTGGTGTGTGTGGGTGTGTAATTCACGGATGTTCTGGTTTGGGGGAGGGGAAGGAGAACTAGAGGGTGGGTCAGAACTAGGCGCAAGCTTTTCAGATTCTACTCCCCCTTTTCAAATTTATGTTCTTTCCTTGGAGGAAGGTGTGTGTGTGAAGGGGTGGGGGGTGGTTTGTGGGATCAGAAACCCCCTTTCCTAGACAGAAGAAGAAGACTGTGATCTAGGCATATAGATTGCCATCACCCTCACCCCCAGAGACTGGAGGGAATGTGTGTGTGTGTGTGTGTGTGTGTGTGTGTGTGTGTGTGTGAGGGTGGGGGAAGGAGAGGGGAGGGGAGGTGGGGAGGGGTTAAGCCGGACAGGGCTTTCCTGGGAGGTGGGGGGTGATCTCTGGGGATGGAGATGGCCTCTGGGCACAGTGCCCCGACTACAAGGCGAGATCGGGGCGCAGTGGCTAGGTCTATGTCAGCATCAGCGCCAGTGAGTGTCTGGATGCCTCTCAGCCTCCTGCTGCCCCATCCCAGTTCTAGCACAAATTTGCATTTAAATAGAGATTTTTTTTTTTTTTAATGAGAAGGACCCAAGGGAGCCCCCAGACTATTAAGTTTTCTTCTGGGGGTTGTGCGGAGCCTTCTTCATTTGCCTCTCTACCCCGGCCTCCCATCCCTCCTCCCCCAACCGTCATATTATGCTGCAGCCCTAGATTCTGAGGGCCAGATGAGGCCCCAGCTCTGACAATCTGAGGGCACTTGTGGGGACAATGGGGCCAACGCTCTGGGGAAGATAGAGGACACATGGTCCTCGACCCTGATACCTTCTTCCCCTTTGTCTGCTTGAGGCCCGAGCCCCTACCCTAGGCTCCTTTAGTCTCTCTCTCCTGATCCCCGGGAGGTGGAGAGGTCTGGGCTGGGAGTCCTGTTGCCTGTCCCAGCCTCCCGATGGGAGCACCAGAATCTGTTTTATCATATTGGGCAACCTGTGTTAATTAGGAGGCAGGAGACCCGGGCTGGGTCCTGGCTCTGCCATTCCCAGGCTGTGTAACCTTGGGCAAGTCACCCAACCTCTCTGAGCCTCAACTTCCTCATCTGTGGAATTGGGAAAAGAATAGAATTGTCTTCATGGGTAGGTGTGAGGATGAATGAGATAACGGGGTGAACTGTTTAGCACATTTAGCGCTGCCCTCAGTTGTCAAATTGAGAGGATTGGATAGGGTGAGAATTCAAGGAAAGAGTGTGATGCTAGAGTGGAAGGAGATAGGATCTGAAGTCAGAGTCCTGGGTTTCTTTTCCTGCAACCCTACTAATAAACTGTGAAGCTTTCCCATTTTGGACTTGAACTTTCCTCATTAGTAAATCGGAGATTCCGAGTTAAACTCACCGCAAAGGGTTTTTGAGAGTGTCAAATGTCAAAGCTCAGCTTCGTAGCTCGTGGAAGGACTCAGGGTCCCTGGGACACAGTAGGTGCTCCAGAAATGTTAACTCTCCCCTTTCCCTTCCCCATTCATGGGACAGACAGGCCAGAAATTTGTTCCAGGGACCTGGAAAATGTTTGGGAGGATGGGGTGGGGCATGTGGGGGTGGTCTCAGGGATCTGAAGCTTAAAAGGAGAGGGTGCAGGTGGACCCTTGGGGACCGTCTTGGGGGTGGGGGCTGGGGTGAAGAAAGCACTGGATAAGAGAGGAATGCATCTCCACCTGCCTTCCCTTCCTCCCGGGGGCAGCCCCTGATGATGAGTGACATGGCATTGTGCACATTGGGGGGTCATGGAAGATGAGGGTGTCAACAAGCCTGCAGCTGATGGCTGAGGAGTGCAGGAGGGAAATTGAAGGAGAAAAGGTCATCTCAGGCACCCCCTCCCTGCATCACTTATTCTGGGGGAAGGAAATGAGATGTGACAGGTCCCTGGCCACCTGGGATGGGCCGAGAAGGGAGACAGGGTGCAAGGGAGGTGTGTGTGAGTGTGAATGTGTGTGCGTGAGTACATGTCACCTGTTAGGTTCGATCCCCTGCCCACTCCCAACCCCCGGGTGCTGGCAGGTCCAGATCAGTCCTGGCATCCCAACCAGCAGAGTGACAGTGACAAGTTCTTTGATTAGAAAAAAATCCCTGTGGTTTGATCTCTCCCTCCCTCCTCGAGCCCTCCTCTCCCTCTCCCCTTTTGTCTTCCCACCCCCCTTTCTCTTTTCCTTCCTCCTTCTCCTCTGTCTCAGTTTTCACTTCCCTTTTTCCTCCCTTTTTCTCTATTCCTCTTTTTAATTTTTGAGGAAATAAAGACTTACAGACATTGTTGAAGAGTCCCATCCCAGGGTCTGCTAGCTCATAAGGTGACTCTGAGAATTAGGAAAAGGCACCCCCCAGGGAGGACCCAGCTCTGTGGCTGCAGGGTGTGGTTGGTTGGTGGCACTTTCTGTAAATAATAAAAAGCATCGTCCTTCCTCCTGGTGCACACAGCCTCACCAGGGTGTGGCTTGGCCAGTAGAGCAAAAGCTGGTCTTTAGCCCTGGCTTGCCCACTTGTGCAGTGAGCAACCTGCACAACCATATGGGGCAATCCTACCCCCTCATCCCATCCCTTCCTTCCCATCCTACAGGCCACCTCTGTGTATCCTCCACATCTACATTTTTATATTGCTCCACCCCTCTTTTCTTAGCTCCCTCTTCAATTCCCTTCTTTCTTGTCTCCTCTATCTCCTTCTCTCCCCAGAACTCACTGTTAACACAAGTCTTACACACAAGTCTTTTTGTATGTCTCTGTGTAGCAGCTGTAGTGCATGTGTACATTATTGTCTCTACATGGGACGTGTGTCTTTGTGTTTCTCTCGGGGCTCGGCACATGGTCAGTGCTCACGATTGTGTGGCTGGATTGGGTTTTGTGTGTGTCTCCATGGGTCTCAGCTGTCTCAGGCTCCCCAGTGATTACTTTACCTGACTTTAGGAGACAGAGGGAATTAGAAGGGAAACTTTGTAAGATTGAGACCCTGTACTCTCCAATCCCCTCTCAGCCTCTCCCTATCCCAGAGTCTTTTCCTCTTTCTACCTCCTGATACCTAAATCTCCCACAAGAACACTTGGAAAAGGCAAAGAGGGGGTCACCTTTGCCCTGCCTCATTGTGTCTTGGGATGGGTCCCTCCTCTACTTCCCTCCCCAGGCTCCTGAGGCCTACAAGGCCATGATTGGCAGGGCGGGGTGTGGGGGAGCAGGGGTGGGGAGATGGGAGGAGGTGAGGAAGCCTGAGGAAGCTGGGCAGAGGCTGGCGGCCCCTGGGACCCCTTTCCACAAGGACAGAGGCGGCACCAGCTGCTCCACAGAAGAAATATTCCCCAAAGTCAAAGTGGTCGTCTCGTATTTTAAGTGGCCCTTATTTATCACCGTCCTCCTGGGCTCCCTTTCCTGGCAAATGATGATAAAAGATAGCAGTGAGGGGGGCACGGGGGCTGTTCCCGGCTGGCCCTGCAGCTGTCGGAGGTGACAGCATTAGGGGAGTCACAGACACACAGCAACACACGGGCACAGAGATATGCACACATCAACACACCAAAACACATGCACACAGACCCCCCCACACATAGTGGTATGTGGACATGCAGTCGCAGCCAGACACCCACACACACGCACAATGATGTGCACACATAGATGCAGGTACAGACACACGGCAACAGGTATGGCAATAGACTGACCCACAGTGACATGTACACACACAGGTGCAGCTGCAACAATCACATGCCCACAAATGCTGAACACAAACATGTATGCCCAGACGCAGTCTGACACATGCTCACCGATACACCCATGCACATATACCCACACACATGTATGTTGATAGACACACACGCTGGCACATATGCATGTAACATACACATGTGCACTCACCCAAACAAGTATGCGTTCACATGTCGGTCTCCAGTGCTCACTCCCTTACCTATTATGCCCATACACCCTCCACCTTCAGTGTGTCTCTACTTGCACCTGCCTTAGACTGTCCATGGGCATGCCCCCAGATTAGGGTACTTTTGTGGGTGGCAGCAAGCACATGCTTCTCTGCACACATTCATTCACATGCATGGAAGTGCAAATGCATTCAGAGTCCAATTGAAAAAAAAAAAGAACATCAAATCTCACCTCACACCATATACAGCAATGAACTCAAAATGGATCATAGACCTAAATGTAAAAGGTAAAACAATAAAGCTTCCACAAGAAAACACAGAAGATCTTTGCAGCCTTGGAAGAGAGCAATCATAGGCTGGAGGTGCATAGCATTAAGTATGGGCTTTGAAATTGAAAACCTCTCTTTGGGTCTTGTTTAATTACGTAACTGTCTGCGTTAACCTTGGTTAAGCTACTTGCTTTCTCTGAGCTCAGGTGTCTTATTGGACAGTGAAGATACAATACTCCCTACCTCTCTGGATGTGTGTAAAGTTGGGAGAACTGTTTGCAAGTGCAAAACCCTTGAAGAACTGTGATGCACCCTACAGAGTTCGGCTAAATAGAAAAAAATCAGTTTTGTGTATTGTAATTTTTCACTCACATGTACCTGGGCACACCTCCTAAGTGATAGTCCATAGCTCATACACCTTTCTGCCTTCTCAGTAAGGGGAGCCAGAGTGGGAGAACCAGGTTGACATCTCCCCTATTCACAGAAGCCTCCCCCCCACCCTAAATCCCACATCTTTTTTCCTCATCAACCACCCAGTTGCCAATCAACCTCTCTCCCCAGCCTCAGCCCATTAGTACGGCTCCCTGGGGGAATCTATTTTTTAAAGGTTATTAGCAGATTATTGGTTCTTTATCAACCTCAGGACCCAATCTCCAATCTCCCAATGAAGCCATTGTCGCCTAATAAGATGCACTTGATAAACTTGCACTTGATAATCTTGGCCTGGCGGTGTTGAAGGGTCTGCTGGGGGTGGGGGCAGCTGGAACGAGGAAAGGGTTAACAGCACCGCCCAGCCCCCACCCCCTCTGTCCTCAAATAGCTGAACTACTGTATGTTGTAGTTTTCAACTGCAAATCATCTTTAATAGCAGACATCACGGGATGGCTCATTACATTAAGCTATTTTTCATGCTATCTCCTGTAATATCCTCTAATCCAATGCGTTTCAAATCACCTCGGGCTAAAATAAGAGACATAGCGATGTAATAGCCTAGTGTATTAGTGGGTTAATTGCCCTGTTGTACTCTTTCTAGTAGCTATCTCTGGAATGACTTCTATATTAATTGTAAATTGCTTAATACATTTAACTCCTTGCCACTGCCCCATTCCCTAACCAAGGAGGCTACTACCCACTTGCTTGGCGGGTATGTGTGTGTGTGTGTGTGTGTGTGTGTGTGTGTGTGTGTGTGTGATAGTGTGTTTTGTGGGTGCTCTTCTCCATCCGTGGTTCCCCTCTGTCTTCTTGGCTCAGGCTAGAAGAGCAGGCCTGGAACATACTTCTCAGTCTAATGAAGGGAAGGGAATGAGATCAGCACTTATTGATCACCTGCTATATGCCAGGCCCAGGGCTAGCCCTTTCACCATTTGCTGTCTCCCTGGAGACTCAAAAGACCCTGAGCTGTAGCAGTATTATCCCCAGAGGTCATGTGACTTGTCCAAGGTCACAGAGCTAAGACACAGTGAAGCTGGATTTGCACCTAGACCCAAGGGCTCCTATAACCTTAGTGCCAGAGAGTGGGGCAGGACTTGGGACTTTGAACATTAGGTCAGGCATAGTCTCTGGGTCCTGGGAGATCTCCTGGCTGGAGGGGGGAGACACAGCCCTTGTCCTGGGGAGCACCCAATCTGATGAGGAAAGCCCAGTCAGGTGGAGGAGACACGGATTTGCACAGAGGAAACAGAAATAAGGTGCAAATGAATGAGATGCAAGACACAGCAAATGGACCCTGCAAATTGCGTGCTCAGAGGAAGATGGCAGAACTCAGACCCCTGGCGTGCCAGTACCTCAGGGCCCAACTGGGGAGGGGGCTCTCGATTCTGTGCCTCCCTCTCCCTTTCTAGGCTTAGCTTCTTTCCATTTCCCGTGGGCTGACCCTCCTCCACTGCGAGGTGGGGGTGGGGGGACACCGCAGGTCTGGGCAGGGATTGAGAGCCCCTCCTCCCAACTGTCTGGATCTCCAATGCCAACTGCCTTGTCCTGCTCCCCTCTTTCCAAAGAGGCCCCCAATGCCCTGTGTGACGAGGGCAGCCCTGAGGGCTGGGGCCTCTCCAGTACCCCTTTCCCTTCTGTCTTTCTCCTCATCTCTGGAAGGATGGCAACTGGGGATCCCTGGAGGAAAGGAAAGAGGAAAACCAGGGAGGAAGGAGGAGAAGGGAGGAGGAGGAAAGAAAACGGGGTGAAGGAAGAGGGCATATCTAATGAAGAAATGCAAAACTGGGTTCCAGGGATGGGCTAAATATTCGCCTTCTACAAATCGGCACTTGTAACACAAACATACACACACACGATCAACACATTGTGTGAGTAGTAGCATTCAAAAGGCAGTTCCAGGATTAAAACATATGACTGCACAGTGTACTCCGGGCACATGGTTGGGCAAATGGACCCACTTTTATTGTGAAGTGAACGCCTTCCTCACTCCAGCCGGCGGTCTTATTACCTCACCCTGGGGTGGAAACTGAGGCTCTTGGTGAGTGTGGGGCCCTGTGGCCACAGGCTCCTTGACAGAGATCCTTGGGCAAAAAAAAAAAAAAAAAAAAAAAAAGGAGACAGGGAAGAAGAAGGAAAGGGACGGAGGGACGGGCGGGAAAGGAAAGAGGAAGGCGGAGGGGGCGCGGCAGAGGGGGCGGGGGCCGTCCCTTCCCCGGGTCTTCCCGGGGTGGGTTCCGAGGCGGGCGGCGGCTTTGTTGGCGGCCGGCTGGGAGCAACCTTGAGGGCGGGCGCGGAGACAGTGATTTAGGGGCGGGCGCTGGAGCGTGAAGGTAAATGGCCACATTTCACCGTCAGAAGGTGAGCCGGAGGCGCCTGCCCCTTCCCTTCCCCCAAGGCCTGGAGGGGGTGCGGGAGGGGGAGGGGGCATTTACCAACACCTCCCTAGACCCCGCCCCGAATCCCTGCGGCGGGGATGGGGCGCCCTTCGAGCGACAGGAAGGACGCCCCGCCTGGGGGAGGTGGTCCTCGACGCCCCAGCCCCTTCTTTCCCGAACCGGTCCTTTTTGGGGGGCTGTGTCCCCCACCCCCCGATGCCCTGGCCTCCTGCCAAAGCTGCCTGAGGAAAGAAGCCGAGAACCGGGCAGTTTGCTCCTTGGCTGGGAGGCACCTCTGTGTGTGCGGCTGCTGGGCCGGGAGCTCACGGCAGGGGGCTGGCGAGCCTGCCCCCCCCCCCCCAGATCCCCCCAGTGCAGCAGTGGAGACCGAGGCTCAGGAGGCTGGGCGACCCGCCGAGGGCCGCACACTGTGAGGGGGTGGCAGAGGTTGTGGGTGGTCCCCGGGCTCCCAAGCTGGCGCTCAGCCCCCAGTGCTGCATCGCCTCCTAGAGGTGTGGGATCTGGGTGAGGTGGGGTGCTCCTGGGTGCTGGGAGATGGTGGCTCTCAGCAGACCTCACCCTGCTGCTGTGCGTGGACGTCCTGGTTATGAAGAGAACCCATGCTCCTAGGACTAAAAGATAAAGAAAGTGGGTGAGACTGGATAACCTTCATCATGACCACCCTACCTTCCTCCTTGGGCCAAAGCTCCCTTGCTCCTCCCACCCAGTTTGGGCCCCTTGAACCCTCCCAGTTCCGAGTAAAGAAATGCAAGGTGCAATGTTGAGATGAGTAATTTGATTAATTTTTTTAATTTTATGGAGAAAGAGAGAGAAAAAGAGAGAGCCACGCTGGGGCACATGGGCATTGCCTGAGCAGGGATGTAAGGGGTGTCAGGAAAGCCCCAGCCTGCCTACCCCTGCCCAGGCCCAGACAGGGCTGTAGAGCAGGGCTGGGTAGGGAGGAGGTGGGAGGAGAGTAAGCCCAGGGCAGGTTCCGGCAAGACAAGCCTCCAGCCCTGGCTGTCTACACGGAGGCCTTCAGCAGGGCAAGGCAAATGGCTCCCTGGCTCCACCTGAGACAGCTTTGGTCATTATTATTCCTAATAGCTGCCTTTTAATGAGCACTTAGTATGTGCCAGATACATCATAATCATCCTGGCAATTCTATGAAGTGGATTCCGTCTTCGCCATTTTATAGATAAGAACACTGAGGCTCCTGGCCTGTAACTGGGTGGCTGAGAGGTAGTGGAGTTGGTATTGGAGCCAAGTTCCAGTGACCCCAAAGAGATCCTCCCCAACAGCCCACTGCCTCTCCACTCTGCTGTCTGGGTCCTGGAGGCAGGGGAACTGCTGAGGCTTGGGAGGGTGGTGGGAGGGTGGTGGGAGGGTGGTGGGAGGGCCCACCCAGAGCTCGATGGCAAAGGAGGCAGGCGTTTGCCTCCCTAGTGTGGCTTTCCCCAGAATGTTCTCCTACGGAGTCTGGGTGGGGCCCTGGGTCCCAGCAGAGAGTAGTAGGGTGGGGGCACCCAAGACAGGCAAGTGACAGTCTGACTTCTCAGCTGCGTTTATGGCTTCAGGGGCTTTGAGGGCTCCTGGCCGCAGGTTACCCCCACCCTGGGCAGATGGAGGAGGCAAAGGCAGGTAGAAGAAGAGAGGGGCTCTGTGGGCTGTGGCCTGATGGGCTGTGGTTCTGAGGGTACCAGAGGAAGGTGCCTGGGGCATGGTTTGGTGGGGTAAAGCAGTCCCAGAGGGGGACATTCCCTGGGAGCAGGAGACAGATGCAGACACCCCAGGGGAGCTCATCCTTCTTAGGACAGGGCCCAGGCGGGAGCCCAACCAGGTGCACAGAAGGCCGGAGGGGCGGGGGGAAGAGGCCCAACAACCAGAAAGCCCTGGTTCCTCAGACCCCAAATACGATGACAAATTCAAACAGCTGACCTTTATCGAGAACCTACCACAGGCCCAACACTATGCTAAGCCTCCTTCCCTCTTATTCCTCCTTCTAATCCTGGTGTTCAGCAGCAAGGAATTCCATCCGATGCAGCAGGAGCTATCCTTAACCCCATCTAACAGATGAGTAAATAAGGGTTCAGGCTCCCCTCTGCTGAGGGCTGCCTCCTACCAACATGGGGGTGGAGCAGGAGGGCACAGCATCAAGAGAGGGGCTCCAAACCCTTTTAATCTCAGCACAGGGCCTGGCCCCTTGAAGCCCTTGGCAGATGGCAGCTCTTATTATTCTTGGCTTTTAGTGGATTCAGCCTTCGGGATGGGGCTACCTTGCCTTTTAGCTCCTATCTCTGCTCTGCGAACCAGGGATCCCACCTTCCTACCTGGGTCTCAGGGTGCACCGCTCTCTCTAGCTTCCTCTGAATCTGCCTTGGCACCTCCATTCTAGCCCTTGATCTGTGGGAGATGGATGTGGCAGCACATGTCTTTCATCCTGTGGAGGAGAAGGCCAGGCAGGGTGCAGGGAGAGGTCTCCCAGAGATGCCCCTCCCAAAGCCTAGGATCTGATCCTAGGCCTGGGATCTTCCCAGCCTCCACCGAGTGGGGAGCTGCAGGACCTCCCCTCTGCCATTTTTGAGTCAGGACAGTCATGAAAGGAAGTGAGCTGGGACAGGCTCATCTCTTTTCCCTTCACTCAACTCCACACTGATGACAGGACTGGGGGACTGTCTTCCTTCTGGGTTCCCAGTCCTCTGTCGAGATTCTAATGATCTTCGAATCATTGGCTCACCCAATGCCACAGTTGGCAGGGATCCCAGATTCCAGCTGCCCAACCCCATCTTTTGACAGGGAAGGACATGGAGGCCCAGAAAAGGATATGAATGGCACAAGGTCATGCGGCAAGTTAGTGGCAGGGCCTCACATCTCTGGATGATGCTGGGGAAGCAGCCAGAGGAGAATCTCATAGGGCCCCCGGTTTGGAGGAGCCCTGAGAAGTGAAGGGCGCCCCCTCCCTCTTCTTTCCTGGGGAGTTGTCAGCTTGAGCACTAGCCACCTCTCCCCATCCGCATGCACCAGGCGGAATTGTCTTATTGAAGCAAATTGTTCATACACATGTAAGCAAATATCTGCTCAGATTATCTCTTATCACCAAACAGGCTGCGATGCTCACCGGCTGGAGGGCTGAGGTTGTCTTTCAATCCACTGATGATGGGGAGGGGGCAGGGAAGGGGGGCCAGCTGACACCAAAAATAAACCGGCGGAGCAGGGATGGTTGTCGCAAGGGGCAGAGCGAAGTTGTCAGGTGGCGGGAGCGTGTGAGGCGGCAGGACGATAATGTGGCATGACACTTCTGAAATGAGCGGCCCGTTGCCATGGTGAGCAGCCAGGAGGGACCGGCTCTCCTGAGGCTGAAATAAAACATGCTTTAAATGATGTTTGATTAGAATTTAGATCATGTAACTGAATACCTCAGTCCTCTTCCCAGTGCTTTTCTGCTTTTCTTCTTTTCTTCTCTCTTCTCCCTTTCTTCCTTCCACCTCCTCCCCTCCCCACTCGTCAGACACAGACACACACATACTTATGCACACTCTTACACAGATACACACCCACATGCACATGCATGCACACACTTGTGCGTGCGCACAGGCACACATACTCAGGTACACATGCACGCACACACGGAGCCTACTCCTCTCCCCAGATGTCCCATGCCTCAGTTGGACCTTGATTAGAGTATCCAGTCCAGTGCAGATGCTGGGGACCCTTCAGGAAGTCATGGCACAGGTTGGGGGGATCACTGGCTCAAGCCTCTGCTCTTCTACTCTAATTACAATGTTAAAGCTGTTCAGATGGTTTGAGCCTCTTGTCTGTGCAGCCCTTTACCCTTCACCAAGCTTCTCCAGGTGCGAGCTCACAATTTGTTCTCACTGCAGCCCTGCGCCTACAGATGTTTACACCCATTTTCTAGATGAGGAAGTGGAGGCTCCAAGAGGCCAAATGCCTTGCCTGAGATCACACAGCTGGGAGCATCTGAACCCAGTGCTTCTGTGGGCTGTCCTCTGGGCTCTTGGGAGGAAGGAAGCACAGCCCGTTCTCCACCCTCCGGGCTGTCAGACCTTTATTCGCCCAATGCATGGGAGCCTCCACTTTGCTATTGGCTCTGACCCAGGTGAACCATCCAGAGGATGGGCAGGGGGGCCCTGAACTGCTTCTAGAGGGATGTGGGACCCACTGTGATTTTCTGCTTACATCCTCCTGCTTTTTTGTTTAGTGACACACTTGGGTTTACTTGTGGTTGTTTTTCTGGGGTGTGCTGTCCAGGTGGGGATGATCCTCTAGGGTGGGTAACAGAGGAAAAGCTGGCCTGTATGGGGAGGACAAACAGGGGTCCTCCCTGGAGTCTCCGTCACTCTTGCATCCCTGGACCTTCTAGGGGGGCTGTAGAGACGTGATCACCATCTTCCTTCTGTGTTGAAGAGACGTGGCTTGACCCAGTGTCCTTCTTCCTCTTCCTTAACCAACCAACAGCTCCAGATGGTCTTTCCCGTTCTCGGCCGAGCCATGTATTCATTCAGTCACTTGGCCATCAAGGACCCTTCAGCACCTGCCATGTGACAGGACTCTTCCTACAGAGCCAGGCCTGGTCTCCACTTTCACAAATGCGGGGATTTGAGGGCAGATCCCCCCACCACCCCACACCTTCACACAAGTCTCCAGTGCAGAGGGGGAGTGCTCCGATGGAGGGGCAAAGTGCTGTGGGAACACGGAGGATGGGAGAGTCCCTGGGTCTGGTGGGGATCAAGGAAGGCTTCTTGGAGGAGGTGATGCTTGAATGAAGAGTAGGAGCCCTCCAGGTGGATATGGGAAGGGGCAGCCCAGAAGGAGAGACCTCAGTGTGCAAAGGTCCACCCTTCTCCAATAGGCTGGGAGCTTCTTGGGTGAAGAGTTTGTCTCTCCTGTCAGAGCTGAAGCTTTTCATAGGCAGAGACCGAGCCCTTGCACCCCCTCTCCTCTCCCAGACTAGGGGTTCCTTGAGAATGAGAGGTGTTATCTTCTATTTCTTTTATTTTTTGCATATCCTGTTAGAGCCATGAAAATAGAGACCCTGCCTTATCCATCTGTGACTGGCACAGAACCTGTTATACAAACATGTGCCAACTTTTATTGAGTGCTCTGTACCTGGCATTGCACTAAATGCTTTACTTGGTATTTTAACTCCTTCAAACCTTGCAACCACTTTATGGGGTGGGTACCACCATTGTCCCCAATTTACGGATGGGGAAACTGAAGGTCTGGGAGGTTGGTTAACTTATCCAAGGTCACACAGCTGGCAGGCAGCAGAGCCAGGATGCAGACATGGGCACTCTGACTCCAGAGCCCATGCTCTGACTCCTGCACTATTGTAAATTGACTTTATTTACCTGTGAGTTCGGTTGGGCTCAGCTTCCCCAGGTGAACAGGTGGGCAGGACTTGGCGACCAACCCCAGCATCCTGGGAGCCTGTGGCTTTTGAGATAATCTCTGGTGCTTTCAAGAGCTGCAAAGAGTGAATGAAGAGTTTGGCAAGGAAAGAAGCCTCATATTGGTGTTCAGGGTCCCCAAGGGCAAGATGGAGGGTGGGAGGAGCCAGCAGGTCTGGAGGTGATTTAGCCGGTCAAGGTTAGGAAAGGTCAGAGGAAGTGGGGTCACTGAGGCTGACAGAGGGGAAGAGGGCAGGGGCGTAAGAGATCCAGGCTTGGGGAGGCAGCCCACGCTGGGAACCAAGTCCCCTTCCTCTTCTGCTCCTCTGTCGCTGCCTGGTCACTACCAACACTGAATCCAGCCCTTCCTTTTCAGCCCTACAGCCCTGCCCCGGCAGGCTTTCGGGGCCCCTCACCTGGACCTCTGTGATGATCTTTCTCACTGGCTCCCCACCTCACCTCTCCATTTCCCGCCTTCCTCCACTGGCTACCAGTTAGATTCCTGTAATTTAGATTTGGTTGCTTTTTTCCTCTGCTGCAAAATCTTCCATGGCTCCCATCCACCCAGGGGCTACAGCTAGACCCCCCAGCTTGCTCTCAAGCCCAATGTGATCTGATCCCAGCCTGCCTCTCTGGCCTGGCCTCTCTCAGATCCTCCCATTCCGGCCAGATTGGTCTGTTCTTTGTGCCTTTTCTCCTCTGCACTGTTGCAGGCTCACGGTGCCCCTCCCAGAACGCCCTCATTGTCCACTAGTGCAGTTACTCATCCAGCTCAAGTCCCTCCTGCTCTGGAACATGCGTTCCAGAAGGAAAGGCTGTTACATGCAGTCCAGGGTCTCATGTTGTCTGATTGTTCCAGGTTTTGTCCTTAATTCAACTCTAAGCTCCTGAAAGAGCAAACTGTGGATAATAACTGTGTGTTGATATACCTGATACCAACGACTACCTGTGACAGAACAGAGCATTCCAGCCTCCCCCTTCCTCTGCCTATGAGGACGTTTCTATGTTTGGTTCTCTTTGGGCCCGTGTTGCTCTGATGAGGGTAGTGGGTAGGGAGGAAAATTGGAAGAAGCACAGAAATCCCAGATTAATTTCCTTCAGAAAAGACAGAGAGTTCCTCCTGGGTGAAAAGGACAGAAGAGGATAAAGGCAGTGGGGAGCGGAAGGCACCTGCAGGGGCTGGGTTTGGCGAGGGTGGTGGGGAGGCAGGGACACCACGGCCAGCCCAGGGAGAGAGCGGGACATGGTAAAAGAGTCTCCAAGAAGTTTGAGTTTGTCTCAGGAATGCTACTGCCCTTTGAGATGCTTTGGTGAGAACTGGGATTGTATTTTGATGTGCTTCAGGTGATGGACTGGTGTTTTCTCCAAATGCAGCATCTTATGGAGACTGCCACAGGGTGGCTGCGAGTTGGCCGGTATGTGCTGTCACCTGGGGAAAGACAAACCTGGGGCCAGGAGCACATGTCCATGTACTGTAACACAGCACAGTAGGTGTGAAGATGGCTACTCCACAGATGAGACACTAAGCTTTAGAGGATTAGGAGCACTGAGCGGGGAGAGGAAGAGGCAGCAAGGGAAAGGGGTGGCTCTGGCCCTGACTTGCACCTTTAACCCTTGACCTCTAACCCTAGAACTGTATCTTAGGATGGGGCTGCCATGCCCATTGAGCTCCGCATTGTGGGGGAAGCAGGAGGCTCATTACTCTCGAGAATGATCATATCAGCCCAGCTCTATCCCTGGGGTCAGAGGTGGCCCAGGCCAAGGCCTCTGGAGCCATTAGTACCCAGATGACAGTTTGATTCGTAAGCCCTGGAAAGTCCTCCTTTAAGCCTACAGAGGGAGGGAATAGAGGGGTATCGGGAGCGGTGCAGAGGGAAGGGCCGGGCAATCGGATTTCTGATCATGAGGCCCTGAACCAAGGACCATCTGGCTTGCCCAGCTCACTGTTCCAGTGAAGCTTCAATCATATTAGCACGTGTGGCCTCACTAAGGGGACAACCTGACAACTAAGAGTAACCTGATTTGGGATGGGCGGGTGGGGGCTTGACCAGGCATAACACAGGAGGAACAGGCAGGGCTAAGAGATCAGGGGATCTGGATTCTAGACCCCATGTGTCTGTAGGGAAATCTCTTAACATTGCTGGGTGCCTCAGTTTCTCCTTTTGTAAGTTGTGGATGCAAGAGCCTGTTTCACTTGTCTCAGAGGGATGCTGCAGAAGTGACAGTGATTTGGGAGGTCAGGTCTACTGTTCAAAAGTGAGCAGGATGGGGGTGGCATGGCAGCCACTCTAGTGAGAGGCCCAGGTGATCATGGGCTCCCCCTCCGCACGGTCACCCTATCAGGGTGGGTGTCATTAGTGAGATCTCTGCAGGGACACGGAGGGGCCCAGGCAGGGCAGAGAGTGGTCAGGAGGACAGAGCCCAGAGACAGGTTCCAGGCAGACAGGGGCTGCTGCTCTGCTCTCCAAGAGCCCCTGGGAAAATAATTCTTCACTCCTTTCTCCCCTGTCACCTGACTTGGAGCCCAACAATGTACAGTAATAATAATAAAAAGCATTTTTATTTACATGAGCATGTACTGTGTACAGTGCTATGTACCATGTATGGCACTTTACCTGTATTAGCTCATTTCTGCCCCATAACAACTCCATCTGAGGGTTCTGTTTTTATCCCCACTTTACAGATGCAGAAACCAGAGCAGTCAAGTGACTTTCCCATGGTCACAGAGCTTGTAAGTAGTGGAGCCATGAATTAATTCCAGGCAGTCTAATTTCAGAGCTTGTGCTGGGCTGTCATCTCAGGAAGTAACTAGAATCCCTTATGCTTAAGAGCATGACTCCTCAGCTAAAGGGCCGGCATTTGTCCTGCACGCCAAAATAAGGCAGAGGTCCCTCCCACCCCCACCCAAAGAGAAGACCTAGATCTGAGTTCCAGCCCCAGCTACTACTCACTGCTTCTGCATTCTTGGGCTGCTTAGTTCATCTGTAAAATCGGTGGACAAACATTTGTTGAATACCTATTATGGGTCACGTTTAATTTAAGCCTCATCACAACCTTGTGTGGTTGGCATTATTTCTTCCATTTTATAGTTGGAGACGTTGAGGCATAGAGAGGTTAAGCAAATTACCCCAGGTCATACTGAAACGGGCTAAAGTTGAACCAGTCCTTCTGATTCTGGAGCTTATGCTTTCTCCATTCCCCCTAGTTCCTCAAAATATGATGCACAAAGCCTCAGTTCCTGGGGTATTACTAAGTGTTATGTGGGGAAAAATAAGGTTCTGTAATCAACTCTGTTAGGGGAAGGCTGTTTTCAACACAGGTAAATAGGCTCTTTGCTGCAGGACTTCTCAGAGCCTTTATTATGCTTCTATGCATTGAATAGTGCCAAGAGCAGAGCAGAGTATTAACCAGACCTTCACTGTGAAAAACTTTATTGCAGAGAATCTCATGGGAGAAGTTTCCTTTGAACTCACTTTGGGAAAGGCAGCAATTCACCCTGCTACCTGCCTGATAATAAAGGTGATGATAACAATAGTAGAAACACCACGAAAGGAACTATTGCCATTATTATTAGCTGTGTCTTATAGGCAATAATATTTTTCTGACTCTGTTTTTTGGAGGCTTTTCCGAAATGTGCCCATCCGCCCTCTCCCATACAGCAATGTAAGTGCTCCGAGTCCTTCCTTGAGGCCCTTCGTGCCTGTAGGGGCTCCCCTTGTGCCCGGGGCTCCTGGCTCTCATCTCCAGGCCTATGTCTGAGCTGTTCCCCTGTGCCTGCCCTTCCTCTCCTCCCCAGCCTTGTTCCTGAGGACTGTGAGGGAGGCTTGGACAGCGGAGTGATGCAGCCAGGGGCATGTGCTGAGTCTCCTGCCTCCACAGAGCACCCTTCTTCCGAGCAGCCCTCCCTGATGAACTCCTCCTGAGGCCAACCACTTACCCACTCTGTGTCCCTCTTTGTCTAATGACAGTTGGTTTGTATTAAACATGGTGCAATGCTAAGTAAATTTTTTGGGATGCAACATATTCATTTAAAAGAAAACAGCTTTACTGAGGTGTGATTTACATACCATGAAACACCCATGATCATGTTCATTTTTAATTGTTTATTATGATTATGGTTTGTGTAAAATAAAAGAGCACAAGTCATTGATACTCAGAGTGATGAATCTTCACAAAGTGAAAACATCTGTGTAATCAGCGCCCATATCCGAAACCGAACATCCCAGCTCCCCAGACCCTCCCTTGTGTGTCCTCCCAGTCACCCCTGCAAGGCCCAGGGTTAGACATTCTCCTGGCTCCTAACCCTATAGATGTTTATTTAGAAAGTAAACCCATGAAGCTTTTCCTTCCTTCCTCCCTCCTTCCTCTCCCTCCCTCATTCCCTCTTTCTCTTTCTTTCCTCCGTCTATGCCTTCTCTCTTGCCTTCCTTTCCTAGTGGTTCTACTTCCAAATAGTATTTCAGGTTTATAGGAAGAGGCACAGGTGATGATAGTAAGAGCGTGTGTGTGTGTGTGTGTGTGTGTGTGTGTGTGTGTGTGTGTGTGTGTGAAGCCTGGGAGGCAGCACCATTTGGGAGGCAGGAGCTGAAAGACGTGAATTCCGGCTTGGCCATGCCAGTATGAAGCCTGGGGCTTATGACTCTTTGTGCCTCAGTTTCCTCACTTGTGAGATGAGAATAACGCAGGGAGGATTAAATAAACCTGTGCCTGCCGAGGGTCTGCCATTTGCCCACGTAGGAAGCCCTCAGCAAGGGCAGGCCTGCCCTCAGCTCCGTGTCTCATCAGGGTGCCGTGTCCTGGACAAGAGGTGAGAAGCACTGCCGTTTACTGAGCGCTTACTAAAAGTCATCCACAACGATCGTGCAAGGAGAGATTATCTCCATTTACAGATGAAGCAATGAGGCTTAGGTAGGTGGATCTGAAGACATAGGGTAGGTAGTGCCACAGCTGGAGCCTGAACCCTGTGAGTTTGGCTGGAGGGCCCTCGCTCCTAGCCACTGGGCAAGCCTTGTATTGATTCCCCCAGCTAAGGCGGGCTGAAGTTGTGAGCCTTGTACCGCCTCTGTTGGCGTGAGGGCCAGAAAGGGTCACTCACAGGGCTGCCCCCCATCCCATGCGTGTTGGGAAGCCCCCTGGGGAGGGAGGGTGTGGGGACTTTGGGGAGGGGCCCAGTGACTGACCGCCCGTGGTAGAGGACCTATGGGATGGCTGCAGCCCACCACCCTGGGGAGTCAGCAAAGAGCAGCCTGGAGCCTGCGGACTCCTTGCAGGGCTCAGTCCTGCCAGGCAGGGGAGGTCAGGCTTGGGGGTGCTGGTGACCCCTCTTCAGCTGGGGTGGGGTTTGTCTGCCTCCCCTGCTGCCTATGGAGTGGGTGCTCAGTAAATACTGGGTCAAGGACCAGGAACTCCTAGCCATGTCCCCTTCAACAGACGGTGCGCTTGCAGGGCAGGGGCCGTGTCCTCTCCATCAGACCAGCTCCCCAGGACAGGGGTGGGCCCCTGAGTGCTTCTTCCTGCTCCTCCCCAGAACCACTGTCTTTTGCAGTGAGGGCCGAGTTTTGGGGGAGATGCCCACCCTGGCACCCCCCACTTCCGGGTGGGCTTGAGTGGGAGCAGATGTCACCTGCCCTCTGACCGGCCTCCGCCTTCCCTGCCCTGACATCCGGGATCCCTGGGGCCAGCCCGGACATCTGTATCCATCTTGCCCCAAACTCTGGAGATTCTGACAAACTTCCTTTCATTGCTTCCAGCCATGTTATTTAAAGTAATTAACCTTAATTTATAAATTTTTATATCAAACTGCCTTTTAACTTTTAGAACTGGCAGGAGCAGCCTTATCCCTGGGCTCCTAATAGTTCTCCATTTAATCAAAATTTATCCATCAGGTTCCAGTGTTAAATCATCTTTTAATTGGGAGTTACATTCTGGTTAATAGTTTTATAATTCGCCTCTTCTAATAGTTTCTACCACAGGGATCCCGACTCCATTTTTCCTCACTCTATTACTGCCGGCGTGGGGGCTGCGGGGACGTGGCGGGGCTGCCTCTCCGGCCTCTGCCGGTCGCCTCTTTTGTTCTTGGTGGTCTCATTAGTTCCGAGAAGAGTTCTCTTTCCTCCTCATTACTGGGGCAGAATTGCTCTCCCCGTGTGGCGCGGCCCTCTCATTTCCGCTGCCTGCAGAACCCTGGCCAGGCCTGCTCCTCGCGAGAGACAGAGAGACAGACAGAGAGCCTGGGGCTGGGGAGGATTTGGGGGGTCTGGGAGGGAGGGGCGGCATCGTCTGGGAGTGGACCTGCCCCAGGGCCAGCCCCGTTCCTGGCTCCTGCCCTCCTGCCTGGGAGTGGGCCTGGGGGCTGAGGTGGGAGAGGGAGGAAAGACCCCCACCTTCGCCCCCACAGTGGCCTGCAGGAGTGGCTGTCGGGGCTTCAGGATGCCGCAGAGGGGCCTGGAGAATTCCCGGAGTCCAGTGGTAAGTTCTGGCCCACTACCCATCCACTCCAGGCTGCTTCTGTGCTTGCGACACCATGGGAATATTCACAGATGAACCCCTGGGCCTTCTGAGGGGCAGAAGGGAGATAATTGGATCTGAGAGGGGAGAAAGAGACAGAAAGAGGTGAGAGAAAGGGAAAGGAAGGAAGGAAGAGAGAAAGCTAGAGGAAGGGTGAGGAGAAGAGGGATTGGGGTCATCCTGCTAGGGAGCAAACAGGCAAACATGCACAAGTGTGCATGTGTATTTACACAAACCCACACACCTGCACAGGCCTGGACGCAGGGGCATCTCTGGGCTGGGGACCAGGCCTGGAGCCCGTGGGTGGGTCTCTGAGAAGGTCTCCAGGGGAGGTGAGCGGTAGGGGTGAGGGTGGGGCCAGGGAAGGATGGAGGCTGGGTCTCTGGGGCCTGGGCTGAGACCACGGTATGAGCTTTCCTGGGGAAGCAGACTTAGGGCTGGCTCGGCCCTGAAGTCATGTCCTACTGAGTCTCCATCCTCAGCCCCCTCCAGCCGGTGATTTTCCGATACAGTGGGTCTGGCCTCTGGCTGCACATGGGAGCCACCTGGGGAGTGTTTACAAATCCCAACACTTGGCCTCACCCTACACCCTGTGATGGTTTTAAAATATGTCTGCAGATTCTTTGGTACTCCTCTCTTTTAGAGATGGAGTCTAATTCTCTTCCTCCTGAATGTGGGCTCCTTCTAACAAAACAAACAAGAAAAGCTGAAGTGACAGCGTGTGATTTAGGAGATTAGGACATAGAAAGCACTGTGACTTCCTCTTTGGATTTTTTGGGAACACGTGAACTGTGGAAAGCCAGTGGTGATGTCACGTGGACACTCGGGGAGAGGAACTGAGGCCTCCTGCCGACAGCCCTGTGAATGAGTCATCTCAGAAGCAGACCTCCAGCCTCGATTAAGCCTTCAGGTGACGGCTGCCCCAGCTGACATCTTCACTACAACCTCGTGAGAGACCCTGAGGCAGAACCACATGGCTAAGCTGATCCTGAATTCCTCACCCTCAGAAACCATGTGAGATAATAACTGTTTGTTTTCTTTTAGGGTGCTCAATTTTGGGGGGGAGTAATTTGTTATGCAGCAAGAGATAACCAATACGCATTCATTCCATCAGCATCTCTAGGAGCGGGGCTGGGCCCAGGTAGGTTTAGAAGCTCCCCAGGTGATTCCAATGTGCACCCAGGGTTGAGAACTGCTGCCCCAAGGCCTGTGTGCTTGTGAGTATGTGTGTGGGAGTCATGTCATGCACAAGGGTACACAAGTCTCCCCTCAGAGTGAGTCAGTGCATTTGCCCAGGCGCCTGTGTCAGGACCTGGGGCTGGGAGGCCTGGGACGTGGAAATGTCCTTCCAGGCTTTGTGGCCAGACCCACATGGGCCCTTCATCCCTTCCTCTATGTGAACCCTTGCTGAGCCTCGGTTTCCCTATTTGTGGAATGGGAACATGATCACTGCTCTGCCCAATATTTCAAAGAGGTGGTATTTGAGATGGTTGCCTGCCTCCTGGGCTGGTTTTGGCAATATTTTGATTCCACTGGGCTTTTGCATAATGAGATTTGACCTACAGCTGTGCAGATGCGCAAGCAATCCAATGTGTGGCCCCTCAGCTGAGGGTCTGCCCTGGGGGACTCCCCCACGGTGGGGTGTGTGTGTGTGTGTGTGTGTGTGTGTGATTTTAGTCATGGCTGGGTTAGGGTTTGGGGTTTGAGGCTGACTGTCTTGACCGCCTAAATGCCAACTGGCTCAGATTGGCAGGACGAAGAGTTTGTCTTCACATGTCAGAGAGTCGTGTGATGTTGACTCTGAAGCTGGAAGCAGCCCAGTGTAGGCCTGTTAACTGAGGCTGGCTGGTGGTTCCAGCTGAGCCTAGATCTCCCGAGCTGCGCGTCCTCTGTTGGGCCTCTTCATCCTCACGAGGCCTCCATTTCCTTGACTGTGAAGTGGAGAAGCAAATGATCTATGACCTCGAGCACCTAATACTGTGTCTCCGTACCACGGCCCTTGGCATCTGTCAGGGGTAGCCTGGGAGGGGTGTGGGGGAATCTTGGTTGGAGAAGCCCTCCTGGGACCCAATCCTGGCCTCCAGCATCCCGAAGACAGACCTGACTCCCCACCCTGGTCTCGCCACTTACTTGCTGTGTGACCTTAGGCAAGCCCCTGCCCCCTCTGGGATCTGGCATCATCTGAGTAATAACACCTGCCTTGCGGGGGTGCAGACTGCCTGGGCTGGGGAAGGGGCTGGGGGTTGGCCCTTTGGGGAGGCAGGGGGATTGTCAGGTTGACAATCTGTCCAGCCTGGATTTGGACAGACAGACCACCTTTGATTTTGCTGGTGCAACTAGAGACCAGGGCTTCTGTTCCACCTCCAGCACTTGGGAGCCAAGTGATCTCGGACAAGCCACGTCACTCTCTGTGCCTCAGTTTCCTTATCTGTAATATGGGGATCAGAAGAAAACCTATTTTATAGGTGTAAGCAGTGGATGAGATAAACACTTTATAGCATTTAGTCAGGCACTGGCACATGGAAATCACTAGTAAGTGACAGTCATTGTCTGAGAAGGTAGGAGGATGGAGCACACATCTCGAGTCTGGAAACCTGCCTGGGAAGTGCCTGTGAGACCTTCAGAAAGTCCACCAAACCTCTCTGGGCCTCAGTTTCTTTAATTGCCAGGCGGGGACCCAAGTCCTTGCTTCTCTGGGGACAAAGGGACAGTCAATGGCCAGAGATGTGTTGTAGATGTTCTGGGCACGAGCAGAACAAGCCCACCTCTCACCAATCCAGATGAGGGCCCCCCGGCCTTGTCTTCACCCTCTGAGGAATAAACATGAGTAAACATTTACTGAACCCCTCTATTGGGCCAAGCACTGTGCCTATGCCACAAAAATTACACGTGACGCTTGGTGGGTCAGCTCTGTGTTCCACACAATGCACAACCACCTGTCACTGTGCAGCAACCCTGAGAGGTCTCTCCTGCTTCACGGAGGAGGACGGTGCAGCTCAGAGCTGTCAGGCCCTTGGCGCAGGTCACACAGGAAGACAAGCAGCCCGCTGTGACTGGAAACCACTGCTTTCTGCCTCCAGAGCCCCGTCTCTGATTCACTCTGTTCTGTCACTTCTCTTGAACCCACAGGGCCCTCCTGGGAGCTCAGGATGATTGTTGTTTCCACAAATGAGGAACCTCTTGGATCCTTTCAACTCGGTTTTCTCTGACCCCAGAGGCTGCTTCCTGTCCCCAGTGCCCCCGTGACCTCTCACCTCCGTGGGACAAAGAGGCCTTTTGGTCCTTGGCATGGGTTGAATTGTGTCCCTAAAATAGATGTGTGGAAATCCTAACCCCTAGTACCTCAGAAGGTGGCCCTATTTGAAAGAGGGCGATTGCAGATGGAATTAGGTAAGCGAAGTTGTACTGGAGTAGGGAGGGCCCTTGATCCGATCTGCCTGGCGTCCTTGTAAGGAGGGGAGGAGAGACATGCAGAGACAGACACGCAGGGGACACGGCCGCGTGGAGACGATGGGGGCGGAGAGGCTGCCGCAGGGGCTGGGAAGGATTCCTCCCCGGGGCCCTGGGAGAGAGCGTGGCCTGCTGACACCTTGATTTGGGCTCCTGGCTGCCAGCACCGTGAGAGAATACACTTGTTTTAACCCACCTGGCATGAGGTACTTTGTTGTGGCAGCCCTAAGAGAAGATAATAGTCCCATCTGTTTTCCTGTTTTCTTTGTCCCCTCCGTGGTGGTACCTTCTGAACAAGCAACTGATCCCAGTGGCTCTGTAAGTTGAAAAGTCACCGCTGGAAGGGTCCTCACTTAATCCACCATCCTGGGGACTGGTCTGTGTGCCATGACGTCAGAGGATTGTTAAATGAGGAGCCTCAGTCCCCACAGCACATTATCTAGCCCTGGCCCTGACCTGTGACCGACTCTGATTGAGCCTATTTCATAGGTGAACCAGCCAGTGCCCAGAGAACCCGAGTGAGGCCCTTCCGTCAAGGGGTTGGGGCAGCTGAAGGAAAGCCCTGCTGCTGCCCGGGATGGGCCCCTGGCTCCCCACTCCTGCACGGTGAGAGGTGATGCAGGGAGAGAGAAAGAGGGAGCAGAGGGAGCCAAGCTCAGCTGCAGAGCTGGTCCCTGGGGTTGAGGAGCCTAAGGGTCGGAAGGAGAAGCAGAGATAGACTTGTGCTTTCACTCCCAGCCCTCAGCTGCGGGAGCCAGGCGGACATGTGCCCTGCGGTGCCCACTGGTGGCTGCTCAGCCCTGCGTGGGCTGCTGACCAGCCCCCTGCCCCACTTTGCTACCTGCTCAGAAGGGCTGTCACCTCACCCAGGGGACACAGAGGGCAGAAGAAAGGGGAACAGAGGAGAGAAGTTGTTTGCTCAAAATCTCAGGTCTTTCAGCCCTGCCAGTCGGTGGGAGATCCCCTCCGACCTTAGAGAATGAAGTGTTTCTTTTCCCCAGTGGGTGAAGTGGGTGGTGGAGGGAAGGAGTTGAGGAGAAGAGGCAGAAAGAGATGAAACCCACCTGGGACGGTAGAGCCAGGGAGATTAACCATGGTGAGAGGGAAAGAGCCCAGGGAGACCCAGCAGCAGCCTGATCCCAAATCTGCAGATCCCGATTCCACTGCTTGCGTCTTTGCAGTGGTAGCTGGGCTGGAGGCTCTCCATTTCCTTGGGGGAGGAATTTGAAATCTTGGGGATGATTAAGGAGTGGGCAGGTGGCCTCTGCTTCCCAAGGAGAAGGCCTGGCTTCCTCTTGGGTCCCTTTTGGGGATGGAGGTGGGGGGGCAGGCAGGTCTTCTCCAGGCCAGAGTCCCTCCTTTTCCCTTCCCAGATCCAGGGACCTCATCTCCAACTCCTCACCCCAGCCCCTCCCACCCACTGGCACCTGACTGCTGGTTTCCAGAACACAGTTCCCAGGACTGTGGACTGTCAGGCTTCAGCCTTAGAAGGAACCAGACCTTGTCTCAAAGATTGGGAAACCCAGATTCACAAAGACCAGTCTGGCCCCATCTCCCTCGGCCACGGTCCAGGGACGGGTGGCCTCAGCCTTGAGCCCGCGGATGCCAGGTCCTGGCTGGTTTGGTTTTCCTGATTAGCCCGGGAGAAGGGAGCTGGATCCAGGCTCCTCTCCACCTTCAACACCAGGCCATGGGGGAGGCATCAAGGGAGTGGAGGAAGGGCAGGAAACATTTATCAGGGGCCTCCTGGGAGCAGGTATTTTATATACGTTGTCCCTTTGACTCGTCACCAGTCTATGGGGCAGAAATTATTACTCCAATTTTACATGTGAGGAAAGCCAGACTCACAAAGGTTAATTAAATTGCCCAAGGTCACTTAGCCGGTGATGGTAGAAACCAGGATTTGAATCCAGGTCTGGTCCCAAAGTCTGGGCTCTTTCCAAGCTGCTGTGTGCATGGGGTTAGGAGTGGCAAAGGAGGGACAGGGACAGCAGCTGCCATACTCAGCTGCCTGCACCCCTCAAACTAGGCCTGGAGCGAGGAGCACGGGCCAGGAGGTGAGGGAATTGCGGGGGCAGTGGGGCAACTGGGCAGGCACCTCGAGTCCTCACACCCAGCTTTGCTGCTCCAGCTGTGTGACGTTGGGCACGTCCCTTCTCCTCTCTGAGCCACATATAAGACGAGTGGTTGTGAGGTGTCATCGTGTGTAACTGTTCCTGGGGCTCCTTGGATGTTTGTTGACTGAATGAATACAAAAGCAAATGAAGGTGTGTGGAGAAGGCCACTTGTTCTAACTCGGCTCTAAGGCTGGAATGCCAACTTTGGCTCCGGGCTGGGTCTCTACCTCTCTTAGCCCACCTAAAGGACGTCCCCCCAGCCTTCTCCAGAGACACTAGATAGGCCAAGAGACCCATCTGCTGGGGTGGGTGGGGTGCACATAATGGTGATCCCAATTCTGGGGACCTCCTGTCACACGAGGGTGTCCCCTCCTCTGGGAAGTCACCCTGAGATCTCTCTATCCTGGCTGGATTAGTTACTGTTAATTAAACCAACTGTTGGACCTAATGTCCACCCCATTAACATGTCTCCTAGACCCATTAATCACCACCATGTGGTGTATGGGGCTGGGTGGTGGGGGATGGAACGGGGTGGGGGGTCATGAAAGCCAAGCCCAGCTGCCTTGTAGTGTAAAGCAGGGGCTTGAGATACTTAAGCGCACTCCTTGTTCCCTCTTCCATTCCAGCCTCAGAATTCCTGGGGCTTGCTGTGTCTGTACCCTATGGGTGGGCCACCACGACCCCTGAGACCCCCTTCCCACTCAGCTTCCTTGTAGCCTCTGTGGCTGGAGCAGGCCTGGGAGAGAGTGGAGGGGACTGCACAGGTAAGAGGGAGGGGGCGGAAGCCCATGAGGACGGCTGCACGGAGGGCTACAGTTGGAGAGCCAGGGTCACCCTTGCTCCACCCATATACACTTCTCCCGGCTCTGCTCCCTCTGCAGCCCCCTTGGGGCCAGGGGTACTCTCCAAACACCTTGCTTCTCCACTCTGGGCCTCCTGAGGGTGGATGGACTTAGAGGCAGATGCTGGGCCCACGCAGGGATGGTCGCACAGCAGTGGGTCTCGCCTTGTGCCTCCTTCCTTCCCTTCCAGCTGGGCCCTGCCCCCTCCCCCCCAGTGTCAGGGGCCAGATGGGGCAGAGAGGGAGCTAGGGTGGGGCCATGAGAAGGTGCATAAATCATTATTGGCGGAGACCTCAGTCCTGAGCCGCCGGGTGGAGGCTGCTGCTCACGGTTCAGGTCGGGGCATAAATCATAATTCCCCTACAATAGATCCTTTTGCAGCCACCATCAGGAAAACTGTGTTGGTTTTATCGATTTTTTGACACGGGGGCCTAGGCAGCGGGCGGCTCCTGAATCATTATGAAATGAAACTGATTAGGAATTCATGGAATACTAAATAAACTTTACGAGCCCGTTGTAAGTTTTTTGATGCATGGGGAGCGGAAAATGAAAACTAATGATATAAAAATTACACAGCATGCTGAGTATTATTATACCGCTATTGATTTGTTTCAAACTGTACATCAAAATCGAAGAGGGCTGGGGCGGCTCCTGCAGCGGTGCTGGGGTTATTTGGGCTCACCAGTGCTGGAGGACTTTTTTTTTCCCTTCGATTTTTACTTATTTTTCTTTCTCTTTTCTCTAGCCTCTCTGCTCTGTAAGCTGATTTCCTTTCCCCCCTACTCCTCCAGGGAAGGCCCGAGGGGTACACCTACCACACATCCACAGGGCAGGCCCTCAACGTGAAACCTGGACCTGGTACAATTTGAATTCCTTGGTCCCCACTGGTCTCTGCGTGGCTCTGGAACTGCATTTTCAATCTGTGAGTTTCTCTTTTCCCTCAGTCTGCCCCCCTGTTTCTCTGGGGAGGGGCAGTGTGCTTCAGGGAAAAGAATTGGAGCTCTTTCCAGTTTAGCACCTTCCTGTGTGACCTTGGGCAGGCCACTATGCCTCTCTGGACATTGTTCTAGTAATCAAAAAGATTGGATTCATTAGATCAGAGCTTCTCAATGTGTGATCTGTTGAAAGCCCATCTTTCATCTCTAGAGCTTGTCAGAAATACTGATTCCTGGGCCCCTCCTTAGAGGTACTGTCTCCAAATCTTTGGAAGGTGGGCTGGGAATCTGCATTTGAATAAGTTCCCCATGTGAATCTTGTGCATGAGTTGTTGTAAACCACTGTATCCATCGATCTGAAGGGCTGTCAGAGGTGACCTTGAAGCTGTGAACATTGCCCTCTGTATTAGTTAGCTTTCCTTGTTTGTGCTGCAGTAACAAACAATCCCCAAATCTCAGTGGCTTACAGCAACAAAAGTCAAGTTCCTGCTCATGTTATACATCTGCTGTGATCTGGTTGTGACTCTGCTCCACGTCTTCCAAGAAGGGGTCCAGGCAGCCCTGATCTGAAACATGTAATTCCTGGGCACAAGGAAAAGAGCAAGACGTGATGCTCCTAAAGTTTTTCTCGGACATGGTGTTCGTCACTTCTGCTCCCATTCCTTTAGCAAAAAGAAGTCACATAGTCTCGTTCAACGTCAACAGGGTGGGAAGTATACTCCTCCCACAGGCAGGGGCTCTAGCAGAGGCTTGTGGGGTGGACTGGAGAGAAGGGCAGTGGATATCATAATGCACTGTACCACACCCTCCTGGGCTTGGTCTTTGATCCTGTTGACCCTGGATTTGGGGTTCAGAGTCATTTGAATAGACATGGGAGGTTGGCCCAGCTCAATTAGGAATGGGGCTGCTACTTTACATGTAGCAGCTTTACACAGTCATTTGTCTCCAGGCCAACTGTCCATTGGCTTCTTCCTCTACCATCTTGGAGACCCTGGCTTCTTCCTTGGGGGTCTTCAGTGGGCTAGATATCGGCCCTTTAGCTCTAAGTGTCTCTGTTTCCTCCATCTCTGCCTCCCTGCAATGGAGACTATTAAAACCCACCAAGTTTCCTCAGTGGAACTGCTGTTAACAATGGGAATGCTTTTGTAAAACTGTCCTCTAGCCTCTAAATTCTGAGGGTAAATCTAGATTCTGGGTATTGGATTTTCTTGAAGGGGACACATTTGATAGCTTCTTTTTTTTTTAATTCAGTTTTATTGAGATATATTCACATACCATACAGTCATCCATGGTTTACAATCACCTGTTCACAGTACCATCATATAGTTATGCATTCATCACTCCAATCTATTTTTGAACATTTTCCTTACATCAGAAAGAATCAGAATAAGAATAAAAAATAAAAGTAAAAAGAACACCCAAACCATCCCCCCCATCCCACCCTATTTTTCATTTAGTTTTTGTCCCCATTTATCTACTAATCTATCCATACACTAGATAAAGGGAGTGTGATCTACAAGGTTTTGACAATCACACTGTCACACTTTGTAAGCTTCATTGCTATACAATAGTCTTCAGGAGTCCAGACTACTGGATTAGAGTTTGATGGTTTCAGGTATTTACTTCTACCTATAACAATACATTAAAACTTAAGAGGTGTTATCTATATAGTGTGTAAGAATGTCCACCAGAGTGACCTCTCGACTCCATTTGAAATCTCTCAGCCACTGAAGCTTTATTTTGTTTCATTTCGCATCCCCCTTTTGGTCAAGAAGATGTTCTCAATCCCATGATTTTAGGTCCAGATTCATCCCTGGGAGTCATATTCTTTGTTGCCAGGGAGATTTACACCCCTGGGACTCAGGTCCCACGTAGCGGGGAGGGCAGTGAGTTGCCTGCTGAGGTGCTTCAGTTAGAGAGAGAGAGGGCCACATCTGAGCAACAAAGAGGTACTCAGGGGGAGACTCTTAGGCACAATTATATGCAAGTTTAGACTCTCCTTTGCAGGAACGTGAGAGCTTTCTTTTTGCACGTGTCACACATTTTCAAAGCACTTCTACGAGTTAATCTCTTTTGCTAGTGTTGTTCTTATTCTGTTCAGCTGCACATCAACCTGAGCCTCAGAGAGGCTGGACTCTTCCCCTGGTCACACAGCATGTCACACAGAACCACATTTTGCTCAGCTCTGGACATGCCCTTGGTAAGCTCTTTTATACTTGATTTCCAGGGATCATCTGAGGGGGCCCCACTGCACCAAACTGGGTCTGGAAGATGCAGGGATGACAGTGGCATAAGCCTGACACTCAGGGACCTTGCTGTCTCTCTGAGGGCACAGAAACACCCACTCAGGTATATCCTCTTCATGCAGACCTTTACAGAACTGGACAAAATGGATCACAAGGTGATCCAGAAAGGGCACAGGAGTAAGGGTCTTAAGATTTGACTTTGAATCTCAGTTCTGCCTCTAAGTGGCTATGTGGTCTTGGATAACTAGGTCTTTTATCTGGGGCTCAGTTTCCTCCACTGTCAAAAGGTGGATTGGGACTCAGTGCTCTCTAAGAGGTCTTCTAGGGGATTCAAGTGAGCAGGAGTCAACAGGCTGGTACAATTCCCATGAAATGTTGGTGCCAACATTGGTCCCAACTCTTTTTCCATTTGGGAGAATTTGCTGTTAGAAGCCCAAACTCAAACTGGCTTAAGCAAAAAGGAAAAGTTACTGACTCATATATTGAAGAAGCTAAGGGACTCTTCAGGTACAGTGTGATCCAGAAGTCCATATGACATTATCAGAGACCAATCTGTATCTCTCATCTCTGTCTTCCTCTGAGATAGCTTCTTTCTTAAGCATGCTCTCTCCTCGTGGTGACAAGGTGGCTGCCACTAGTGCTAGGTCCATATCCTAATGGCTCAATGACCTGGGGAAAAGGCAAGATCTCCTTCCCACTAGTGCCAGCACAATTCCCAAGACTGAATTTCATTGGCCCCATTTGGGTCACATGCCCACTCATGAACCAGTCACTGTGGCTAGGCACAGAGGGAGGATTTCATGCCCATAGCTATCTTAGGAGCCAGGGAGTAGAGCCACATGGACTCAGAGAGGGGAATGGATGCAAAGAAAATTTGAGGTATTGTTTCAAAAGACATAGATTCTGGGCAGAGAAAAGCCATGGTTGTCCACAGTAGACCTTGAGGTAAGGAGCAGGGTAAGGGGGCTGGATGAGGGCAGAGTAGGTGAGGGTCTTCTGTCCGTTAGTCATGTCTGGAATTTTGGAGACTGCTGGAATAGAGTCCAAGGCTGGGAGGGAGGGCTCCTTCACAAGTGGGGAGTACAGAAAAATCAGCATAAGGCTCAGGTTGCCCCAGGCAAAGGGAAAGAGTGTCCTGTTTCCACCACCAATGTCTTCATTTGTGCATAGGCACACCTGGTGAAGTTTCAATGCGTGAGTGGTAAGAAATGGTGGTCTCTAAAGTTACAATGTGGGTTCACATCCAGCTCTACTTTCCCACTTGTGTGGCCTTGAGCCAGCCCCCTCTTCCCTCTGAGCCAAGTTCCTGAGGATTGAGAAAATCTAAGTGCTGACCCCACCTTACCTCCCGGAAGGGCCTGGGCAAGACTCATTTGTCCTCTGGCCCTTGAACCTACCCTCACAGGCAGAGTTCATCCCTGGTACTGAATTTATGTACCTACTTGCATGTCTTCCTCCAGTCTCTGACCGAGGGCAGGGACCACATCCCACTCATGGTCATCTCCCAGCCTTAGCATCTGCCTGGCTCATGGTTTGCGATCCCTGGAAGGCTGTGGAATGGGTATCAGGAACATCTGACAAGGTGGCTCTCCACGCAATGTGGCTGCAGACCTGGGCCCCCTTTGCCTCTGCTCTATCCCCACGCTCACCCTGTAGCCACACATCACACATATACCCAATCCCCCAAGTGTGGGTGTGTGTGTGGATTTTACTGAATTTATCATGGAAAGACAGGGGAGCAAGTTACATCACACGCTATGCTCCAACTAATCACACTACACACTGGCATCTCTCTGCCCTCCGCCAGCTCTCTTCTAGACAGCACTCTTCCCCTCCTCTTCAACCCCAGAGAGCTTCTTTTAAAAAAACCACAGCCTCATTTTTGTGGCCTCCTACACAGCAAAACAAAAGCCTGTTGGGACATAGACCACCTGGCTCCTGCCCCAACCAGAGCCCCATGTGACCTGCTTCACCACATCTCTGTACCATGGGCAACCACTTATTACCCACTTGGGCATCTGTGCCCCTCATGTTGATATCCTGGGGCTCAGAGAAGGGACGTGACTTGCCCAGTGTCATCCAGCCCCCATGCAGTCTCCTCCTATTAAGCCCCAGCCGTGTTGGGGGGTCTTGGTTTGGTTCCTTTCTTCATACCCATTTGCCCTGTAGGTGGGAGATGTGGGGGTGGGGGCAGGAGTGCTCCTGGTCTCCTGACTCCCCTCGTGGAGTTTGGGGTGCTACACACGTTGAATTTAGATTTGGCTCTGAGTAGGCCATTCATTCATTTCTGACAATATCGACTACAGAATTGAGTGCTACAAGTAAGAAGGAGTTTAGGTATTATTCTCCTACTGATTTGATTTAATGATTAGTTTCTTCCTATCCCTCTCTCCCCTCCTCTCCTCATCAGTTTGACATTTGCATACTGTTTCCCTGCAGTTTTTTTGAACACATGGTTTTTCTGGTAACTCCCTGCTTTGGCTTGAGTGGTTTTATTTGGGGGAGTTGGGAGCCCACTGAAGCATCTTCTTCCTCCCCCACCCTGAACTTCCTTTTCTTCCCACTGACTGAGGAGAAAGGCACCTAAATAACCAGATTTCCTGGGCTCCTGACCATTTGTGAGCCTACAAGATTCCTGCTACTTTGAAAATGGCCTGCTAGTACTTCTGAGAGTCCTGGGGAGGGGGTGGTGTCTCAGTGTGCACACAGATGTCGGCCCTTTCCTCCTGGGTGACCCCTGCCAGGCCGCCAGGCACCTCTGCTGATGCCTCGACACCCTTGGGGTGGTGATCAATGCACAACTATGAACAACTGATTGGACACTTTGCAGAATTGTATGTTATTTGAATATATCTCAATAAAATTGCATTAAAAAAAAAAAACCCTTGGGGTGCCAGAGATGCTCAGCAGCAAGGTGGCGGTGCTCTGTCCCCTCTCTCTCTTGCTGATGCTTTTTTACTAGAGGGATCCTACCGCAGGGCTGCTAGGGTTTCAGGACTTACAGAATACCTGGTTGTCTTAGTTTGGGTCCCCCAGAAGCAGAACCTGAGACAAGGATTCTGCACAAGTGGTTTTTTTTTGGGAGGCGAAAGCAGCTCTGGGAAGGGATGAGAAGTGAGATAGAGGATACCGCTGTGAGTGATTGAGCTTAATCGTGTGCCAGTTCTCCAGATTACCCAGCATGCCTGAACCCCAGGGGTGACATGACTTAAGATCAAGTTGGGACCCCTTATCCCTACTGAAAGACTGTTGAACCAATGGTGGAAGGGTCCATCTGGGGCAGGGAGGCCTTCCGCAGAAACTCCCGATTCCCAAGAGTCCCAGTTCCTGTGCCTGGACCCCTTCCTCTGACTGGCTCCTTCCTAACACAGCTAGAACCAGTGGATTGCGGGTACGGGGAGCAGCTAGAAGCTCAAGGAAGGAGGCTTGGCTCATAGGCAACAACAATGGAATGGGCAGGTGGGGATCAACAGATTAAAAGTGACCAAGCAGATGCTGGCCTGTCCAGGGATGCTGCTGGCAGAGGGCAGGGAGCTAGCATATTTTAGACACCTACTGCATACCAGCCCTAGATACATGCAACTAGAATGCACGCTCCTTAAAGGACGGGCCCCATGTTTTATTCCCTTTTGCTTTCTCAGTGCCCAGCATTGTGCTTGGCTCCTGGGAGTAAAACCCAAAATAACAAGAAAAATATCTACCTTTTACAGTCACCTCCTAGGCACTGAGTGCCTTATTTTTGTTATAATGGACCTTTACCACAATCATTTGTGGTAGGTACAATTATCCCACTTTACAGATGAGGAAACTGAAGCTCAGCAGGATTAAATGATTTTCCCAGGGTCGCATTTCTCCTAAGGAGCAAAGCCAGGATTTGTATTCAAGTCTGTCCGTCTTCCCAAGTCCCTGATTTCCCCCCACCTTTGTGGTGTGTCCCTACGTTGGGACTACAGATGTCTGTGAAGGCCCTCCCGCTTCTGAGGTTCTGTCTCATCAGCTGCCACCTCCTTCCACCCCCCACAACTGCAAAGAAAAGGAAAAGTCCTTTCCTCCTCCTCAGGTGGCGTGTGGCGGATTACTTAGCGCTTGACACGGCATGTCTCTGTGTCACTGTTCCCGGGCGGAATTAAATCAGGACAGGAAAATATTAATTTGGAGTTGGGGATGGAGGCTGCTCCTTTCCAATTACTCTCCACCCCGTCAGGCTTATCCTGGCGCAAACAAGGAAGGAGGCTGGATTAATTGCTTTGGACTCTGCCCCACTACAGGCCCAATTATAGAAACATATTGGCTCCCAGCACTATTATATACACTGCTGTGCAGGAAATTGTGTGAAATTTTAACGGATTTTCAGATGTAATAATGGAGAACAGGATTCGGGGCCAGCTTTAGCTGGGTGGTGAGGCCCTCCGTGTCTGGGCCGAGGTTAAGCTGTCTGGGGTTTCTTTGTGTATCAAAGGATCATCTGGTAAACCCCGAAAGCCTACGGCCACCAGGACCGTTCAGGCCCTGACCCTGCAGTACCTCAGTAATAATAATACAACCCCATTTTCTGAGCCTGCACAATGTGCCAAGTGCTGACCCTTTGAAGTTCTTCCTATATTTTCCATCTTATAAAGAAGGAAAAGAGGATTCAAAGAAGTTAAGTAATCTGCACAGTTAACTGGCTCTTTAGTGGCAAAACCAAGGTTTGAACCCAGGTCTGTCTCCAAAGCTACCCTACTTTCTGCTACCACTTTGTCTCCTCCCTCTTCTTCTCCTTCTTCTTAGAGATGTATTTATATGGGTCTCCCCCACCTGACTTGAGTTTCTAGGATGAAAGGCCCTTTCTTGTTCCATCTCTGCATCTTGAGCCACTGTTAGGGCACTTGGCACACAACAGGTGTCCATGAGTGGTTTGCTGACTTGCACTGCACTTGGCCTTGTAGGGTTGGTGCAACCCAGGGACATCTCTGGGTTAAGGAGAATGAGCACCATTTGAGGCCACCTGGAACCCACAGGAGAGGAACATGTCCGTAGCTCTACTGTGTAACAGGCATTATCCAATTGCTTTTCACTGACAGTTTCTGCTAATCCTAGCCATTACCATAAGAGAAAAATGGCATCCCCCACAACTGAGAGGCATGAACAAGGTTCAGAGAAGTGAATGGACAGCTAATAAAGGACTGCCCAATCCCAGCTGAGGCCTTTGGTTTGCCTTTAGTCAGTCTGAGCTGGAAAGGCCTGGGATGGGGAGGTGGGGGGTGGGGTTGGGGGTAAGAACATGTGCTCCAGGGTTTCCACACTCCCTTAAAGCTACGGCATCTGCAGTTTAAACATTGAACAAAATCCTTCCCAGGAGTTTAATTTGTTAAGGTGGTAAAAGTGGAAGTACTCTGATGAGGGAGGGACACTAGGACTCTGTCTGGCCCCTCCTGCATTCCCTGCATGGTTCATGAAAGGGCTCCCGGGGACCCTGAGCTCTAAGGAGCAGGGTCCAGAAACCACTGATGCGCAGCCCCCCCACCCCCACCCTATTTGCCTCACACAGCCCGGGGACCAGCCTGGATGTCTCTGTTGTGTGACTTATGCAAGGAGTGTATTGTGGGGCCTTGGTGAGGGGTGACTAGTATATATTTCCAAGCAGCTGAAACGTAGATTACCTCATTTTTCTGCATCCTGAGATGTAAGTCTAAAGCGAGGGTCTGGAGACTCCTGGGGAAGGGCCCAAGGGTGTGGAGAAGGTGATAGAGCACTGTGGGGCCAGCCAGGGCCCTGGCCCCACCTCTGTGCCACTCTTTCTCCCACTGTCTCAGTCCCTCCCTCATTGACCCTATGTCCAGAGCTCTTCCCAGCATTTGGTAGCTTCAGACGAGAGTTCTTTGGCTGGCAGGGGCACTTCCTCTGTCCATTCCCTTCAATCACGCCCCAAATGTCTGTAAATAGACCAACATAAATAAAGCATGCCCATCCCCCCTCTACAACTCTAGACCTGCCTGAACCTCAACCTCAGTCCTCTCACCGTCTTCAACCCTTGACTGTAATCATGAATAGAAGGATTAAAAGGGGGGGGGGGGCAAGTATCTATTTTTTAAAAATCAGACTGATGAAAGCTTTTGCAATAAAATGCAAAACTGACCTCTGAGCTTCCTAGCAGCCAATGCAAAAAGGCAAACACTGTGGCTCCATGGTTCATATTGTTTAACAAGGGCTTATGCTCTGAAAGGTTATTTCAGGTGACTCTTTAGCCAAGGGGGCCTTGGAGTGGACATAATGGATGGTGCCTCGCTTTCACAGAACAGCTCACACAGGGGCATCTTTGTACCTATGCAGTTATTTGGAAGTGGGTGTTTGAACAGGGAGGTTTCGCCTATTGTCAAAGGCAACCGGTGGCTGGCAGCTTGCTGGCAATAGGGGCTGTGATCTCTGTGTGTCCAGCTCTGGAGGTTATGGCACCGTCATAAGAATGCACAAGAAAATTCTATAAAATCTGCTCAATAGAGATGGGCTGGATAGGAGGCAGAAGCCATAGGATATGGGGTGGAATGGTCAATGGCCATAGGATATGAGAACCCCTGCCTTGGAAGCTAGGTACGAAGGGAGGAAAAATTAGGCCACTAGGGAGGTATCTAGGGTGAGAAGTTGGATTTACATCCTGGGCTTACATTTGGAAGAAAATCCCAGCAGGGAATTCCCTCTGGGGAAATAGTGGTGTTGCTACTCCAGACCCCAATTTTGCAACAGCTATTATTAGACCTGGCCTGAGGTTTGGCTCAGGTGGCTTAGGATGGCTGCAGAGGAGTGAGGGGACTGGGACAGAGTTGGCGAGAGAGTGACCGGCTTGGAGAAGGGGACAGTGATTTGGAGCTTGGAGAAGTGAGCATAATGCAGCTCACAAATCTCAGACTCTCTGGGGGAGCAGCCACATGCAAAGAGAATCATACTTGCATGGTGGGGCCCAAGAGAAGGACCCTGGAGGTGGTGAGAAACGAGGACAAAGCATGCAGTGGTCATCATTAGTTGTCCAATTCTTGCCCGCCCCTTTTAGCAACAAGAGAATTAATTATGTGTGGGGGATGCCCCCTTCATGGCCAGCATTTCTTTTAATTTAAGAAAGAAGGCCGTCCGCACACCCCCCACTATTAGCAGCTGCACTGATTAAAGGCCGCTTCCTGGATGCAGGAGAGCAGTGGTTCTCAAACTAGAGCATGCCTCCAAATCACTTGGAGTGGTGTCCGAGAACTTACATTTCTTACAAGTTCCCAGGTGATGCCGATGCTACTCATCTGGTCCACACTTTGGAAACCGCTACATATACAGGGTTTCACATGGCCCCATCCCAGCACTCAGGAACCCTGACCCTCACCCCCCGCCCCAGGGCTCCTCCAATCCAATGGGAGGGAGCATAGCATTTCCCCAGGAAACTATCAAAGGTGGCGTGTCAGTGTCTCTGCCATTTTACTACCGCTCAAGAACACCCCTCCTTCCAGTAATGTGTCAGACAAGTGCATTTTCCCAGCATTCAGTGGCTCTGCCCCCTCCCCTCCCTGAGCAGACCTCCCCAGGGGAGTGGGGCCTCTGCCCCCAGGCATTTCTGTCTTTTTTTTTTTTTTTTGAAAGGAAACTAACATTTATTGAGCACCTACTGTATATTCTGGCCTTGTGCAAGGAGTTTTCATTTACAATATTCCATTTAATCCCCACACCAACCCTGTGAGGTAGGTATCATCCTCATTTTTGTCAGATGAGGAATAGGAGGCTCAGAAAGCTTAGGTAGTTTGGCCAAGGTCATGCAACTTACATGATGATGGCGCTGGTACTGAGCACTGGGTCTCAGACTCAGAAATTCCCTGCTCTTCCTCCTACATCTCTCAGGAAAAAGGAGGGAACCAGAGCAGAAGCAGCATCCTCATACCTCCTAACCTGAACATCAAGAAGTCACCAAGAGACTGTACTTTTCCACAGTCCCTCTCCTTTCTACCTGAGAGGATATAGTCATTTTAAGAGATAAGACATAAATATAAAAATAAACAGAAGGGACAAGTCCCCCAGGAGTGAAGATTTGCAACTTCAAATGTGCCGTGGGTAGGTTATTGTGCCATTCACAGCTGCTATGGGAGGGAGCCACTTGACACATGGGCTCTGTGGGGGAACTGGGGCAATGGCTGCCGAAGGCTGGAGTGGGTGGGGTAAACAGACCCCTTCTGGGTCTCATAGATTCAAGAACAAAATGTCTGGAGCAGGCAGCAGTCGTGGGCACAGTTACCATCATCCTCCACCTGCTCATGTTACTGGTGTTTGGGATCCAAGAGGGATTCAAAATCGGGAGAACATACAAGTTTGTGTCTCACATGTCCCAGGACTGTCATCTCACCTGTCCTGCTGTCCCCAAGGCCCACAGACACCAGCTCCTGGTGAGCTGGAAGAGCAGGAAGTTCCCATGGTTATATCCAGAGTCTCCTTGCCCAGGAGGAGTTGCACCTTTCCTGACTTGTGGATGAGCAGTTTGCCAACCTGACCCTCCGTCAGGTCATCCAGGGTACAAGTATTCTCTGGAGCCTGGCTTCCCGGTCTTTCTCCTGCTTTATAACCACCATCTGTCCATCCTTGCCCTGCACCTCTGTCTTGATTGGCTTGATGTCCTGAGTGGGTGGCTGGCCAGGGAGGGTGTCTGGCAGCTGGAGGGAAAGCCATTCTTCCTCCTTGGTGAGACTGAACTCTCTGAGCAGCTCTGCCACAGATACATCCCTCCGGAGGCCCAGGGTCTCTCTGGCTGCTATGGGAGGAGCCTTTGTCTTGGCCTCCTCCTCATCTGGTGGCTCTTCTTTCACAACTGGGACATCCACTTCCATGTCCTCTTCCTTGGGGCCAACCAGCCACAGTTTATCATCTGGTTCTTCATCCTCTTCCTTAAGAAGCCACCCTGAGTGAGCCACAGGCAGTTGCACAGGTATATTTCCAGTGTCGTTCCTCTGCCCAGGGTCATCGATGAAGTCATCCTTCTCCAGCATGCGCAGGATCTGTTTTGTTTCTTCATCCGTCTCCCTCTTCTTTTTTTTGATGTTGATATGAGGGGGCCCATGTCTGACACATCCACACTCTTATTCCAGTTCCCTTTTATCTTCATCATTTCAACTGGGCCCTGCTTGAAGACGAAGAGGACTGGATCACTTCTGGACAACCCCCGCCCGGTCCATGCCCTTCTCGCTGTCTGTCTCTATTCCTTCAACACTTCTCCTTTTTGACGGTAACTTCTTCCTTGGGGTGGTCCTTAATCTGCCGACTGATGATGTTTGGGATGAAGGTTTTCCTCTTGACTCCCCCCGATGGTGAGGTCCCTGGAAGGCATGGAGAGAAGGAGGCGCGGAGTGAGGGTGTTGCCAGCTGCTTCCCGATAAGCCCCCAGGCCCCAGAGAGAAGGCGTCGGGGCCCTCCCGGGGTGCTGGGCTCTCCCGGGGCGTTTCCTTCCGACACGTTGCCCTAGAGCACTCTCACTGCAGCTCCACACCAGGCGCGTCACTTCACCTCCGATGCAGCCCGTAGTCGGCCCTGTTTCTCCGCTGGGCGGAAGTCTGCGTGGCAGGGCCTGGGCGCCGCCGTTTTGCCCCGGGGCGGAAGTTGCCTCCGCGCATTTCTATTCCAGAGAGGGATGGAGGAGTGCCAGGGGCTGGATGCCTTGGGCACCCATCCCAGAAGCCACCCCTCCTGAGCTGGATTCTGGGGACACCCACTGGCTATTTCCTCGGCCCCAAGCCCACAGGGGCCCAGGGAAGCCGGTCCCTGCCCTGCGGGACCCCTCGGCCCCTGCCCCACCAGGTGAGAGGTCGGACCGCGGGCACCTGTGGCAGCCGGGCAGTGGCGGGAGGGGGGCCGACAATTACAGGCCTAATTGTGTGGTCACAGGCAGCCCCCCTGATCGATTCTGACGGTTTTGCCAGAGCTGCCATCTAGAGAGCCTGTTTGCACCTGTGTCAAGCTGCGCTCAGGAAACCTAATTAGCTAGTTTGGTGTTTTATAATTAGGTCCTTTAAAAGAATTCATAGGTGGTGATAATAAGCCCATTTAGAAATCTATTAAGCCTTAGTGGAAGTTGAACGGAAACGTTGTAACTTATGTCATACTTACTTTCTCTTTCCCAGGTTCCCTTTCCTCTCTTCTCCCTAGTTCCTCTTTCTGCCCTCTCTCCCCATCCTTAGAATTACTCAGACTCCTCCACCAATACTATCAGCTAATACCTTTTTGTTGCATACTATAGGTCAGGCAGGGTTTCATGTCTATTGATTCACTTAATTCTCACCACAACTCTAGGGGGTACCAGCATTATCCCCATTTTACCAATGAGAAAGTGGAGTACAAAGAGATTGAATAACCCCTCTGAAGCTACACGAGCTTAAGTAACTGGGCCAGAAATTGAACCTGGATAGCCTGGCTTTTAACCCCTTGCCAAGCCTCACATTGCTGGGCTTGCATCGCACTGCCTGCCCACAGCTCCAACCTTCCCTGACTCCAGCACTCCCATGGAGCTGGCTGAGTTGCTATCAAAATTCCTGTTTTCCCATAGACTTGGTACCAGAGCTTCACAGCTAACTTCAGATGGGTCCGTAATGGATAATGACTTCTAATACATTGTGTTTCTCTAGAACTCTTCCCACCCGGATTTCTGCCAACGTAGTAGGATAGAAGGAGCAGGTGGAATGCTAGCATTCATTCATTCATTCATTCATTCACTGTACTGGGGCTAAGGAGCCATAGATGGAGTCAATCAGTCAGTTATTAGCTGAGGGACTTAAGACATCCTCCAGTGTCCCCAAATTCTCATTATACTCCCCAGCCCCCTCCTCTCATCCTATTTATTTCCCTCACAGACTTGTCATAACAAAGCATTTTCTGGAAGATTTGTTCACTTATTCATTTACTTATTTATTAGTTATCTCTCCCCATTAGAACTAAGTTCCTTGGGGGCAAGGGCTTGGTATGTATCTAATTCCCTGGGGCCTGGATTGGTTCCTGGCACGAAAGAGGATTCAATAAATATGTGTTGAATGGGTGAATGTGTTGAATCTGACACTCAGGTTCTTTATCTATGAGAAGGGGCTAATAATATCTCTTCTACAGTGTTGTAAAGAATCTGGAACCCAGCAGGTGATCCAACAAATGTTGGTGCCCTCATTCCACCCCCACCCGCTTAAATTAGGCACTGTAATGCCCAGAGGACTTCTGCTACTTAAAAAAACCCTTTGATGAATCCTCTGTTTTATAGTGCAAAGAACTTTTCTATAAAGCAAATAAGCTCTCCTAGATTTATCTACTTTGGAAAATGTGTGTTTTTTGTTTGTATTGGGCTTTCTTAAAGTGGGCCGACTCAGTGTGTGTAACTATAGAAATGTATAAATGTATATATTAGTGCTTATTATAATAGTTCATGATTATGCAGATAACGGGAGAGTTGGTTCAAATTATGCCTCCAAAAGCATAACAATGACTGCAGAGCTATAAAAGTCAGGTATGGGGCTGCTCCTTAGCGTTGTTTGCCAAGAGTTTGCACTCTGGTGACAGCTGGGTATGAATCAGGGATCTTCCACTTACTAGATGCATGACTCATGGGCAAGTTACTGCACCTCTCAAAGACTCAGTTTTCTCTTCCGTAAAATGGGGTAATATGTGTACCTACCTCATAGTGTAACAACCCTATTAAATGAGGTCATGAGATCAATCATTCATTCATTTATTCAACAAAAGCTTATCATACACCTACTATGTGCTCTGCACCATGCTGGGCTCCAGTGACTCAGCAGTAAGTGAGACAGTTGCTGCTCCTGCTTCCATGGGACTTACATTCTAGTGGGAGATAATGCATGGAAAGATCTCAAAACAGCACTCAATGAATGTTATACAGGAAGGTGACCCTGTACAGTGCTATACAGTGATGTGGCTTATGGAAAGAGGTCCTAGCTTCCATAGCCTCTTCTCTGGGTGAAGATGTGCATGTGGCTAGAAGCATTGCCATGAAATTGATCTATGGCAGGAAGTGAACTCTGCTCCTCTCTCCCCCGAGGCTGGGATTCTTTGTGTGTGTATGTGTTTTTGGTGTGTGTGGGGGTGGGGTGGGTGGGCGGTTCTGGCATTGGGGACTTTGTTGCTCCTGTCCCAGCCTCATTTTCCTTGCCCCACTTATGCACAACTTATTGCCCCCTCTCATATGCACCCTTCATCTTCCACATCTGATTTTGCTCCCCCTGTTTTCCTATTCCTGGACTGCTTTCTTCCTGTCTGCAAATTTTATCCATCCTTCAAATCCACCTTCACAAAGCTCTCCCTGAACCCTTCTGCTGGGAGAAATCCCTCCCTAGATTTTCCATCTTCCTCCTCTCTCATGGCTCATGTCCCCGTGGGCTGGGAATTCCTGCAGGACTAGATCCCGTTCTCTTCCTCACATTATGTCCCCTGCACCACATTGCTTTGCTTTAAACAGATTCTCAAAAAAAAAAAAAAAAAAAAAACAACCCAGACATTTCTTCGGCAATTAAACAAATGTATGGCTCAGAGGATTTAGTTTGAATGATCAGGCTTTACTTTTTTCTGGGGGGTGGGAGATCCCAGGCAGGGGCCCTTCTTGCACTGGCTCCTCTGCCTGTGTACAGAAGCTCTCGCGTGTACACAGGAACCTGCTTCTCTGTGTACTCTCACATGCATCCACGGGGCCCCGGTGTTGTCTTGGGTGTGCGTGGGGGAGTACGGTGGCAGCCCAGTGCCCAGTGATGGATGAGGGGGGTGGAGGTGACTTTCCCAGGGGAAGATTACCGCCTGGCAGCTATGATTTGTCTTGTGCCCTCCTGTCCTTTTGCTGGGCCCCACTGCAGAGTCATTCATTACAGAGGCTGCTGTCACAGGGCTGGGGGTAGGGGCTGAGCAATGTGTGTGTGCGTGCGGGGGTGAGCAACTGGGGGTCTGGACCCCTCCTCCAGGAGGATCTCTCCTGCCAGGGACCAGGGCCCACTCTCTGGCCATGCAGCAGCCCTCCAGAGTTATGAGAGAAGAGGACCAAGTTGTAATTCACCTACTACTACAAACCCCCCATCCAAGATGCCCCACCTCCAAAGCATCTACAAGGGATGTTGACTCAGGGACAACACCGTGTGATAAGGTGGCAAGAGGCATTCATTCCTCCATTCATTCATTCATCAAACAATTTTATGGAGTGCCCACCAGACCTGTTCTTTCCCTTCAGAGAACTCACCATCGATGGATGAAGGTGGGCATGTGAACAGACGGTGCAAGGAGGGTAACAGGGCCTGGTGAAACAGGCGCCCTCCAGCTTGGGGAGCCTGGGGGCAAGTGAGAAGCCACAGGTGACAGTGGCAAGGGTTCTGAATTTGGAAGCTGAAAACTTAAGCTCAAGTCCTGGCTTTATTGCTTATTGGCATTATTGCCTTGAGCATGTCACTTTAAACCTGCTTAAGCCTTAGTGCCCACATCTATAAGGTGGGGCTGTGGATATGTCCTCCACTCATCTGGATCTTTTAAAAGGGGAAAAAACTGTCAATGTACTTTTGAAACTGGAAGGTGCTCTCCATACAGGTCTGGGATGGCTGAGTGGCCCACGGCTTCCTCCATCCTATTGCAGGGGTGGAGGTGGGGGGTGAGGTGGGACAGAGCAGCAGGTGAGACTCCAAGAAAAAATAATACACCCCTCTTGTATTTATATCACTCTATAGAGCTTACTGTGCACTTTCACATTCTTTTTATTTCTTGATCCTTACAACAACCTTACAAGCCAGGTCAAGGCAGGCATTATTAAATCCCATTTTGTAGGGCACGAAGAAGAAGCTCAAAGGGGATAAATAGCTTGCCCAAGGTTGCTCAGTAAGGAGGTGGGTGAGTTAGGACTGAAATCTGGTTCTTCCTGATTCCTAGCCCTGTGCTCTTCGTTTCCTGCTTTTACACACCAGTGTTCCTCCTCTTTGATGAGCCCCTCTGTTAATTGCTGTGGTCTGGGTGACACCCCCCCCACCAACATCCTGGACCCCCATCCCATGAATGATGCAGTACCTTCCCCATCCCACATACTTTCATTGTTTTGTATGAAAGCACTTTTGAACACAATGGTGTCAGGGGATAGGTGACAGCAGGAAGAGAGCTGTAGGTTTGGAAGTAGCAGAGGGAGAGAGGAGGGCAAGGAAGACTTTCCAGGAGTCCTCACCCAAATCTGGCATGCCACCTGCTAAATTGATACAGTAAGGGGAGCAGAAAAAACTGAGGAGAGAGGAAGGAGAAGAGAAGGAATGAAGGAATAGGATAGAAGAAAGGGAAAGGAAGGAAAGAAAGAGGAAGGAAGAGAAAGAAAGGAAAGAAGGAAAGAGAGAAAGGGAGAGAGAGATGGGATGAAAAGCATGCAGAGGTAGTGAGGAGGAGATAAATAAATGAAAAGAGCATGGGGAATGAGACAGGATGAAATCTGGGAGAGGTGAGGTAGGAGGGAGAGAAAGGGGGAAGGAGGGAGACCGAAGAGGGTGGGGAGGGTGCTTGGAGGGGGCTAGCTCAGCTCTGGCAAGGGGCGGGAGATTGAAGGCTGAATCGCAGCAGGCAGTGGAGGAGAGGAATAAGTCATAAACGCTGCGGGGGCAAAGGTCAAATATAGACTGATGGCTCCATTGTTTCCCAGCCTGTGAGGAGGACCCTGTGGGGGTTGCTGAGATGCTTAACCCTTCCCTGCCCAGCCTTCTGATGCAGAATAAGAAAGGGAAGTCAAAGTTAGGGTTGGACAGGGGCGCCCTGGGAGAAGGAACTAAAGGGTCCTCTCCACTTCAATTCGTAGAGGTAGGGTAAAATAAAAACACACCACCTCTCTTTTTCTTCTGATGCTAGTCCTCTTTGGCATCTCTATGGAAGGAGATTTCTCAGAGGAAAGGGATTTCTTGGGAATGGTTCTTGAGTAGCACTCATCAACAACAATCTCAACTACAATGAATAGCAATAACAATATAAAATACAGCACTAAATAATAAAAACCAAATGAATACTAATATTTGTCAACACATTAATAAATATTATATGTGTAGTGTTTATGGCTTGAAAATAACTCTTAACAAACACAATATTATTTAAACACAATAACCCTGTGAGATTGGTATTATCAGCACCGCTTTACCGATGAAGAAACTGATGCTTAGACTTGACTAAATTGTCCTAGTTAGCAGTTTTCTGAATCCTAATCCACATATGTTTCCACTGCCCCACAACTTTCTTTGGGCCATATCAAACCCATTTTAGAGGAAGAAAAATTGAGAGTTGCAGGAAATATTTGGTTATGAAATGACTTGCCGGCTGAGAAAGCCAAACGTGGTTGGTTAGGGAGGGAAAGAGAGGTCAACGTCCGTCTGTGGGGCTGAACTTCAGCACCTTAGACAGTTCCCAGACTCTCGCACCCTCAGCATCAGCCACCTTCTCCCAGGAAGAGGCCCATCACAAAACCCTTGGGCCCTCCCAGGGGAGAACTGGGGGCCCGGATGCTGACCCCTCGTGCGCTGAAGCCTGGCCCCCAACCCCCCACCCAGCACCAATGATGTATAGACTGACAAAGGACTTAATGCTGTGAATACATAAAGAGGCAGAGGACTGGGCGGTGGAGGGTGACAGCTGCCCTTTAATGCTTGGCTTTTTAAAGATCATGGTAGAGTTCAGAAAGTATAGTCATGAGGTTTAATGATTTAATGGGGACGACCGGGGAGCAAAAATAGTTACTGCGCCCTGGGGAAAAGTGACTCCTCATACATATTACTTTAGCCTAATGGCCTATAACGCCCTCCCCCGGTGCCCACGGGGGGAGTCACGCTACATAGCCGCTGTAATACCGAATGGTCTGATTAAATGCATATTAAACAATACTAAATTGGGGGAAAAAAGGCGGAGGCGGTGCTATATGTATTTGTTCAGTTCTGGGGAGGTGGGGGGGGTAGCTCCTCCCCTCCTGTTGGGTGGAAGAAATCCTCCTCCCTAACCTTCTCCCCAAAAGATACAGTACCCCCATGGGATCTGGAGGAAGGTGGTGGGAACCTCAGTCCTTTGGAGAAACTTACAGGAGGAAATGCCTCCAAAAATTGGGGGAGATGCTAGGCATTAAAGATCTGGAATGCCAGAGAAAGAAGGATCAGCCAGAGGCACTGTCCCAAGAAGTCCCATGTGGTTCTTGGTTGGACACTTGCCCACAAAAACATGGTTTGGGACACTGATTTCCTGTAAGTCTGGGGCTACTTTGGGACTCTTGGGGCCATTGGGATGGTCTCGCCGGTAAACCACCCCTCATGGCTCTGGTCTCCAGTGTCCAAGAACTCTGATTAGGCTAGAATGCAAGTGCAGCCTGCCTTCTTCGGTTCACCTGGCTCCTATAGGCTTTGAAGACACAGTAGAATCACCTGGGGAGTTTCTAAAAATACCAGCTTCTGATTCAACACCAAGAAGTTCTGATTTGGTTGGTCTCAGGTGCAGCCCAGGCATTGGTAGTTTTTAAAAGCTACCCAGGTGATTCCAAGGTGCATCCAAAGTTGAAATCACTTTGGTAGAGTGCTGAGGCTGGGAGATGCTTGGGCAAGCACCTGGTTTAAGTTCATTTCACAGACGAGCAATTGCAGCTCAGAGAGGCTGTGAGTTGTCCTAGACCCACATGAATAAACCAGGCTCTTTTCCCCAACCCAGTGTTCTTCCCATTGTACCACTTCCCTGTCTGAGGATAGTGTCAGAACCAGTGACTATGAGGAGCCAGCATCCTGGCTCTGCAGCCATCTGCCCCAGACAGGCCATGGCCAAATATGACCACAAAGACCTCAGACAACATCTTCTGCCCTGGACTTGGGGAAGAGGGAGACTTTCTTTGGTCACTCAGTCATGTCTGAGATGCTAACACATCTGGGTTTTCTGATCTCAAGAGCCTTCCAGACCACCTCCCTGGCCCTGAGTCTCCCAGGCCCTAGCTAACTTATGGCCTCAGATAGCAAAGCATTAAGAAAATGGGATCTGGTGCCAAGCTGCTTGGATTTAAATCCTGGACTTGCCACTTATTACCTGTGCAACTTTGAGCAAGTTAATTAACCCCTATGTGCTTCAGGTTTCTCATTTGTAAAATGAGGATAATAGCAGCACTGACCTCATACGGTTGATGTGAGGATTAAATGAGTTAATATACGTTAAACTACTTAGAGCAGTGTCTGGCACACAGTAACTGCTATGTAAGTGATAGCTGTTGTCAATTTAACACTTTATTTGTGCTGCCCTCAAGGTCCTTATCATTCACTGGATTGCATTAAGTTTTTTGTGCATTTATATCTGCTATTTAAGTCCAAATTCCTTAAGGATGAATTCTAGGGTCTGCATCTCAGGGATTTGGTTCCCTCAGATCCTGAATGGCCTCAAGTCCTAGTCTGGATCTAGGTGATTTCAGACATTGCCTTGCCCAAAGAAAAGGAGGAAAATGCTGGAACTTGGGTGAGGATGGGGCAAAGAGGACAGATACATAGAAACCAGTTCCAGGCAGGGTGCCAGGATGAAGACTCTGTCTGTCCTCTTGGGATGTTTAAAACACTTGAGGATGCTGAAGTACATGGTGATGAATGCTGGGCCCAAAGAAGCCAGCTGGAGAGTAAGTATTGAAGGAAAGGAGTCCTGGGGCCTTGGTTCTGGATCCTAGTGGGAATGGTGGGGGGAACATGAGTGGATATTCACCTTTTTATTCACCCACAGCCTGATTTTGTGAAGTTCAAACTGATTTCTCACCAGGCTGTTGACTGGGATGCTTGGATGCCAATTGGTATAGACCCAAAAAGTGTCCAAGGCATGGGCTAAAGTCCACAGTGCTTGTCTCCTGCTCCTGGCAAGCACCTTCCTATGTTTATTGGGAAAAATAAGGCAGGAGTGCATGGAAGGCACATCTTCTCAGTCTAGCTTCTGAATTTCCAGATGTCTGAAATACAGGACTGTATAAGATTGGTCTTTCTGGCCTCAACACCAATGACTACCCTTCCCAACCTCCTGTCCTAGCCAACAGCCCCTCTGTCCTCCATTCACATTGTTCCTTTAGATACCTCCAGTCTTGGTTCAGCCTATTCTTTTCATGTGGATTGCCCTTCTCCACTATTCCATGCTTAAATTCTGCCCATCCTTCCATCCCCAGATTAAATGCCATCACCTCCAGAAAATGCCCTTTAATTCACCAAATGGATGGGACTCCCTCTGTTTTGAGCACTCCACAGCCCTTTATATTCCCTTCCCTCATTGCATTTATCACAAACTGCATTATACCAAAGTCACCTGGGCACTTTTTGGCTCAACCTAAGCTCTGAGCTCCTAGCAGGCATAAACCTCTCCTAACCAATCTGTGCATGCCTCACCCTTTAAAATCTCACACAGGATTTTCCCCAGAAATGGCAAATATTGTTGAGCAGTTGGGTAGAGGGTTGAATGAATGAGTGAGTGAGTGTCCTCCCCTACTGAAGACCATGCCTCACATGAAGGCAAGAGTTAGCCTTCCCTAGTCCTGGTCAGAAAGACTTGGAAGGTGTAGAAAATATACCACCAGAACAAAAAGCCCTCAGCTCCAACTCTATACCATCCCCTTGGGGAAAGAAAGGAGGAAGGAGAAGTGTGATTGATTTCCTCCTTCCTATTCCACAAGACACCCCTCCACACACTCAGTCACACACACAGCCCTCTCTACCTGCCCTCCTGCCTTTCTCTTCCCTCAACTGCATTTTAAATAAATGCCCATTAAAAAAATCATCCTCTCCCCATCACTACATGGGCCAGACCCTCCCACCTTCAAGACCCCGATGCTCTTAGATTTTCCTGCTGCCACGTTCCACCCTGAGCCATGTCTTCTAGTATTTTGCTTTCAAATTGTGTCTCCTGCCATTTGTGCCACATTTAAAATGCTAACAGTACAGAATGTCATTTACAGAACCGGGGCGTTTGCTCCGGAAAATTAATTTGACTTATTCCTTCTGCCTGTTCCTATCTCCAGGCCAATATTATGCTACTCATTCTACAAGAGTAATACTTAATGAATAGGACTATTAATAATGTCAAGGTCCGCGGGGGCCTGGCGGCTAACGGATAGGCGTAGACGGAAGGAACCCATCACCTGACTCCTGGTTTAATGTCCCATGAAAATATCAGGCACTGCAGTGTAATTATGGAGCAGAGAGAGGCGAGTGGATGATGACCCAGAGTTTCTTAAATATTTTTCAAATTAGTTGATGCTTTTCCTTTTGAGAGGAGGAGGATGCTTATCCCACCCCACCCCCCTATTTTTAGTTCTGGTCTGGAAGAGGAGGTGGGCCTGTTTTTATTAAAAAACAAAACAAAACAAAACAAAACTGAAAACAATGCTTAATACAGAGAAACCAATAGCTGCTCTCACCCCAATACACTGAGATACTGTGTTGGTTGTGGGGAGGGGAATTCTTGGGTTTTCATTTGGCAAAAAAAAAAAGAGAGAAGTGGAAATCAGAAAATCTGATTTCCAAAGAGTATCCCAGTGATGCCCCTTCCATCCATTCTGCATGCAGACTCTCAGAGCTAACAGGGACTTCTATAGAGGATGAGAGTTCCATGGTTACCTGCAACCTGACACCCCACTGCCACAGTCCTGAATACCCAAGGAGAGGGAAGACTGTCCTTTAGCGTACAGCCTTTTCTTTGCTTGAAGCTGATTTCTTTCAAGACCTGAGATTTTGGCCCTGAGTTGGCCCACATGGCTGCTTTTAGAGGATTGGATGGGCAAAAGCCACTGAGGGGAGGTTGGGGAGGTGGCAGGGTTGGGGGTGAGGAGTTGGAGTGGGAACTCCTGAGTATCAGTCTCATCTCTTGTGCTAAAAGGGGGTAATGTTATCTGCCTTGTAGGATGGTGGTGAGGCCATGAGATAATGGGTATGAAGGGTCTGGGACCATGGCTGGCACATGAGGGGGCTCATAATGTTAGTCCCCTTTGTCCAGTTCATAAACAATGCAGTAAGACTCAAACATAGCAGGAACCAAGCACTTGTTCCTGGTGCAAAGCCACCAGGGTTGAACAAAGGATACACACCTCCTGCCTTAGGGATCCTGATGTGAGGGAGCTTCCAAGCAGTGAGGGAACCCCTGTTCTTGAGGGGGCCCCAGTCTGATAGAGGAGTCTGAGTCCCTGCTGCTGGGGACCCCAATCTTATGAGAGGGTTCCAGCCCTAGGTCTCAGAGGCATTCCCGAGTGATGAGAGAAACTCAGCTTCCGATCAGGGTGGGATGCTTCTAGTCTAGATGGGAAAACTGAGCCCCTACCCTGGAGAAAACCGCAGTCTGGTAGAGAAGATACCAACTCTGTCCTGCGGAGGCGGGAGAGGGGGTTTTCCCAGTTTAGTGGGTGAGACAAATTCCTGCCCTAGGGGAGCTCCAAATCTGGTATGGGGTATGTAATCCTGCCACAAGTAAATTCCCCATCTAATAGGGGTGACAAATTCTGCCTTGGAAGAGATTTTATTCTGAGAGCAACAAGGTGTGGCCTGAAGAAGGCTCCTCTGATGGGAGAGACCGGACCCTGCCTTCAAGAATTTTCCAGGCTGTTTGGGCCTCAGGGAGTGCCAGAATGATCAGGGAGATTTTCTGCAGCGACAGATCCCCCAGCCTTATTGAGGAGACATGGTACCCATTCCGGGGCAGCGGTGACTCTGACAGGAATGGCAGGGCGAGGGGAGGCACAACCCATTCAGTTCAGCAGGGAAGAAATGAACCCACGCCCATCAAAGTGGCAGATGCCAGGGTTGACTGGGCGGGCCAAGCTGCACCTACCAGCTCAGGCTGGAAGTCCGGCCGGCCGCGTTTCCTCAATGCCTGTAACTCCCCCATTTCAGCACCATGGCCAGAGGCCACAGCGCGGCAGCGCGGCGCACACCCCAGCCCCGCCCAGCGCTTGGCTGAAATCCAGCCACCCGGCCCTTCTCCACGTCCCTCGTCCACAGGGACACCCCGGCTTGAGTGGCGGGCGGGGCGGCCGGCCGGGGTGTGTGAGCCGCGGAGGGGGGCCTCCCTCGCGCGTCTCTCCGCGAGTATCTGTCTCCCCCATGCGTCGGCAGCTCCTTCCAGAGGCGTCACCGGTGCGTGTCGGCGCCTCCCTCAAGCGCCGCGGCTGCGCCAGCGCCTGACCCCTCGGAGAAGGGGACACTCTCCCCAACTCCTCCCCTCACTTCATCCCCCACCAGGGTCAGTATGTGCGGGGAAGTGGGAGTCGGCGGGAGCGGGACAGGTGAGTGTCCGAGGCTCTTGGGGAAGGGCCATCTTAGTATTTACGTCTTCTTCACGGGGCCCTCCAGGGCCGATGGGAGAGGGACTACCTCCTTCTGAGCTCTGGCTCTCCCGCTCGCCTCCTGGGCCAGTTCAGGCCTGAGTCTGTATCTGATCTGTATCTGATCTCACATAACCCCTCCCTGAGCTGCTCAGTCAGACCCTGAGGGGCTCATCCCCTTTACAGCTTAAGGTCAGGAGATTAGGGGCACTAACTACAGTCACGCTGTGCTCAATCCTTCCTCCTTCCTCACTGCCTGGTTTGGGACCCCTTGTATCTCCCACAAAAGACAGGTTCATGGCCTCTACTCCCCTTTGCATTTGAACCCTAACAGATCCAGAGGTTCCAATCAGACTTCCATCAGTCCACTCACACTCCAGCCTCTCAGAAGATAAGGGGTGAGGGCCTGGACACAGAGAGATACCCCATCTCCTCCCACCTCCATCCTCATAAAAGACAAATACGGAGTCAGCAAAAAAAAAAAAAAAAAAAATTAAAAGGCCGAATAAAAAGCAATAAAGTCATCCAATTAATTATTCTGATAGATTCATCAGAATTCACAGCTGGACCAAGATGTGTGTGGAAGGAGGGGGTCAGAAAGGACAAATGTGGGGTGGGGGGGCGCCTTCTTGTCCCTCACCCTCAGGTGAGAATGAAGGCACCTCCTGCCAAGTTCTCGTTTTCTTGCTTGCTCCTTTTTTTTTTTTTTTTTTTTTTTTTTTATGGGGCATCCTGAGTGTAAAAAATATGACTTGCCTTTATGGTGCTCCAACAGGAATGAAGCTATAAAATTATGAACAGTTTTTATGATGGCTATTCGGGGGATGCTTTTATATTGATGGTATACAGCCTGAATCTGTCTTTTTTGCATCCCACTCCCCTTCTCTGGGCGGGGAGGGGAAGTCTGTGTAACTATTTTTCATGCATTTAATATATTAATTATCCGGTAAATGCTCCCCAGGCTGTGCTCGGGACATTGGAGAGTGACAGGTTCTCAGTGAGCCTCCAAAGGCAGCGCATCAGCCTGCAGTGTATTATGTCGGCGAGGTCAGGGTGGGGTTAATGTAACTTTTTATTTGCTGATTTTTCATAGGCGGGAGCAAAGCTGGGATGAAGGGAGGGAGGAAGAGGGAGGGCAAGAGGGAGGAGGGGAGGAAGGAGAAGGGGCCATGAAAGCAGAGATAATGGTGAGGCAGATCTCTCCACCCCCAATTCACCTCTGTCAATGCCAGATGGCTTGATAGGTAAGAAAGGAGCAGTGGCCTCTCCTGGCTGGCTCTGACACCCAGCGAAAAACACCCCTGGTGGCACTCTGGGCATGAAGCTTTCCCATGCTGTGCCTTGTCTATTTGAATGTGGGCACAGTTGCACTGTCTGACTTCTTCTCACTCTCTGAAACAGAAACCCAGGGTCTTGGACCTCGAAAAACCTGTAACGTTACACAGGGTGGGCCTGGCTGTCTTTCCTTTGCACAATCCCAGCTGGGTGCTTGTACGCAGACACTTGCACACTGCCTTGTGAACTTGTGTACACACACAGGCCAGCTTTGTCACTTTTTTACACATTGTCCCTCCTGCTTTCACACATCAAATTCTCATGTCGCCCTCATGCCCATTCACAAAGCACAGCTTCCGGCGATGAAATAAGGGAGCGATGAATGGGTCCCACTGGCCACGGTTTCTCATCTCTGTCAATGACACCAACTGCCCTTATGCCTGCAGGATAAAAAACTGTCAGACAACCAGGCTACCAATCCCTGCCTGGAAAGCCCAGAGGGAGGTCCACAGTGTCCACTGCCAAGGTGGCCCCTGGGCCTGTGTGTGCTCCACATCTTGAGAGGTTGAGGTTTGCTGCTTAGATCAAACTGGGACCAATCTTGTCCCTGGCTGCCTGCCCCTGCCCCACCATCTGCCGGCCCCAAGAGGGCAGCACAGCTGGACCTTCTCTGCTGTCACTGGTCCGTGATTGTGAACACCTGAGACTCTGTCCCTCAACCATCTGGAGTCTTTATTTTTGTTCTTGTATGGTTTTATATTATAAAAATTTTGAATCAGAAAAGTAGAGACTATTACTATTGCTACCACTATTTTTATTGCTTGTGTAGATGCTTTTGTGTGTCAAGGCAGGGCGAGGGCTGCTCCTGCTAAACCAGAATATGCTGTGTGGGGCCCCTTTTTCCTCCATCAAGGAAAACAAAATGGGGCGAATACTTCTGAGGCCCTACAGACCCAGCCCTCTTGCCCACACTGCCCACTGAGGCCAGGGTAGAAGGGAGCCCTATTCTTTCAAGGCGAGAAAAGCTCGAGTTTTAGAAACAGCTAAGCCTGGGTTCAGGCCCTTGCTTTGCCATTTCCTACTCTGTGACCTTGGGAGAATTTCTTCAATGCTCTCAGACTCAATTTCCCCATCTCTAAATTGGGGGTGGTCATGTTGGGGGGCTGAAACCTCATAGGAATGTTGTGAGGATTAAAGAAGTTAATACGTGTAAGGTGCTTAGCAGCGGCCCTGTTTGGAGTCCATCGCCTCCCCATGTATTCTGCACAACCCAAGCTCTGAAGTCATCACCCCTCCGTAGTTCTGCAAATTCCCTTTCAAGTGGCTGTGTCCTCTTAGGCACTTGGTCTGCCCTTGTGTCATACTGGGGTAGATGTGTAGTGGTGTCTAATTCTGGTCCCAACGTCAAAGCTTAGGAGACATTTGCCTTTATCACTAGGGATTTTGCCCGTACGGAGAGGAAAATTAAGGACTGACATCACTGGTCACCTACTGAGGGCTGGGGGCCTCACACACTATCTCATTTTTTTTTTCTCAATGAACTTTGAGATATATGATATTATTAAACCATTTCATAGTGAGGTTCCTGAGGATTAGGGAGATTCAAAGACATGCAGCCAGAGCCCACCCACATGGGAAGAACCCAGATTGGGATTCAAGGCAACCTGGCTCTGAACTCAGATGTTTCCCATGTCCTCAGGCCATCATCATCATCATCATCATCTTCTTCTTCTTCTTCTCCTTCTCCTTCTCCTTCTCCTTCTCCTTCTCCTTCTTTTTTCTTTCTTCTTTCTTCTTTCTTCTTCTTTCTTCCTCTTCTTTTTTCCTCTTTTTCTTTCTTTCCTTCTTCCTCTTCTTTTCTTTCCTTCCTTCCTCCTCCTCCTCCTCCCCACCCCCTCCCTTCCTTCTCCTCCTTTCCAGACAGCAAAGACTTTATTTGGGGTCTTAGAATTGCAATTTGGGGAGGACAGATTCAGTCTCACTCTGTTTTTAAAAAGATACATCAAATTAAAGCAATGACAACACTGTTACAAATATGTAATTGCCTACTGTCCTCCAGGCATTGGTTAAGGGCTCAGAAGGATGAGATGTTACCACTACTGGTGCTACCAATAATAGATCAATAACAACAACCAGAATAGTTCATGCTTGCTCTGTGTCAGCCACTTTCCCAAGAATGGTCACCACAGATAACTCATTTTATCCTCATAACTCCATAACCCCATAAGATAGGTCCTACTCCTGAGAAAACTGAGGCACAGAGAAGTTTAATAACTTGCACAGCTATCAGGTGGGAGATACTGCACTGGAACCCAGACAGGCTGGTTCTAGAGACAAAGCTTTTAAACTTGTAACCTGCAGTGTGCGGGGTGCCTGCCTTCTCACAGCTCCCTCCCAAGTTTCAGAATCTCGTTCTCATGTAGACACATTTAAATTTGCTGGCTCTCTAAAAATTTTCATTTTTTGCATAATTATTTAATGAAAGTATTTTAAGTGCCATATTACTGATATTAATGATTATAAGGTTGGTAGTTAGCATTCGAGGGCCTGCCAGGTGCCAGGCACTGTGTTAAGTGTGGCATCTGCCTTACCTCATTTCATTTTCTCAGTAACCCTGTGAGGTGGATGCTGTTATTATCCCCATTTTACAGATACGGTGATTGAGATTTTGAGGGGCTTCAGTAACCTGTCCAAAATCACACAGTAAATGGTGGAGCAAGATTTAAGCCCAGGCCATCTGTCTCCAGAGCTTGAGCTCTTACCCAAAGCTCTTAATAACAAGGGAGAAGCTTATGGAATGAAGTTGGGGGGTGGGTGTCCTCTGTCACCTCCCTCCACCCTATCCACACTCCCTTCCCCTCAGAGATGACAGGTAAGAGCTAATTTTCCCAGAACTTTTCTGTGCATTTCCATATATATCCATCTGTATGTATAGAGGAATTTTTTTCAAAGAATGTGATCATTTTGTCCAAATCATTCTGCAGCTTGTCTTTAAAATTTTTATACATACATCTATTTCATTCTTTTAACTTCTAATATTCCACAGAATGGATTCACCATAATTCTTATGTGGATGGACATGTGGGTTGTTTCCAATTTTTTTATATTGGGTAATGCTGCCCTGAACATTCTAATACAGGCCTTTTATTTACATGTGCTTAATACCCAGAAGTGGAATTGCTGAAAATGTGTACAGCTATCACCAAACTGTCCTCCAAAAAGGCTGTACACTCTCCCCAAAGCATATGAGACAATCCCCTTTCTCTTACATCCTTGCCGTTAATAACTATTATGCATTTTCCTCCATTTATGTTAAGCCGATGTATTAAAAAAAAAGATCTTTGTTGTTTTAATTTCCCTGATTACTACAGTTTGGAGACCTTTATATTTGTCTTTATATTTTTTTCTTTGCCTTTTTTGTATATTGTCTATGCATAAACTTTGCCCTTTTATCGACTAGACTGAGGGTTTAAAGTTTTTGTAATGTTAATTTTCTGATTATAAAAGTAATACATGCTAAATAACATTAGAAAATAATGACAGAAAAAAGGTATCACACAAAATCTCACCATCCCAAGATAGCACTTGGCAACATATTGATGCATTTTTGCCTCTCTTTTTTTCCTATGCAAGTGTATGTACTTCCCACCCCTACTCTTTTTTTTCCATTTATTTATTGAGATATATTCACATACCCTACAGTCATCCACACTGTTCACAGTACCATCATATAGTTGTGCATTTATCACCGCAATCAATGTTTGAACATTTTCATTACTCCAAAAAAAGTTAAAATAAGAATAAAAATTGAAACAAAAAAGAACACCCAAAACATCCTATCCCTTCCCCCCCACTATTCATTTAATTTTTGTCCCCATTTTTCTACTTATCTGTCCATACACTGGACAAAGGGAGTGTGAGCCACAAGGTTTTCACAATCACACAGTAACACTGTGTAAGGTACATAGTTATGCAGTCGTCTTCCAGAATCAGTTTAGGGCTCAGTTTAGGGACAGTTTCAGGAATTTCCTTCTAGCTATTCCGATACACTAAAAACTACGAAGGGTTATCCACATAGCGCATAAGAATAACCTCCAGAGTGGTTTATTCCCCTAAGAATAAACTCAATTTGAAATCTCTCAGCCACTGAAACTTTGTTTCATTTCTCTTCCCCCTTTTGGTCAAGAGGGCTTTCTCAATCCCACAATGCCAGATCCAGGCTCAACCCCAGGAGTCTTGTCCCACATTGCCAGGGAGATTTACACCTCTGGAAGTCATGTCCTGTGTAGCCTAACTCTCTTTTAAGTCTGCCTAGTATTCCATTGTTTAGCTGTACCTATCATCATTTCTTAACCCCCTCCCCCCCTTTTCCCACCCCCACTCTTAAGACTGTATATGGCATATACATATATGGCATATACAGTCTTGCATACTTTTTTCTGCTTGGCATTATTGACAGCACATCTCCCTGTGTTATTAAATATTTGAAACACAATTTTTATGTTTGCTTGGTACTGATCAAATGGATATGTCAAAACTTATTTAACCATTATTCTAATTGCTTGATATGTAGGTTGCTTCCAGGTTTTCACTTATTATAAATAATGCTACAGTGAACATCTTTGTACATAAATCTCTGACCACATCTATGATTACTTCCTTGGTATAAATTCCTCAAAGTGGAATTACTAGGTCAAAGGGTATACTTTTTTAAGATTCTTGATCCATATTGCCAAATAGCTTTCTAGAAGGTTTATATCAATTTATACTCCCAACAACCATGTATGAGACATACATTTCAGTACACACTTTATAATTAAAAAGGAAAAAAAAATACCTTTTCAACTGGGAGGTGAATGCATCTCATTATTGTTTTAACCTTTATTGTCTCTTGTAGTGAGCTTGCACTTATTTTCTGCACTATCAGCCATTTGCATTATATGAATTGTCCATCCATGTACTTTGTTCACTAATAAGTAGATTTATTATCCCCACTTTTTAGACAAAGAAACTGAGGATCAGTGTAGTTAAGTAACTTATGTACAGTTACACAGGTGGCAACAGCTAGAGCCAGAATCAAATTTCCTCTTGCTCCAAATCCCTGAGCCCTTGCCCCATGCCGCTTCTCTCTCTTGCTGTAGAGCAGGAGTTGGCCAACCACTGCCCACAGGCCAAATCCAGCCTGCTGCCTGTTTCTGTAAATACAGTTATTGGAACCTAGCCATGCCCATTCATTTACTATCGCCTATAGCTGCTTTTGCACCACAATGGCAGAGTTTAATAGTTGTGACAGCGACCACATGGCCCGCAAAACTGAAAACGTGAGCTGACCCCTGCTCTAGAACAATACTGTATCTATAATTTAAAATTTTCTAGTAGCCGCTTTTTAAAAAGTAAAAAGAAACAGATAAAATTAATTTTAATAATGTTTTATTTAATTCAATATAACCAAGATACTATCATTTCAACATGTAATCAATATAAAAGTTAAGATATTTTACATTTTTGGGGTCTTGTCTTTGCAATCTGTTGTGTATTTTGCACTTAGAGCACATCTCAATGTGAACTAGCCAAATTTAAAGTGTTTAATAGCCACGTGTCTAGTGGCTACCATATGGGACAGCACAGCTCTACACCTTCAATATTTTTGACTACGAAATAGGGATAAGGCTAATCTGCCTCAGTTCACAGGGTTGTTGCAAGAATTGAATGGAAGGCTGTATGTGAATGCAATTTGTAAATTGCTACATCCATGCAATGGGTTATGATTATAACTGTGGGCTGGGGGGTCCAGGGATGTCTTGCTCACACCCTGAGAGGTTGGTAGGTATTTGATAGGCAGAGGGTAGTTGTTGCCAAGGATGGTCCAGGTTAACATGCACAGATACACACACACTCATACCACATTTTTCTTTCTTCTCTTTGCTGGCTCACAGTCACCTGAAGAGCCCGTAGGCTCTGAGAGGGCAAGAGGTATGCTCCCTCATTCCCAAAGAAACTGTTCAGTTAATTCCTTAAATGCCCCACCATTTCCAGTCACTGTGCCCATGATCACTGGAGGTTTCGGGATCCTACAAGTGCTAAAATAATGTGGCCCAATTATGTGGCTTTCCAGGGATTTAACATGAATTGCTCCACATGGCTGTCAAGCAGAATTGAAAGTTGGCTTTTTTATTTCTACCTTTTCTCATTCATCAGACACTTCCTGAATACCTATTGTATTGAAAGTAAAGTGGAAAAGCAATGAGAAGATGGCAAAGATGTTTAGGCATGGAGCCAATGTAACATGAAATTAACCTCTGAGCTTCCTAGCAGCCAGGGTAAAAAGGCAAATATATTTGATTACATAATCTCCACTATCTGGAAGAAAATAGTACGCCACCTTTTTCAAGAGAGACAAACTGTTCCATGGTACTACATTCAAACAGGCAGTTATTATACAAGGCATTGCTCAGGGGACTCTGAACAGTATAATGGACAAAGCCTTTGATGGCAGATTTACAGCAAGAGCAATCGTGATCTTCATGAGGCTGTTTCTTGTATCTGCCCTCGATAAAAGCTGAGGGCACAATGTTAAGCTCAGACTCAATGAAGGTGATCCTACAAGTGCTAAAATAATGTGGCCCAGGTATGTGGCTTTCCAGGGATTTAACTTGAAGCAAGGAAAGGGTTTAGAATGCCAATGGGAAGGTGTGAGAGTCAGAGTTCCCCAGGGAAACATAACCAACAGGATAGATATGTAAATATTATGAGATTTATTCTAGGAATTATTGCTTATGACTGTGGGGATTAGCAAGTCTGAATTCTGTAGGGCAGGCCACGAGTTGGGAACTCCAATGACGGCTTCAATGAATTCCCCGGGAGAAGCTGGCTGGCTGAAGCAGAGAGAGAAATTCCTTCTGATTGCTTCAACTGATTGGATGGAACTTCTCTCATTGCTGAAGGCAATCTCCTTTGTTGGTTGTAGATGTAATCAGCCATAGATGCGATTAACTGACTAATGATTTAAATCCATGACATACCCTCACAATAACAATCAGGCCAGTGTTTGCTTGAACAAACAACTGGACACCATAACTAGCCAAGTTGACACATGAACTTAACCATCACTGTCCACTGCTTGTCTACTTGGCACCCATACACATCTCTTTAAACCATACTTAATCTCTAAGTGAAAAATAATAACAGTCATACTTTTGCCTAACATAATTCAACTGTCCTGTGTACAACTGGAAAACACTAACTCTCCCCAGAAAAGAATGCAAGTCCTTGCTTAAAATTCACTCTTAAACTTGATATCCCATAACTTAAATGCTATAACATAAAGTTAATACAACTTATGTTCTATGATAAGGGGATAAGATAGGAAAGAAAAGAAAGATATTTGCTTTATGTATATATACAAACATATTCATAACAAAACAAGGAAGAAATACTGATAACCATTATAGCCCTTGTTTCTGAAACTGGTCACGTGGATGTAGCTTGTATTTATAACTACCTTCCACTACCCATTCCACATTCCCTTTACCCTCAACAAGCACCTCAGCTGGTCTTGGTTCTTTGCCTGATGGGTGACCCAATCCTTCATTTCTAAAGGGTCTGGGCCATTAGTAGTCCTGTTGCAGGACTGACTTTAATCACAGGGCATGGTAGACTAAGAAGTGCCCTAAGGGATCTCCTGTATTCCAGGCAAACTCTTCTTTACCTCCATTGTGTAGTCGCAGTCCTATTTCCCCTTGATAATCAGGATCCATCTCCCCAGCCAGTATTGTAACTTCCTTCTTTGCCTGTTGATTCAGAGTCATGAAAAGCCCAAAGTGGCTGGGTGGCACCCTTAACTTCCAGTTCAATGGAATCATTGTGTCTACTGGTGGAAGCACTCCTCCTTTTAGAACTAAGGTCTATAGACCAGCAGAGTTTAAAGTCATGGGAACAAGAAGCAGAAGTTTTTCTGGTGGATCACTGTTCTAGTTTGCTAATGCTGCCAGAATGCAAAACACTAGAGATGGATTGGCTTTTATAAAAGGGGTTTATTTGGTTACACAATTACAGTCTTAAGGCCATAAAGTGTCCAAGGTAACACATCAACAATCGGTTACCTTCACTGGAGGATGGCCAATGGTGTCTGGAAAACCTCTGTTAGCTGGGAAGGCACGTGGCTGGCATCTGCTCCAAAGTTCTGGTTTCAAAATGGCTTTCTCCCAGGACGTTCCTCTCTAGGCTGCAGTTCCTTAAAAATGTCACTCTTAGTTGCACTTGGGGTATTTGTCCTCTCTCAGCTTCTCCAGAGCAAGGGTCTGCTTTCAATGGCCATCTTTAAACTGTCTCTCATCTGCAACTCCTGTGTTTTCCTCAAAGTATCCCTCTTGGCTGTAACTCCTCTTCAAAACATCACTCACAGCTGCACTGAGTTCCCTCTGCCTGTCAGCTCATTTATATATAGCTCCACTGATGAAGGTGGGGCCATGCCTCCATGGAAATATCTAATCAGAGTCATCACCCACAGCTGGGTGGGGCACATCTCCAAAGAAACACTCAAAGAAATCTAATCAACATTGATAATGTCTGCCCACACAAGATTACATCAAAGATAATGGCGTTTGGGGGACATAATACATTCAAAATGGCACAATCACTCAGGGTAATAGTGAGTAGTACCACTCACGTTTCTACCCCTAGATTCCTGGACCCCTGAATTCTGGCTATGGGAGAAATGGCATCATAGAATGGATGCTGATTTAGAGCATATACAACCTCTTGGAGAACATTTCCCCAGCCTTCAAGGTCTTGCCAGTCAATTGGCTTCATAATTGAGTCTTCAAAAGGCTATTCCACCATTCTATCAAGCCAGCTGCTTCAGGATGATGGGGAACATGGTAAGACCAGTGAATTTTGTTAGCACATGCCCATTCCTGCACTTCATTTGCTGTGATGTAGGTTCCCTGATCAGAAACAATGCTGTGTGGAATACCATGATGGTGGATAAGGCATTCTGTAAGTCCATGGTTGATAGTTTTGGCAGAAGCATTGCATGCAGGGAAGACAAATCCGTATCTGGAGTATATGTCTATTCCAGTAAGAACAAAATGCTGCCCTTTCCATGATGGAATTGTTCCAAGTGATCAACGTGCCACCAGGTAGCAGACTGATCATCTTGGGAATGGTACCATATTGGGGACTGAGTATCCGTCTCTACTGCTGGCAGATTGGGCGCTCAGCAGTAGCTATAGCCAGGTTGGCCTTGGTGAGTGGAAGTACATGTTGCTAAGCCCATGCATAACCTTCAACTCAACAACCATGACCACTTTGTTCATGAGCCTGTTAGGCAACGACAGGAGTGGCTGGGAAAAGAGGTTGACTTGTATCCACAGAACACGTTATCCTATCCACTTGATTATTGAAAGCCTCCTCTGCTGAAGTCACCCTCTGGTGAGCAGTCACATGGGTTACAAATATCTTCATGTTTTTTCCCCTTTCAGAAAGGTCCATCCACATACCTTTCCCCTAGACTTCTTTGCCACCAATTTTCCAATCACGTTCTTCCCAAGTCCCTGACCATTCAGCCAAACCATTGGCCACAGCGCATGAATCAGTATACAAATGCGCCTCTGGCCATTTTTCCTTCCAAGCAAAATGAATAGCCAGGTGCACTACTTGAACTTTTGCCCACTGAGAGAATTTCCCTTTCCCACTATGGCTCAGGGATGTCCTACAAAGAGGCCATAGTGCTGCAGCTGTCCATTTTTGGGTGGTGCCTGTATATCCTGCAGAGTTGTATTTAACTAGGTAGGCCCAGGTTTTCTCTTCCTCAGTCAACTGATTGTAGGAACCTCCCCATGATAATGTGGCAGGAGTTGGCCCATGGGCATTTAGACCAGTTCTTAGTGTAACTTACTTGTGCCTTTAGGGCCTGCTTGAGCCTAATCTCATATATACCACTTCTATCTGATGATGGAGTGCTACTGTGCACACCCACAGTGGGTGGCTTGGTGGGTCAATTAACACCCACTTCATGATGGGCAACTGGTGGTCCATGGTTAAGCATTCAGTCTCTATTAAGGCCCAGTAGCAGGCCAAAAGCAGTTTCTCAAAGGGAGAGTAGTTATCTGCAGAGGACAGCAGAGCTTTGCTCCAAAATCCTAAGGGTCTGTTCTGTGACTCTCTCCTATAGGGGCCTGCCAAAGGCTACAAATAGCATCTCCATTTGCCATGGAAACTTTCAGCACCATCAAATCTGCTGGATCATATGGCCCAAATGGCAGAAGAGCTTGCATAGCAGCTTGGACCTGTTACAGAGCCTCCTTTTGTTCTGGTCCCCACTCAAAACTAGCAGCTTTTTGTGTCACACAGTAAATGGGCTTGAGTGGCACACCCAAATGAGGAAAATGGTGCCTCCCAAATCCAAAGAGGCCAGCTAGGCCTTGTGCCTCTTTTTCGATTGCAGGAGAGGCCAGATGCAACAGTTTATCCTTCACCTTAGAAGGGACATCTTAACATGCCCCACATCACTGGATGCCTAGAAATTCTACTAAGGTGAAAGGCCTCTAAGTTTTGTTGGATTTATCTCCCATCCTCTGACACACAAATGCCTTACCAATAAGCCTAGAGTAGTTGTCACTTCTTGCTCACTAGGTCCATTCAGCATAATGTCATCAATTTAATGGACCAGTATAATATCTTGTGGAAGGGAGAGTTGATCAAGGTCCTTGTGGATTATGACATAGGATTGGAGAATTGATATACCCCTGAAGTAAGGCAGTGAAAGTATATTGCCAGCCTTGCCAGCTGAAAGTAAACTGTTTCTGATGGTCTTTACTAAAAAGTATCCAGCAAAAAGCATTTGCCAGAACAATAGCTGCATCCTAGGTACCTAGGGATGGGTCTGTTTGCTCAAGCAATACTAAAACATTTGGAACAGCAGCTGCAATTGTAGTCACTACCTGGTTAAATTTATGACAATCCACTGTCATCTCCAAGAACTGTCTGTTTTCTGCACAAGCCAAATAGGAGAGGTGAATGGGATTGTGGTGGGAATCACCACCCCTGCATCCTGCAAATCCTTGATGGTGGCACTAATCTCTGCAATCCTTGCAGGAATGGTTGACTGCTTTTGATTGACTATTTTCCCAGGGAGAGGCAGTTCCAGTGGCTTGCATTTGACCTTTCCTACTGTTCTAGTTTGCTAATGCTGCCAGAGTACACAACACCAGAGATGGGTTGGCTTTTATAAAAGGGGGTTTATTTGGTTACACAGTTACAGTCTTAAGGCCATAAAGTGTTCAAGGTAACACACCAGCAATCAGGCGCCTTCACTGGAGAATGGCCAATGGTGTCTGGAAAACCTCTGTTAGATGGGAAGGCACGTAGCTGGTGTCTGCTCCAAGTTCTGGTTTCAAAATGGCTTTCTCCCAGGACGTTCCTCTCTAGGCTGCAGTTCCTCAAAAATGTCACTCTTAGTTGCTCTTGGGGTGTTTGTCCTCTCTTAGTGTCTCTGGAGCAAGAGTCTGCTTTCAATGGCCATCTTCAAACTGTCTCTCATCTGCAGCTACTCTCTCAGCTTCTGTGCATTCTTCAAAGTGTCCCTCTTGGCTGTAGCTCCTCTTCAAAATGTCACTCACAGCTGCATGAGTTCCTTCTGTTTGTCAGCTCATTTATATGGCTCCAGTGATTTAATTTAGACCCAGCCTGAATGGGTGGGGTAACACCTCCATGGAAATTATCCAATCAGAGTCATCACCCACAGTTGGCTGGGGCACATCTCCATGGAAACACTCAAAGAATTACGATCTAATCAACACTGATACCTCTGCCCACACAAGATTACATCAAAGATAATGGAGTTTTGGGGGACATAATACATTCAAACTGGCACACCTACCATAATTAGCTCTCAGTCCACAAGTCAGGGAACTACTGTGGGTATTCTGACAGTTACTGAGTATGTCTGTTCTAATTATGCATTCCAGAACTCAGAAAATAACTACAGTATGGCTTTTGGGGACCCACTGGATTGACTGTGATATGGACCTGGGCTAAAACTCCATTGATCACTTGAACTCCGTAAGTCCTACTCTTATTGGTAGACCTTGGGTCTCCTGGCGTTAATTCCAAGTCAGTCTAATAATTTCCGAAATGTCTGATCATTTCTTTTCTCCTAGTCACCCTGGTAAAACACCATAAGTTCCTTTGAGAAAGACTGGGAGGAAGATCAACAATATAAATTTGTGGCATTGTAACAGGGTCCTACCCTAAGGGGACCTGGCCTTCCCTTCATTCAAGGTGTTCTGGGTCTGCAAGTCTGGGAATTGACTGAGGGACTGTGACTGTTTTTATGATTCAAGTTAGACTTTTGTTCACTAGACCTAGAACTTTTCTGCTTATACAAATCAAGTAAGAATTTATTAGACTACACATCTATTTCGCTCCTAGGTACCCCATGATCAACTAGCCAACACTCGAAGTGTCTGAAAATCAGACTATTTTAATTTCTGTTTTAACTCTTCTGTTCATTATGGTAGCCACATTCACCTTATCTTTGATGATTATGTGTTGCCACTTGGCTCCTGCAAACCCTGGATCTGAGCCATTGTGTTTAAGGATCCAGGTTCAGTGACAGCAGTTCCCACAGTAATATCTGTCTTACAGAGAAGGGCAACCACAGAGCTCTTCAGAGATGATGGAGCTGCTCTCACAAATTTATTGCTCAGAGTCCTGGTGAAAGGTGTGTCCTTTGGACATTCCTGGGGTGGGTGAGCAGGTGTTATCTGAGAAATTCACTCTAAAATCCAAACTCTCTAAGCCTTTGGATACCAGGGCAGTTCCAGCATTTGGACTTCAGGTAATGTAGGCCACCTTTGGATCTGTGCTTCAGCCAACCATCCGAACAAACTGTTAGCCCCTTCTAACACTTGGAGCTACAACCTTGATTCCAGAATCTCTACTTGTGGACCCATATCAATAAATTCAGTCAGATCCAACTTTATATCCCTTCCACCATTATCCCACACCGCTTCATATCTATTCACACGCATATTCCCTTGATTTCTGTCTATATAAACTGAAAATTTATGCAGTTCTTTGGAGTATAGCACACTTCCTCATGGGTCACACTTTGCAACTCACCTTTCAGGGCTGGTTGGGACTTCAGTCTTGTTATAGATCTGAAAGAAAAGAGGGGTGGTGGGCATGGGTCATGAGTGGAGTTAGCAGTGTCTTCCAAGCTAACTGCTACAGGGTATTCCATTACAGTGTCATCCAGCAAAACACGGTTAGTCTCTTCAGATGCAGGTGTGAGGGCTACTTCCTCAGGGGAGGAAGTTACAAGTTTATCAGGCACAACAGGGTTAATCTCTTAAGGTGGAAGTGGGGATGACTGATTCCTCAGGGCAGCTGGAGGTTTGGTGGCTGATTCCTCAGGGCAGACCATTACAGGTTTATCTGGCAAAGAAGACTCAGTAGAATCTAGAGTTTCTGTGTCCCTTCCATCATCATTATAAGCCCATAGGTCCCCATTCCAATTTTTAGGATCCCATTCCTTCCCAATCAGTGTCTTCATTTTAACAGCAGATGCCCTGCAAGATTGGGAATTAAATTCATGTTGTAATTCAGCCACTTACACAGTGAGACTCTGGGTCTGGTTTTCAGAAATCTCAAGTCTGTAGCTACAAGAAATGAATTTCTTTCAGAGCACATATAGAAACTTCATATGGCACTTGAGCTGGGAATCTGAAGCCTGGAGCTCATCCTTTTCTTTAACAACTGTATTCCATGTATTTAAGAGCAACCAGCAACATCATTATAATTTTTAACTCCACGAATCTGTGTTATGATGTCAAATACACTGTCACACAGAGCCTTGCCTCTTAATAAGCATTAGAGTAGCAGTATCCAGCAGTGATATTTTCTGCATCCCTATTGCCACTTCACACCATGGACTATCAGTGCCATCTTCATTATTAGAAACAGAGTCATTCATTAGTGGCTTTTAATCTAATCAGATTAGATAACCAATTCCAAAAATCCCAGAACCATCTCAGAAATCTCATCCTTAAGATTCTATTTCTAAAGAACCACTCTTGGTACCAAAAGCTGTATTAGTCAGGGTTCTCCAGGGAAACAGAGCTGACAGGATATATGTAAATATTATGAGATTATTATGAGATTTATTATAGGAATGGGCTCATATGACTGCGGGGATTGTCAAATCCAAATTCCTTAGGGCAGGCCACAAGTTGGGAACTCTGATGAAGTTTTCAATGAATTCCCCGGGAGAAGCTGGTTGGCTGAAGTAGACAGAGAAATTCTTCTTTCTGACTGTTGAAATCATCAGTTCTTCCTTTAAAGCCTTCAATTGATTGGATGGAATGTCTCTCACTGCTGAAGGCAATCTCCTTTGTTGGTTGTAGACGTAACCAGCCATGGATGCAATCAACTGACTAATGATTTAAATCCACAAAATATCCTCAAAATATTATCAAGCCAATGCTTGCTTGACCAAACAACTGGACACCATAATCTACTGAGTTGACACATGAACTTAACAATCACAGAAGATATGACTGAGCTGTCTCTCAAAGCCAGTCCATCCCCTTCTTTCCCACCATCACCATCCTAGGTGGATCCTCATCATTTCTTGCTTCCTACCTGGCCTCCCCCCAGACTGTCCTCCACTAGTGACTGATCTTTCTAATACACAGACCTGAACAGCCCCTCTGCATACTGCAAGCTTAAAATTCATCAATGATCTAAGTGGTGGGATTTGAGGTGAATTTGCTTTTTCACAGCTTGACAGTTTTGGTCATTGTTTGAACTGTTTATAATGACTATAAATTGTACTTGCAAAAACAATAGTGTGACTTTACTCTAGGAAAAAAATCTGGGCACAGATGTGCCAAGATGCTAACAGTGCTTAATTCTCTAGGTGATGGGGCCATGGGAAATTGTTACTTTTTCTCTAAACTTGAGTACATTTTTTAAAGTTAAAAAAATAATTTACTGCTTCCTTGTTGCTTTCATGTAATCTGACATCCCCTCCTCTGACTCTCACTGTTTCCTTTGCATAGTGACTACACTTATTACATACCTACTGTGTGCCAGGCATTGTGCTAGACACTCTTAAAATATAAATATTACTGCATTTAAACCATATGTTTGAAGTTAGATTATTTAAATTGCCTGGGGTCACAGGGCTAGGGTGACAGAGCCATGATTAGAAATTAGGCAGCTTGAAACCAGAGTTTGAATTTTCCATCATAGCATACTCTCCTTCTTTGCACACTGTGTCTCTTATTTCTTCACCATAGCATAGTACTTGGTATATTTTCAGTGTTCAATAAATGTTTATTATTTAATGAAGGTACTCTAGAATATCTTCCTAAATATAACTTCTATGGTAGAAAAATTTTGAAATGTTTATTGACTTTTCTCCCCCCTCATAATTTCCCCTCCCTCCACCTTGCCAGTTCCATAACCTCAATGGAGGGATGTGGCAGGGTGGAAAGTGGAAATCATGAAGGCTTTTGGGCTTTGATCTTCAAAAGCTCAGGTCTTCAGAGGAATGGACAGTATTTCCAGGTTGAGAGTTTAGACTTTGCTGGACTCCAGAGGATGAGACCCAAGCTCAGGCAGAACCCTGAGAACCAAGAGGGCATGGCTGAGAGGTGGGTCCAGGAAGATGGCATCTTAGGTGCTTCTAGAGAATCCCATGCTCCAGACAAGAGAAGCAGAATGACTAATAACTTCATCATGACCTGGAAAACACAAGACTGAAGGGACTACTCGGGCAAGAATGAGGGTCCTCTTAGAAGGTGTTTGGAGGAACAGATAACATGGAGGATAACATATGCCTCCTGACCTCAGCACTACCTAAAACCCCTGTAATGTAGGTATAAATCTAAGGAAAGGACAAGATCTCAAGGGAATCCAGAAATGACTGAGATTGCATTTCTTCCACTGCCAGTGCAATGGGAGCTCAAAGTGGAAATTTGAGTCTTTGGACCAAGACTTTACTACATTACCCTTAGCTTGGTGTTTGCTCTGGGCTGGAGAAATAAATTGTAAGGCTGCACTGTCTTGGAGCATGTGGAGGGAAGCCTGGAATTCCAAGTCACCCACCAAGCTCAGGGGATCCTCAGGTTTTGGAACCCAGAAGATGAAGAGTGGGCGACGTCCTGAGACAAAAGCTGAAGTTCTCTTCACCTGAAAAGTCGTCCCCACTGTGTATGCAGGTAGAGTGGAGGTTCCCCACGTAGGCAAACCCAAGATTTCCCCCAGAGAAGTTTTTTTGAGCTCTTCATGCTCACAGACAGGAACTTGATTTAGACCCACAATTCCACACCATCAACCATGACAACAATGATCTTGGCCTGAAAAGCTTTCAGAGCAGATATGACTGGTTGCTTACATCCTTACCATTAGTTTCCCAGCAGACTTTCTCCTTCTGAGCAACACTGCTCCCTGGGGGCCCTTCAAGATGAGTGAGCCACGAAACAGACCCCCATGGAATAAAAAAGAGGGGGTGGTCTGCTGAATGAAGTTACTTGCCAGTGACCCTTTAAAATTCAGCCTAGGTTTTGTCATGGTTGATGCTGACAACACTTGTGAGCCAGCAGGGTGGCTTCCATTTGGTGGGAACTTCACTGTGCTTGAGTTGGAAAGTCTGACTTGTTTCAGCTCTGCTCTTACCTGCATATGCTAGATAACACACTTCCCTTTTCTGAGCTTTGGTGTCCTCATCTGTTGGAAATGCCTACCTCACATGGTTGTGGGAGAACACTTTGTAAGCTCTCCATGGCTTCCCCTTAAGGATCCTCATCCTGTTTCCCTAGCAGCAGCCTCATCCAGTCTTAGCTGCAACCCCGGGTCACCGGTGGAAATCCTGTAATCCTATGAAATGGTATGATTTAATGCAATTAGGATAAGGAGGGCTTGGGGTCACCCCTAGTGGTTATGTTGCAGCTGGAAAGCAAGTGGCCTCTTTAGCACCAGGAAGTACTGGGTGTCCCCCAACCCAGTAGGTCCAAAGGCTGGTGCTGGGGTCATGGTTGACCTACACATTCTATAAAGCCAGATATCCCATAATTTCAGGCAAACACTTTTATTATGCTCTTCCCCTGGGGTGTGGGGAGGTCAGTGTTAGTGGTAGGGCTGTTCAGAACAAATTAGCTCTGAGCCTAGAATTCTTTTTATTTTAGTTGGAGCCATTGGGATGACAACCTTCATGTATCTTATCCCATTTGATTCTCAGGGCACACTGGTGAGGCAAGCCAGGTGAGCTTTATTTTACCTTTTATATATCTCTCTGTTCCATCCATACATCCCTAACACCTCTGAGAGAGCTTACCATCCTAGTCCAAGCCACCATCGACTCTTTTTATTAAGCTTTTTTGAAATATAACTTACATCTAATAAGTGCACAAATCCTAGGCATCCAGCTTGATGACTTATTACACACCTGTAGCCATCCAGATTAAGATGTAGAATGTTTCCAGCTCTTCAGCAGGTTCCCTCCTTCTCCCTTGTAGCATTATCTCTCCCAAGGATAGCAAATATTTTGACGGCAGTCCCTGTAGTTTTTTTTTTTTTTTTTTTTTTTTTTAATCATCATTTTATTGAGATATATTCACATACCACGCAGTCATACAAAACAAATTGTACTTTCGATTGTTTACAGTACCATTACATAGTTGTACATTCATCACCTAAATCAATCCCTGACACCTTCATTAGCACACACACAAAAATAACAAGAATAATAATTAGAGTGAAAAAGAGCAATTGAAGTAAAAAAGAACACTAGGTACCTTTGTCTGTTTGTTTGCTTCCCCTACTTTTCTACACATCGATCCATAAACTAGACAAAGTGGAGTTTGGTCCTTATGGCATTCCCAATCCCACTGTCACCCCTCATAAGCTACATTTTTATACAACTGTCTTCGAGATTCATGGGTTCTGGGTTGTAGTTTAATAGTTTCAGGTATCCACCACCAGCTACCCCAATTCTTTAGAACCTAAAAAAGGTTGTCTAAAGTGTGCGTAAGAGTGCCCACCAGAGTGATCTCTCGGCTCGTTTTGGAATCTCTCTGCCACTGAAGCTTATTTCATTTCCTTTCACATCCCCCTTTTGGTCAAGAAGATGTTCTCCATCCCACGATGCCGGGTCTACATTCCTCCCCGGGAGTCATATTCCACGTTGCCAGGGAGATTCACTTCCCTGGGTGTCTGATCCCACGTAGGGGGGAGGGCAGTGATTTCACCTTTCAAGTTGGCTTAGCCAGAGAGAGAGGGCCACATCTGAGCAACAAAGAGGCATTCAGGAGGAGACTCTTAGGCACAAATACAGTCCCTGTAGTTTTTGAACTTCATATAGCCAGAAACATACAGTATGTCCTCTCTTGTGTTGTGTGATTCATGCATGTAGTATGTCTCCATAGACTGTTCTTTTTGTACAGCTGTACAATGTTGCATGGTGTGGACATACCACAATTTATTTGCCCATTCTATAGTTGTTGGGCATTTGAGTTGTTTCCAGTTTTTAGCTATTACAAATAAATTTCGTATCTTTGGTAGACCTTATTTGGAGTCACAGGGTTCACATATGTTTAACTTTAATAGATACTAGCACATATAATTGAACAGAGGTCATACTAATCCACATTCCCACTAGCAGTGTATGAGAGTTCCAGTTGCTTCACATAGTCACCAACCCTTGGTATTGTCGGTCTTTAAAATTTTAGCCATTCTGTTAGGTATGTAGTAGAATCTCATTGTGGTTGTAATTTGAATTTCTCTGATGACTAATGATATTGAACACCCCTATTCATGTGTTTATTGAAAGCCACTGTCAATGTTCTCCTGGACCACTGCAAGGGTCTCCTAATCAATTTTGCCATTTCCGCACTGGACCTTCCCTTTTGCCCATAAAGCTGCAGTAAGTAATGTTCTTAACATGCAAATTAGCTCATGTTATGTCCCTGCTTAAAATCTATCTGTGGCTTCCCTTTGCCTTTTGGATCCAGGCCCAAATCCTTGACCTATTCGCAGATCCCCCCGCCCCCCCCACCTCTCCAGCCTCATTTCAGACTACGCTCCACCTTGCACTCCAGCTGTTCAGGCCTCCTTTGGCTATTTGGGTTGTTTCCAGTTTTGGGCTATTACAAATAACATCATTGTCTTTTTCCTTCCCAACATTCATCTCATTCTGAATTTATATCCTGATGCAACTATGTGACCAATGTCTGTCTCTGCTACTAGAAGGTAAGTTTCATAGGAGCTAGCTCTATGTTTGTCTTCATCATTATTGTATCTCCAGCACTTAAAACAGTACCCGACACACAGTAGGCATTCAGTAAATATTTGCTGGATGAATGTAATACCCTAGTTGACAAATGAAGAAACCGTGCTCTGAGAGGGAATCTGCCTTCATGCTGCGGACCTCGGGCTCAAAGCTCTGACCACTTAATGCTCTTCCCGACATATCCCACTACCTTGGATGAGCCGATGAGTGAAAGCACTTTGCTGTTGCTTTTGCATAATTCTCGTGGAAGGATTACTCTGGTTATGATTATTGTCATCATCTTTATTATCAGCTCCCCACCAGAATGTCAGCTCCAAGAGGGCAGACATGGTGTCTGTTTCATGCACCGCTGGATCCCTAGTCTGCAGAACATTGCCTGGAATATAGGGGACAGTTAACATTAAGTATTGATTGAATTGAAGCATTGTTAGCATAGACCAGTATAAAGAAGAAATGTTAGCTCCTGCCACATGTTTTCATTTTACTGGGATTTTATGAAACTAATTATTGCTAAAATTCGGAACCTGTTAACTGATACCTGAAAATCTGTCACAGGCTAAATCTCATTCACTCAAACTTCAGTAATCCAAAACTTCCTCTGGTTGTACTTAAATAGGCCAACTTTCATTTGCCCTCTTAGGGCAAAAGTTAGCTCAAGCCGTGAAGGATGAAAACAAGGGGACACTCAAAAGGCTACAAGGAACCCACCAAAAAGAATTAGGACTTTGCTCATTGTGGTGAGCAAATTGATACTGCTCATTGCAAATGAATCTTATTTGTTCACCGTCAAGTCTTATCTGCTCATCGTAGCAGGTGCTGCCGCTGCACCGCCTGGCAGCAGATGGGTTCCAGGGACGGCAGCTCTCTGGAAGTAATAAAGTGGTGTTTCTTTTCCAATTGTCTCTCATTGAGACCTCTTGGTAATTCGGATTGATTGTCCTCTAGCCCAACGTGGGGACGGACTGAGTGAGGTTTGCCTGGACCAGGATTTTCATCACTGTCTCAGGAACTGAATGATGAGCACAGCAAGGTTGGTCTCAAGCTGCCCAGGGACTCCGTTCTTCCCACCCTGGGGCCAAGGCCTGCATGTGGGTGAGGACAGTGGGCACTTCAGATCTGGAACCAAGGCTTCTGGACTCCTGGCCCAGAGCTCTTTCCAGGACAGCAGGTGAAGGACTGTGATGGTCTCCATCTCCCTGCCTCGGCTGGGGTCCGGGTGCCTTCAGGCTGGGTCTGCAGTGGGAATGGCTCATCCATCCTCTAAGACCCACCCCCCTGGGAACCCCAGGGTGCTTCCCACAGGTGCAGCCCCCACATTCTTCCTATGTGCCTGGCCTAAGCTTTTGGTGCCTGCTTTTGCCCCACAGCAGAGAAGGCGGGCAGTGGATGGAGAGAACCAATAGTTCCTTCATTCTGAGCTGTTCATCTGTTTTGCTTGTATGAGCAGAAAGAGTCAGAGATTCTGGGGCACAGAGGGTGTAACGGGGCCTGGCAGGCCACTGCACACCCTCACATCAATAGCTAAGCCACCAGCCAAGGTCCCTGCTCAGCTCAGAAGTCTTGCACCAGCCATGTGTGTTTAAAGGGCCAGGCACCCACCCCTGGGAAGGAGGTCAGCCCATGACCCCTCATTCCCTTTCCTTTCGATTTCTGTGAATTTTTAGTTCTCCTCCTGGCCTTGTCTCCTCTCTCCCCCCTTCCACTTCCCCATCCCCTTCAGACCCATCTACCCCTCAACCCCATCCAACTGCCAATTGAAAAGGCCTGAAAATAATGTGAAATAATATAGTTTATCACCCAGAGGCTGCTGACAGGCAGCACGGCCACCTCTGAAAACAGGCGGGGAGGCAGGGAGGGCGAGGAAATTATAGGCTGCACAAAGAAGAAAAAGTTAAAGTGAGAGCTCCATAAAAGAAAGTGGAACTATTATGCTGCAAAATGCCAACTCATTACAAAGCGGCCAAATAAGAGAGAAATACTGCGCTGCCTGTAATAGCAGTTTACAAGGGAACATTGTACAGCAACAGAAGAGACGCTGCTATAATTTGCTCTAACAACTCCAATTATCCCTTTTATTGATTTGGCAACACATTTAATAGGAGTAGCCACACCTCTTCTGTTACAAATCATTAAAGGTGTTGAACGGTGTAATTTTAAAATTGTCCTCCTACAGTTGTCAGTATGACAGCATAATTCCCCCTGATTTCGGCTATGTAAACACCGAGGCACAGTCATTTCCCCCTTACAAGGCCAGAGATGTTGTCAGCCTGGGGTTTTTGTGCAGAAACATCCATTTAATACATATCTTTTTTCCCCAGCCAGCTCTCCTAATTGCAGTGAGGTTTGGTTTAGTTGTGGCAGTTTTTTTTTGGTTGTTGTTGTTTTCTTTCCTTTCTCTCTCACTCTTTCTCTCTTCTCTTTTCTTTCAACTAGGAGTGGTATGTGGATGGGGTAGGGCAGGAGAGAAATAAACAGGTTATTTAGCCTTCTCTTTTTTCCTGGGCAGCCTTAATCGCCACTTAAACGCAGGCCATGTTAGTTGGGTGGGGTCCTGGAGATGGGGAGGAGGGGCATCAATCGGCCGGCCCCAGCCACCCCACACAACCCCACCTGAGCCCTACACACTCACCTCACACCACACAGCCATGACACCCAACAAGTCACCCCTCACTCCAAGAGTGAGAGAGAAAGGAAACAAAACAAAACACAACAAAAAAACCCCACAACTAAACCACCTGCCACTCCTACCCAACCCGGTCCCCTCCCACCACCTGGGCCCTCCAGTCACCTACTGTCTCAGGACTCCTTTCTCACACCATGTTTCCGCTCACACAACAAACGTTTGTTCAGGGCATCCGCACTGGGCTAAGCCCTGGGATGTGGCGGTGACAACAACAAAGACAAAACTCTCCCTTAAAGAACTCACAGGCTAGTGAGGGAGGCCGCCCCTGAACAAATAACCCCAAAACGGCTCCATCAGAACAGACCCGGCTCCGCGCGAGGAAAAGGTCTGGAAGCAAGAGTTCACCCTCCCACGCCAGGCCTCTCCCGCTCCATCCCGACCCCGCCTGGGTCTCCCCTGTACCCGCCGGCCGCCCCCGCCTCTCTTCCCCGCAACCCACGCGGGTCTCTCCCACCGACCCCGCCCCGGCATCCCTCGGCCCCCGGCCGCCCAGCCCTTCCAGCGCTTGGATTTCCCGCGCCCCGCGCTGGCCTCTCCCACCTCACCCCGACCCCGACCCCGACCCCGACCCAGACCTCCACCCAGGGCCGCCCCGACCCTCCCCGCCCTGGCTCGGCAGCCTCGTGCGCGCTAGCCCCAGTAAGAGGGATTTAAATTAGGCCCACAGAATTTTAGCTCTAAGGACTGCATGGTTCCAGATAGATGACTTCGGACTCTCTTCAGGTCAGGAGAGAAGCTTCCTCTGCACTGGGCAAACTGCAGGGCTCTTGGGGACAGGGGGATGCTGACTAAGCATGGTCCCCACAGCCACTGCTGTGCTCTGCCTCTGAGAGTCTGGAGAGACTGAGCCCTTGGCCTTGGCTTCCAGGACATGGGGGATGGGAGGCAGCCTTGGCTGCTACCCTGTCCCCATCCTTTGCTCCCACATCTGCAGACTTTGTTTTCCTTTATCAGGGCCTGGCTTTTCTCAGCTGAGTGCTGCGCCCCTCAAGGAGAAGGCTTAGCCATCCCGAAATCCCACTCCTGCATCCTCATGTCCTTGGGGTATGCTGGGAGGGTATTGTGGGAAGGGACTGTCTTCTGCCTACACAGCAGAGGTGTTGGCATGTGTATGCATGTGTGTGTGCACATCTGTAAATAGCTCTGTCTCTTGCTTTCTCTCTGAGCACTTCCATGTGTCTTTGCTTCTGTTTTCCTCTTTCTCAGCACCTCTGGTTTTCTCTTTGTATCTTTTTTGTGATTCTCTGGGTGTCTTCTCTTCATCCCTTGTGTTTTCGCTCACTGTACTGTAATTGCTGTTTCCACACCTGCTTTCTCCCATCAGACCCAGAGCTCTGTGAGGGCAAAGACAAAACTGTGTCTTTTATCGGTATTCCCCAAGCCTGCACATAGTAGGTGCCTAAAACATTTCTGTGGAATAAATGAGTGGCTCTCTCACCCTGCCTAAGAATCCTTTTGTGTCTCTGATTGTCTGCACATCTCTGGCTCTCTGACTCTCTCAGAAGCTAATTTTGTGGCTCTGTGTCTAGTCCTACCTGGTTTCTTTTTGTGCATATGTATATTTCTTGGGGGTATTTTCCCTTTCCTGTATATGTCTGTGTTCAGGTCTGTGGTCTGCCTGGCTGTCCCTCTGCGTGTAGCCCTACATGTCTCCCCAAGCCTGCCGGTCTCAGACATGAACTTGCAGGGTGCTGTGTCCCAAAAGGTGTCCCCCTGGGAATTAGTGTCAGGGAAGCTAGACTTCCAAGCCCTCCTTCTTTCCACATGGTGATATTTTCCCAGATTCTTCATCCCAAGAGGCTGTGGGCACCAGAAACTGATCACCTCCTTCTCTTCTTCTTCTCTTCTTCATCTCTTCTGCTCATGGTGACCCCAATCACAGCACTTGCCCTTCTCTACTTGGCCCATGTCTGTGGAAAGGGAAAGGGAAGGCTGATGTCCAAACAGGAAATCCCATTAGGGGAGCCTGAGCCAAGTTAATTAGTGGTTAAGATGTAATTGGACTTGGTGAATAATCTCAATCAATCCATCACCTAATTATGGTGTGCCCAGCTGTGTGACCTTGGGTGAGGTGCTTCACCTCTCTGATGAAATAAGGCCTTAGTGTGCACCAAGGACCTCAGCATTTCTGGGATTCTTAGTCCCTGAGGCTGGAAGGAATCTCCATCCACTGAACTGTGATGACTTGCTACTGCCTCTCTCCTGGGAAGTACTCTCAATTATCTGTGCAATTGCCTAAACTCCCATCCTAAACTCTATACTCCTTGAGGGCAGCATCTTATTTACCCCCCAGTTAAGTGCCTTGCACACAGTGGGTGGTTTATTGCTTTGCTGAATGAATGATTGAATGCTAGGCACTGTGGTTCAAAACAACCCTGCACTTAGCAGCATGCGGTTTGGGGGTGGGGGGTGGGATATGACTCTGCCACTTGAGAACTGTGAACTAGAGTTAGTTCCTCAGCCTCTTTGTGCCTCTCTTTCCTCAATAATATGCAAATAATAATGGCTGCTTCACGAGGATTTTGTAAGGATTAAATGAGATCATATGTATAGTTAAATCCCTAATGCAGTATTTGGTACTTAATAGATCCTTAATTAATGTGTATTCCTGCTCTCTCTCTTAAGTAGAGAACATGCATCAAACTCTATGGATATCGGAAGGGGAAGAATCAGTGTTGGGTGAGATTTGGGGGTTAAGCTGGGGAGTGGTCTGAGAACACTGCTTTCATGTGTCCTAGGGATTTTCAGCTTCCCTACCTGCACCGTCCCAACACACACAAGGACAAATAGCAGTGCTCAGAAATTATTTGCTGAATTAATGAATAAAATGAAATCTGTTGTTTTGTAGCTGAAGACAGCAGATCCCAAACCAGGCCCCTCAACTGAATTACCTGTAATTTTTAAAGCAATCCACTTTTTTGCCCCCCACCACAATCCAGAATCCACTTTCCCCACCACATACACACACACTGATTCAGAATCTCCAGGTTTGAGCTCAGAATCTAATATTTTTTAAAACTACCCAAGTGATTCTGACGTGTGGACAATATGGGATACCCTGGCTGGGGATTTAGGATATAAACACTAAGCATTAAATTATTATTTGAACATTGTTTATAAAAACCTAAGTTCCACTCCCTTTGTCTTCAAATACATGGGGGCTCATTTTCAGGGTAACATTGGAGTCAGGAGTGAGGAAGGATGGATATTTAAGTGAGGCTTGGAGTTGGGACTAGAGGGAAAGCTTGACCCAGATCACAGACCTGGAGGGACAAAAGGGCAGAGGGCAGGCTGGAGGCTATCTGCAAAGGTCTAGTAACCAGAGCAGGTAACTTACTTGTTACTTCCCCTCTGCACCAAGAGGGAATACAAGAGCTAGAGAAAAGCTGCTTTATCTCCCACATCATGGTTCAGGCCAGTCTCAGTATCAACAGAGTAAAGGGAAATGGTAGGATGAGTAACTAAAAAATAAACAAATGAAATCTTCTCTGTGGGGCTTCGAGATGTTTTTGTGTTTTCAGCATCCTTGGTTTATTGTGTCTGCTGTGCTTGTCATCACAAGGCATTGCTTTTAGTTAGATATGACCAACACACATGCTGGGTCCCTACTAATGTGCTAACCCAACCCTTGAGGGTAGAAGTCATTATTATTTCCATTTCACAGATGGGGACTGAGGCTCTGAGAGCTTGAGTGACTGACTCCGGTTTACACAGGCAGTAAGATGTAGAGCTGGGAGGGGAACCCAGGTCCCCTGATCTCAAGGCCCCTGCTTTTCCCCTGTGCCTTCCTGGGAAGGGCCTTGGGCCAAGGGGTTGAGGACATCATTCTGAATTTGACTGAACCCAGGCGCGATGCAGGTGGCTGGCTCCTGACCTCGGCTTCGATTCCTTCCGTTGAGTTGAGTGGCTCCGGCTCGTGCGGCCTGGGAAGAGGGGAAGGGCTCCCCCGACCACACTCCCATCCTTCCTCTGTGGGCCCTCCTGTCTCCTTTCCTGTTGCTCCTACCCCCACCCTTTCCCTGGGTGGGCCCTCTGCAGGTGTGTGTCTGTCTCTGCACCCTCTTCCTCCTGCCCTATTTTATCTCACTTCATTTACTCACTCATGTCTTCATCCCCCAAATCACTCAACAAGCATTCACCTACGTTGGCCGGGCATTGTGCTGGGCTCAGGGGTGCAGAGGTGTGGAAGACCTGGCCTGGGCTTTTCTTGGAGCTCTCAAGCAAGAGAGACAGCAAGTTCAATGCCAGGACACTGGAGTCAGCACTGCGTGGAGGGTCCCAGGTGGCCTTCTGGGGCCCAGAGAAGGAAGAGACCAGCCCCCTACGTGGCCCTGAGGAAAACTGGGCTTTTCATGTAGCCTAAATCAGGGAAGCCTGAATGGCTAAAAATGCCCTCGATGTAGGGGAATAGTGAGCCTGTGGGGACATGGCTGCTTGGATGGCCCTGAGGATGCCATGGGCCACTGGCTTCCCTGGGATGGAGGGGTCCCTTCTATCCCTAGGGCTCTTTGGAAGGCCTCTTATTCTGGCTTATTTCCAGGTCCCTCAAAATGATCTGACTTCAGAAGGGCTCTTCACTCTAGGCTGTTCTCTTTCCTAGAGTTCTGTCCCCCTACTCTGTGTGTGTGTGTGTGTGTGTGTGTGTGTGTGTGTGTTGGTCTCTGCATCGCTCAGGCAGTACCTGGAGCCCCCATTCTATGCACAGAGCCCCATCCCTGGCCCTTGTGGGGTAGCACAGAGGACACAGACCCTACCCTCTGGGAGCTTGCAGCCTGGTGGGGGAGAGAAGGCATGCTCGTGTGCGTGACTTGAGAGCTCCCAGCAGAGCCCGAGCTCAGGAGAAGGGTGGAGTCTGGAGAAGAGGAAGAGAAGGAGGATCAAGGAGGACATGTGGAGAGGCCTCCACTTGGGGGAGGACCAAAGGAGAAGCATGGGATGCACAGCCAACAGCAGCCACCTCCCAGAAAGAAAGAACGCAGGGACCCTGGGGCAGGGGCAAGACGACCACAGGCCCCCTGCCCCGGTGGCTGCACCTCCAGTCCTGGTTTGGACAGGCTCATACTCTGGGGGTGTGGGGAGCCTGAGGTGGGGGTGTGGGGAGGGGTCTGAGGGCTCAAAGGCCAAAGGCTAAGCTGGCAGCAGAAAAGTTTGTGGTGTCAGCCCTTTTTTATCCCCTTCTCCTTCATCCCCCTTTCCGCCCCCAACCCAATCCTCCTCCTCTCCTGCTCCTCCTCCCTTTTCCATTTGGAAGAAGGAGGCTTGCTGTCTTTGTATTTTAACTGTAGCAAAAAGATTAAATTGTTTACGAGCCGGGAGCCTCGGCTGGCTAGATGAGCCGGAAGAGACAAAGATAGACATTCTAATTCTCCCCTGTTCTCCGGGCCTCCGTCCCCCTGGCTGCTGCTAATTCTTTTATCTGCCCCCAACACTCCAGGCATTATGTGCATTCATAAAAAAAAGAGGGGGGGGGATGGAGAGAGCCCTCGCGAAGCCAGCAAAATTACTGTTCTCTGCGCGCGGTTTCTCCGATAGCAATCTCTTGAATGCTGATTACTTTTTTTTCCCCTCTCCCCTGCCCCCTCCCCCTTCCCCAGCACCCAGCATAAGTTGGTCTTTAACCCTTTATCTTTAGCAAGCAGAAAGACACAGAAAACATCTCACTCAGTGGGTGGAAAAAAAAAAAGCAAGGGTGGGGGGAGGGAAAAGAAAAAACCCAGCACAGAGAAGAATTACTGTTATCTCCCCACCAGAAGAGGGACAGCAGAGATAAGGGAAGCCTGAAGAATTAAAAGAAACATAGCGTTGGGGGCTCTAAATTCACACCGATGCCGGTTGTATTTGTCTGTCACGGGGTTCATAATTTTCTGAGGTTGTTTTGATAGACTTATTGTGCGGACTGCATAGAAAACTCATCAGCATTTGTTGCCTCTGAGCATTATTGTCAGAGGTAACTGCGTGTCTATAGACTGGGGGAGATAATGGCTGAAGTAGAAAGCAGATAAAGCCGGGGCCCTTCTCATTAAGGACTATCTGCCTCGGCAGACCGGCTGGGACGGAGTGACGGGGGTGGCTGCCCAGGGCAGACATTATGCCAGCAGGAGCAGGAGGCGGCCCCGTTGCTGCAGGCAGCCTAGGCCCAGCCCAGGGGCCCCGTGGCCCTCGGTGAATGGCCCAGAGGGGCTCTGTCGCCAGGGAACTCTTGGATGGTACCTGCAGAGTGGTCGTCAGCAGAGCGTGGAGGGGGGCAGGAGACCCCAGAGCTCCCTGAGCTGCAGGCATTTGCAGCAGACCCATGTAGGGGTGGGGGTGGGTGGGGGGCAGAGGTGGTTCTTTGGTTCAATTCTAGCATTGCACAGATGGGGAGACTGAGGCCCAGAGAAGGGAAGGGGTGTGCCCAAGGCCTCCCAGTGAGGGGGAAGCAGAGCAGGTTGTGATCCTGGGGTCTCCCCCTCAGGCCTCATGCATGTGAAGTCCTGGAGAGAGGCCAGAGTCCTCACACCCAGGCCACTGTCCACTTGGGGGTGTGGAAGGGTCATGCACTCCTGACCCTGAGGATCTGCGGGTTCCTCCCTCTTTCCCTGCCTTCAGCACATTCTTACCCAGTGCCCTTGAGGAGCCAGGTTGCTGTGCCGAAAGCCCTGAACACATTTTGTGGGCCACACCAACCAGGTGCATACTGTGTAAACAAACCTCCATGCCTTCCTCCCTCCCTCCTCCTCCTCCCTCCCCCTTCTTCCATCTACAGTAGAACTACTCTCTTTGTTCCCACCCTCCCGCTCCCAAAAGCTAGCAAAGGTTAGTAGGCAAGTCTGGGCAGAGAGGCCCACAAATGTCCTCCCGCCAAGCCCTAAGGCGATGCTGGGATTAAGTGGTACAGTGAAAGGGTGGTGGGGAAGGGGTTGGGGGGCAGAGGCGTCAGTGGAGCAGGCTCTGTGCAGCTTGGGATGAGCACCCTTCTCTGGCTCTTCTGCCGTCTGTGAAATGGGAATAATAATGTAGCCACTTCATAGGATGGTTGCAAGGATTATATGAGATAATTTGCATAAGAAGTCTTGTTGGCACAATGCCTGGGTGTACTAAGTGCTCAGTAAACCTGTTATTATCTTTACAATTACTGAGGGCCTCTGTACAACTCAACACTTCCCCCTGAATTCATCTGGCCCAGGATGGGGCCTCCAGGGAGAGGTTTCTGAGCTGTGAGTGAATGCTTTATCCTCGTCTGCTGCACCCATGAAGGTGAGGCCTTGGCGTTCCTCTCTCAGCTATCTGATGAGAAACTGAGGCCCAGGGAAAGGAAGGGACCAGCCCAGGTCATGGCAGGTCACAGGCAGAGCTGGACAAAGGACCGGTTCTTATAGCTATTGGGGAGTCCCTTCTGTTTGCAGCATCCTGCCTTCTGGGCTGTTTCTGCCTGGGAGGCTGGCCAGGCTGAGAGAGCATTGGTGCTTGCAACCATGGGGGCAGAGGGGACCCAAGGCCCTGCCACTGGACCCAGGGGTCCTGAGCCCATATCCGAGGCTGTTCCAGTCTGCCACTTCCCCAGAATGACCCAGGCCAGGCTCGGGAATGTGAGTGCTTTTAGCAGTTGATTGATCTCCTGTATTTGGTTTTGCTCAGGCAGACTGAGACGCGGCATCATGGGAAGTTAGTGGTGGTGGGCTAGAAAGGGATGGAACCAGGGCAAGGGGAGGGGTCCAGATGAATATTGAGGGGTCAGCCTAGGGGTTGCTGGCCACAGAGTTTGCTGCATGGACAATGGGGAGCCCCCAGATACAACCTCTCCTGGTCTATGATCGAGCCCAGACACTTCCCAGTGTTGCCCCCACACACCCACTCCTGAGTACTTGGCAAGACTCCAGTATTGGTTGGGGGCTTGGTTAAGGGACCCAGCATCTATTGAATATTTCCTACATGCCATATGTTTTACACTTGTCTTCTGTTATCCTCACAGCCACCTCAGAGGAAAGCAACACCATCCCCATTTTACAGGCCAGGAAACTGAGGCCTAGGGAGATAAACTAACAGGGCTAAGATCACACAACTAGTAAATCAGAACTGGGATTTGAACCCCTGACTCTCTGATCTCAAAGTCCAGGATTTATCTACTCTATATTTGTCCCCATATCTTCCTTCTAGGGCCAACTGGTTCCAGGGTCCTCTCTCCTCCCTCCCTCCTTTTCTTCTTTCCTTCCTTCAATTATGCAAACTTGCCAAGCCCCTATCATTCCCTAGGCAAGGTGCTGGGTTGGACTCATACCACCCTGGCCCTCCAGGATTAGTGGGGAGGCTGACAAAATACAAAATCTTACAAAATACCCAGATGACAGGTGTGAGTGAGAGCACTATGGGGGCCCAGCAGGAGGAGACAGCACCATCGTAGTGGGGAAAGGAGTGTTAAGTAGACAGTTGACTCAAGACTTGACGATCAGGAGCCCTCCAGGTGGACAAGGTGGAGAAGGCCATTGCAAACAGAATGTGCAAAGACCTGGAGGTAGGGAGCAGCAAGGGAAAAATGCTTGGGAGCAGTCAGGAGTTGAGTGTGGGCATGGGGAGAGGAGGTAGGGGCATGGTGGGAGGGGCCTTAATAAGCCATGGCAAGGAGACAGGTCTTCATCATTGTTGGAAACCCCTGAAGGTTCCAGATTGCTCACAGCCCTCATCTCCTGGAAGGCTGGGCTGGGGAAAAGGTTTTGGGGGAGTCCCTTGGCAACAACCAGCTCTGTTAACAGCCATTCCCCTCACCACCCCCACTTCCCCCAGCTGTCACCAGCTCAATGAGGAGCTGATTCCTGATGGCAAGTCTGGCAACAGTGGCAGAATGTGGAATGGAAAGAACATAGACTCTGGAGTGCTGTGGACTTAGATTTGAATCTCCACTTTAAGCTTTGTGACCTTGGGGTCCAGGCATGTACTTTCCCTAGACTCAGTTTTTTAACTTATAAAATGGGGACAACATCTATCTTGCAGAATTACTGCAAGCATAATCTGAGAAGGATGGGGTAAAATGCCTGGCGTGTTGCAGCCTGGCATGTACCAGTTCTCCTTTCCTCTCCCCCACCCTCTGCACTGCCAGTTGGCCAGCTGGTCCTTGCCCTCCTCTGGCAGAGCTCATCCACAGGGCTCCCACTCCTTGACGCCTCAGACAGCCCTGTGGACTCAACACAGCCTCTGCCCTGGGCCCAAGCACTCTTGCCCTCGTGTCTTGTTTTTGCTGACACTGACATCCTGATTGCAGCCCCAGCCTGCCTTCCCCAGCTTCTGCACCTCCACCCCTGACAGCCTTACTCCTACCTTGGTCAACATCCTTGGACTTAACCTTCACCCACAGTCTGCTCCCTAAGACCCTCTGGCTTCTCCAGGCCAGACTTGACTTTTGTCCACATTTCAGTCCTGCTCATTTCAGTCCTGCCTCCTGTAAGAGAGCTAGCTCCTGGGAAGTCCTGGTTCCCGGAAGGTCTCAGGGTTACCCCTGCAGCTGGGGTTGGGTGTCCAGCTATTCAGGTGGTCCAGGTGGCCAGTGGGCTCTGAATGAGGGAGATGGCAGGGGCAGCTCAAACTGGTGGAGGGAGACAGCTGGCTGAATCAGGAGAGTGGCTGAGTCCTGGCTAACTAGCTGTGTGGCTGTGGGCAAACTACTGCCCCTCTTTGGTCCTCAGATTATTAACCTGTAATCGGAGACCATCCGTCTCCAAGGCTTGGTCGAGCTCTAGCAGTCTGGGATTCTGGGGAGAAAGGGCCAGGAGTCCGCGGCAAAGCCCTGCAACCCCCTTGTACTGAAGGGGGCAGCAGGGGAAGCCAACGGCGCTGTCAGCGCAGCCCCACCCCCGCTGGCTCTGCGAGACCCGCCGCCCCCTCCGCGGGATTTACAATGGGCTGAATTCATTTGCATGACAAAATTGGCTCGGGTATCCAAGTGTTGCGGGAAGACAAGTGTAACATTACGGAGAACATGCAGCCGGGAGGAAGGTTACCGCCGACAACTAGAAACAAGCCGCCCGCCCACCCGCCGCCTCTGCCAACCTTTCATTCGCAGGCGTGGGGCTGCCTGGGGGTGGTGTCAGCGGCCGGGAGATGGAGGCCCGCCCGGGGATCGCCGAGGGGCTCCGCTCCCAGTGCCTTCAACTGTTAGGTTGAGGTTCCCTTTGCTATTTTTAAATAGCTCCATCCTTTAAATGGTTACCAGATTCTCTTTCCGTTCTCGCACTTTCAGAACCAGTACTCATCCATCCTCCATCCGTTCACCCTTCCACCCACCCTTCTAAAACCCCTTATTTCCTCCCTTCCTCCTTGCCTCCTTCCCTTCCCTTCCCTTCTCTTTCCTTCTTTCCTCCCTCCCTCCCTCCCTTCCTTCCATCCACCTACCCTTCTACCCACACACCATATACCTGCCCATCCATCCATCAATCCATCCAAAATTCGCCAATCCACTCTTCCATCCATCTAACAAAAACAGTTATGTGCCTGACACAGTGCTGGGTATCTCCTGTGCCTCAGCTTCCTTGTCTATAAAATAGGGATAATAATAGGATCTACCTCACAGGGTGGAAAGCACTTCGAATAGCGCCTAGCCAAAGTAAGTGCTATGTAAGTGTTTTCTATCGTTAATCTTATTAGGCCTAGGGATGTAAAGGCAAATAAAATGCAGTTGCTGCCCCCAGAGGAAGTCAGCCTTTTGAGGGGAGAGATAACAAGGAAACTGGTGTTACCATCCCACACGGGATGTTTTATGCTATTGGAAAGTATGAGGAGCTGTGGGGGCTCAGAGGTGGGCATCCCATTAGTTTGAGGCTCCTTGAGAGGCAGTGGGGACAGGAAGTATTGTTACTGGTCTCCCTGTGTTCTAGATAAGGAAACTAAGGCTTAGGAAAGTTAAAGAACTGCCCAAGATCACACTGCTATACAGAGATGACTGAATATTGTGCTGTTTGATTTTGGGACACCCCAGGGGCCTGGGCCTTGCTCTCTCTATCCCTTTCAGGCAGCAAGACGAGGCTGTTCAAAATCCACCTCACTCCCAGGCCGCATGAGCAGAACCAGGTTATCTGGGTCCCTGGAGGAAGAGAATGGCTCAGCTCCAAGGGGCCTTACCCCGAGCCTTGGACCTATGCTGAGCCCCTCCCTTAAAGAAGAGAGGGACATTGACCAATAAGATGCGGACAAGACTAGGAGGGCCAGCCCAGGGGGCTGGAGGGTGGACATGTGTCCCACCTTTGGAATCGATTCCTGAGCAAAGCGATCCTGACTGAGCTATGGGAGATGCTAAGGATGTTTGGCTTCAGCAGAGAATATGGGCTGTGCATATACTCCCGAGGGCCAGAGGGGCGCAGGATGGAGAGGTGCTTCACACAACCTCAAGAGGTAGAACGAGGATCAACCTATGAAAGCCACAGGAAAATGCATCTGATCATTTATAACGATTAGTTCCTAACAGGCAGAACTGTTCAATAAGAACAGAGCCTCCTCCTGAAGCAGTCATTTCTTCATCACTAAGAGTACTAAAATATTAGAGGGATCACAGTATAGTAGAAGGAGCCTGGCCTTTGGGGCACTTCAGGCCTGGGTTCATATCCAGGTGTCACCTCTTACTAGGTGTGTGACCTTAGGCAAGTCACTGAATTTCTCTGAGGTTAGTCTGAAAAATGGGAAAAATAAACCTCCATCACACATCACAGTATTTTGTGAGAAATAATAGTGATAGCCAATTCTTAATCATGTGCTTAGAAAGTTTTCCTCACAATAAACTCAAGTCCTTTAATTTTTTTAATCTCTTAAATTTTGGATAATTTTAGATTTACAGAAAAGTTGCAAAGATAGTACAGAGGGTTCCCATAAATCCCTCACCCAGATTCCCCCATTGTTAACAATTTTTTATGTAACCATGGTAGATTTGTCAAAACTAAGCAACCAACTTTGGTACATTAAGGTCCTTTGATTTTTAATGATCTCTACTTTACAAATGAGGTCAGAGAAATTGAGTATCTAGCCCAAGCTCACTCTGCATTGTAATATATTCTGTGAAACAGAACCTGGGAAAATGTCCATCAAAGGGCCTGGCATCAATCCCTTTCCCATTCCAAAAAACTGCCCTTGGGCCTGGGCTCAGCTCTCTCTCTCTGCCTGAGACCGGGTCCCAGCCTCTGCCACTGTGTCCTGTCCCCTGCAGGGCCACAGCAACCAGCAGTAGCAGAGCAAGGGTCCACGTGAGGACACTTTGTAAGGAACAAAGATTTGGAGATAAGTCATTGATTGCTGTATTCTGTGAGGCTTTCTGTCTGTCTTATCTGTTCTTATCCACAGGCACACAGTAAGTAGTCAATAAGGCTTTCTTGAATAACTAAATAAATGAATGAGGGAATGAATGAATGAAGTAGAGGGCTTTCCACGTTACATAGGGGATTGAATTCAGGCACTTCTAGATTTCCCAAGCTAAATTCTGATTCTGAGTCTCCTCCCTTGCCAGATTGCCCCCACCCACCCCACCACACCCCCAGAAACTGGAAGCACCCAACTGTGTCCTGCACACCTAAAGGACTCAGTAGATGATGAAGAAGATGATATCTCTATCTACATTTTTACTTGTATCCAGTTTCCCTTCTGCTTAGTTAAGTTTTATTTTAGCCTGTCATGTTTTGTTTTGTTGGTTTGTTTTTGTTTTGTTTTTTCAAGCTGCCACAAATCCTTGGGGTGGGGAGGGGAGGCATAGTGGTACCTAAAGAAATCCAGGAGTAAATCCCTGCTGGTAATGATGGTGGCATGTGTTGGAGGTGAGGTTGTGGTGGTCTCCCACCTCGAGGTTCTCAGGGGCCTTTCCCCTAGAGGGTCCCTTCTAAATCAGTCCTTTGTCTCTTCATTTAGTCATTTAGCCAACAAATGTATTGAGCACCAACTGTGTGCCATGGCCTGTCCTGGGGATGCTCTGATGAAATCCTAGCCTCTGCTCTCAGGACCCCGGTGCCTGGGGGAGGGGTCAGCCAAGGACACCTACAGTGACAGCAGGTGTGGGCCCAGCTGGGGTGCTCCCAGAAGAGGGCCCCCCACGCCCACCCCCACAGTCATGCTCTTGGGGCTCCATCACGCCGCATGACTCTCTCAGCCAAGGGCTGTCAGGGCCCTGGCCCTTGACTTGGGGCACCCACCCTGCTTCTCTCATCCTTCAAGGGCTAGATCACCTCCTTGCCCTCCCTCATCTCCTTCTCACCCCTCAGCAGCCGCAGGTGCTCTCTGCCCCCAGCACCATGTCAGCCTCTGCCGGGCACTCCCAGGCTGGATGCTTTGCCACATGTGTGAGTCCGGCTCCCCGATAAGACTGTGAGAGCTCGCCCCTCCCCAGCACCCAGCTCAGCGCTCAGCATGGGGTGGCACGTAAAACAGATGCCTCCGGGATCTGGAGCACAAGTACGCATCCAGACTCATGCCCTGATGGCAGGCAGCCACACAACACCTCACTTTCGTCTGCAGGATGGGCATGAGTAAAGAGGGGGCACTCTAGCTTGGTGGAGGGGGTGGAACAGAGGGGTGCAGTCTTGGTGAGGGTGAGAGATTTCTTACAAGGAATGGAAAACGTGGTCAAATTTGTCTAAGGGAAGAGAAAGGAAGGAGAAGAGAGAGGGAGGGAAGGAGGAAAAGATGGGAGAAAGAGGGCATGGGGAGATTTATGGTAGGATTCAGGGGTTTCTCCAACAAGGCCCTGACTCAGGCTCCCCAGTTCTTGTGCCCTCTCCCAGCAAGCAGCAGACACCCCAACTCTCCACAGCACCCCAACCCAGGGGCCCACTCAAGGGGATAAGTGATTGTGGAGGTGATGTCAGGAGTGTGAAGGGACAGTGTCCAGAGCTGTGCTGCTGGCTGCAGCAGTGACCTCAGTGACCGGGTCTCTCTCAGGACTTGGCTTCTCTCTTCTGCCAAATTGGGGTCCGGCTCCGAGGCTCAGCAGTCTGTGATCCAACCCCTTTCCCTAATAGTAACAGCAGTGCCACTTCCTGAGCACTGCTGTGTGGCCTGGAGTCAACAGGGTTGGGCTGCCTGAGCTCCAGTCCCCACGCCACCACTTTCCATCTGTGGCCTGAATGAGTTTCTCAACGTCTCCATACCACCCATACCTCGGTTTTTCCATCTGTGAAAGCGGGATGATAACTCTCGCTACTCTAGAGGGATCTCGTGAGGATTAGCTGAGATCACACATCAGTGGAGTGCTAGGGACACAGTAAGTGCTCCACATAGGAGGTATTTGCTCTCCTCAGCATTGTTTTGTTATTGTTATTATTACTCTACAATGGCAACGTCGACGACATACTGAGCACTGTACTGAATGCTTTATTAACTCATTTAATTATGTGACTGCTCTGGTCATACAGCTGGTCAGCAGCAGAGCCCGGAGTCACCGTCCAGGCTGTCCCAGAACCCAACCCAACCAGCACCCAGCACACCATCCCAAAGACAGGCCTGCCCTAGCCTTGGTGGGTGGGTGGGAGTGGAGGGAGGACTGTGTTGCTGTCGTCAGATTTAATCTTTACAACTGGCATAGGTGGTTGGTCTAATTATTCCCATTGTAGAGGTGAGGAAACTGAGGCTCAACGAGAATCAGTAATTTATTGCCATATAGTGAAGCAGGGTTACCCAAGCTGGTATATTTGACACCTGACACCAGAGCCAGAACCTGCCTGGACTGGAGCTAATGTGAGGATGGGAGAGAGGCTCTGGCTGCTCACACCTGTCAGGCTATGCAAGCGTGAGTGTGTGAATGTGAGCGCTGCGAGTATGTGGGTGGAAGTGTGTGTGTGGTGTGGGAGTGAATGTTTGCTGCCTTCCTCCCACTGAACAGTGAGCAGGCTCTGCTCACATCTGAGCAGGCTGAGGAGAGTAGCCAGCCAGGCTGTGTGTGTGTGTGTGTGTGTGCATGCATATGTGTGTGCGTGTGTAAGAGAGAGGGAGGGAGAGGGAGGTGTATGTATGTGTGTGAGAGAGAAAAAAAGGAGAGGGGTGAGTGTGTGAACGAGAGAGAGGGACGGAGGGATGTGTGTTGCAAGAGAGAAGTGTGTGTTTGTGTGTTTGGCCAGGGCCGGGGGCCTTTGTCTCTGGGGCTCTGTACACCAGGGAGATTGTCTGGGGTGGGGGTGGGGGTGGCCTTGGGAGTCCTGAAAGCTGGGATGGGAGAAGGGGGCAGGGCAGCCCATTAAAGCTGCCCTCCTGGGCGGGAGTGGGGGCAGATAAGTGGCCCCAGGGGGCCATGCTGAGGACCCTCTAACCAGCTTGTTGCCATGGGGACACTGGCTGTGAATATAGGCCTGGAAGTCCAGCTTGAGCTTCCCAGCCCCTCCCCTTCCTGGCAGGTGGAGACCCCCAGCTGTGGGGTGTTTGTCTGGAAAGGGGGGCTGAAGGGCCATCCCATTGACATCGATGCTGCTGCTATTTAAAGCAAAAGCCCCCATTCCTTCTACTCCCCCTCAGGAGGGCTAGCTCTGCCTTCCCTGGGGACATAAGGGAATGGTGGGTCTCAGGATGGGGGGCTGGCCCCCTGCCACCTCAGGTCCTTGCCAGCAGGAGACCAGGGCAGGAAGAGAATTAGTGTGGTCACACAGCCACACCTGCATTCTAGATGACACTGCCAGCCCTGACAGGAGACCAGACTGCTGCTGACCCCGGGGACTCTGAGGGCCATGGGAGTCATACCCTGAGTAGTGGCCAGTGTATGTGGGAGACTTATCCAGCACACTTGCCTATGGTGGGGTCTAGATGGAATACCTGAGGGTTTTTGTTAACAGCATGAAATTTTTCAAACATAAAAAAAACCAGAGAAAGCCGTTTAATGAACCTCAGGTACTCATCAATCAGTTGCAACAATTATCAGCTTTGCCCATCTTGTTTCATCCACCCACCCCCCTCCTTCTTCGTTGCTGGAGTGGTTGAAAGCAAATCCCAGATAGCGGGTCATTTCACCTGGAAACGTTTTAGTCTGTACCTTTGATAGCTGACCATGCCGGGTGATCACACCTAACAAAATTAACAGTGAACCCAATGATGAATATCATCTGAAACTCAGTCCATCTTCAGATCCCCTGGTTGTCTCCCAAATGTCTTTTTACCTTAGAACATTTGCCTTCAAGTCTTGGCACTGCAGCCTACCCACCACTGTGAGTTTGAGAAAACCACTCTGAGCCTCAGGTTGCCGGTCGGTGGGTTTATAGCCATCTCCCGGAGCTGTGGGTGTGAGGGAAAGGGCCTGCCTTTGTAGAGGATGGTCAGTAAATGCTTGCTGGGAGAGGCGCTAAGGGAGTGGGAGGCGGAGGGGGTGGCCGGTGAGAAGCCTTCCCAGGGCAGGGGCCTATTGGAGCTATATTGTACAAGGTGTGCAAGGAGAGAGGACAGGCTTCGTGAACAGGGGGGGGGAAAGTGGGGAGGGAGATGATGATGCACAAGGCCCAGGGAGTCAGGAAGTCCTGGGAACAGGTGGGCAATGGCCCGTGGTCCCAAGTTCATTGTAAAATGAGGTGGTCTTGGTGGCCTGTTGCATGTTAAGTACATAAACCTGGGCTCCATGGAGGTGAATGGAGGGTCGTGAGGCAGCAGCAGCTTCCTGTGTTATAGCTTTGGAGCCACAAGAGAATGATGGTTGAATGCCTGTTCCAGCATTTATTAGCTATGACTTTGGGTGAATTATTTTGCCTTACAGAACCTCAGATTCCTCTTATGTCAAAGGTACCTGCCTCATCCAAGGCTGTCGGGAGGATTGAATACGATTATATATGCACAGTACCAGGTGCATGGTGAAGCCTCAGGAAATGGTGGCAATGGGCATGGTGCGTTCTATCTTGTATATGAAGAAACTGAAGTTCAGAGACAGAGAGTGACTTGGGCAAAATCACACATCTCAGAGTAGGAAGCTGGAATGGAAGGCTAGGTCTTCTAAGCACTCTGGGATCTCCATTTCAACATGGCCTTTCCCATGTCCTCTAATCCCCTGCCCACTACCACTCCACACCACGTGTGGAAATGACACAGGTGACATCAGTAAGATCCCTTTTTTCTTGATAGCCAGTGGGATAAGCATGGTACCATGGGCCAAGCACATGAGGGGACACAAGTGAGCCTGATTCCAAGAGACCTAGAATAAGAACCTTCCCCTCTCTGGGCCTCAGTTTCCCCATCAGTACTGTTCTAGTTTGCTAATGCTGCCGGAATGCAAAACACCAGAGATGGATTGGCTTTTATAGAAGGGGGTTTATTTGGTTACACAGTTACAGTCTTAAGGCCATAAATTGTCCAAGGTAACACATCAGCAATCTAGTACCTTCACTGGAGGATGGCCAATGGTATCCAGAAAACGTCTGTTAGCTGGGAAGGCACGTGGCTGGCATCTGTTCCAAAGTTCTGGTTTCAGAATGGCTTTCTCCCAGGATGTTCCTCTCTGGGCTGCAGTTCCTCAAAAATGTCACTCTTCATTGGAATTGGGGTATTTGTCCTCTCTCAGCTTCTCCAGAGCAAGAGTCTGCTTTCAACGGCCATCTTCAAACTCTCTCATTTGCAGCTCCTGTGCTTTCTTCAGTCTCCCTCTTGGCTGTAGCTCCCCTTCAAAATGTCACTCACAGCTGCACTGAGTTCCTTCTGTTTGCCAGCTCATTTAGATAGCTCCAGTGATTTAATTTAGACCCACCCTGAATGGGTGGGGCCACACCTCCATGGAATTATCCAATCAGAGTCATTACCCACAGTTGGGTGGGGTGAATCTCCATGGAAGCACTCAAAGAATTACTACCTAATTAACACTGATAGGTCTGCCCACACAAGATTACATCAAAGATAATGGCATTTGGGGGACATAATACATTCAAACTGGCACAAGTACCATGAGGGATACCTCTACATGGTCTCTGAGACCTCTCTCTGATTTGCTCTGACCAGTAACTCTGGGAATGTGGGGGATATTCGAGGCTGTTGGGGAGTTTTGCAGCAGCCTAAGACCCAGGCTACATGACAGTGTATTGGGGAGCCCCAGGGATAAGGTGGCCCAGCTCAGTAGAACTGAAGTTCCTTTCCTCCCCCACTGGATTGTAGGCCCCTGAAATTGGGGCTGTAACTTGCACAGTGGCACAGAAAATTCCATTGACATATGAATAGAACAACCAGACAGAAGAGCAACAAGGAAATAGAAGACTTGAACAACACTACGAACAATCCAGACCTATCAGACGTCTATAGAACACTCCACCTACAACAGGAGAATCCACGCTCTTCTCAAGTGTACATGGAACATTCTCCAGCTTGGACCATATGTTAGCCACAAATCAAGTCCAAAGAAATTGAAAAAGAGTGAAATCATATAAACTATGTTCTCAGACTACAATGGAATGAAATTAGAAATTGATAGCAGAAGGAAATTTGAAAAATTTACCAATATGTGGAAATTAAGCAACACACTCCTAAATAACCAATGGATCAAAGAAGAAATTAAGAGGGAAAAATGGGTCAAAAGGGAAACTAGAACATTCTCTGAGATAAAGAAAAATGAAAACACAACACACCACAACTTATGGGGTTCAACAAAGGCAGTGCTCAGAGGAAAATTTATAGCTGTAAGTGCCTATATTAAGAAAGGAGGTTAGTGAATATGGAGTAATTGTAAATAAAATTAATTTTTTAAAATGGAGACAGATCTGAAATCAATAACCTAACTTTCCACCTCAGGTAACAAGAAAAATAGTAAACTAAACCCAAAGCAAGCAGAAGGAGCAAAATAAGAAGGAATGAAGATCAACAAAATAGAGAACAGAAAAACAATAAAGAAAATCAGTCTTAGTTCTTTGAAAAGATCAAGAAAATTGACAAACCTTTAGCTAGACTGACTAGGAAAAAAAAGAGAAGACTCAAGTTACTAAAATCAGGAATGAAAACAGAGACATTACTACTGACTTTACAGAAATAAAAAGGATTTTTGTAAAATTCCATTGACATAGGGATTCAAATAAAGTTCATATTAGAGATAGGAGAACCACCAGAAACAGTTGCCAGTGGTTGCCTTTGGGGAACGGGAGGGTGGAACTGTGGCACTTGGTTTTCATTGTAAGCCCTTGTCTAGTTTTTTGTTTTTGTTTTTGTTTTTGTTTTAATTGAGTTCTATTGAGATATAGTCACATACCATACAATCATCCATGGTGTACAATCAACTGTTCACAGTACTGTCTTATAGTTGTGCACTTATCACCCCAATCTATTTTTTAACAATTTCCTTACTCCAGAAAGAATCAGAATAAAAATAAAAATAAAAAAAGAACACCCAAGTCACCCCCCATCCCACCCTATTTTTCGTTTAGTTTTTGTCCCCATTTTTCTACTCATCCATCCATACACTGGATAAAGGGGGTGCGATCCACAGGGTTTTCACAATCACACAGTAACCCCTTGTAAGCTACATTGTTATACAATTGTCTTCAAGAGTCAAGGCTACTGGGTTGGAGTTTGGTAGTTTCAGGTATTTACTTCTAGCTATTCCAATGTATTAAAACCTAAAAAGTGTTATCTGTATAGTGCGTAAGAATGTCCACCAGAGTGACCTCTCGACTCCATCTGAAATTTCTCAGCCACTGAAGCTTTATTTCGTTTCATTTCACATCCCGTTTGGTCAAGAAGATGTTCTCAATCCCACGATGCCGGGTCCAGATTCATCCTCAGGAGTCATATCCTGCATTGCCAGGGAGATTTACACCCCTGGGAGTCAGGTCCCACATAGCAGGGGAGGGCAGCAAGATCACCTGCCAAGGTGGCATAGTTAGAGATAGAGGGCCACATCTGAGCAACAAAGAGCCACTCAGGGGGAGCTTGTCTAGTTTTGAAAATGTTTTTATTGTAGAATATAACTCATGTACAGAAAACTGAGTAAAATGAAGTACAGCTTAGTAATTTATCACCAAGCAAATCTCCGTGGAACCCAAGCCAAGAAAAAGAACACTGCCAGCTCCCCAGATGCCCCCTTGTACCTCTACATGACCCCCTGACTTTTATGGTAAATACTTCCTTGCTTTGCTTGATGGTTTTTTCATCTCTAAACACTGTAGTTTAATTCAGCCTGTGCTTTGGACTTTATATAAATTAAATCATACAGCAGGTCCTCACCCATGTTGTTGCCAGTAGCAGCCATTTGCCCATTTTCTTTGCTGTGTTGTATTCCATTTTAAGAATATACCACAGTTGATGAATTGTAACAGGGTCAATAGTACATTCTTTCTACTACTTTTTCTAAAACCATGCACATGAAAGCAACTTGATAAAAATATTTTCAATAAAATAAAAAGGGAGCTCAACCAATGTCAGTTTATTTTTTATTCTAAAGACCCTCACTCTCTCTTTCTGCCCGAGTCACTTGTCAAAGGAAAACAGCACCCCACGATGTTGTACTGGCAAGGAGTGGCTTTATTTGGGCTATGGCGATCAGGGTGTGAGATCAGACCCATTCTGAGTTCTTCTGCTCCGGTCAGTCACGAAGCCGGTCTGGGTCCCTGGAGGAAACAGGCCACCTAGGTGGGAGCCCAGAGGGCCCAAACCCAAGAGCTGCCCATACCTCCATGGGGTCCTCTTAATCAGCCCTCCCCAGCCCCACATTTTCAGCCTCAACTTTTGGGGGAGGTAATGCAGATGGCACAACAGCCACACCATCCCTCCCACCCAAGGCCGGCAGCTTCCCACCATACCTCCAAGCGCACATGCCGGCAGCTGGGGAAGAGCAGGCACCTGCACCCGGGCAGCGGGCACGCAGGCTGGTGCAGCCCAGGGGTGGCAGCACCTGTAAGCACCTGACCAGCATCCTAGGCCTGTGCACAGAGAAGCCGTGGAAGAAGAGGAGGAGAAGGAGGAGGAGGGGAAAATCCCCTCATTTCTGAAGAAATGTCCCAGATTAGATTTGTAAATCAAAAACCAATATATAACATGCAAGAATTGATCTGTTTTATATTCCTCAGTTACATTTTTGTGAAGCACATTTAGAAGATTTAGAACGTATTTGCGCCTGCTGGTTGGGCCATTATATGCTTGAGTTCATACATCTATTTGTGAGGCTATAAAACAGGCATCGACTACCATGTAAATTGTGTTCTCCACAATAAATTATATGCATACTTGCAAAAATACATAACTGCCGTGGCTGGGCCAACGAGGCTGGAATACTAATGAGGGCAAAAGTTGCTTTGTCCCTCTTCTCTGGCCTAATTTAGCCTCTACATCAAAAATTATGTAGGAAAAATCACTTTATCCACTCACTGAGAAATAAAATAGCACTCACGGGCACCCTCATCTCTTCCCGCCCCCCTTCCTTTTAAGCGAACACTACCATTTTCATACTAATTTTAGCTGCTCCAGGTTTACCGAGAAGAAACCTGACCCCACCGGAGCTGGGGAGTCTCTGGGCTTTCTACATGCATGAAGAAGCTGTCAGAGCTGGTGCATGCTCACATACACATACACTCACGCGTTCCCTTCCTGTGGTTTGAATTCACTTCTGCCAGGGCATGCTCACATGTACAAGGACCCACATACACACGCAGAGACTTGCCCCAGGCGTGCATGCACAGACATTCCACAAGCTTCCACCCACACGCTCCTTTCCACTCCCAGGCACAGACTCGCACGCATAGACATGCACTGGAGAAATTCAATTCAGTTCAGTTCAATTCAATACGTTCAGTCCAGCTTGAGTCCCTACTATATGCCATGGATTGTGCTCAGCACTGGGAATATTGCAATTAAAAAAAAAAAAAGAACCATGAAATCTCAGCTCAAAGTCCAGGAAGGAGGCAGCCTTGTGAATAAACGAGGCAAGTCAAGGTATTGAATTCTGTAGCAGAAGTACAAAGCACACACACACACACATGCACACGCAGGCACGCAGGTCTTGTGCTCTCCAATACTCACAGGTCCATGCACACACAATCCCTGAACTCACCCAGAAACACCACTTACATAGGTTCATGTGCATACACACACACAGACCCTCACATGGGGGAGCACACACTAGTAACAGCATAGCCACCTTCCCACGTTCCCCATGCATGCTGATGCCTGCTCCACCTCTGTCTTCTTTGCAAGCCCAAGTTAACTTCATGCCCCATCTGGCTTGCCCACTTCTTTGGTTTTCTTGTTGACTATTCTGAAAACAGAGCCACTTCTAACACCTAGGAGGATTACTCCTGCATGCTGGCTAGTGTAGCTCCCACTTCCCACTCTGGCTTCCCCCAGTGGCGATGCTCCAAGGTTCCGTCCTGCAGAGAGCTCCAGAGGGCTCATAAGAGGGTGGGGAAGTGGACACAAGGCAGATCCTGATTCCACGATGCTCTTATCTCAGTGTGAGGGGAAGGGAGTGGAGGCAAGAGAACATTTTCTCTGCTGGGGAACTTAGAGATAAAAGAAGAACATGGAGCTAGAAATCAGGAAACCTCAATCTAGTCTTCCATGAAGTCCTGTGTGACCTCAGGCTAGTCTCCGTCCAGGCTCAGTTTTAGTTTACCCATTTTTAAAACGTGGGAGTTGGGTGCAATGGTCTCTGTGGCCATCAAGCTCCAGATGTCTATAGTGTGTTGCTGAAGAAGGTTGGATGCTTGTCCAAGTCAGAGAGCATGAGACAAAGGAGAGATGGCTCCAAACTGGAGGAGGCTTGGCCCAGCTCTGGGCTCCGAGTGTAAGAGAAGCATTTCATGGGAAACCATGTCCTTGGATTTCACAGAAGACCATGTCCTTGAGAAGAAGATTGGTAACATGTAGTGGAGCACAGAAGTCTTGGTAAGGAGGGGGGCAGGATCCAATTCGATCCAGCTCAAATATTCAGAGGTGCCAGACATCGTTCTAGTGGAATTTTATTCTATCTTCAAATATCTGAAGGGCTGCCATGGGGAGAGGGAAGGGACTTCCTTTGAGTGATCCAGATGATAGAACTAGAGCAGTGGGAAAGTGGGTGGAAGCTCTTAGGAACAACTTCAGTTCAAAATACTCATCAATGTTATTTCTGTGTATGTGTGTGTGTGTGTGTATTAATTCTGCTATTGCATTTTTAGCTTCCTTGTAGTCCTTTATTCTCATCTTCTCCCCTATATCTCTTCCTATTTCTATTTCATACTATGTTCTATTTCCTGTTTATCCCCACTGATTCTCCAAGTAGAAAATATTTTCTTTTTAAAAAGTAAATAGTATTTTTATTGAGAAAAAGTACTACATGTATATGATGGAAAATTCAAATTGTACAAAAAATGTACAGTGAAAACTAGGTATCTCCCTGCCCAGAGTCTCCAGTTCACTGGAACACACTGTTGCCTATTTTTCTGCTTTCTTTCAGAAATATATTGTGGATATTTATCATCTATCTACCTACCTACCTACCTACCTACCTATCATCTCCTTTATTTCAACCCAAAAAAGAGCCTAGTATATTACTTAATCCTTGCATTTTTCCCCTCCTAACCTAACTATGTCGCTTGAAGCCTGTTCCTAAAAAAAAGTTGTCTATTGGGCAGTCTCTGACAATGGAATGAGTTCATGAATTCCTCAACTCTGGAGATGGGGCAGTTGAATGGTCACATGAGGAAGTGGAAGGGCGAGTCAGGGGCGGTGGTTAGGTTGTTAGAGTTGTGCCTTTTAAGGCTCCTTTCATCAATGAGTTTCTTGAATACAAAGAGAACAGCTTTCTTTGTTTTTTTTTTTTTTCTCACCCTTTCTATGCTTTCTCTGTGTTCCCCCTAAAGTTGGTCCAGGGTCACTAGTGCCTAAAGCTGCCCAGCCATGGCTTCCAGCCCTTCTGTAATTGACAAGAACTCCCCACCCCTACCCCAGAGATACCCTGTCTTGGTGCCAGCCACATGCCTCTAAACTCCAAATTAAGAGGCCCAGCTGAGATTTCCATCTTATTCCACCCACACCCCTGGGGCCAATCTTTTTTCATTTCGGGAGAGGAATGGAACTACAAGTTTAGATTTGCGAAGGGGGGCAGCAGGGGCTCACCACCAAAGCCGGTGCCTCTATGCTCCTGAGAGATGTGCGTGTCCTACCATGCGGCTTAAGACTTCTCCAAAACGCCGTCCCCCCAAATCCAATAAAATTGCAAATTTCACTGTATTTCACAATATCCTAAATAAACATGAACAGCATGCGTTTCTCTTCCTTGCATCAAATATTAATCTGCCCGTGGCCAGCGCCCGCTCCCCCGCGTGTGTGCGCACGCTGGGTAAACACCGGGGAGATTGCCATGCCAGACCTTCCCTTCTCTTCCCCAAGTCGAGAGCATGACAAATTTTTCTCCTAATTACACCTGCCACTGTTTGCCTTCTAATACTGTAAATCCTCCATCACATAGTTTTTCAGATTCAGGATTAGGTTCTCTTCCTGTCGTACAAATGATTGGAGGGGGCAGGGATTGGGGAGTGGGTTGGCAGGTGGCATGGACTGTGTGGCATTGCTTTTCATGATTTCTCCATGGGGGTCCATCTGCTGGACCCCAGCAGTGTTCCCAGGCCCTACTGTCTTGTGGATTGGGGTGGGGATTTCAGGAGAGGAGAGGGTGGAGAAAAGACACCTGTTCAGGTGTGCAGAACTGTTCACCCCAACTTCATCACCCTTAGTTACCCAGAAATCCTGGGAATGATGACAGTCCCGAAGACAGAGGATGAATGACAAGTGTCCAGTGTAGTGCCAGCACATACTAGGGGGACAATAAACCACAGTTTCTTTCTCCTTCAAACTGTATCATCTCTCTCCTGGACCATGAACACTCTCTCCCCCCAGCTTCCCATCTTGCCTCACCCCTCTCCAATCAACCTGTTGTCCCCAGCTGCCAGGGTGCTCTTTCCAAAGCCCAGAGCTCTCCAGGCAGCCTGTGCCTTAAAACCCTGGATGATTCCCCATCACGTTTGAGTCATGTTCAGTCCCAGCCCCTGAGGCCCTCTGCAGCCTGGCCCACCTTGATTCCTTGGCCTCATTGCCAGCCCACCCCCCGTTCCCCGTCTCTCCACTCCCGACAGTGCCACCCTGCTCAGCACCTCACCTTCACCAAAGGCTCCATGCGGTCGCCACCTCCATGCCCTTACTCAGGCTGGTCCCCCTGCCTGGGAGGCCTGTTGAAACCTCAGCTTTCTTTTCAGGTGTTCACCCCTGCCGCCGCCACCTCTTGAAGCCTTTCCTGATCCCCAGTCATTATAAATCCTGACCTCCTCTGGGCTCCCATGGGGCTTTGCATCCACCATGTTTTGAGCTCACATCTTTACCTTGGCAATGGTGGAGGAGGGTCTGTGGGCACCTTTGACGGTCACATCCTTGTCTCTCTGGATTCTGAGTCTGTGGTGCTTCTTGACACTGCAGAGAGGTGGTACTTGGTGTGTGGGAGGAGGGGGCCAAGTCACCCGCCTGCTCCAATGGGCTCCCCCAGGGCCAGCCCCTCCCTGCCTCTTCCATGGCAGCATGGAACCCCATGGCACAAGAGGATCAACCCCTCAAGGCCACCGTGGGGGAGGAAGGATGGGGGCTGAAGAGCCTCCCCTGTCCCCTTCCCCTGTGACCAGGCCCCTCTCCCTGGTTGTCTTTCCAGAGGCTTCTCCCCAGTTATCTGCATGTCTGGAGCTGTGGAAACAACACCCAAGTCATTCCCTTCGGCTTTGGTGTGTACAGTATTATTGGTTGCTTTTATTTGATGAGAGGCTGTTGGGTAATAGCTTTGTTCTTCTTTTTCCATTTGGTTCCTAGAGACCCTTCTGCCCCTGGGGGCAGCCCCAGCCCACTGGCTGAAGAGGAGCTCCTGACCCTCTGTGGCTGGACACCTAAAGCTGGGCTGTGCAGGGTGGTCTTGGGTATGCCCCAGCTACCCTGGTGAGGTCTCCACCCTTCCAAAGCTCCCCTGGAGTTGTTCTTGAAGTCTTCTTTCAGAGTCAGCCTGTTCAGCTTGAATAATAACTGTCCCTGGCCCTGTCCCCTCCCCACACATTTCACCTTCAAAGGGCTGGAAGAAATTTCCCTAATTAATTAACTCCTCTGCAGCCTGCTCTCCCTGTCACTGGGTAATTAATTGTCACTGTGCCTTTAAATCCAGGGGCGGAGGGAAGGCGGGTTGGGTGGGCAGTGGTGGAGGCCAGAAGCAGAGATCCTGGGCATGGGGGCAGCCCGGGGGCTTTTCCTGAGGTTGGAGGACCCTCACCCCCACCTCCACCCTTGCCCTTGCCCAGGGCCTGACAGAAAAGCCTCAGAGCCAGACCACAAATGCATCCATCAATAATCAATCGATAAGTCTCGAATATGGGGCTGTGGGAACTGGGACATTCTGGAACAGGAGGGGTGGCTCATGGCTGCCCTAAAGGCTACAGAAAGGGTAGCCATTAGGGGCATGGGCTTTGGAGTCAGGAAGAGTGGAGTTCTAATCTCGGCTCTGCCTCTTTCCAGCCATGGGATCGTGGGCAGGCCACTCTGCCTTTCTGAGCCTCAGTTTTCTCATGAGGGCTGGTAATAGGACCTACCCCCTAGGGTGGCTGGGAGGATGAAATGAGCTAATGTGTGTGAAGCACCTAGTATGGCACTGGATGCACAGCAAGCGCTCCGCCGTGGTGGCAGCGATGGAGCTGCTGCTGTATCATGAAGGGGCTGTAAGGCCAGACTCCTCAGCCCCCAACCCCATCCTTAGTGTGGAGTCACACAGCCCAGTCCCAGCTCCAACACTCACCTGCTGTGTGAACTTGGGCAAGGTACTTTCCTTATGATCTAGAAACCGGGGATAAAGCTACATCACCTACATTCTTACAAGGCATAAAGGCACTTTCAGGAGTCCTACAGCAGGAAGGACAAGTGTGAAAATAGAAGAATTGCAAATACGGCGGGAGCTGTGACAGAGGTGCACAGGGGCATTAAGAAGGAGGCAGGGAATGGCATCCAGGGCCCAGGGTGCAGCAAGGGGCAAAAAAAGAGATGACTCTTAGAACATAATAGTTGCTCAATAAACGTCAGTTCCATCTCCAGCCTTCCCCTCCCCCACATGGCCTAATGTTTAGACTCGGCTCCTCTTCACCTCAGGGGCACCATATCTGTCGGTCACCCCTGCTCCCCACCCCCAGCTTCACCCATTGCCCTCCCCTCATCACCAGCGGTAGCTAACATTTATGATTTACTGAATCCTCGCAACAGCCACATTTGACAGTTGAGGAGACTGATCCAGAACCTAAAGGCGACAAGCTGTGGGATAAAGCCGGGGGTGGGGTGTGGGATCTCCTTGGCTGGAGAGGGAGAAACTGAGGCTTGGAAGAATGGGTGTGGCTAAAGAAAGACAGGCCCACTCTGTGGAAAGCCAGGTGAGGCCTCGCGGGTTTCAGGTTTATTCACTTGATTCGCTCACTCAAGAAAGCTCTACAGAGCCTGTGCTGGGTAGTGGGGACAGAGTTCAGCCACCCCAGCCCCTTACGGCCGGGCAGATGCAGGTGCTGGGTGCTTGGTGTGGCAGATCCTGCGTCCTGCAGGCCGGCGTCCACGCTCAAACCAGTGCTCGGGGGACGTACAGGAGCTTTAACGAAGCCCCACATTTAGCTGAGAGAAAGTGGAGGGGGTGGGGAGCGGCGGGAACTTGCTCAAGGTCACACGGTAAGTCATTTGTGACAGAACCCAGACCCCTAGGCCAGGGAAATTTCAAACACAATTCCCAGGGGGTATGCGGGGGTGGGAGTGGGGGCGTGCAGGTGTTGGCTTCTGTGCCAGGGAACAAGTAGGGGGCACCAGCACCCAGAAGCTCAGGGTGCCAACATCTTGGAATCAGCACAGAGTAAATTAAACAGGTTTTGGAGCCAGACATGTCTCACTTTTTATTCTTTATTTATTTTTTCCTCTTTGAGCTTTGTGACCCTGGGCAAGTTAATTCACCTGGCTGAGCCTTATTCTCCTGAGTGTGAAGTGCTCGGCTCACAGAAAAGACTAAAACAAATACCGATTTCTTCCTCTCCCCCTCCACTCCTTACACCTTCCCCAGTAGCTTCACCCTCATTGTACTTCCCAGTTGAGTGATTGATTCATTGATTCGTTCATTCATTCCTTCAACAGAGAACTGATTAGGCACCATGAACTCTTCTAAACAAAAGCAGTGAACAGACAAAAATCCCTTCCCTTGTGGAGCTGACACTCTAGTGGGGAAGAGAGACAGGAAACAAGATGAAGAGAACTGTTATTTGTCAGGTGGTGGTAACTCCTATAAAGAAAAACAAAGGAGAGAAGGGGGCAGGGGGAGTTGTGGGAGTGGGTTTCAGTCTCAGTGGGGTGGTCAAGGAGGGGCTCCCTGAGAAGGAGCACCTGCTGGAGGTGAGCCCTGCGGGTTTCTGGGGGAAGAGAGCTCTGGGCAGAGGGAACAACTGCGCAAAAGCCCTGAGGCAGGACGGGGCCTGGCACCTCCAAGGAAAGGCAAGGAAGCCGGTGAGGTCAGTGGAATGAGTGAGGTGGGAGGTGAGAGCCGAGAGGGAAGGGCAAGGGAGTCGGGGTAGACCTTGTGGCCGTTGAAGAGGGAGCCAGAGCAGGGTTTGAGCAGGGAAGGGACATGATCTGCCTTAGGTTTTAAAGGGTCCCTCTGGCTATTGGGTTGAGAGTAAATTGCAACAGTGAAAGCAGGAGGCCCGTGTGAGTCTACTGCAGTCATCCAGGTGAGAGGTGATGGCAGCTCAGGTGTAGCAGAAGTGGAGAGAAGTGGTTGGATTTTTTTTTTTTTAATCATCATTTTATTGAGATATATTCACATACCATGCAGTCATACAAAGCAAATTGTACTTTCGATTGTTTACAGTACCATTACATAGTTGTACATTCATCACCTAAATCAATCCCTGACACCTTCATTAGCACACACACAAAAATAACAAGAATAACAATTAGAGTGAAAAAGAGCAACCAAAGTAAAAAAGAACACTGGGTACCTTTGTCTGTTTGTTTCCTTCCCCTATTTTTCTACACATCCATCCATAAACTAGACAAAGTGGAGTGTGGCCCTTATGGCTTTCCCAATCCCATTGTCACCCCTCATAAGCTACATTTTTATACAACTGTCTTCGAGATTCATGGGTTCTGGGTTGTAGTTTGATAGTTTCAGGTATCCACCACCAGCTACCCCAATTCTTTAGAACCTAAAAAGGGTTGTCTAAAGTGTGCATAAGAGTGCCCACCAGAGTGACCTCTCGGCTCCTTTTGGAATCTCTCTGCCACTGAAGCTTATTTCATTTCCTTTCACATCCCCCTTTTGGTCAAGAAGATGTTCTCCGTCCCACGATGCTGGGTCTACATTCCTCCCCGGGAGTCATATTCCACGTTGCCAGGGAGATTCACTCCCCTGGGTGTCTGATCCCACGTAGGGGGGAGGGCAGTGATTTCACCTTTCAAGTTGGCTTAGCCAGAGAGAGAGGGCCACATTTGAGCAACAAAGAGGCATTCGGGAGGAGACTCTTAGGCACAAATATAGGGAGGCCTAGCCTCTCCTTTGCAGCAACTGTCTTCCCAAGGGTAAAACTTATGGTAGAGGGCTCAACCCATCAAACCACCAGTCCCCTATGTCTGTGGTCATGTTAGCAACCATGGAGGTGGGGTAGGCGAATACCCCTGCATTCTCCACAGGCTCCTCAAGGGGGCACTACATCTTTTTTTTTTCCTTGTTTTTCTTTTTTTTTTTTTTTTTTTTTAACTTTCCCTTCTTTTTTAAATCAGCTGTATGGAAAAAAAAGTTAAAAAGAAAACAAACATACAATAAAAGAACATTTCAAAGAGACCATAACAAGGGAGTAAGAAAAAGACAACTAACCTAAGATAACTGCTTAACTTCCAACATGTTCCTATTTTACCCCAAGAAAGTTACATAATATAGCAACATTTCTGTGAACTTGTTCCTACTATATCCATCAGAAATTAACAGACCGTAGTCATTTCTGGGCATCCCCAGAACGTTAAATAGCTTATCTGTTCTTGGATTATTGTTCCCCCTTCCTTAATTGCTCTCTACTGCTAGTTCCCCTACATTCTACATTATAAACCATTTGTTTTACATTTTTCAAAGTTCACATTAGTGGTAGCATATAATATTTCTCTTTTTGTGCCTGGCTTATTTCGCTCAGCATTATGTCTTCAAGGTTCATCCATGTTGTCATACGTTTCACGAGATCGTTCCTTCTTACTGCCGCGTAGTATTCCATCGTGTGTATATACCACATTTTATTTATCCACTCATCTGTTGAAGGACATTTGGGTTGTTTCCATCTCTTGGCAATTGTGAATAATGCTGCTATGAACATTGGCGTGCAGATATCTGTTCGTGTCACTGCTTTCCGATCTTCCGGGTATATACCGAGAAGTGCAATCACTGGATCGAATGGTAGCTCTATATCTAGTTTTCTAAGGAACTGCCAGACTGACTTCCAGAGTGGCTGAACCATTATACAGTCCCACCAACAATGAATAAGAGTTCCAATTTCTCCACATCCCCTCCAGCATTTGTAGTTTCCTGTTTGTTTAATGGCAGCAAGTGGTTGGATTTTGAATGGATTTTGAAGTAGTGCTGTCCAGGCTTGCCAGTGGCTTGGCTGTGGGGCGTGTTAGAGAGACGGGAGACAAGGGTGATGAGGCCAGAAGAGGGTTGAGGTGTGTTGAGGGTGAATTGGTGATTTTCTTCTCTGCAGATCATGCTCTCCAGGTCAGTGCCCCCAGCGACCTGCATCCTCCAATCCTCTATTCTCTTCTGCCCCAGTGAGGTCTATGGCAGGCATTTCTTCTGGAGCGTGGACCTCCCCTGACACACACACACACACACACACACAAACACACACACACACACCCTGGCTGCTTCCCAGAGCCTCGAGATCCTGTTTTGTGGGATTGGGCCCAGGTCTTCCTCCTCCTGCTGAAGAAGAAGAGTTAAGAAACTTGAGGTCAGGCAGCTGGGGCCCTTCCTGTAGTCTGAGCCTTGGTGTGCTCATCTGAGAAGTGGGGGCAAAGAGTACAGAAGAACCCTGGGCTGGGCTGAGGGCTGTAGGCGGAAGCTAGAATGTCTGGGTGTTGTTACTGTGAGACTAGGAGAGGGAATGGGGGTTCCAGAGGGTGTCTAGGCACTTGGGAGGGGGGAAGAGGGAGGGAGCCCAGAGGGAGTGGAATGGGCCCAGGTTGGGGATTTGGGGGATGTGTCTTGGGGTGGGGGAGGCGTTCAGGGAAATGTGCTGGGTGCTGCAGCATGTAAACGGGGTGCCTGAGGAGCACTCAAGGTGTGCAAGGCCCTGTCTGGTCTGGTCCCATCACCCCTTCCACCACATCCCCCTGCCCCCCTTTCCCCTTCCCTGACACCACCCCCTTACCCCCCGCCCCTGGCTGTGCCTCGTGTGCAGCAGCCATACTCCCACCTCAGGGCCTTGGCACTCTGTCCCCTCTGCCTGGAATGCTTCTCCCCCAGTATCCACAGGCTCACTCCCTCACTTCCTTCAAGTATTTGCTCAAAGGTCCCCTTTTCTGCGAGGCCTCCCTTGGCCACCCTATTTAATACTGCAGCCCCACCCCTGGCTCTCCGTCTTCCCTTCTCCTGCTTAATTTCTTTCTCTAGCACTTGTCACCATGTTTCAAACAGTATATTTTACTTTTCTGTGGTGTCTGCCTCCCCCCATTAGAATCTAAGCTCCCTGAGGGCAGGAACTTCTGTGTTTTTTGTCACAGCTGTATCCTCAGTACTCAGCATAGTGGATTCACAGTCAGTGCTCAATAAATAAATATCTGTTGAATGAATGAATGAATGGCAGGGTTGTGGTATGGCCTGCACACCTTGTGTGTTGTAGAGGGAGGGAGATATAGAGAAAATGGGCCTCTGGGAAGATGAGCAGAGGTATAAGAGGGGTCTCAACCACTCTCTACCCCCATCCTCCGGGGGTTCCTTCCTGCCCTAGGCACAGCCCCTCTGCCCTCCCTCACTCTAGAGGAGGCTGGGAGGGGTGGTCTTTGGGAGAACAATTGAAGGCTCCCTGATCCAGCTTCTTGTCACCTTTGGGGTCCTCAGAACATACGCAGGGTGCTCTGTGCCCATGGAGGGGGCCCTGGGTCCGGCACGCTGAAGATGGTGCCTCAGCCTGAGTGTGCTGAGGGTCTGAGCTCACCTGTGAGAGGGTCCAGATGTCCAGGCTCATCCCGGCTAATTAGGGTAATTAATTAGCAAGTGCCTGGGAGTCCCGGACAGTCTTGGTGTGCTGGAGCAGAGGGCACAGGTGTCGGGGTCTTGGTGGAGGGCGGTGGAAGGAGACAGGACTCCAGGCCCACGCCCCCCAGGTGGTTGCTCTCTCTCTGGTCCAGGAGAGCCACCGCTGGGCAAGGGTTGGATCAAGTGTACCTAGATGGGAGGGGGCTCAGCCAAGCCCCATCTGAAGAAGCCTGAGTCCCAGACCACAGAAGGAACAGGAAAATGGTGTTATCTTCTCCAGGTTGCGGGAGGAGACATGCGCTCTGCCAAGAGGACTCCTGGGCTGACTGGGGGAGACGCAGCTCCTGGCAGAAGGCCTCCCCTATCTGATGTGGGAGACAGCTCCTGTCCTGGGAGATTCCCCAGTGTGGTGGTAAAGACACAGCGCCTGCCCTGGGGGAGCACCTAGTCTGATGGGGAGACCTGGCCCCTGTTCTGGGGAAGCCCCTAGTCTAGCAGGAGAATGAAATAAAGGACACAAAACTTAGGAGGCTCTTGGCCCCTTGAGTAAGTGCTGAGACGAATGCCGAGGGTGTACAGAGGAGAGGGGCAGGTAGAATCTTCCAGGAAGTAGCTGCTCTGCTGACCTTGGAGGAGCTGAGAGGGGTTGAGGACACATGAGCAAGTCCTCAGCCAGCTCTCGGCACCTCCTGGGAATAGAGAACTGCAGCACCGAACTGGGATGACGGACAGGCTGGCCTGAAACAGAGGCCTCGTTCAAGGGAAACAAGCCCTGTTTGTAGCATGTGCCAGTTCCCACGTGCTGAGACTAGCAGAGACCTGGCAGGAAAGAGCTAGAGGTGCTGGGGACTTGCTCGAGTTTGGGGTGACCACCTGCCACCCAGCCTCAGGGGCTGGAGGCTGGGTTGGGGTGATAGAATAATAGAAGGAGCAGGCTCAGAGCCTCTGGGAAAGGCGAAGTTCCTGGTCATGGGTGAGAGAAAGAGGGCGGCTGGGGAGAATGGAAGTCTGGAGGGGAGCTTTGGGGAGAAGCAATGAATCTTTCTAGTTTGCTTTCTTTCTTTTTCTTTGTTTTAACTTTTTGTTTTAGAACCACTAGAGGAGCTTGCAGATAAAGCTTAGGCTGAGGAGATAGGTCAGAGCTGAGGTTAAAGAGCCAAGTCCACCTCAACATCTGTATGTAGTATTAATTAAGCCCCTGCTCAGTTAAGCAGCCTCATCACCTGGGGCTTGTCAGAAATGCAGACTCTCAGGCCCCACCCCAAACCAAGGAATCAGAATTTGCATTTTAACAAGATCCCCAGGTGATTCGTGTGCACACTGCAGTTTGAGAGGCACTGCTCTAGGCTATCATTATTCTCCTAGTAATACAGTTGAGGAAACTGAGGCTTAGAAGTGGGAGAAGGGGATGAGGCATAGGCTAGAGTGGAGAATTCAAGTGAGGGCCTAGGTACCCAAGAGGCGAGAGGTTTCCAGTGGGGAGCAGAGAACAGGCAGTGCAGTGGTGGTGAACATTTAACAACTAGCTCTCTGGAGGGAGAAAAAGCCCTGTTTGTAGCATGTGCCAATTCCCACGTGCTGGATTTCAAGCTGCCATTCCTGATGTCACTGCTCATGGAACTGGAAAGAGATGAGCACGTTCGGCTCTTGGATGATGGATGCACCATTGATTCACATGTGCAAATGTATCTTCTTGGCCTGAGAGAAATAGCGAATGAAACCAAATCAACAACTCCCCCATCAAACTTAATCTTTTCCACTTCTCCCACTCCCCTAAATGTGGACAGGTGAACAGAAAGACTGATGGACAGATAGACGTGCTGCGCTAGTACCTCTGCAGTGTAGTTAGCTTTAGGTGTTATACATGTCTGATTCCCTCCTTGGGGACAGAGTCAGTGATGTGGTGGCCTCTGCCCCCTACGCTAGCTGACACCACTCTCAGCCAGCCTGTGTTCCAGTAAGTTCTCTCCAGAGCATTAGCAGTGGGAACTTGGAGCCCAGGCCTGCCTCATTTGCTCTTTTCACCTGAAGCCTGATTTCTCCTAAGACCCAGCTCTTGGCCCTTTGGGTGATGCAGAGGTGGGAGCGGGCTGAGCAGGTGAGCTGGCTCCTTGGCTATCCCCAGCTGTAGCCTGCTTATTCCATACTACCCAGAACCCACTGCATCTGGGCTGCTGCCCCCCCCCCTCCCCTCTATTGAAAAGTCCTGGGTAATGGGGAGACTGGGCAGAGAGCCCAAAGTCTGGGTTCTAGCCTTGCCATTGCTCCTTATTCATGGGTGACCTGGGAGCCTTTTGGTGACATTTACATACCCATGCATGGTGCCTTCACATTCACAAAGCACTTGGGACATACATTGTCTCACTTTATCCTGCTAACAGTCCTGAAGGGCCAGTGCCTTATACCTTCTTAGTTGGCTGTGGAGATAGAGGCTCTGTGGCATTAAGAGAATTGTCCAAAGTCAAGTAGCTAGCAGGGCAGAGTTGCTCCCCACTGGGCCCTGCCCCTGCCACTCCTCCACACTGCCTACAGCCCTGGCACCCTACTGTGCCCCAGTCTATCCACCTGGGAGTGGGACTAAATTCTCTTTAAAGTACCTTCCAGCTCTGACATTCTGGGCATTTGGAAAGGTCAGGGGAAAATGCCAGGGGCTCTTTTATTTTTTTTTAAACAAACTTTGAAAATTTGCACAATGGACCACGTATATGTGTGTCTGGATATGCATGTGTGGATGTGTAGGTATGGATATATGTGCATGTGTGGGTGTTGTGAATGGATGTGTGTGTGGTGTGCATGTGAGTGTGTAGGTGCACAGGTGTGCTTTTGGGTGTTGGGTATTGTGGCAGTGTGTATGTGGTATGAGGGTGCATGGATGTGACTGTGTCTGGGTGTGTAAGTGTGCCTCGGTGCACCAGTGTACCTATGGGCAGTGGCTGTCGTGAGCACATGGACACGTTTCATGACAGTGAGAGTGCAAGTGCATGAATGGCAGAGTGTGGGGGGATATGGGAAAGAGCCCTCGTGCTGGGTGGGTGAGTGAATGTGTATTGGGGCAGACAAGGGGCAGAGCAGGGCAGACGGACTTCTGTCTGCCCTGCCACTTCTCCCAGGACTCCCACTCCCTCCTCCCTCCTCTGTGGTACCAACAGCCTGCCCCACAAAGGATCTGTGGGAAGTTGGCAGCTGAGAACCCCTGACCAGACCCTGGCTGCCCCTGCACTGGGGGCAGGGACCCCTCCTGGCAGGAAGCGGGTGGCCACAGCTCCTTCCCAGTGGGCTGGTGTCCACAACGGCTGGATTCGTGGATGAGTGAGACAATGGGCACATATGGTCCCGAGTGCCGGGTCCGGCCCAGGGCCCCTTAGTCAGCGCTGTTAGGATTAAACCTAATGAACTGGAAGCAGTTAACAATGCTTCAGGCCCAGCAGAAGCCCAGGAGGTCTCCTCGGACCCCACCGGGGCAGCCTTTCACCACCGAGGTGTAATCCGCTTTGAAATCAAAGGTGGTACAAAGTATGAATTTAAATTTGACATTTACAGCTCCAGTGAGATGACGTATTCTGGAAAGGTCTCTTCTTAAGGGGGCTGGGGTGGAGGGAGAGGAGAGTGAAGCCATCTGCTCTGGGAGGAAGGCCCGGCTGGCGCAGTCCTGGCAACTTTCCAAACCCCACGCCCTGGGCCTGGGGAGGGGGCACTGAGGGCAGCTGGGAAGGAGAAGGAAGGGCAGCAGGGTACGTCCTCCCACCTTCAACTTGGAGGGTCTTCCTAGTGCAGGGCTTCCCTGACTCGAGGGCAGTCCCCAAGAGGACAGCTGAAGCAGGATTCTTTCTTATCAAAGAGGTTCATGGCCCTACTTTCTAAATAGGAAAGCTGAGACTCTAGACGCTAGTGTGTGTGGCATTCTGGACCTTTCCCCATTTGGCTCCTTCTGCCCTCCAGGCTCTTATCCTGCCCCACCCTTATACTTCCCAGCAGCCACAAGGGGCTCCCATGTTCTCCAGACATTTCTTGAGCTCTGCTGAGCTCTGGGCCAGGTGGAGGGTAAAAGAGGAGGTGTCTACTTTGTGCAAGTCGCCATGCTAGACTCCTTCAGCACAGCCTCTGCTGAGCCCCTTCTCCTCTAACTTCTCACCAAATGGCTTCCTAATCATAGTTCCAACCCAGGTCGGAGAGCGTCTCCTCTGGGCAGAATTCAGCATCTCTCCTCTGGGCTCCCAGAGAGCTCTGTTCGTGTCCCTGCCTTGAGCTCACCATGGTGTATGGTAAGTGTTGCTTTGGGTTCATTTTCGGAGGTCTTCTCCAAGAGCAGGAGTCGTGCCCCCGTCCCTGGGACCTCAGCGCTTCATCCCTCCCTGCTTCCCCACATCTCAATAACATTTGTTTGGGAGAAGGAATAGGAGCCACCTACTTTCTAACATTTATTGAACACTTATTATGTACCTGGCATTTGCTAAGCTCTTCCATTTGTATTATTTGTCTAAACTTCACAACAACCCCACAAGATAGATACTTTACCTCCTTTTTACAGAAAGATTATCTTCTACCTGCAGAAACCCCCAGTTGGGTGCAAGGAGGCCTGTTCCCCAGCCCTGCCCTCATATCTTTGATGTCCACCTCTAAGCCCCCCAAGCCTTCCCGTCTGTTTCCCACATAGCCCTCCCAGGCTCAGAATACCATGTTACCCCTCATCTGCCTTGCCCCCAAGTTGGATGGGGGCGGTGCTGAGGATCAGCAGGCCTGGAGGTGAGAAAATAGTGTCTGCTTCCTTACCCAAGTGCGGGCCTTGGGGCTTCCTGAGCAAGGATCAGTAAACTATCCACAAAGTAAGCAGGGTGGGGTCATTCTCCCCATGTTACAGATGAGGAAAGTGAGGCTCAGAGAAATTAAGCAGCTTGTTACACAGAGAGTGAGAGGAAGACTGGCCTCAGCGGCAGATCTTTTGCTCTCAAATCCAGAACTCTTTTTTTCCAACCAAGTTGGATCTTTAGATCCAAAGCCTGGTTTCCTCAACCTGTAGCTGACATTTTAGAATACAACCCCATGGCAGCATTATTCCCAGTAGCCAAAAAGTAGAAACAACCTGTGCCCATCCACAGATGAATGGAAAAACAAAATATGGTAGACCCATACTGTGGAATATTATTCATCCATAAAAAAAATGAGGTGGTGATACAAGTTACAACATGGTGAACCTTGAAGTGAAATAATCCAGTCACAAAAGGACAAATACCGTGTGATTCCACTTATATGAGTATCTAGAATAGGCAAATTCATAGAGACAGAAAGTTAACCCGGGGAGAGGAGGAAATAGGGAGCTGTTACTTAACGCATGCAGTGTTTCTGTTCGGGTTGATGAAAATGTTCTGGTAATAGTGGCGTTAATTATACAACATTGTGAATGTACTTAATGTCACTGAATTGTAAACTTAAAAATAGTTAAGATGGTAAATTTTATATTATGTATAGATTTACCATAGTATAAAAATGATTTACAAAAAACAGACAACCACATCCTTAAGTTGTTTTCCTCCAGCCCTTAATTCTATCATCCCTAAAATGGGAATAATAAAACCTACCTCCCAGAGCTGCTGTGGGAGGTAATAATGAATGAAAAGCATCTAGCACAATGCCTGGCACGTAGTAGGTGCTCCATAGATTGCTTTCCCTTCACTCTTTGGGCAGAATCCCCACCCACACCCCGCCCCTCACTGCCTTCTTGAGTGTCTGTTGTGGTAGGAAATGAGAATTTCTGGGCTGGGGGGTAGCTGACCGCGTTTGAAGTGACAGTGACAGATGGGTGCGGTGGCTCTCCCAGGCGCCCGGCCAGCCCCGTGGTCCATGTCCGCCAGTCCCCGGACATGTCCTCCCTCCTCCTGGCCCACGATGAGGTGTCATTTGCTGCCTGTCCCTTCTCGTCATCGATTTCCAAGTAGTTAATTAACGGGGCTTGTCAGTTGGGAAGATGAATTCTGTCCTCAGCTCTCGGGGCCTTTTGTTTTGGGATTGTAAATGTTATAGATCTCCCATGATGGAAGGCCATGGGGTCAGGGGGCTTCAGGCTGCCCAGCGGGGGTGGCAGGGGGGAGGGAAGCCTGTGGGCCTGACTGGGCTCTGCTGGCCTGGGACAGGCCCCTCATGGCCCCTTGCTGGCTTGGCTCCCTAGGAATGGGGTGGGATGGATAGGGGAGTTTTTCTGTCATCTGAAGCTTCATTCTGGGAGAAGCTGCCCTGTGCTAAATGGTATAGATTCAATCATGCCCAGGGTGGGGACTGGCTGGAAGGGGATACAGACCCTCCTTGGTCTGGTAGGGGAGACAGCGTTATCCTCAGGGAGTATCTAGTCTGATATGGGAGACACAGTATTACCCCTGGGGAGCAGCCAGTCTGATGAGGGAGACATAGCTCTGCCCCCGGAGAGCCTTCAATCTGATGAGGGAGACACAATCCCTGTCCCGGAAGAAGCTTCAGTCAGATGGGGGGCACATAGCTCTACCTTGGGCACCCCCCAATCTGAGGGAAAGACACAGACCCTGCCCTGGGGAAGTTTAGGCCTTGGGAAAAAAATTAAATATTTGCAGGCAAAAAGGCACTGATGGCTTGACTGAACTGAGTTTGGATCCTGTTTCCCTCTATCTGAGGCAAACCACTCACTGTGTGGGCGGACCTGCTCCCAGGGATCCAGGTTATCCTCCTGTCCTCCTGTCCTCCTCCTTCCCACATGAGCTCTCAGGGCAGGAAACAATTTCACCATCAGCAGAGCTGAATGCCAGGAGGGCAAAACAGATATCTAAGAAAGAGGGTTGACATAAAATGTAAAGGTACACATCTGCTTCCTGATGATCTGCACCATGGGTTTTGTCTTTTAAGAGGTGATTAGACGCCAAGTTTACAGACCACTGACAATAGCAGTGCAACAGCTACAAACATGGAGGAGACCAGAATGAGGGGGCAGGGGAAGGCAGGCTCCTAACCTGGGGGTGAGGGCTGCTCTGCTCCAGGCCCCCTGAAGACTGACTGAATAGAGGAGGGCCCAGGGAGGGCCCCCAGGAGACCCAGTTGGACAAACAGGATTGCTTCCATCTTGCTCTGTGACCTTGGGGAATTGTCTCCACATCTCTGGCCTCATCCATAACCCAAGGGGAGTAAAACAAAAGTGCCCCCCCTCCTAATGCTCAGAGGCAGGGTGGGGTGATGGGCCCCTGGGGTTTGAATCTGTCCCTGGGCACTTACCTTGGCCAAGAGGTTCAACCTTTTTGTGTTTCATTTTCTTTATCTGTAATAGTAGTACACATTTCTTAGGGTTGAAGTGATGATTAAACGAACTGTTATGGGTAAAGTGCTTAGAACAGGGTCTGGCTCAGTAAATGCAGTCATCATCATTATTATCTGTCTTCGAGATTACTCCAAAACGTGGGCCTTAGAAAACCCTGAAGGATAGCTCCGCTTGGCTCACAGAGGCTGCAGGCCCCCGGGCGCAGCTCCCCCAGACCTTGATATTGTCACCACCCACTTTTCTCTCTGATCCCTGGGGCTCTGCATAGGGGGCTTCCCCGATGCCTTCTTGCTGCCGGGGATGCTCAGAGGAGAGACATCCCCAACCTGGAGCACCCGGTAGCTCTCGGGCTCCCGGGTTTCTGCTGGAGCAGAGGGAAATGCAGCCGGGTTTGGGCAGCTGTGTGGGGTGAGGGTGGGGGTAAGAAGCCCCAGCTCCCCCCAGGGCATGTCAGGACTCCCAGACCCTGCTCTGGCGCTGAGACTGGCTTCAGTCTCAGGGTGACTGCGGAGGAAGCCAGGAGGAGTCCTACCGATGGTGGCTGGGGGGAGGTGGGTTACCGAGGGCCTGTGCCCGCAGGCAGAGGTGGGGAGGGGGCCTCTTGCCTCAGTGAGGCCCCTGGGGTGAGGGGGACACATGAACCACTGCTGCCCACCACCTTTACCTTGGAATGGGTCCAGGACAGCAGGCCCCACTCTCCATCCTCCTCCAGGATCGGTGTGTAGAGGGGGGATAACATAACGGGACTCAGGGGCAGGCAGTTGCTTAGCCAGATCAGTGAGTGGCTGTCCCAGGACGTGAGGTAGACTCCAGGAAGGGAGGGCCCCTGGCCCAGGCCCCGTTTCATAGATATGGAAACTGATGTCCTGAAATGGCCGGACACTTACCCAAGGGAACATGGGGAGTTACTGACCGAGTTGGGACTAGAATCCAGACCTCTGGACTCATAACCCAGTGCTCTTTCCTCATCACGACTGGGTAGAATGAGGTCCAGCCCAAGCTCCGGCTAGAAAATGAGCCTGAAAACCCCAACCCATTCCCTTTGGACACGCTGCAGCTTCCTTTTGGTGCATTCTGGGGTCCCCCCGGCTTTGAGTGAGTCAGTGAATAAATGAGTGAAAGAGAAAGAAGGACTGCTCCTGGGGCACTCTCCATTTCAGAGTCATCTCCCAATAGCCCCATTGCACAGATGGAAAAGTAAAGGCCAAAGGCAAGTGGCTGTGGAATGAGCTTCTATGGGATCTGATGCTTCCTGGCTATCCCCTCTCCCCTCAGGGGTCTTGGTGTAGGAAGGGAGACAGGGACCCCAGCAGAGGATGCCAGCTGGGAGGCAGAAGAGACGTGCCCTGGAGGCCCATGGTGGACGACTGGAGTCACTGCCCCATGTCTGGGGTGAGGACGTTCCCTCTGCCAGGCTGCAGGTGCCTGCTTCCTTCCTGCGGAGACGGTTCCTGAGGCTCCTACTTCTCCTTCTGTAAATCACAAGCTAAGGGGCCGGAATCAGGAGGGAGGAGGCAGGCGGGCTCTGCTTGGGGAAATTTACAGCTGTGATTTTCTCCTCCACATCGGGAGCTGAGGGGGCTGCAGTAACTCTGCTGTGGTTCCCTGTAAATATTATCCACGCCCCTAGCCTGACGTTCCATTTAACGCACTGGAGCCGAGGCGAGGCTAAGGCAGAGGATGGAGGGTAGACTTCAGCCAGAACTTTCCAGACTCTGGGCAGTCAGAGTACACAGAAACGGGTGAGTGATGGAGGCAGCAGTGCACAGAGGATGGGGAATCAACGGATGACCTAGGAGGTGCCGCTCACCCATTTAATGAATATTTAATAGTGCCTGGTATGTGCCGGCCTCTGTCTGTGCCAGGTGCTACTGAGCATGACAGGTGAGCCAAGGTGCGCAATGGACTTTAATGGAATGACCCCACAAACACACCCTCCGTGGGGTTGGCGAGCCTGCCTGCTGATTCCTTATGGCCCAAGGAGATCTGAGGGAGGAAGTTAACTGCCTTCCATCTGGGTCTACCTGAGGCTGGGGAGCCATCCTCCCATCCCATAATGACCTTCAATTGAGGGCTTGATTGCAGCTGCCTGCCCTGTGCCGGCTTCTCACGGTGACATCTTCATATGGCTGGGACCATCCGGTTTGCTGGCTGCTCCTCCCAGTGTCTTCCAACCAAGCTTTCTCTGGGTTGGAGATAGCCCTGCCCCTCTCCCTCCCACCTCTGACTTCCATAATGCCCAGGGTTCCAGGACAAAGACTCAGGAGCCGCTCTTAAGAAGTGGAGGGGAAGGGGCAGAATCACTTTTAATGGCCCTCAGAGCATAACTGAAGATGCCCAAAAGAGATCCCAGACCCAGAAGCAACCTGGTGAGGAAGAAAGAACACCATAGACATCAGAAGGCCTGATTCCTGGCTTGGCAACCTTCCTGCTCCGGAGCTTGGGCAAGTCCCTGAGCCTCGTTTCTTCATCTGTAAAACGGGGATAAAAACACCCACTGTACAACAGTGTTGTAGGAATGAAATAGGAAAATGCTTTGTAAGTTGAAAAGTGTACATGTGCAGGTGACATATGGGGACAAGAATAAGTAAAGTTTAATTGTCAAACTTGATCAAGCACCTATTCTGAGCCAGGCATTGCCTTCCCTAATCCCCACTGTAACCCAACGAGGCTGACGTTAGTATTTTCACATTGTGTAGAAAGGGAGCCTGGGTTCAGAGAAGTTAAGCAGTCTGCCACAATCTCCCGAGTACTGGCAGAGAGGGGACTGGGGCTCAGACATCTGCCTGCCAAGTCTTGATCTCTACTGGAGAGTGTCTGGACTGGTGCGTGGGCTACGGCATGGCCCTAACCCCACCCAGGGCCACGCCAGTCAAAGACTATGAGAAATTTCTTTGCAAAAGTGTACTACTTAGTGTCTGACCAGGTAAAGCATGGTATAAAATTCAAAAGGTACAAAAAGGTGAGAATGGAAAGTGACTCTCCCACCTGCACCCCTGCCCTCTGTTCCCAGTTCCTCTCCCTGGAAGCAACCATTATGGCTTGTTTATTAAATAGCCTTCCAAAGATAGCTTGTCTATGGATATTAGGCGTGTGTGTGTGTGTGTGTGTGTGTTTAGATAGATTGTGGGGGTGGGGGGTGGTGGATAGGCGTACACTAGATGCACCTTATTTCTAGGAAGCACTTTCTGACGGCCAGAGCTCCCATTACAGTGCATTTCACACAACAGCTGGGTGGCTGCCTGGGGTGTGGCAGAAGGGGCTCCAGTGCTCAGTGGGGCTGGATGGTACTTCTAGCCCGAATGACTCACTGATTCTTCTCTGCCCCCACATTTTGCAGAGGTGAAAATGAGGTATGGTGAGGAGAAGGGACGTGATCTAGATCCCACAGTGAGTTTGTAGAAGAGCCAGTAAAGACCAGACGGATGAAAATGACACTGGGGCCAAGCCCATGGGGAAATGCCGAATGGTCTGAGATGGGGGCAGGCTAGGGGAGGCCCAAGACATCCCAGGAGAAAGTCTTCCCTGCCTGGGGTCAAGCAAGGAGGGGGTGGCAGCATACACACTCCCGCAAGTCTCAAGTCTCAGGTTTGTTTGTAAAGTCTCAAGCAGGAATCTGCCCTCCTGATCCCAAAGCCTCAGGGTGCAGGGCTTCGAGCTGGCCCTGGGGGCAACTGGCGTCTTACCCCTTAAACCCGTGCCTCTGCCAATCATCAAGCCAGATAAGGGGCAGGTTGATCTCTGAACTTAGAGCCTTGGGAAGGGCTGATGGTGCTACTATTAGAGGATCCCATTCTTAGGAGGGGAAGCCTCTGAAAGAACTTCTCATCCACTATTTCCCAAACTTTAGTCATTTGTGTTCTACTTTCATAATGTTGGCCATTTCTGAGTTCCTACCGTATATATTTTTTGTCCCTGCCCCCCATATTTTAAAACTTAAAATAAAGAGCATACATCTCAGGTGTACAGCTTAATCAATTTTTACATGCATATTCACCCATATAATCCTCTCCCCATCACAATATAGAACATTTCCAAAGCCCCTCATGCCCCCTCTCAGTCAATAACCCCTCAAAGTAATGATACTTTAGTTTTGTCTGTTCTTTTTTTTTAAAGAGAAGTTGTAGGTTTATAGGGAAATCATGCAGAAAATACAGAGTTCCCATATACTGCTCCTCACATAGATTTCCCTATTATTAACAGTTGGCATTAGTGTGGTACTTTTACTACAATTGGTGAAGCAGTATTATAATATTATACTTTTAATGATAATCCATAGTTTACACTAAGGTTTACTGTGTGTTATACAGTCCTACGGTTTTAAAATTTTTTTATTCTGGTAACATGTAAACAACCTAAAATTTCCCATTTTAACTGCTTGCAAATATACAATTCACTGGTGTTAATGACACTCACAATGTTGTGCCACCGTCATCACCATCCAGTACCAAAATTTTTCCATCACCTCAAACAGAAATTCTGGGATTAACTCCCCATTCCTACCCCAATGCCAGCCCCTGGTAACCTGTATTCTAGTTTCTGACTCTATGAATTTGCACATGCTAATTATTTCATGTAAGTGATATCATAAAATATTTGTCCTTTTGTGCCTGGCTTATTTCACACAACATGATATATTCAAGGTTCACCCAGGTTTTAGCCTGCCTCAGAACTTCATTCCTTTTTATGGCTGAATAATATTCCATTGTATGCATATACCACATTTTGTTTATTCATCTCTTGTGGATACTTGGGTTGCTTCCATTGTGAATAATGCCCCTATGAATACTAGTATGCAAATATCTGATCAAGTCTCTGCTTTCATTTCTTTTGGTTATTGCTTTAGTCTGCCAGGCTACCAAAATGCAGATATCGTGAAATGGGTCAGTTTTAACAATGGGGATTTATTAACTTACAAGCTTACAGTTTTGAGACTGAGAAAAATGTTCACATCAAGGCATCATCAAGTAATGCTTTCTTCCCAAAGACCAGCTGCCAGTGATCCTGGACTCCTCTTTCACATAGCAAGGCCCTGGGTGGTGTCTGCTGGTCTCTCTCTTCTCTTCTGGATTTCATTGCTTTCAGTTTCTTGCTTTTGTGGCTTTCTCTGTGTGTGTCTGAATTTCATTCCCTTATAAAGGACTCCAGTAAGAGGATTAAAACCCACACTGAATAAGTTGGGTCACATCTTAACTTAAGATCCTACTCACCAAAAGATCCTACTTACAACGGGTCCACTCTCACAGGAATGGATTAACTTTGAGAACATGCTTTTCTGGGGTGCATACGGCTTCAAACCATCACAGGTATATACCTAGAAGTGGGTTTGCAGGGTCATATGGTAATTCTATACTTAACTTCCCCAGAAACCACCAAACTTTTCAACAGTGACTGTACCATTTTACATCCATATGAACAATGAATGGGTGTTCCTTTTTCTCCACATCCTCTCCAACACTTATTTTCCATTTTTTAAAAGCCATTCTAGTGCATGTGAAATGGTATCTTGTGGTGGTTTTGATTGGCATTTCTCTAACGGTGAATGATATTAAGCATCTTTTCATGTGTTAGTTGGCCATTTGTATATCTTCTTTGGAGAAATATCTATTCAAGACTTTTGCCCTTTTTAAAATTGGGTTGGTAGTTACTGAGTTGTAGGGTTTCTCTGTACATTTCTGGATACTAAACCCTTATCAGATATATGGTTTCCAAATATTTTCTCCCATTCTATAGGTTGTCTTTTCACTTACAAGATAGTCTTTTGACGCACAAAAGTTAATGATTTTGATGAAGTCCCATTTATCTATTTTTTCTTTTGTTGTTCATGCTTTTAGTGTGAAGTCAAAGATACAATTGCCTAACACAAGGTCCTGAAGATGTTTCCCTGTTTTCTTCTAGGAATTTTATAGTTTTGGTTCTTATGTTTAGGTCTTTGATCCATTTTGAGATAATTTTTAATAGAGTGTGAGGTAGGGGTCCACCTTCATTCTTTTGCATATGGATATCCAGTTTTCCCACCACCATTTGTTGGAAAGACTATTCTTTTTTTGTTGAGTAGACTTGGCACCCTTGTCAAATCAATTGGCCAAACACAGCTGCAAGACGGTGGCACGAACAGTGCTCAGGGTGTGTTGGCGTTTTGGACAGGGTTCAGGGAATTTTTCAGTAAACAGTTCTAAGAGCAGTACAGACAAAAATGATGGCTTTCTTCTCAGTAGCAGTAAGGAATGGGTACAGTTTTCAAGCCTTCACATTGATATATATTTCCAAGGATATGACTAAGCCTATAACAATTTCTGATGAACCAGGCACATTATATAAGCACCTGTAAGTTTTAGTGAAAGGCCATGATGAGGCTGTATTGAGGAGTTATGAATATTTTGTTGTGCTTGTTGCTAAAGAACTTGGTATCTCTATCAAAGTACACGAAGCTCCAAGGAAAATAGAGCAATTTACTCTTCTCAAATCAGTGCATATTTTCAAGAAGCACAGAATTCGGTACGAAATAAGAACACGTTACAGATGTTTAGAGTTAGAGCATCCAACTGGAAGTACAGCAGATATCTACCTGGAATATATTCAGTGAAACTTACCTGAAGGAGTTGCCATGGATGCTACAAAGACAAATAGAACATCTAGAACACATCAAGGAGTCAATCTGGGAAATGGTACCAGAAGAAAAAGAAGCAAGCTAGTCATAAAGGCACAAAGAGGCCATTTGTGCCTTGAGTTTGAAATGAGGGTGGACAAGATGTGCATGTTTAAATGGAGATTGTTCAGCTGAGTCCACCTAACTGCTCTGTTGAGTCCACATGCTATAATCATTAGAGAGCAGGGAATGTAATTTTAATGATAGACTAGACTACAGCAAAATAACTGTTCTTTTATACATGTCATTGTTTCAGATCTGATTTTAACAAGTATGACCAAACCATTTAACTACTATGAACCAAAAAAAAAAAGAAGAAAAAAATTTATATTTTGTTTTTAAAAAATCAATTGGCCAAGATGTGAGGGTTTATTTCTGAACTCTTACTTCAGTTCCATTGATCTTTATGTCTGTCCTTGTGCCAGTACCACACTGTTTTGATTAGGTAGCTTTGCAGTGAGTTTTGAAATCTGGAAGTGTGAGTCCTCCAGCTTCATTCTTCTTTCTGAAGATAATTTTGGCTATTTTGGGCCCCTTGCCCTTCCATATGAATTTGTCTTTTCCAGTTCTGCAAAGAAGGCTGTTGGAATTTTGATTGGGATTGAGTTGAATCTGTAAATTGTTTTGGGTAGAATTGATATCTTAGTGATATTTAGTCTTCTAATCCATGAACATGGAATGTTCTTCCATTTATTGACATCTTCTCTGCTTTTTTTCAGCAATGTTTTGCAGTTTTCTGTGTACAAGCTCTTTACATCCATGGTTAGATTTTTCCTAGATGTTTGATTCATTTAGTTGCTATTAAAAATGGATATTTTTCTATATCTCCTCTTCCAATTGGTCATTATTAGTGCATAGAAACACTACTGACATTTCTGTGTTGATCTTATATCATGAGACTTGGCTGAATTTGTTTATAAGCTCTAGTAGCTTTGTTGTAGATCTTTTCAGGATTTTCTGTGTACAGGCTCATATCATCTACAAATAGGGAAAGGTTTACTTTTCCCTTTCCAATTTGGATGCCTTTAATTTCTTTTTCTTGCCTAGTTGCACCAGTGAGAACTTTCAGAATAATGTTGAATAACAGTGGTAACAGTGGGCACCCTTGTCTTGTTTCTGATCTAAGAGAGAAAGCTTTCAGTTTTTCACAGTTGAGCATAATGTTAGCTGTGGGGTTTTCTAAAATGCCCTTTATCATGTTGAGGAAGTTTTCTTCTATTACTAGTTTACTGAATGTTTTTATCAAGATGGGTACTAGATTTTGTCAAGTGCCTTTTCTGTGTCAATTGAGATGATCGTGTTTTTTCCCCCTTCATTCTATTAATGTGAGGTGTTATATTAATCAGTTTTCTTGGGGTGAACCAACCTTGCATAGCTGGGATAAATCCCATTTGACATGGTGTATAATTCTTTCAATGTGTTGTTAGATTTGGCTTGCTAGTATTTTGTTGAGGAATTTTGCATCTTTATTTATAAGGGATATTAGCCTGTAATTTGCTTTTTGGGGGGTATTTTTTTCCAGCTTTGGTATTAGTGTTGTGTTGGCCTCAAGGAATGAGTTAGGAAGTATTCTCTCCTCTTCAATTTTTTGAAGAGTTTGAGTCTTGGCAAAATTCACCAGTGAAGCCAACTGATCCTAGGCTTTTCTTTGTTGGGAGGTTTTGATTACTGATTCAATCTCTTTACTTGTTATTGGACTGTTGAAATCTTCTACTTCTTGACTCAGTGGAGATAGTTTGTGGGTTTCTAGGAATTTGTCCATTTCATCTAGTTATCTAATTTGTTGGCATACAGTTGTTCATAGTATCCTCTTATAATCCTTTTTATTTCTTTGAGGGCCATAGTAATGACCCCCCCTTCATTTCTGATTTTAGTTATTTGCATCCTCTCTTTTGTTTCTTTGTCAGTCTAGCTAACATCTAACATTTATTGAGGTTTTCAAAGAAACAACTTTTGGTTTCATTGATTCTTACTATTGTTTTTTGTTTTCTATTTCATTTATCTCCAGTCTAATCCTTCTGCTTGCTTTGGGTTTAGTTTTCTCTTCTTTTCCTCTAGTTCCTTCTGGTGTGAGGTTAGGTCTCTGGTTTGCCATCTTTCTTCTTTTTTGATGCAAGCACTTAAACTATGAATTTCCCTCTCAGCACTGCCTTTGCTGCATCCCATAAGTTTTGGTATGCTGTGTTTTCATTTTCATTCACCTTGAGATATTTCCTAATTTCCCTTGTGATTTCTTCTTTGACCCACTGGTTGTTTAAGAGTGTGTTTTTTAATTTCTACATATTTTCCACATATTTGTGGATTTTCCAGTTCTTCCTCTGCTATTAATTTCTAGTTTCATTCTGTGTGGTGGAAGATTTATTGTATTATTTCAATATTTTAAATTTCTTTATGTATTTTTTAAAAACATTTAAATATTTATTAATTTAAATTTTTTAAAAATTATTGAGACTTGTGTGATCTAACGTATGGTTTATCCTGGAGAATGAGCCGTGTGCATGAGAGAAGAATGTGTATCCTGTTACTGCTGGATGAAGTATTCTATATATGTCTGTTAGGACTCTGGTTTATGGTATCATTCAAGTCTTCTATTTCCTTATTGATCTTCTGTCTAGATGTTCAGTTTTGTCTGGTTTTGAACTTCATATAAATTGACTCCTCTGGTAGGCCCCATTTTGTGTCTTGCTTCCTTCACTGAAAATCATATCTGTGAGCTCCAGCTGTGCTATTGGCTGAGGCAAGAGTTTGCCCTTTTAACATCTGCATACTAGTAAAACGTATGAACATACCCAAACATATCCATTCTCCTGTTAATAGACATTTGAGTTGTTTCCAGGTTGGGGCTCTTAAAAGTAGTGCTGCTGGACTGTAAAAACCTTGTGGCTCACACTTCCTTTCTTCAGTGTATGGACAGGTGAGTAGAAAATGGGGACAAATATTAGTTGAAGAACAGAGTGGGATGGAGGGGATGGAAAGATTTAGGTGTTCTTTTTTGATTTTATTTTTATTTTGGAGTAAGGAAAAGGTTCAAAAATTGATTCTGGTGATGAACACGTAAATGTATGATGGTGCTGTGAATAATTGATTGTATACTGTAGATGATGTAGTGTATGTGAATGTATCTCAATTAAACTATTTTTTTTAAAGTAAATGAACAATGGGGGGAGGAGGGGAATGGGATGTTTTGGATGTTCTTTTTTATTTTAATCTTAATTCTTTGGAGTAATGAAAATGTTCAAAGTTCGTGGTGATGAAAGCACAACTCTATGATGATACTGTGAATAACTGATTGTATACTTTGAATGATTGTATGTCATGTGATTATATCTCAATAAAATTGCATTAAAAAAAGTAATTACAACTGAAGAAAAAGTAGCGCTGCTACTTCTGGTGAATGTGTCTTCTGGTGAACACACACATTTCTGTTATGCGTACACTTGAGGAGAAATTGCTTGGTCATGGGATTTCCCTCTATATTGCTATTTACATAGAATATTTTTAACAGGCCCACTTTTATATAAAATTTTGTTATGCACATTGTAGAGAAGTACACAACTTATGAGTGAATAGCTATATGAATTTTCACAAAGTGAACACACCTGTGCAAACAGACCCCAGAACAAGAATCAAAACATTTCTAGAACCCCAGGAGCCTCACCTGCCCACTTCTGGTTTCAAACCCCTTCCACCTGTAACTGCTTTCCTACTCCTAACACCATACATCAATTTTGCATTTTTAGATACTCTTTGATATTTGGCTTCTTGCATTCAACATTGCTTGTGAGAGTCATTCATGTTGCATGTAGCAGTATTTTGTTATTTTTCATTGCTGTATAATATTTCATGGTATGAATATATCACAATTAATTTGCCCACACTTCTGTCAAGTGGCTATCACAAATAGTGCTGCTCTGAAGTCTGGTACATGTCTTTGGTGTACACATGTATGCATTTCTAGAATGGAACCACTCATCTCCAATAACATAAACTTGATAAATTTATTTTTAAATGAGACTTCATATCACAGCAGTAATAGGGAAATCAGGTTCATTTGCCATGAAAGAAGGTATCTGTTGTGGATAGAATCGTGTCCTTCCAAAAGACATGTTGCAGTCCTAATCCCGGTTATCTGTGAAAGTGACCTTATTTGGAAATAGGGTCTTTGGAGATGTGATCAAATTGAGATGAGGTCCTACTGGATTAGGGTGGGCCCTAAATACAATGACTGGTGTCCTTATAAGAATAGGAAAATTTGGACACACAGATAGAAGGAAAATGGCCATGTGAAGATGAGGCGGAGATTTGAGTGATGCAGCTAAAGCCAAGGAATGCCAAGAATTGCTAGGAAGAGGCAAGAAAGGATTCATCTCTAAAACCTTCAAAGAGAGTGTGGCCCCCTACACCTTGATTTTGGACTTCTAGCCTCCAAAATGGAAAGAATAAATGTCTATTGTTTTAAACCACATGGTTTGTGGTACTTTGTTTTGGCAGTTCTAGGAAATGAATACAGTAACCATAAAAATAAATAAAATGAAAAGTCCCATGGTTATTCCATTCTAGTCCTGCCACCTGCTCCTGAGCCCTGAACCTGAGGTTTAATCTCTCCTTGTTAAAAAGGTAACTAACAAGTGGTAGAGAGGGGTGAAAGCTGTATTGACACCAAACCAAGACTTTCTCCTGGTCAAAATCAGAAAGTTTGAAAAATAATAGACAGAGTAACTTTTCTCTGTATTATTTAATGCTGGTCAATGTGTCTTCTAAAATAATCTTTGGAAAGCACTGATATAATCCACCCCCCTGACTCTGCCTCTACCCACCTGGTCTACAATCTTTTGATCTTGCATCCTGGATGTGCACATCTTCAGTGACCAGGAAATCCGTTCCTCCTGACAGCCTGTCCCTCTAGAGATAGCTCTGGGAGGAAGGGCTTTATTACATGAAGCCAAACTCTCCTTTTAACTTCCCCACTGTTCTACCTCTTCCTCTTGAGGATCCCAGGATCAAATCTGATCCCTTTACCCCAAACGGTCATTAACCTCTCAGAGCCTCAGTTTCCTCATCTGAAAAATGGGGATAATAATATCCACCTCCCATGAAGTTTTTGAGGATGAAATGAGATACAGCAAATAAAGTTCTTTTGGCCATATCTGGTTCCCGAGGAGGCAGGAAGAAAGGAACCCTTTCTTTGATTCTACTGTGAGTTCTTCCATGGGAGGAGGTGGAGAGGAGTCAGTAAAGTTCTGTCCAGGGGTATTTAAGCATCACTGAGAGGGACCAGAAGCTGAAAGTTTGGGTAGCCCCACCATTAGACCACTGGGTCTGTGCCCTAATAGAACCTTAGAGAGAATCTGACCTAACTTCTTCATTTCATAGCTTGAGGATCTGGAGAGCAGAGAGGACAAGAGATTTGTTCAAAGTCACACAATGAGAGGCCGAAAAAAAGCCTTTAGGGTAGACGGGGGTTCTCAGTGCTGCAAAGAGGGGAGAACACTGGACTTGGAGTCCTAGCTCTAGCTTGCAGTTCCAGATATGTGTATACCTTACTGTGTTTTTGAGAGGCAAGTGTTTTTCCCTCTCTGGACCTCAATTTCCTAACTTACAAAATGAGGAATTGACCAAAATGGTTTTTGAGGCTCCTTTTGGTTCCAAAATTCTATGATCATGGAGATAGTTCTTGAGCTTTAAGAAAGGGTGGGATCAACTCATCCAAGAGACAAGGGCATTCTAGGCAGGAGAAACAGCACGAAGTTTGGGGAGATAACTGAATAATTTGGGGAAATGAGATCCCAGGGCATTTTAAGTATACAGGAAAGCACTTAGCATGGTGTCTAACTCAATAAATTCCCTTCCCTTTCCCTGACAAAAACTTACTATTTCTACATCTCTACCTTGTCCATTAAATGGAGGATAATGTTTATAATGGACAGCATTGGTTGAACCAAAGCCTGTTCTCTTCTTCCAAAATAGTAAAGTCATAGTTTGGCACATGATTGCCCAGCTAGGGACTGGTTTTCCCAGCCCCCTGGTAGCTTGATATGACCATGCGATGAAGTCCCCACTAAAGGAATAGGATTGAAAGCGATGTGCGCCATTTAAATACTTCCTTAAAACACTACTTAAAAGGATGGAAAGGACTTGTATGCATAAAACTACAAATCATTGTAATTAAAATTAAAGAAGATGTAAATAAATGGAAAGATACTATGTTCATGTATTGGAAATTTTAATATTGTTAAGATGCCAGTATTACCCAAAGTAACTTACAGATTCAATGCAATCCAAAACAAAATTCCAACAGCCTTCTTTGCAGAAATGGAAAAGCCAATCATCACATTCATATGGAAAGGGAAGGGATCCCAAAAACCATCTTGAAAAAGAACAAAGTTGGAGGACTCACACTTCCTGATTTTAAAATTTATTACTAAACTACAGTAATCAAAATAGTGTGGTACTGGCACAAGGCCAGTCATATAGATCAATGGAATCAAACTGAGAGTTCAGAAATAAACCCACACATCTATGGTCAATTGACTTTTGAGGTGGGTACCATGTTCACTCAATGGAAAAAGAATAGTCTCTTCAACAAATAGTTCTGGGGAAAATGGATATCCATGTGCAAAAGAATGAAAGTGAACCTCTCCCTCACACCATACACAAAAATTAACTCAAAATGGATTAACGATGTAAATAGGAGGGCTAAAACCGTAAAGTGCTTGGAAGAAAAACACAGAGAAAATCTTCAGGACATTGTATTAGGCAATGGATTCTTAGATATGACACCAAAAGCTTGAGCAACAAAATAAAACATAGGTTAATTGGACTTTATCAAAATTAAAAATATTTGTGCATCAAAAGAAATTATCAAGAAAGTGAAAAGGCAGCCTAGACAATGGGAGAAAATATTTGGTAACCATATATCTGATAAGGGGGTGTTTAATATCCAGAATATAAAGAGAAACCTTACAACTCAACAACAAACAACCTAATTTAAAAATGGGCAAAAGACTTGAATAGATATCTCTCCAAAGAAGATATACAAATGGCCCAAAGCACATGAAAAGATGCTCATATCATTAGCCATTAGGAAAATGCCAATCAAAACCACCATGAGATGCCATTTCACACCCACTAGAATATGGCTATTATCAAAGAAAGATGGAAAATAAGAAGTATTGGAGATGATATGGAGAAATAGGAACCCTTGTACATTGTTGGTGGGAATGTAAAATGGTGCAGCCATTTTGGAAGTTTGATTGTTCCTCAAAATGTTAAACATACAATTACCATGTGACCCAGCAATTCCACTTCTGGGTATACACCCCAAAGAATTGAAAACAGGGACTTGAACAGATATTTGTACACCAATGTTCATAGGAGCATATTCATAATATCCAAAAGGGGGAAGCAACCCAAGTGTCCATCAGTGGATGAATGGATAAATAAAATGTGGTATATATAATGGAATATTATTCAGCCATAAAAAGGAATTAAGTTCTGATACATGCTACAGTGTACATGGGTAACCTTGAAGATATCATGTTGAGTGAAATAAGCCAGACACAAAATGACAGTTATTTTATGGTTCCATTTATATGAAATAACTAGAATATGCAAAGATATAAAGACAGAAAGTAGAATACAGGTTGCCAGGGCTGGTGGGGAAGGGAAATGAGGAGTTAATGCATAATGGGTACAAAATGTGTGTTTGAGGTACTGGGAAGTGTCAGTAATGAATGGTAGTGATGGTCACACAACTTCGTGAATGTGATTAATGACACTGAGTTGTAGCCTGGGAGTGACTGAAATGGGAAATTTTATGTTGTATATATGTTAACCACAATTTTTTTTAAAAAAGAGAGAGACTAAAATACAGAGACAATGACAATTACATATAATATATGATCCTGAAGAAAATATCTCACATTATTGGGACAATAGAAAAAAATCTGAATATACACCATATGCTCTATATCAATGGTAAATTTCTTGAACTTGTTAATTGTGCATAATGTGGGTACATAAGTGAATATCTTTCTTCTTAGGAAATATATTTGGAAGTATTAAATGATAAAGGAGTACGAAGTATGCAAGATACTCTCAAATGTTTAGGAAATAGATGATAGATTAGATAGATTGAATAGATTAGATAAATAGATAGCATTATATAATAAATGTGGCAAAATGTTAAAAGTTGGTAAATCTGAGTATCCGGGTAGGTGGTATATTAGAGTTCTCTGTAGTTTGTGTTATGTTTGCAACTTTCCTGTAAGTTTGAAATTATTTCAAAATAAAATGTTAAAAAACTACAACACTGCTCATCTACTACTCCCACTTTTGCTCCTTCCTGGAGATGTCACATGGACATGCTTGTGATCCTGTGACTGTGCAGACAAAACCACCACCAAAGGTTGTTGGAGAAACCCCACAAAGGGAGCCTGGCTCTTGTATGACTATGTGGAGCAGAGCAGCCCTCTGCCCACCTTCTGTCTTTAGGCCAGTGGACTCTTTGTCACAGTATCTCAGCTTTTTACCATAACTGACACAATGTCTAGGTGATTAGAGACAGAGGGAAAACCAGGTGACTCCTCAGTGCTGAATTCTGAGGATTTCTGGGGGATAGATTGCTGCTCCTCTCGTAAGGAGTGCCTCCGTTAGCCCCTCTCCCTAGGTGATGGCTATCAGTCCTTTAAAATAGAAGGACCCTATCAACAAAACAAAACAAAACAAAACAAAAAAGAGGAAAGAAAGGAGGGAGGAAAAGGGAAGGGAAGGAAAACAAGCCAAAGAAGAAATCCTAGGGTCACAGAGCTGTCAGAGGCTTTAGAGGTGGTCTTCTCCTCCAGCCCTCCCTGCCCCTCCCCCCATCATCCCATTTTACAGAGGTGGAAATCGAGTCTGAGGGAGGTACAGCCGTGGTGCAGCGTGTTTGAGAGGTTAAGGACAAGCGGGTGAAGGCTCGCGGGTTGCTGGCCATGGTCCTGAAACAACTCACACTCCAAGTCATAAGTATTTCTCCTACACTGGATACTGGTGATTCCTATTCTCTTCCAGGAATAATGAACCAAGAGAGAGTCAAGGGGCAGAGGGGGTGCCAGCAAATGGGAAGGGCATATAGACACAAGCTCTAGAGAGGCATAGCTGTGATGCTGTGACAGATCGTCAGGGAGAAGAGGAGAGACTTTTGTTTTGACATTGTTTTCAAATAACTGCAGTTACCTGGAAAGAAATCAACCACCAACTCTAGCCTAGATATAAAATGACTGAAGTTGGGTAAGAAATGTGTGTCTCAAGTGATGCAAAACTGTGCATGTGTCAACAGGAGTAAACTAATTCCGAGGGGCATGCAGAACACAAACGGGAGGGGTGGCAGCGTTGACCGTCATTATTCTTTGTTTTTCTTTTCTGGCCTATTGAAAAATTTGCGGTTTCTACACTGTCTCAGAGCAATCAAAACTGTGATTACATTTCACAATTTTGACAGCTAATTTCATGTACTTTAAGTAGTTCCATCCCATTTTAGACAAATTGAACAATTTACTTTTCCCTGGGAAATTGAGGAAGGACTACACACAACTCCACTTCCCGCTAAACCTTTGTAGAGAGAGTAGGCCATACAGCTGGCATTTTTTAAAAAACACCTCTGTACATGTATTATGAATAAGAAATTATTTATTCATAATGACCCAGGGAGGTAGATCAGATGAGGAAATGGAGTGTCAGAGGCAGAGGTATCTGGTCCAAGTCACCAGCTGGTAAATGCAGGGTTAGAATTTGAATCAGGTCTTCTGACTCCAAAGCTTACACTCTCAGTCCTTGGCTAGTCTGACCCTTGAAATCTTGACAACGGCAGAGCCAGACCCATGCTTCCTGATTCTCAGAGTAGAACCCTTTGCTATCTGCCGTCTCCTTGTAGGTACATCACAGAACTGAGGAGCATTTGCTGAAAGGAGATGCCATGGTAAAGAGTCCTGCAGATCTGCTCTGCAATCTAGGCACAGAGCTGGATTTGGAGGGGAGTCCATGGGGAGGGGAAGGCAGGCTCCTGCTGAGACCCCAGTCCCCTTCATGCCCCAGGGAACTCTGGCTGGAGAGGAAGATCCAATTTCCAGGCCTGGTTGAAACCGGAGCTGTGTGACCCCCTCCTCCCTACCTCTTGTGTCCCTCCTTCATGTGTGCTGATGTGGAATAGGCCGAGGGCACAACGGGAAGCATTGTTTCTGCCCCCACCTTGTGTGACCCAGCTCCCAGCGGAGCATGGAGGAGTTTGTGTAACTTTCTTAGGGGTTAAAAGCAGGTCAGCACAGGGCTGAGCCCAGGCTACTCTCCCAGCAAAGGGAGCCTCGGGCTAAGCCAGGCGGCCCCGTGGGAACAGCAGCACATACCTACTGCCCATGCCCTGAGACAGGAGGGCAGCCCCCCCGCCCCCCAGCCCCCTTCTCCCAGCCTGGGTGTTGGGCACAAGAGCAGAGCACAGAAGCCAGAACCGAAGGCCACCTGGAGCTCAGTGCCCACGTTCAATAGAAGGGCAGACTCAGGCCCAGAGAGGAGAGGGGACAACATGAATCATGCATCTTATTGTGTGCCATTCATTCAACAGATGCTTGTGGAATGTTAAGTGAAGATGTTGTCCGAGCAGGTTTTTCACTGGGGTTGGCATTCCTGTACCCTTAACAGACAGTAGAGGAAAAGGGCTCAGAGAGGGCCTGAGACCTATCCAAGGTCACACAGCTAGTTCCAGGTAGGTCTGCTGACTGCCAGCCCCAGACTTTCTCCTGTACATGCATGCAACGTATGTACAGCACAAGAAAGTCAGATGGAGGAGGGGGTCCTAAGAAGTCATCTATCCATTCCTTTGTCTCCTGGCAAGTGATGTGACACAGTCAGTTCCACTGAACAATTTATTTGGTGCCTACTCTGGGCAAAGCACTTAAATGATTCTCTCCTTCTGGGAAGATTTCCAGGAACCAGCAAGCTTCTGTGTTGGAAGTTAGTCCTGATAAAAATCTTTCCTCCTTTAATTCAAACCATTTTCCTATTTGTCATATACAAGATGTGAAAGTAACTTGTGTTTCAAACAAAGTTATCCCCATCACAGGATGTGTGAAGACTGGGATAGGATCATAAATGTGGGAGTGATAGAGTGTGTTCACTTGCTGGCACCTGGTTAAGAATCAGCTCAACAGAAATTGTGAGATGAGTGAAAATGTATATAAAATTCAACAGTTAAGTGGTATTTCAAGGGTTTATAGAGGATGTTCATGTACACACTCTCTTTCAGTCCACAAAGCAATCCTGGAAGGCAGGTATTTTATCCCTGCTCCACAGATGAGAAAAATGGAGGCTGGGAGAGAAAAAGTGGGTTGCCCAGGACCAGAGTTCATGAGTGGTAGAGCTGGGACTCGAGCCCAGGCCTCCCGACTGGGCCAGTGCTCCTTCCACGATGCCATGTTATTCAGGTTGATACATGTGATACTAGTGGGTCAGTATAGTGTACTGAAGGCAGCAGGTGTGTTCTCTGGCATTTTTGCAGGGAAGGAAGGGCAATGCTCAGTTGGGCGGGAGATCCAGTTTCTTCTGCCCCTGCAACGGGGGTCCTTCGTGGAGGTGGAGGAGGGACCTCCATCCGGCCGCATGTGTTGGGAGGGAAGGTGAGTTCATGGCTTGGGTTAATGATCCCTGCAGCCCACATCAGTGGGTGGTGGGAACAGGTGGCCAAGGCCGAGCTGATCATCCAGGGAAAGGGGCTGGCCGAGTTGGGAAGGACAGCCTGGAGGGGTGGGGTGGTGCATGGGCTGCAGTCCAGGCATCTGTTTTGCAGGTAAAGACAACTTTTACATAGTCACTCTGCCCCTAGGAAGACAGATTTGGGTATCTTATCCCACTGTGCCCACCTTAGTTCAGGCCCTCATCAACACTCACCCGGACCATTACAACTGCCTCCCAACTGCCCCCTTGCCCTCAATCTCGCCTGGCCCCAGACCTTTTCCTCACTGCTGGCCAAGCTGGGTTTGTGCAGCACAAACCCAATCATGTCACTTCTCTATTGAGAATCCTTCAACCCTCCCACCCCCCAACTGCAGAGCCTGAACTCCCATGCAGGCCCTCATCATTGGGTCCCAACTTACCCTTCTAAACTTGACCACAAAACTCCCCTTTATACACCTGGTGCCCTCACAAGGTGCCTTTGTCCTTGCCATCCCCTCTTGCTGGCATGCCCTCCCCTTCAATCTCTGGAATGGATCTTTCCCCCTTTTCAACTTGCAACTCAGTTTTTCTCTTGTGATATTTACCCCTTTCTTACTTTGTATTTCTGTGCATTTTATTTCCCACCCTGGTCCATGAGCTCTGGAGGATATGCCTCATTTAGTCCCCTCTGGCCCCAGCATTAGCCTACAGGGGAATGGGAAAGGGCTTGGGAAAGGAAGAAGAGAGCTCAAAGCCCAGGCTCCAGAGCCAGACTATGTCTGGACTCAAATTCTGGCTCTGCCGCTTACTAGCTGTATGATCTTGGGCAAGTTGCTTAACATTTGTGCCTCAGTTTCCTCATCTGTCAAATGGGGATAATGATAGTAGCTGCCTCATGGGGTTCTTTGAGGATTAAATGAAGTAACAGGTATAACATATTCCAAACAGTACCTGGCCCATATTAAGTATTCAATAAATGTTAGGTATAATTTATAATTTAGTTGCATGAGTGGGTTAGATGAGATTTTATTGTCAAATGAGACTTTCAGAAGGACAGTGAGAACTAATGATTATTGAGCACTTACTATGCACCAGGCAGGGCGCTAAGCCTTTCCATGTGCCTTTCCTCATTCTGTCTGCTTAAGGATGCTGGGAGGTAAGCAGCATTGCCATTTGTTTTATGAAGAATCTGAGGTCCAGAGCAGTTAAATGATCTCCCTGTGGACACACAGATAGGAACAGTAGAGCTGAAGTTGCACCCAGATCTGTGTAATTCCATGCCATGTTCTGTTTGCTCAACCCTGTGACTGGTGAATGCAGAGGGAGATCCCTGTGGAGTGGTCCCTGGAAGGGGGCACTCATTCCAGTCTTCCACCAAAACTGGGCACTGTTCCCGGCCTCTCCAAGACCCAGCCCTCCAGGGACAGTGGAGGTGGTGCTGAGGTCGGGGTGGGGTCCTAGGGGCTGGTGACCTTTCCTGAGTCCCTGCAGATCCTCCCTCCTCTATTTCCCTCTCCTCTAGCAGCTGAGACAGGACTGCTGCTTGGCTCCAGGCAAAGTCCAGATGTCACACATCAGGCCCCGGCTCCCAGGAGGCCACGGGATGATGGGCAAGGTGCCCCTCCAGGGAGCTGTCTCAGAGGTGCCCTGGTGCCAGCTTACCTGGCCCCAGCTGGGGGATGGAAAGCTTGAGGGCTCTGGAACCTACCACCTGTGCTGGACTCCTGGATCTGACACCCCTCAGCCAGTCCTGGGCAAGCTACATAAGGGCAAAGACTCAGTTTCCTCATATGCAAAATTGGGAGAATATTCCCTTTTCCCCAGGGTTGCCATGAGTGGTAAGATGGTGGGTTTAAAGCACTGATGCCTGGCACTTAGTAGGTGCTCAGTAAACATATGTTTCCTCTCTCCCCCAGGAGCTCCCTAAGGACAGTCCTCTGAGGACCTTGTGCTTTTGAAAAGGATGTCTGTCTGGAAGTGTCCCTCACCCCTCTGCCCAGGAAGACAGAAGCTGCCTGGGAGCCTGTACTGGACACCTCTGTACAAGGCCCTGGCAACTTTGGCCTCCCCCAGACCCAGACTCTTCTAGGGGTGGGGTGGTGGGAGGACTCGGTGCTGCCCCCAGCCCAGGGGCTCATCCTTCCATACTCCAGACACTGGCTGCTGGGACTGGAGGTGTCTGGGAAGCTGATCTGGTCAAGGAGGAAGGTGAAATGTAGAACCTGGCCCTGCCCAAACCACTTTCCTATCCCCATGGGGGGCCATTTACCCCCTGCAGACACCATGAGCCCCAGGGCCAGGGCTTTGGGGCCCATCTTGCCCTGGGCTGGCTAGGGGAAGAGGTACGCCAGGCCCATACTGCCTTGTGCCCTAGATCTAGAGGTGGGCTTCTGTCTTGCCTTTTGGCCAAATCCCTGGCGGCCCCACTGTGAATCCCAGGAACTGCCCACATCCTTACCTCTGTTGGGTCTAGGAATCTCCACCTTCTACCCCACTACAGTCCTCACAGAGGCCTGTCCTGGACCCCAGGTAGCTGCTGGGGCCGGTTTCTCTGGCAGCCCCAGGGGCGGACCCAATTCTGCCCCTCCTGGGCTAGACTCCTTTGTTGGATCAGCCATATCCACACTTTACAGATGGAGAACCTGACGCTCAGAGAGGCTAAACAACAGGCCACTGAGCTCAGATGTGCCAGGACCCGAGCCCAAATCTATCCAGTGCCAAGGCCTATGCTTTCCTCCACCCCCACCCCAGTACCTCCTGGATGCTGGCCCTGAGAGAAAACACTTGACAAAGAAGCATCCTCCCCATCTAATTAGGTGGCTTTCGAAATGGCCTTGTTCCTCCTTGCCTAGAATGAACTTCCTATGATGCCTGAGAGGTGGAAAGAAGAGGCAATAAATTTCCTAGGTGGAGGCAGAGAGACTCTGAAGGCCACACTGTGGGAATTGGCCACTAAAGCTGAATAATAACTACAGGGGTGGGTTGCCCTGGACTGGCCTCACTCTAACCAAAATCCTATGGTGAGCATGGCAGACCCTGGGAGAGAGGAGGCAGCCTGAATAGAAGTGCAGGAAGACAGATTAGAGGACACTCCTCTGGCCTTAACTTGTGGGGGTTTACTGTGTTCCTTCAGATCTCTGTGATGACCATTCAGTACACCATGTGTGTCCATTAGGACTCTCTTGGTTGCAGGTGACAGCAAATCCTCCTCAGATTGGTGTCACCAAAAAGGAGGAATTTATTGATTCACATGATGGATTAGTTCAGTTGTGGGGCTGGCTTCTGGTGCAGTTTGATTCAGGGCTCAGACAGCATCACCAGGACCCATCTTGTAGTTTGGTTGCCCATGGTTATCTCCACTCCTTTTCCAAACCAATGGAAAAGGGAAAGTTTCTTTTCCCCAGAGGCCTTACATTTCATTGGTTCTGATTGATTTAATGCCCAGCCCTGAACCAATCACTGCGGCTGGAGGTTAGGGTGGTGGACATAAAGATTGAATTAATCCAGAGCCCATCCCTGGAGCTGTGGGTGGTACAGCCACCAAACCACTTGGAAGAATGGGGAAAGAATGTCCCAAAGGAAATTTGGGCTTCTGTTTTGAGAAGAATGGGCAGTGAGTGCTGGGCAGCCGATGGCAATATTCCCTACACTGTTCAACCCAGCAAAGAGAACTCCAGCCCCACCTCAAACAGCCTAGCCTTCGTTCTGAATCCCCCCCTCTCCGCTCCTCTCCTTTCATCTCATCTCATCCTGTCCCTGAACTTGTAGCTCAGACCCAACTGTGATCTGGCTCTCCAGAAGCAGAGCCTGAGACAAGGATCTGGGTACACTTGATTAATTGGGGGAGTGGCCTCAGAAGAAAGGGTATGAAAGAAGCAGGATTAGGCAAGGGAAGGAGCTAAGCAAGGATGTAGCCTCAGCTGGACTCTGGCTTCAGCCTGATTCTATTGGGTGCCCTGGAGCGTCAACTGCACCAAAGAATTGGCACCTTCTTAAGGCAAGGGCGCCAAACTTTTGCAACCCCCTTTTCCCATGTCAGGCAGTCATTGGCTGTAGACTGCCCAGGAGAGGGGGTGCAGCCTCTCAGGGGAGGGGGCTTCCATTCCTCAAGGGCAATTCTCTGGAGATGGGGGACAACTAAGAGCCCTTCACGGCTAATACTCATTAGGAAAAAGGATTTGGACAGAGTCCACTCCTGGCTCCCTGCCTTGTGCTTCAGACTGAACACTCAGTTCTAGTTCCTCAGCAGGGGCCTGGCTCCCTCAAGGACCCCCCTGAGCTAAATCGCCTTCATACTAAGAGTCTCCTACCTCTGGCACCACCCACAAGGTGGCCCATGTTCCTACCTGGCCCGTGGAGCAAGAACCGACCAGAAATAGTTGTTTGAGATGGAGCCTGCAGCTGACGCGGCATTTAGAAGGTGCTGCCACAGAAGAGCATCTCCAGGGCCCCTCTGCTCCTCTGCCTCACTCCTCCCCGGTTCTGACTTTCGTCTGTACGTCAGCACTGGGCTTTCTGAGGGCATCTCCTGTCACCTTCTACTATAGGCGTTCGTGTCTCCTCCCAGGATGGTCCATTCTGTTGGCCTTTCCAGTTCCCCGGCCCTGGATTCTTCCTTTGGCAGCTGAACCGTTTGGACAAGAGTTTTTGTTCCGGTTTGCTAATGCTGCCATTTTGCAAAACACCAGAAATGGATTGGCTTTTATAAAGGGGGTTTATTTGGTTACACAGTTACAGTCTTAAGACCATAAAGTATCCAAGGTAAGGCATCAACAATCGTGTACCTTCACTGAAGGATGGCCATTGACGTCCAGAAAACCTGTTAGCTTGGAAGGTACGTGGCTGGTGTCCGCTTGCTCCCAGGTGGCGTTTCAAAATGGCATTCTCCAAAATGTTGCTCTTGGGGCATTTTGTCCTCTCTTAGCTGCAGCTCTTCTTCAAAATGTCACTCAGTTGCTCTGAGGTCCTTCTGTCCGTGAACTCCTTTATAAGACTTCAGTGAACTAATCAAGACCCACCCTGAATGGGCAGGGCCACATTTTCATGAAAACATTCAATCAAGAGGTCACACCCTAATCAAAGGTGTCACTCACAGTTGGGTGGGTCACATCTCCATGGAAATACTCAGTCAAAGGATTCCAACCTAATCAACACTAATACGTCTGCCCCCACAAGACTGCATTAAAGAATATGGCTTTTTCTGGGGGACATAATATATACAAACCAGCACAGTTGTTAAAGTTAACTTTTTTGCTAGGTGCCAACAGCTTTTGAAGGGTTATACTCTGCCTTTCTTGGAGGCTTTTAAGAGTGACCACCCTAAACAGATGTAAAGGATAAACAACAAATATGAGTAAGACTATGAACAATAAAAGGTTAATGCTCAATATACAAAAAGATTTTATAAATCAATAAGAAAATATATGAACACTGCAATAATAAAATTGGTCAAAGGACATGAACAGGCAATATTACCAAAGAAGAACTAGAAATAGTCAATATGCATATGAGAAGGTGCTTGACCTCACCAAGTAATCAAAGAAATTCAAATTAAATCTGCAATGAGGAGTCATTTTTTCACTTTTCCATTGGCAAATATTCCATACGGGTGGGGGTATGGGGAAATGGCACTCCCCTGCCCTATGCTGGGACAATAGGAGTATAAAGAGGTACATTTCTGGAGGGCAATTGAAACCCTTGGCCAGCCTTAAAAATATACATAACCTTAGAATCTGCAATTCAACTTCTTAGAATTTATCGCAAAGAAACTCTGGAAGATGTGCCTTAGAATGTATGTGCAAGGATGTTTGTCTCAGCACTATTTATTAATAGCAAAAAAAAAAAAAAAAAAAAAAGGAAATGACTTAATGACCCATCAGTAGAGAACCAGGTAAATCAATTATGGTTTGTTCATATAATGGAATCTTATACAGCTGTTGAAATTATGATGCACATCTGTATCTACTGACATCAAAAGAACCCCATGATCCATTAAATTAAAAATGAAGGTTACAAAAGATCATGTAGAGTGTATTTCATTTGTGTTAAATTATATTCCTACATATGGACATAGTCCCAGGAAGGTGGGGGTGGTGGGATTAGTGGATTCTGTGACTTGTACTCCCCAACATCCCTTGCCTTCTTTGGGTAACCAGTCCCCAAAGTCCTTCTGGGCTCCCCACCTGCCCTGCTCTTACTCTGGTGGAGCCGGCTCACCCTAGCGTCCCTGTCTAAATCAATATGGATTGTGCTGAGGCTCCTGAGAGACTGCTGAGTAATAAAGCTCTCCAAAACATATTGGAGTAAAACAACTACTGATCATGAATTCAGTGGTCAGCAATTCGGAGAGGGCACAGTGGGGATGGCTTGTCTCTATTCCACTTCTGTGGCCTCAGCCGAGAAGCTATAGATGACTTCAACAGCCAGGAGCTGGAATCGAGAGGTACACATCTGGCACCTGGAATGACCACAAGGCTGGGCTTAGCCGGGACCGTCGCCTGGAGCACCCACATGTGGCTGCATGGGGCTTGGGCCTCTGACAGCCTGGCAACTGCGTTCCAAGAGGGAGCATCCCCAACAGGGAAGAATCTGGAGCATGAGTGCTTCAAGGGACCAAGGCAAATGCTACAAGGCTTCCTCTGACTTAGCCTCAGAAACTAAGCCAGCATTGCTGCAGCCTCATTCTGTTGGTTCCAAATGAATCATTAAAGTCAACTCAGATCCAAGGGGAGCCGAAGTAGATTCCACCTCCGGATGGGGAAGCGGCAAGGTCACTTGCAGGAGAGCACATGGAATGGGAGGTACTCTCGTGCCTTCTATGGAAAAGATAACCTGCCATAGACTTTCCTTCTTTCCTGCTGGACCTGAAGCTGAGATTTGTGAGATTCGAAGCAGCCACAGCCACAGCCACCTTGGAACCAGAAAGGGAAGTCTGTGCATAAAGCCCACTTGGAAGAGAGTCAAGGGATGCAGGGGAGTGAGAGCAGGAGAGAGAGGTGAGAGGAGAGAGGAGAGAGAGAAGAGGGGCCAGGTTCAGCAGCATGTTCGAGGCATCCCTTGAAGCTAGCCCCATTCCTGACTCCTCAGAACTATGAGCCCATAACCCCCTTAAGCTTAAGCCAGTTTAAGTTGGGTTTTCCAACACTTGTAAAAGAAATAATCCTAATCAAAACGGGGGGAGTTTACAAGATTTTTATTCCCTTTTTGTATTTTTCCATATTGCTTGCATTTCCTGCAAAAAGAATGCAGTGTTTTCATTTAAAAAATTAAATTGAGCAGTCATTTGTGAGCCACCAATTAACACTAACCACACACTTTGATAGATCTGAAAACTAAAATCCTTGCCTACCTTAATTTTTTATTTGTCCGAGTACAGCACCTCCTCCTCCCACCCCATGACCCCTCACTAGTCCCTAAGCTTACTCCAAGCTTCAAGCATCTTCCAATTTTTCCATTCAATGAAGGGAGTGGGTGGGAGAGAGCTGAGAGCAGCAATAGGCCAAGTGATCAGCAATGAAGACTTAAGTTGTTTTGCTTCCTTGAAGCTACTTGGTCTCAGCCCCACCCAAGAGCAGGCCTTCCCTGCTGCCCATTCCAGGGCCTGTGCTTGGGGGGAGGGGTCATCTGGTGTTCTCCAGAGCCATGTTCTGACCTCAGAGCCCTCATCCTGCCAGAGCCCCATTCATCCTACTTCCCAACTGCACTCAGTTCCCGGCTCTAGATAGGGTATGTGAGATGCAGGGTGTTCTGGTTTGCTAATGCTGCCATTATACAAAATACCGGAAATGGATTGGCCTTTATAAAGGCAGTTTATTTGGTTACACAGTTACAGTCTTAAGCCCATAAAGTGTCCAAGGAAAGGCATCAACAAATGGGTATCTTCACTGGAGGATGGCCAATGGCATCTGGAAAACCTCTGTTAGCTAGGAAGGCACATGGCTGGCTTCTGCTCCAGAGTTCTGGTTTCAAAATGGCTTTCTTCCAGGACGTTCCTCTCTAGGCAGCAGCTCTTCCAAAATGTCACTCTCAGTTGCTAGGAGGTCTCTCTGTTTGTGAGTTCTTTTTATAGGATTCCAGTGAATTAATCAAGACCCACCCTGAGTGGGCGGGGCCACATTTCCATGGAAACATTCAATCAAGAGGTCACACCCTAATTAAAGGTGTCACGGTTGGGTGGGTCACATCTCCATGGAAACAATCAGAAGGTTCCAACCTAATCAACACTAATACGTCTGCCCCCACAAGATTGCACTAAAGGACATGGCTTTTCTGGGGGATATAATACATACAAACCAGCACACAGGAGGTATCTATATCCACCCTTGTTCAATCCACTTGATTGTGGAATCTCCAGCCTGGAAGCAAGTCTTCAAATAATAATAGCTTAAAAAAATAAAAAACCATAACAGCCATCACATACTGCCAGGCAATAGAAACATTCTACATAGATTACCTGGATTATCCCATGTACTCTCTGAGCAACCCTATGAGGCAGATACAATTCCCAGGTCCATTTCACAGATGGGAAAACCAGGTCTCTGAGTCATTGTTATGGATTGAACTGTGTCACCTAAAAAGATATGTTAAAGTCCTAAGCCTCAGTCCCATGAATGTGATCCTACTTGGAAATAGGATCTTTGAAGATGTTATTAAAGACAAAGCCAAACTGGATTGGGTGGACCCTAGTCCAACATGACTGGTGTCCTTTTAAGGAGAGGACACTTAGACACAGAAGAAGGCCATGAGAGTTATGGCACAAACAACACCACGAACTGCCAGCCACTGCCAGAACGCCACCATTTTCTGAGCAAGCCTGGCTCCGCCGACACCTCCACTTTGGACAAGTGGCCTCCAGAACTGTGAGATGGTACTTTTCTGTTGTTTTAAGCAGCCCGGCTGGTGGCACTTTGTTACAGCAGCCCCAGGAAACCAAGACAACAACGCCTTGGCCTCTCACTCTGGATGCTCCCATGCGTATTTGGCCTGCCTTAGAGCACTGCCTGAAGATTTCACTCCACCAGCTGGGAGCTCCCCGGTCCTCTATCTATGGCTGCTCGGCTGCCGAAGCCCGACAAGGACATCCCCTCCTCGGCGCGGCCCCAACAACCCCTCAGCACTGCTCCTAGCCTGAGGCCGGTTTCCCTTCTCCCTGCCTGCCCAAGCCCCAGCATTCGCCCCATACACTTTAGGGTTTGCTTGTCTGTACTAGAGGGTGAGCTCCCTGAAGACAACTGAGAGAGTCACTCACCCTGGGGTCCCAGCACCAGCACAGAGCAGACTCCATACATGTATCCGACGTTGACATGAGGAGTCAGAGGCTCCCTGCTGCCCTGGCTGCCTTGGGGCCTTCTGGTTCTCCAGGGGATGGGCCACATCCCCAGATTTCCCCCAAGCCCGTCCCGCCCCCTCCTTGGGGAGAGTCTTTCCCAGGCCCCATCACTCCTACCATTTCCCCACCCTCAGCCTTCTCTTTTTTAAACAAGGATCAAGGTTAAAACCTGCTGATAATCTCTAGATAAAGACAGTCTGGTAACTGGCTCAAAACTCATATACCAGGGCCTGGAAAAAAATTTTTCAACCAGGAAAAAAATAAAGAGGAAGAGAAAGGGACAAAACTAAGCATTGAACTGGAGGCAGACGAAGAAGCCAGAGTGAGCAAAGTGCCTTATTCTTTGGAGCCTATCCTTGCATCGGGAATTCTCAAAAGTGGGGGAGAAATTGGCACAGCCTTGAGCAGACAAAATTGAGCAGTTGTGGTGTGTGGCGGCCTGTGGTACTTAAACGCAATAGCTGATCTTATCACCGGTCTCGTTCTCTGGGAAGCTTTTTGCTGCATTTTAGCACAGAAAAGCGTTGCCCTTCTCTCTTTTGTGGCTTGAGCTGCTATTTAAGAAAGAAAAAAAAATCGATATGCCTTCTCTGGCTTTCAGTCTTTTTCCCCCAAAAGGTGTTTCTTTGGGGAGGGGGAAGAAGTGGAGGGGGGGGTTTGAAGAGCGTTTTTGTCATTCATAAGCCGTGGTGACAAATCCTTGACATCATTCGTGCTTCCTATCGATCAGCTCCATCCGCGGCAACAGAGGACAAATAGAAATCATTTGTCTGTCTTGGCTCCCAAACAGCCCGAGACAAAGGGCTCGGCCAGCAATCAGCAGCTGGAGGTATTAGCAGCAGGTCAAGTTCAGAGGTCAGAGGTCAAACAGGTTGTCATCAGTTTCTCACAGCTATCAGCGCAAGGGCAGGGGAGGGGCTGAGAAAAACCCACCAACAACACAGCTGGTTCTTATTAGCCAAATCCTGCTTCTCTGTAAAGAGAGATGGGCCAGCCGGACCCACACCCACCCCAGGGACACCCTGGGGTGCTGGGTTTCATGTGCTGGCAACAGGGCTGGGGGTGGTGAGAAGCAGAGGAGGAAAAGAAGCAAGATCTGAGTTCTGTCTCCTGCTATCCATCCTTCCCGCTCTCCCAGGGGAAACCCAGCATTTTTCTGTCCTGGGTCCTGAAAGAGACAGAGACCTCGAATTTGTCTGGGGGCCAAGCAAGCAAGTTAATCCTGTAAAATGGGAAGTGGCTTAGATGGCCTGGGAACAGGGGAGGCAGCCAGGGGACAGTTGAGTCATTTTAAGTCCCTGATTACCCACCACCTGTTTTGGTTTCTCTTCCCACCCTCGGGATGAGACCCAACCCTTAGGACAACTAAACCAGAGAAAGGTGTGGGAAAGGCAAGGGTGGCAAATCCAGCCCCAGAGGAGTGGCACACATGGGAGGTGACTTGAGGAGTGCAGGAGAAGTGTGACAATTAGGATGGCACCTAACAACTCTCATCGCCAAGCACCCAGCTCCAAGGCTGGGCTGGGTAAACAGGTGATCTCATTAAGCCCCACAAAAGCCCTGTGAGGTGGGGCTTATTGATCCCATTTTACAGATGAGGAGACTGAGTCTCAGAGGGATTAGATCACTGGTATCATTGAAGCCTAAAAGGGACCCTGGCACATACCCAAGAGGCAGACCCCTAGAGAACAAAGGAAGAGGCACCTTTGGTGGGTCTACTCCTCAGGGAACACAAGTCCACCTGGTGAAACATGGGAGTTGGCACACAGCCAAATGCCCAAGTACTGTATTCTCATATGAAAATGAAAGGACCCAGAAATGGAACTTGCTGCTCCAAGAAGGACCCCACAACTAGGGATGGAAAGGTGATGGAGGAATGTGGAGCTGGCTAAGTGGGGACATTTTGAGCCCTGGCTGACCCAGGCTGGACTGCAGGACTTTACCACATTACCAGATAGTCAAGCCAGCCCTTGGGAGCCAAATGTCCCTCCTAATAAGGTAACAAGAATGATGGTTTCTCTTTAGTGCTTCGAAATAGCACGTATCTAAAGACAGATGAACGACCTGCCACTCAGAGATCTCTGCTGGAACCAGGGCCTGCCCAAGTCCAGGGGGCAAGGGGTGTACTTTCATAGGGCTGATCAGGGAATCCTGTGAGGCACCTGCTAGTTCCAGCTCTCTAAGGGACCTTTGAGAGGTGGGAGGAAAAGAAAGGTAAATGGGGTAGTGGAGTTGGGAGTCAGGGATCTTCAAAAGAAGCCTCAGTGATCCTCAGAGTAAGTGTCCTTCTGAAACAGGAGCCTTTAAAAATAATTGAGGGTTGTGGCTATAGAAGGTTAGTATGAGGGATCTATGAAACTACATATGACAAAACCGCATGGAACTAAATACAAACACACACACACATACACGCACAAATGAGTGCACGTAAAACTAGTGAAATCTTAATAAGGTCAGTGGATTGTACCAATGTCAAATGGCTATGGTTCTGCCAGATGCTACTATTAGGGGAAACTGAGTGAAGGGTTATATGGAATCTCTGTATTATTTCTTATAACCCCATGTGAAACTATAGTTATCTCAAAATTTTAAAAAGCTTTTTAAAAAGCTGTAAAAGGGGAAAAAATATCTAAGGGGCATTCTGTTCCCTCAACAGAGTTCTATCCTCTGATGCCTGATGGGGAGACAGGGAAAAGTAGAGGCACGGGAGAAATAAGCCTTAGGACCCACAAGCTCTCTAAAAGTAGAAAGCTGATAAGAATGATTCAAATTATATTTAATCACACATTATTACCCCATTTTTTGGAGAAGAACTCTGAGGTTCAGAGAAGTGTACTCATCTGCCTGAGGCCACGGTGGCTGAGCTGGCGCCCTGACCCTGGGGTGCTGCCTTGAAAGCCTGGGCTCCTTCCACCATACCCCAGCAGTCGAGTTGGCAGTGTTCCCACTTCTAAAGCTCCAAAAAGAATGCTCTCCAGGGGAATGTTTAGCCCAAGAATCAAAACATGTCAGTTCTATCAAGTATTTACTAAGCACTTTGCCACCAAAGAGTATGGAGGTGTAGGTTTTAGAAGAAAAGGGGAATGGGGAGTTCTTGTCTAACAAGTCCAGAGTTTCCATCTGAGCTGATGAAAGAGTTTTGGTAATGGAGGGGGTTATGGTAGCACAACACTGTGAATATGATTAGCAACACTGAACTGCATCTTTGCAAGCAGTTAAAGTGGGAAATTTTAGGTTGTATATATATGTCACCACAACAAAAAACAAAGAAAGAAAGGAAAGGAAAGGAATAACACAAGTCTCCTACCCTCAAGAATCCGAGTCTTTGTTGTGTACATGAAACGAACACACCTAAAGATGCGCAACGCAGTGTCTGAGAAGGGAGAGAGCTGTGGAGAGCAGGATGGACAGGCAGAGGGCCTCTTGGAAGGGGATGGCTATGTCTTAAAGGTTGTAGCATTTTGGTTTTACTTTTTGGTTTGTTTTGTTTGGCTTGATGTTTTTAAAATAGGCAATATATTTACATGTTCCCAATTCAAAAGGTTCAGAAGAAGAAACAATGAGAAGTCTTCCTACCAACCCCTCTTTCCTCATCACCCAGTTCCCCTCCCGAGAGACATCTAAGGTTATTGGCTTCTTGCTTATTCTTCAACAGGGATTTCAGACTTGTACAAGCAAATATGTATTAGGATAATAGAGTAGAATAATATATATTAGAAGAATTTGATAGGAGCAGAAGAGAAGAAAGAAAGGGAGGATAGAATTATCATAGAAGAGAATCGTTCTTGCACTCTTAAGTTTTCTATCACTTTGTTTTAGGGGTATCTCTTATAAACAGCAAATAATTTGATGTTATTTTTGACTTGATCTTTAAGTCTTTGTCTTTTAATAAGGAAGTTTTACACATTTACATTTTTTTCCCTGTATTTAATGTAAATGGTCTTCCTGATAGCAGAGAACAGAATTCCTTTTGTGAAAAAAAAATGCCTTTTGGTTTTATCTCTTGGTTAATTTTTTTTAAGGTCTGCACATTTTTTTTTAATCATTTTATTGAGATATATTCACATACCACGCAGTCATACAAAACAAATCGCACTTTCGATTGTTCACAGTACCATTACATAGTTGTACATTCATCACCTAAATCAATCCCTGACACCTTCATTAGCACACACACAAAAATAACAAGAATAATAATTAGAGTGAAAAAGAGCAATTGAAGTAAAAAAGAACACTGGGTACCTTTGTCTGTTTGTTTCCTTCCCCTATTTTTCTACTCATCCATCCATAAACTAGGCAAAGTGGAGTGTGGTCCTTATGGCTTTCCCAATCCCATTGTCACCCCTCATAAGCTACATTTTTATACAATTGTCTCTGAGATTCATGGGTTCTGGGTTGTAGTTTGATAGTTTCAGGTATCCACCACCAGCTACCCCAATTCTTCAGAACCTAAAAAGGGTTGTCTAAATTGTGCGTAAGAGTGCCCACCAGAGTGACCTCTCGGCTCCTTTTGGAATCTCTCTGCCACTGAAGCTTATTTCATTTCCTTTCACATTCCCCTTTTGGTCAAGAAGATGTTCTCCATCCCACGATGCCAGGTCTACATTACTCCCCGGGAGTCATATTCCACGTTGCCAGGGAGATTCACTACCCTGGGTGTCTGATCCCACGTAGGGGGGAGGGCAGTGATTTCACCTTTCAAGTTGGCTTAGCCAGAGAGAGAGGGCCACATCTGAGCAACAAAGAGGCATTCGGGAGGAGGCTCTTAGGCACAACCATAGGGAGGCCTAGCCTCTCCTTTGCAGCAACCATCTTCCCAAGGGTAAAACCTATGGTAGAGGGCTCAACCCATCAAACCACCAGTCCCCTGTGTCTGTGGTCATGTTAGCAACCATGGAGGTGGAGTAGGCGAATACCCCTGCATTCTCCACAGGCTCCTCAAAGGGGCACTACATCTTTTTTTCCTTGTTTTTCTTTTTTTTTTTTTTTTAACTTTCCCTTCTTTTTTAAATCAACTGTATGAAAAAAAAGTTAAAAAGAAAACAAACATACAATAAAAGAACATTTCAAAGAGACCATAACAAGGGAGTAAGAAAAAGACAACTAACCTAAGATAACTGCTTAACTTCCAACATGTTCCTACTTTACCCCAAGAAAGTTACCTAATATAGCAACATTTCTGTGAACTTGTTCCTACTATATCCATCAGAAATTAACAGACCATAGTCATTCCTGGGCATCCCCAGAACGTTAAATAGCTTATCTGTTCTTCTTGGATTATTGTTCCCCCTTCCTTAATTGCTCTCTATTGCTAGTTCCCCTACATTCTACATTATAAACCATTTGTTTTACATTTTTCAAAGTTCACATTAGTGGTAGCATATAATATTTCTCTTTTTGTGCCTGGCTTATTTCGCTCAGCATTATGTCTTCAAGGTTCATCCATGTTGTCATATGTTTCACGAGATCGTTCCTTCTTACTGCCGCGTAGTATTCCATCGTGTGTATATACCACATTTTATTTATCCACTCATCTGCTGAAGGACATTTGGGTTGTTTCCATCTCTTGGCAATTGTGAATAATGCTGCTATGAACATTGGCGTGCAGATATCTGTTCGTGTCACTGCTTTCCGATCTTCCGGGTATATACCGAGAAGTGCAATCGCTGGATCGAATGGTAAATTTATTTCTAGTTTTCTAAGGAACTGCCAGACTGACTTCCAGAGTGGCTGAACCATTACACAGTCCCACCAACAATGAATAAGAGTTCCAATTTCTCCACATCCCCTCCAGCATTTGTAGTTTCCTGTTTGTTTAACGGCAGCCATTCTAACCGGTGTTAGATGGTATCTCATTGTGGTCTTAATTTGCATCTCTCTAATAGCTAGTGAAGCTGAACATTTTTTCATGTGTTTCTTGGCCATTTGTATTTCCTCTTCAGAGAACTGTCTTTTCATATCTTTTGCCCATTTTATAATTGGGCTGTCTGTACTATTGTCATAGAGTTGTAGGATTTCTTTATATATGCAAGATATCAGTCTTTTGTCAGATACATGGTTTCCAAAAATTTTTTCCCATTGAGTTGGCTGCCTCTTTACCTTTTTGAGAAATTCTTTTGAGGTGCAGAAACTTCTAAGCTTGAGGAGTTCCCATTTATCTATTTTTTCTTTTGTTGCTTGTGCTTTGGGTGTAAAGTCTAGGAAGTGAGGTCTGCACATTTTTAAGAGCATGAATGCCTGTTGGTTGACTTTTTAAAAACATTTTTTTTTATTAGTGCAGCTGTAGATTTACAGAAAAATTACTTAGAAAGTACAGAGTTCCCATAGTACTCCCCCCATGCAGTTTTCCCTATTATTGGCATTTTGCATTAGTATGGTATCCTTGTTACAACTGATGAACCAATATTATTACAAATATGTTATTAATTATAGTCCATAGATTACATTAGGGTTCACTTTTTGTGTTGTGCAATTCCTTGTTTGTTTGTTTTTTTTTGATTATTGTAGTAACATATATATAACCTGAAATTTCCCATTTTAACCACTTTCAAATATACAATTCAGTGGTGTTAATTACATTCACACTCGAAGACAGTTGTATAAAAATGTAGCTTATGAGGGGTGACAAGGGGATTGGGAAAGCCATAAGGACCACACTCCACTTTGTCTAGTTTATGAATGGATGAGTAGAAAAATAGGGGAAGGAAACAAACAGACAAAGGTACCCAGTGTTCTTTTTTACTTCAATTGCTCCTTTTCACTCTAATTATTATTCTTGTTATTCTTGTGTGTGTGCTAATGAAGGTGTCAGGGATTGATTTGGGTGATGAATGTACAACTATGTAATGGTACTGTGAACAATCGAAAGTACGATTTGTTTTGTATGACTGCGTGGTATATGAATATATCTCAATAAAATGAAGATTAAAAAAAAAAAAAAAAAAAGACATAATGCTGAGCAAAATAAGCCAGGCACAAAAAGAGACATATTGTATGTTACCACTAATGTGAATTCTGTGAAAAATGTACAATGTTTTATACTGTAGAATGTAGGGGACCTAGAGATACCAATTAGTGGAGGGGGAATGATAATCTAATAAGAACAGATAAACTATGGAGGGTAATCTCAATGTTATGGGAATGCTCAGGAATGATTATGGTTTGTAAACTTTCTTGGATATAGTAAGATCATGTTGGAAGCAATAGAGTTATTTTAGGTTTTTTTTTCTCTTATTCCTTTGTTTTCTTAGGGGTTGTTAATTTTCTTGGGGTATGGTAGGAACATGTTGGAAGCAATGTAGTTATTTTAGATTATTTGTTTTTCTTACTCCTCTGTTTGGACATGGTTTATTAATTTTCTTGGGGTATGGTAGGAACATATTGGAAGCAAAGTAGTTATTTTAGGTTATTTGTTTTCCTTAATCCATTGCTTTGTTTGAAATGTTGTGGGGTTTTTTTGGTTGTTGTTTGCCTGTTTGTTTTTAATTTTTTGATAAACAAAGTTAAAAAATTGAAAAAAAATCAGTAGAAAAATGGGAGTAAAAACTAAATGACAAATAGAGTGGGATGGGGGGATGGTTTGGGTATTCTCTTTTCACTTTTATTTTTTATTCTTATTCTGATTCTTTCTGATGTAAGGAAAATGTTCAGAAATAGATTGTGGTGATGAACGCATAACTATATGATCATACTGTGAACAGTTGATTGTATACCACGGATGACTGTATGGTTTGTGAATATATTTCAATAAAACTGAACTAAAAAAAAAAAAAAAAAATTACATTCACAGTGTTGTACTACCATCACCACCATCCATTACCAAAACTTTTCCATCCACCCAAACAGAAATTCTGTACCCATTAGGCATTAACTACCCCATTCCCCATCCCCCCAGCCCCAACCCTGCTAATCTGTGTTCTAATTTTGGAATCTATGAATTTACATATTCTAATGATTTCATATAAGTGAGATCGTACAATTTTTGACCTTTTTGTGTCTGTCTTTTTTCATTCAACATGATGTCTTCAAGGTTTATCCATGTTATCACATGTATCAGAACTTTATTCTTTTTCACGGCCGAGTAATATTCCATCATATGTATATACCACATTTTGTTTATCCATTCATCTTTCAATGGAACACTTGGTTTATTTTCTAACTTTTTGTGATTATGAATGATACTGCTACAAACTTCAGTGTGCAAATACCTGTTTGAGTCTCTACTTTCAGTTCTTTTGTGTGTATACCTAGAAGCGGAATTGCCAGGTCATACGGTAATTCTATATTTAACTATCAGAGGCACCACCAAACTCTTTTCCACAGCGGCTGTGTCTTTTTACCTTCCTACTAACAATGTACGAAGGTTCCTATTTTTCCGCATCCTCACCAACACAAGATTTTCTGTTGTTTTTGTTTTGTTTTTTAAAATAATAGCCATTTTAGTGGGTGTGAGGTGGTATCACATTGGTGTTTTTATTTGTATTTCCCTAATGGCTAATGATGTTGAGCATCTTTTCATGTGCTTATTGGCCATTTGTATATCTTCTTTGGAGAGATGTTTATTTGCCTTGGCCCATTTTTAATTGGGTTGTCTGTCATTTTGTTGAGTTATAGGAGTTCTTTATATATTCTAGATATTAAACCCTTACCAGATACATTATTTGCAACTATTTTCTCCCATTCTACAGATTGTTTTTTCACTTTCTTGAAAATAGCCTCTGATGCACAAATATTTTTAATTCGAATGAAGTCGAATTTATCTTTTTTTTCTCATTCTTTTGGTGTCATATCTAAAAATCCATTGCCTAATGCAAGGTCCTGGAGATGTTCCCCTATGTTTTCTTCTAAGAGTTTTATGGTTTTAGCTCTTCTATTTAGGTCATTGATACATTTTGAGTTATTTTTGTATATGATGTGAGGGAGAGGCCCACTTTCATTCTTTTGCATGGGGATATCTAGCAAATATTTTCCCAGTACCATTTGCTGAAGAGAATATTCTTCCCACCATTAAATAGACTTGGCACCCTTGTCAAAAGTCAGTTGGCCCTAAATGTGTGGATTTGTTTCTGCACTCTCAGTTCTATTCTATTAGTTGATTTGTCTGTCCCTGTGCCAGTACCACACTGTTCTGATTCCTGAGCTTTGTAGTAAGTTTTGAAATCAGGAAGTGTGAGTCCTCCAACTTTGTTCTTTTTCATGATGTTTTTGCCTATTCAGGGACCTTTAACATTCCATTTGAATTTGAAGATTAGCTTTTTCATTTCTGCAAAAATGGCTGCTGGATTGATCAGGATTGCATTGAATCTGTAGACTGCCTTGGGTAATATTGGAGACTTACAATATTAATCTTCCAATTCATGTGCATGGGATGTATTTCTATTTATTTAGGAGTTCTTTAATTTCTTTCAGCAGTGTTTTGTAGTTTGCAGTGTAATAGTCTCACAAATTTGGTTAAATTTATTCCTAAATATTCTTTAGATATTATTGTAGTAGAGTTATTTTCTTAATTTCTTTTTCTGATTATTCATTTCTGGTGTATAGAAACATAACTGATTTTCACATGTTAATCTTGTACCCAGTGTTCCAGTTTGCTAATGCTGCCATTTTGCAAAACACCAGAAATGAATTGGCTTTTATAAAAAGGGTATATTTAGTTACACAGTTACAGTCTTAAGGCCATAAAGTGTCCAAGGTAAGGCATCAACATTCAAGTACCTTCACTGGAGGATGGCTGATGGTGTCTGGAAAACCTCTGTTAGCTGGGAAGGCACATGGCTGGTGTCTGCTCCAGAGTTCTGGTTTCAAAATGGCTTTCTCCCAGGGCATTCTTCTCTAGGCTGCAGCAGCATCTGGGCCTGTGTGGCTCTTTTTAAAGTACTCAAGTGATCCAATAATGATCCACGCTGAATGGGTGGAGCCACACCTCCATGGAAACATTTAATCAAGAGGTCACACCCTAATCAAAGGTGTCATTCACAGTTGGGTGGGTCACATCTCCATGGAAACACTCAATCACAAGGTTCCAACCTAATCAACACTAATGCATCTGCCCCCACAAGATTGCATCAAAGAATAATGGCATTTGGGGGGACATAGTACATCCAAACTGGCAACACAGCAACTTGGCTGAATTCATTTATTAGCTCTAGTAGGTTTCTTGTGGATTCTTTGGGATTTTTTATACAGGATTGTTTCAGTTTGCTAAAGCTGCCAGAATGTAACATACCAGAAATGGATTGGCTTTTATAAAGGGAATTTATTAGGTTACAAATTTAAAGTTCTAAGGCCATGAAAGTATCCAAACTAAGGCATCAAGAAGAGAATACCTGCACTGAAGAAAGGCTGATGGCATCTGGAACACCTCTGTTAGTTGAGAAGGCACAAGGCTGGCGTCTGCTGGTCCTTTGCTCCTGAATTGCATTGCTTTCAGCTTCTGATTCCAGTGGCTTTCTCTTTAAGCTCCTGTGGGTTCTCCCTTAGCTTTTCCAGGGCAAACTCTGGGCTTCATTTCTTAGCTTAGCATCTCTGAATGTCTTTCTGTCTGCATCTCCAAGCATCTGGGTCTGTGTCAGCTCTGACCTCTTTCTCTCTCCCTGATCTCTCTTAAGGACTCCAGTAAACTAATTAAGACCCACCTCCAATGGGCAGGGTCACATCTCCATGAAAATAATATAATCAAAAGATCCCACCCACAATAGGTCTGCCCCCACAATAGTGGACTAAAAGAACATAGTCTTTTATGTGGTACATAACAGATTCAAACCAGCACAAGGATCATGTCATCTGTGAATAGAAGTAGTTTTTCTTTTTCCTTTCAATTTGGATGCTTCTTATTCCCTTTTCTTGCCAAATTTCTCTGGCTAGAACTTCTACAACAATGTTTAATAGCAGTGGTGACATTTGTTTCGTGACCCAATGTATGGTCTATCCTATAGAATTATCCATGGGAACTTGGGAAGAATGTGTATTCTGCTGCTGTTGGGTAGAGCGTTCTATATGTATCTGTTAAGTCTAGTTGGTTTATAGTATCAGTCAAGTCTTCTATTTCCTTATTTATCTTCTGTCCAGATGTTCTATCCATTATTGAATCTCTTATTTGTTTTAATAGTTTGACCATAGATTATCTTGGGTTTTTAATTTGGATCATAATGCTCATATATACATAATGATAATGTAGTCTCAGTTTAAAATTTTTATGTCTCATATCTTTTTCTTGTCTTAGTGCATTGGCCAGGACTGCCACTATGTTGTCGAACTATGGAAATGCATCTAGTTTCATTATTAAGAACTATGATATTTGCTATCAGTTTTGGCAGAACGTTTTATCAAGTTAAGGAAACTTTCTCTATTCCCAGTCTGCAAAGAATTTTTATATGAATGGGTCTTGAATTTTAGAGAACTTTTTTTTCATATCTGTTGAAATTATTTGTGTTTTCTCTTTTCATCCGTCGATGTGGTAAGCTGTTAGACTTTCTAATACTGAATCATCCTTGAGATAGACTCCAGTGTTGAATTTGCTGATATTTTACATAGGATATTTCAATATTTTTTATAAGTGAGATTGACCTATACTTTTTTCCTACAGGTGACTTTAATATCAATATTATACTTTCCCCATAAAATGAGGTGGATAGCTTTCCCTCTTATTTTATCCTTGTGACAGTTTGTATAATATAGGAATTATCTCTTTATTGAAAGTTTGTTAAAAAGCAGTTTGGGTCTGGTGTCATTGGGAGGATTTATGTATAAAAAGAGATGACTTCAGTGGGTTAGGTAACTCAGATTTTGAATTTATTTGGGGATGAATTTTGGCAATTTATATTTTTCTAGAAAATTGCTTATTCATCTAGACTTCCACATGTATGTGATAATAATTGTGTATGTTCTCTCTTAATATTTAAAAATCTATAAAATATTATATCTATTGTTATGTTCTCTTTTCATTGCTAAAATTGTTAGACCTTATTATCTCTCTCTCTTTTCCTGATCAGTTGTGCCAGGGTGTGCCTATTTTATTATCTTTTCGAAGTTAGTTCAGTCAGTTCTAGGTTTTGATGAATATCTCAATTATTCTTTTATTTTCTATTTCAGTAGGTACTACTTTTATCTTTACTATTTTTTTTCCTCTACTTTCTTTGGATGTGTGCCTCTATATCTGTAGCTTCTTGAGCTTCAGTAGTTTTGCAGTAGAGACTTTGGGTACCTACCCTACAGCAATACCCTCCCCCTCATTTTTGGCTACCAGAACCCCAGTTTTATTCAGGTGTCATGCTTCAGGGAAGGCTGGTCCCCTCCACAACCCTGGGGTGAATCCTGATTAATTTATGCCAGTGGTCATAACTTAATTCTCTTGCAAATCATTGGCTCAGGAAGGGACATGTGTGAACCAGTTCTGGCCAGTGAGACATGAGGAAAAGTCTGTTGGAAGGAGCTTCTAAAAAAGGTTTCTTAGATCTAAAAAAGAGCTACAAGGAAAATAAAAGCTATTTTTTGGCCTTTGGACATTGATGTGGTAGCCAGCCTCCAAGAGATGGTCCTCAATGATTTTTGCCTCCTGTTTGGTGTTCGTGCTCTTCTGTAGTCCCTTCCCACAATGAATAGGACTGACTTGTGTAACCAATAAGATGTTGTGGAAATGATGGAGTATGGCTTCCAAGGTTAGATTAAAAGGATATTGTAGCTTCTGCCTTGCTTCCCTTGGATCACTCACTCTGGGGGAAGCAAAGGACCAGGAAAAGCAGCTATCCTATCATTGTGCCAGAAGGCAAGGAGCTGGAAATATCTGGTGAACAGACCTAATGACTATGACATGTACATTCAAGCTTCTACATTTCCCTCTAAATACTGCTTTAACAGCTCCTTACAAGTTTTATGTAGTGTTTTCATAATCATTTTTTAAAATAAACTTTTAATTTAGAATAGTTTTAGATTTACAGAAAAATTGCAGGGATAGTACCTGGAGAATTCCCATATACCTCACACACAGTTTCCCCTGTTATTGATCTCTTACCTTTCTGTGGTACCTTTGTAACAATTAATGAACCAAAATTGATGCATTATTAGTAACTAAAGTTTATACTTCATTCATATTTCCTTCATTTTACCTAATGTCCTTTTTCTGTTCCAGGATTCCATCCAGGATGCCACATTACAGTTCGTCATCATGTCTCCTTAGGCTCCTTTTGTCTGTGACGGTTTCTCAGAATTTCCTTATTTTTGATGATCTTGCCCGTTTTAAGGAGTACTGGTCAGGTATTTTGTAGAACGTTCCTCAATTTGGGTTTGTCAGATGTTCTCCTCATGAGTAGACTCGGGTTATGGGTGTTTGGCAGGAAAAACCATGGAGATCCTACCACACCACACCAAGAATACATACCATCAACATGACTTAGCATGATTGATGTTAACTGTGGTCACCTAGTTGAGGCAGTGCTTGTCAGGTTTTTCCACTGTGAAGTTACTCTCCCCTCCCCACAACCCCCACCTTGGAAGGAAGTCATTATGCTCATCCCATGGAGCGGACAAGTATGTTCCACGTCCTTAAAGGTGAAGTGTCTACATAAATTATTTGAAATTCCTATGCATGAGAGCTGTGTCTATATTCCACCATTTATTTATTTATTCAGTCATTTGTATCAGTATGGACTCTTGGATACTTGGGTATTTATTTTATACTTTGGGTGATAATCCAACACTGCATTTTTTATTTAGTTCCTCAAATTATTCCAGCTTTGGTCTTTGAGCACTCTTATCAGTTGGCCGATGAAGATGGTTGTGGTTGTTGTTGAGTGCTTCCTTACTTTTTGGCACTGCAAGATGCTCCAGGCTCATGTCGTTTATTTCCTGCTCCAGTTCTAGAATCAGTCATTTCTCTAAGAAGCCCTGTTCCTTTTACTGGAGAATGGTATTAGAAACCAAGAGCTGGGTATTAGGTGTATTTGTTGATACTGGGGAGTCGCTGCTGCTCTCAGATGGCAGAGCAAGGAAATCTGTGTGTGTATAATAATGTGTTTGTACATATATCTATGAATATTTCTATATGTAACCATCTATATCTATAGTAAGCTAAACATGAGTTCATATTAATGTCTCCAACGCTAATCCATGGATCATTCTAGCCTCAACCTCTTGCTTTCCTGTAACCTCCCACTCCAACAGTGAGAAACCTGGCTCCTACCATCCCCTATCCATTTACATAAATGTTCAATTCCAGTATACATGCAGTGTGGTTTCAGAATTGTTAGCCCTTTCGTTATCATTTAATCATAAATATTTAATTAATTTCCACTGATTTACTCAACCACCAATTATTTAGTAGTTGATTTTCTAGTTTTAACATAGGTTTTGTTTGCTGTCTTTCTGTGGATGATTTCTAGTTTTCTCAGATTATAGTCTAAAAAACACATATTCTTTACAATGTTGATTCTCTGGAATGCTTTGAGACTTCCTCTGTGATCTAATATATGTTCAATTTTGGTAACTGTTCCACATGTGATTGAAAAAAATGTATAAATTTTGGTACATCTACTCTGTGCCATTAAAAACATCATTATGAAAATGTAGAAAGTATCCCAGTGTTTGAAATAATGTGAAATGAAAAAAAAAAGAATGCTAAACACATGCTATATTTGCAGCAATGTAAACTATTCAGGCATAAAAAACAAAGACTGAAAAAGTATGTGAAAATGAAAACAATTATCAACTTACTGTGGTAGGTTTCTGGGTAAGTTTTTTCTTCTCAAAATTATATTTAATGCAGTTATATGTCTATAATTTATAAAACCTTAAAATATTTACCCTGGAAAATACTGGTTTGGTAAACTAACAAAAGATCAAAGATATTTAATTTTATGGATTTTTTTTTTTTTTTTTTTTTGAGCTCCTGCTATATGTCGGGCCCCCTGCTGGGCCTTGCAAATCCAGGAATGAAAAGTCAAGGTCACTTTCTTTGGGGACTCTCAGTTCAGGGACAGGCACAGGTGATTCCTATGCAATGCAGACTGTGAGAGGACTCTGCAAAGGTGCACAGGTGGTGCAGCTGGAAGACAGGATGAGGAGAAATTAATTTAGATTTCTCCAGGGGAGTTGAGGGGTGAGTGGGGAGTGTTGGAGGCCTGGTGGGGGTGGTGGGATCTACAGAGGATCTCAAGGGATGGACACAGAGAGGAACTACAGGCAAAAAGGAGACCTTGAATTACAGTAAAACTTGATGTTTGGATAAGATTTTCTGGTTTGCAGAGCCTCCCCACTCACACACACACACACACACACACACACACACACACACACACACACACAATATCAATGCTATTTGCCTATATCTATGCTTTTTCCCCTGTGAAACAGATGTTATTATTTTTATACCCATTTTTATAGAGTTGGAAAGTGAGTTTCAGAGAGGGGAAGCAACTTGCCCAAGGTCATACAACTAAGTGACAGAGCCAAGACTCAGATACCAGTTTTCTGGCTCCAGGTAGAGATTCCTTTATGCACAGCCCTCTTAGAGAATAACTCCTTCACAATGCACTTAGAAAGAGCCATAAAACACAATTCAACAAAGCTGACCCATTCAGTGAGAAAGAATATTATCAAATATCCTCTCGAGGAGGAACTCTCGTGAAAACTGAAATCAAGGACCACAAAGTTAATCTAGGTGGTCAACTGAACTGAGACAAATCTAGTTGAGTGTTGTGCGGAACACAAAACTGACCACAAAAGGAGCCCACCCAGCTGCCCCAGCCATGGGCCCCCTCCCAGCTCCAGCTCTACAGCTCTTAGTTGCCGAGCCCACAGGACTGGTGGATAAACGAACAAATGAACTAATGTTCTGCCTCTCGCCTCCATCTCTCTCCAGCCTCCTACCTGGTTGGCGTGACAGCCCTGTCCTCTCCCAAGGGCCAACCCCAAGCATCCCTCTTCCAGAGTCTGCAGGGGATTCTAGAGTCTGCTAGTTTCTCCTGCCTGACTCCTCACCTACCCTTGTCCTCCGCCTCCTGCCCACCTTCTCAGCACTCCCCGGCCTGGCCCTGGGAAGGGGGGAGGTTATCTGAGCACAGGTACCCCCAAGGCCACCCCACACACACCTTAATTTGACTCTCCTTCTTCCTCTCCTGTGTTTCTCATCTCTCTGCCAAGCTGTACCTTTAACTGACATGCTATATATATTATTAATAGGCCATCTCCAATCCATTCTGAAAGAGGGTAGGGTATGATTTTATTAGTAAATTAGTGTATTTGTTCTTTCAACAAATATTTATTGCCTATTGTGTGCCAAGCTCTGAGTTAGATGCTGGGAATACAACAGTGAGCAAAACAGCCATAGTTCCTGAACTTATAGACTGTACAGTCTGGCCGGGGGTGGGGGGGGGCAGATGCTAAGAAGTATGCTCAGAAATGTATATATAAATAAAATGCTTTGAAGGAAAAGGAAAATAACAGAGGGCATCTACTCTGGATTTGCACAGGAGGCAAAGAGCTAGAAATATTGGGTGAACAGTACTAACGACAGAAGCACATGCACTTAAATTTGTAAATTTCCCTATAAGTTCTGCTTTAACTGAACACTGCAAATTTTGATACTTAGTGCAATCATTATTCAATTCTATATATTTAATAATTTTTATTGATTTCCTCTTTAACCAATGGATTCTGTAGAAGTAAGGTTTTTTATTTCAAAATGTAAGGGCTCTATAGGTAATCCTTTTTAGGTTTTAATGCATTGGAATAGCTAGAAGTAAATACCTGAAACTATCAAACTCCAACCCAGTAGCCTTGACTCTTGAAGACGAGTGTATAACAGCGTAGCTTACAAGGGGTGACAGTGTGATTGTGAAAGCCTTGTGGACCACATTCCCTTTATCCAGTATATGGATGGATGAGTAGAAAATGGGGACAAAAACTTGATGAAAAATAGGGTGGGATGAGAGGTGAGTTAGGTGTTCTTTTTTATTTTTATTTTGTATTCTTATTCTGATTCTTTCTGGTGTAAGGAAAATGTTCAAAAATAGATTGGGGTGATGAATGCATAACTATATGATGGTACTGTGAACAGTTGATTGTACACCACGGATGATTGTATGGTATGGGAATATATCTCAATAAAACTAAATTTCATTAAAAAAAAAAAAGTAAGGGCTCTGTTACCTCTCTGTCTGTGGCTGATTGCTAATCTTATTGCATTGTGGTCCGAGAGCATGGTCTGTATAATGGTGATTCTCTGGAATGTTTTAAGACTTCCCTTGTGACCTAATATACATTCAAGGTGGGTTAATTCTATAACCAATTGAAAAATAAAGGTGTATGCATTTGGTATATCAAGTCTATGCCATTCAAAGATCAAGAGGCTTGAAAGATGAGAAGAGCGTTCTAACCTGAGGGAAGAGAATGTGTGAAGGCCTTGGGGGCAGAAAGGAGCTGGAGGCTTTGGAGGCCAGAGACAGGTGGGGGCAGGTAAGACCCAGTGGGGGCGAGGTAGGCAGGAGCCAATTTGTAAATAAATAAGATAGAAATGAATACGGAGCGGGACAGCTAACTCCAGATCCATCCCCTTCCCCAGCTCTCCCCCCTCAGCTTCATCCTGAACTGATTTGGAGTTTTGGAGTCACAAGACAACTCAGAGAGTGAGGACACCCTGTATCCCTTGACTTCTGCAGCCAAGCTAGATTTCTTCTGCCTTCCCCCAGCCCCAGGTACCTCACCCTCTAGCAGCAAGACGATCATCGTTAGAGGCCTAGCTCATAATAGATGAGCCTAACGGCCAGCACCCCGCCCCTGCCCTGTTGGGGAGCCGCTTTCAGCGGGCTTGGAGCTCTCCTAAGTGGAGCCCCAGTGGGGTGGAGAAGGGCTACAGCTGGAATGGAGGCCTGGGCCAGCCGCCACTCTGGGCGCCACAGTGTCTGCATCTATAAAAACGGGGACAGTCGCTGGGTACACCACATACGCGGTTTGGGGAGAGTCTGATGAGAGAATAACTCACTTTAAGTACTTGGTACTGAGCCTGGCACATAATAAGCGCTCAATAAATGCGTGTTCTCACAGTCCAGCGGCCTCCCCTTCTCCCCTCTCCCGCCGCCCCCCATTCCTAGCCCACTATTATTGTTGGATAAATGACAACCCGGGCGGGGACAGAGTCGGTAACTGCTGGTTAGGGGGCTTTGTGGGGACGTCCCTCCCTCTCCGCTCCCCCCTCATCCCTCCCGCCTGGCCAAGGGCAACGCCAAGGGCGGCCGCGGAGGGCGCAGCTGCCGGGGTCGGAGCGTCCCACCTCCTCCTCCGTTTCCCGCCCTTGAACGTCGCGCGGATCGTCCAGTGCATCCAACTTCATTTCCACTTCAATTTTATCAGCGGCTGGGGAGCCGGGCAGGAGATAGGAGACCGGCCCTGACACGAATTAGCCCGGAGATTGCCCGATACGGCTGGGCCCGGGCTCCCGCGCCGCGCGCGCTCGCCTCCCGCGCCTCTCCTTTGTGTCCGCCTCGCGGCTCTCCGCCTCGCCGCCCTCCATTCCCCCGGCGCCGGCTGCGGGCGCGGGCCAGGTTTTTACATTTGGCCACGTTTACCAAACCGCGGCGGGCGGTGGCGCGGGGCTCCGGGGCCCGCTCGCTCCTTGTGCCCTCACCCCTACGGGGCCAGGCAAGGTCACCCCGGGGCCGCCCCAGGGTGCAGGGCTCTGACTGCTCCTCTACCGCAGCCCTCCTCGGGAGTGGCGTGGGGTGGGGGGCTGGGGAGGGGGAGGCTGGGAGGGTAGGGGACCGCCTGGCGGGGGTGTCCGACTGACAGGGGAACCTGTACGTCGGCAGGGGGCTTGTCCTCAATATCTCATTTGATCTCCCCAAGGACCCTGATTAATGGGGAGATTAGAGAGGGGGAGACTCTAAGGCTCGGAGAGGGGAGGAAACTCGCCCAAGGTCACACAGCGCCTAGGTGCTCTGGCCGGGATTTGGGCCCGAATCTGTGCATTCCAAAGAGCCTTGGTGAGGGGTGGATAGTCGGGCATGTTTACACTACGGTGCTTTCCCTTTACCTGCTATAGAAGTCTCAGGAATTAATTATTCCCTCAAATTTATTGCAAGAAAGGAGGCCATGCGTGAAGAGGGCTATGGGGGTCCATGGGGCTTCCAAATGGGGGAGGATAATGACTTCCTCCCATTGCTTCTAGCTTCACTTGTCCCCCACCCCCAACACAAAGCACCCCCTTTCAAAACTCCCTGCCCACTTTCCCCTACAATCCTCACCCTCACTCCAGGCTTGACCCAGAGAAGCCTCCTTGCTGGGTTCCAGCTAGACGGATGGCGGAGGCCCCCTCTCTCACCGTGGAGGACCCGTTTCAGGGATCCGGGGGGTCTCACCCCAGCTCCTCTCCATGGCAGGGGTGGGGGTTTACGGGGATGGACAGTAGCCCTGCCCGGCTCTTCGCACCTCCATTTCCGTGGTGCAGCTGGGGAAAATTTATGTCCCTCTCAGGTTTGGGAACCAATCCCACACTAAAAAGAAAGGAGAAAGAGAGAAAGAAATGATTTTAATTTTTTTTAGGTCCAGAAATGAAGCAGAAGTGAGTAAATTTTAATGAAACGGTGCAAAAATGACATCATTTACTCAGAAATCATTAATTTGTCAGCATTAATATTTCAGCTACAACATTGCCTGTCATTTTGTGCCTGCAATGACTGATAAATCTATAAAAGCGTGCTGCTAATTTACTGAATATTTATGTGCAGTGTCATTTGCAGAGTAAGAATGGAATTTATTTCGTGCCGAGTTCTGCGGGAGAACATTCCCCACAAACCTTCACCCTGATGGGTGGGGGAGGGCAGGAGGACACTCCAAACTTCCTGGCAAACTGGTGACAGGGTGGGGAGAAAAGGGGCCCCAGGGCTCAGTCCCCCAGCTCCAGCACACAGGGGAGTGACCATCCCATTTTTGCCCTGGTGGTGGCATGTCTGAATTTTACCTCTCCTCCACTGTTCTCTTCAAGGGTTTCCCCTCCCAGGAAGGCGCCGGGATTCTGCTGCCTCCAACACAGTGGGAAAGGGGGAGATTGAAGGTGGGAAGGTGGGGTGAACAGCTCATAGAGAGGACAGCCGGGCAAATGGACTCCAGGTCCTGGATGGGTTATTGGAAAATGGGGCCCTGGAAGAGGTTTAGTGCTGGAACATGGGAGTCAGGCAGCCTGGGTTCCAACTCTGGCTCTGTCACTAACCGCATGGTGGTGACAATCTGGGTCCCAGTGTCCCCATCTGGAACGTGGGGAGAGTACACCAGTACCTGTTCCCAGGGACTCCGTGAGGATTGACCTAATGCGGGCAAAGCCTCTGTAGAGAACTCGGGAACCATCAGCTGCTGCCACTGTTGCTACCAAAGGAATCCTTGCCACATTCCCTGCTCCTGAAGTGCCCCCTTCCTGGGTCTGTTTTCCCGACTGGGAAGTGGGAGGCCCTGAGACCCCATGCCCACAATTCCAGGATATAACCCACAGCCCTGGCGTCTTGCTTGGCCACATGGTTCTGCCTCTCCAGCCTCAAAGGAGAATTCCCTTTGAGGAATTCCCCAGAATTCCCTAGTTTCTATCCAGAAGCAGCACCTAGCATTTCCTCTGGCCTCAGAGGCTTTTGGGGAAGAGACGACTACCCTTTGAAATTCCTCCATTTTACAGAGAGCAAAACCAAGGCTCAGAGAGGGGCACCAGCTGCTCAACGGCCCTGCGCCCCCACTTCCCCGTTCCCCATCCCACCAAGAGCACAAATCACAAGCCTTCAAGTTTTGCACAATTTTGCTCAATTTCCTGCCTGAATGGCATGGGGCCTGACCCTCTGAAGGTGCTCAGGAAATGTTCGTGGAATCAATAAAGAACAGCTAAATCTCCCATCTTCTGAGAGCTCTTTGTCTCCTCCCTCTCTCCTGCTCCCCACCTGGCTCCTGTGGCTTCCTCCTCTGTAATGCCTCTCAAATTGTTCCTTTCTCTTCTTTGCCCCTGCCACCCCTCTAGAGAAGTCCTCTGTTAACACTTACCTGGACCGCTGTAGCAGCCTGCCCATGGGCCTCCCTGCCTCTGTTTCCCCCACCTCCCACCCCCACCCCCATGCAGCCAGCACAGTTACGGGGGCTTTCTAGGGAGTAGTCCTAAGATTGCCACTCTCCAACTCAAATAGCTTCAGTGGCTCCCCACTGCCTGGGGAAATGGCCTTCGACTAGCCCTGCCAGGCCCATCACTCCCTGCTCCTTCTTCTTCCCAAACCCTAGAAGTTAACACACATGTCCCCCAATTTCCTGCCTCCAAGCCTTTGCTCACACTGTCCCTTCTGCCGGGTGCCCCTCCGTTCTTCGCAGCCAAATCCCATCTATCCTTCTAGGCCCATCACAACTGCCACCCTCTCCAGAAAGCTTCCTGATCCCCTTGGAAGAATTCCTCCTCATTCCAAGCAGGACTACAGGACAGGGAGCCACCTTTCCTCCCAAATGGCCCTGGTGTAGGAAAACCTGTGAGCAAGGAGAGCGGAGCGGTGCCCACTGTCTGAATCCTATTAGGCAGGGGGCTGTGGCTCTTAGTCTATAGCACTCTGTGACCTTGAATTTACCACACCAAGTCTAGGAAACTAACTGGTGCAGTTGTACTCTGAGTCTTTGTTCACGGCAGCATCCTAACACTAAGCATGGTGCCAGGCAAACAGTAGTTCCTGGAAACGGCTTGTGGAATGAGAGACCCCTAAGCTCCTGCTCCACACCACGGTTCTGAGGGTCTGTGGCTCAGTACTGGCCAGGCAGAACTTTGGAGGTTCACTCAGGGGTGCGTGAAGACGAATGCTCTGTTACGGTCATTGAAGAGCAACACTCTTTGACATAAATGATCTTCTTTAACCCTCCCAGCAGCCCTGTAAGCCAGGCTTTTCAAACCGCTCCCGTTTCACAGATGAGGAAGGTGAGGCCAGAAGCTTCAGTGACCTACTCAGGCCTCACACCCAGGTCCTCAGCACCAAATCCAGCGCTCTTCCTGCCCCATCCAACAGCTCTCCTTTGCTCTTAGAAGAAACTCCAAGCCCTTGGTGTCCAGCTAGGCCCTGCATGATCAGGCCCCTGGAGCCTTCTCCAAGCTCACTCTCCACCTGAGTTGGAGCCACACTGGTCTTCTTGCAGCTCTTTGGACACTCTAAGTACATCTATCTCTGGGCCTTTGTTCTTTCTGTTCCCACTGCCTGGAAAGATTTCCCTCGCCATCCAAGGCTCAGCTCCAATTAGAGGCCTTCCTTGCCCACCCAAGCTAAAATAGGTGTTTCATTTTCCTCCTTCACTCTCCTGAAATGGTCATTTACATCTGTAGCCTATTTATTATCTGCTGCCTTGCTCACCCCTGTAGGCCAGTGCCTGGCTCGGAGTGCGGTTGGTTGAATGAATCTGTGCCTTACAGTTCTGCCTGGATGTGTTAGAGTAAAACCGTGAACTCCTTGTCTTCCAGGAGAAGAGGTGGGGGCTCTGGGGCCAGTGGGGAGGTGTGGGTATTGGGGTGGGGGTGGGAGGATCTGGTAAGCTGGGGCACCAGGCACAGGAGGTGCAGCCTGCTCCCAGAAGCTGGGTCCAAGAGAGGCTGAAGCTGGGAGGCGCCTCCCCACCCTTGTCCTCTCCATTGCCCCCCACCCGCCATACCTCACAGTCATTTCCTTCCCAGAGTCAGTCTCATTTGCTTTCCCTAAAAGCCGCTGGAGGAGCCAATATGTACGTGATGAATATTTCATCTCCTGAGCGTGGGTTTGCGGGAGAGCTGCGATCACCCGGGGAGGGTGCGCGGCCCAGCCAGGCCTGGGAAGCAGGGGGCGGGGAGGGGTGCTGGCAATGGGTCCCAAAGATGCAGGTTCCCAGGGTCCATCTTCCTGCCCCTGCTGACTCTGTTGGCACTGGGATGCTAAGAGGGAGTGGTGCAGCCCCGAATCTGGGGCACAAACACTTCACACTCCCTAGGGCTCCCAGCCCCTCCTTGGGGTTCACCTCTGGCTAGCGGCAGAATTTGCCATGAGCTCAGAGGCTCAAATTGCCCAAGTTGAAGGTGCGGTTGGCATGGCAATAGCCAAAGGAGTGAATATGTCCTGGTCTTCATGTATAGTGGCTTCTCAATTAAGAATTCTGTGAATTGTCTCACCCTGGGGACACTGGCTGGGAAACTAGAGACTGAGAAAGGAAGGGAGGACAGAGGGAGCACCCAGGAGTGGGGCAGACGGAGATTATGAGCAATGCAGCCCCTCCTGCCCCATGCCCGCCCTTTCCCCTCCACTGTGCTCTCTTCCCCTCACCAGCCCCATAGTGATGGTCAAACGGACAGTCCTGGCTGCCAACCCTCTGCTCCTTCACCAGCTGAGTTACCTTTGAACCTCTCTGACCCTCAGTTTCCCCACCTGAAAAATGGTGTTGGTCACACCATCTGGCAGGATGATTCTGAGGCTTCAAAGAATTAAGGCAGGACAGAGGGACCAGAAGAATTCCTGGCACATAGTAGGGACTCACAGGATTTAGTGCTCACGCCACGCGCCCCCACACGCACACAAGCACACACACACACACACCCGGCACACCACCACCATCCCTCTGTCATCCACCTCCAGTTAGAAAACAAAGGCCCACCCGTTACCTCCTCCCTCACTCAGGTTCCCTCTTCTCTCCCTCTGTCCTGTCCGCCTCCTTGCTGCCCACCCCACTCCACAACCTTGAGCCTCTGCTCCCTGAGCAATGGGGAGGGGGCTGCATCTTGCCTCCCGGGTCTCAGCCAGCCCTGGGCCTTGTGCCCCTTGCCCCCAACCCCAGGCCCCTGCAGCCCGATCCGATCCTGTCCCTCCCCCACCGGCCAGGAGCAATCCCCTCCTTCGTGTCCCCACCCACCACATTACCCTCTGAATCCTCTCATTATACCATTACTAATTAGGGCCGCTCAGCAAATTGGCGGCTGCATTAGAGGGAGACAGTGTGCGGGAGCATATGGCATAATATCGTATTAATGAACACTCTAAATTCAAACCCGGGTCAGCTGCTCGCTTCTCGCCGGTGTCACCCACGCTAACCGGAGGGAGGCGGGAAAAAAAAGCAGTCAACCTTCCCCTTGCTTTCCTCGCCTCTCTCCAAACGCACAGGCCCCAGCGTGGGCATGGGGGACGAAATCTGAGCCTGGGCCTGTCTGAGGGGCTGCAGGAGGACCTCCCCCTCCCTGAACTCTTAGCCTGGTTGTGAAAGAGGATAATTAATAATCAGAAACCACAGCCTGAGAGGTGGGCTTCTCACCTGTGTCATCTGTCTGCCCCCCACTATTCCCGTGGAGGGAGGGTACAGCACAGAGGGACAAACCGAGGGCCCGGGGTTACGGTGCCTTCTCAGGGTCGCAGACCGGCTGAGCTAGACGGTCCCTCTGGTCATAAATCCTGGTGTTTCCTGCTCTGTCCAGGGGGAAAAGACTAGTCTGAGGAGGCTCAAGAAAACTCCAGCACTCCTCCAGCCACCCTCTCTCCCATCCCAATTCTGGGCCAAATGGACTGCCCCCCCAGCACCCGGGTTGGGGGACTAGGAGGTCACCCAGCAAATTCAGAGACAGAACTCAGACACAGGCTTCCTTTTCTCCCTGGGGAGCTTCAAGCCCCTGGGGTGATACTGGGGACTCCTCTTTCTCTGAAGGCCGAGAATTTGGCCTGTAGAGCCCACACCGGCCAACCTAGGGCCAGACAGCAGTCCTTCTTCTTCTCACCCTCTCTCCATCTCCTCCTTCCCGCATTCCTCCCCTCTGAGTGTGGATGCACAAGTTCACAAGCTGGCCTGTGAGTCAGGGTGAGGCCCTCCTGCCTACCTGGATCCTGGGAGGACAAGGAGAGGGGGAGACACCTGTGTCAGTCTGGGGAAGCCTCAGGGAACAGGTGGGCTCTGAGTAAGGCCCCCTGTGAGGGAGTGGAAAGATCTGCACCAAAGCTGCCTTCTCCCCCTCACCCCCACCCCCCTAGTCAGGGAGGATGGTGCCCACAGGTGCCCACTCCTGAGCCTGCCCAAGGCATTCTGATTCTGCCAGACCTGAGCCAAGCATGAGCCCGAAAGGGCCTCCTAGGCCATCGGCCTTACTTTGTGATGGGTGATGATGTCAGCTGATCCTCTAAAGACAGAACTGGACTCCTGAGCTCCTGAGTCCTAACTTCCCCTCAAGGTGGGTGGCTGTGCCATGGCTGCTGCCTGCTGGATCCAGAGACTGGGGAGAGGGGCAGGGGCTGGCCCCCTTGGGCCTCCAATCCCTGCCCAGGCTCATCCTTGCCTTGCTCAAAGCACCCCTCAACTTTGCCTCCCCTGGGAATTCTTCCCCAATTAAGACCCAAGATGTCTTGAGCTTTCATTAATGTGATGCCCACCAAGTTGAGACTGGGTCTCTCCATCAGAGAAGGGAGGGGTGAGGGAACCTGGCCAGATTTCCAAGAAAAAACAATCCTCCTTCCTCCTGCCCCCCACCCCCAACTCCAGGAGCCAGGTTCCCTAGGATGAGGCATCCTTTGGGTATCTCAGGGATGCGTATGGGTGTATGTTTTAGTTTCTCAGCTGCTAAAACAAATCCTATACAACAGGTTGGCATAATAACAGAAATTTATTGGCTCAAGGCTTTAAAGGCTAGGTGGTTTCCTCCTTAGGTTGGTATCTTCTGGCTAGCTGGTAATCTTTAGGGTTCCCTGGCTTTTCCATCACAGGGCAATGCACATACCATCTTCCAAATTCCACTGACTTCCAGCTTCTGGCTGCTCCTGGTGGCTTCCCCTTCTGCGTACAATTTCCTTAGCTTATAAGGACTTCAGCCCTACTGGATTAAGGCCCGCCCTCATTCAGTTCCGGCACACCCTAACTAGTAACATCTTCAAATGTCTTATTTACAAAAGTGGACCAGGGTTTGCGACCTGAACATGTCTTTTGTGGGGTACGTGGTTCAATTCCCAACAATCTGCCCTCTAGACCCCCAAAAGACAAGTTCTTTCCACGTACAAAATACATTCATTCCATCACAGCTTCCCAGAAGCCTTAAACCATTTTAGAACAAAGCTAAGTACAAAGTCTCATTAAATCAGTTATGGAAGTGGTTCATCCTAGGGCAAAATTCCTTTCTGTCGGTGGTCCTATGAAACCTGGAAAACAAGTTAACTGCTTCTCTGGTGGGATGATGTAGGATAAACATTCTCATTCCAAAAGGGAGAAATTGGAAGGAAAACAGGGGTCACAGTTCCTGAACAAGACTGAAACCCAGCAGAGCGAACTCTGTTAGATTACCTGGTGTGAGTGTCATCTGTGGATGAATGGTTTGTCCCATTACCCTGCTGGAGTCACAGCTCCACCCCTTCCAAGAGCTCCCCAACACTGGGCTGTGGGCCCCACCCTCTCTGAGCATCAGAATGGTGGCCAGGCTCCCCCCATCACCTCTCCAGGCATTTGGGTGCGGCTCTCCCTGAACAGGTACAAAGCCCGCCCCCTCCAGGCATGTGGGCAGTGAGTAAGCGTTAGGAATCAAGACCGCTTTCAATTCCAAAAGAGCCACAGTGCAAGCCCATTCCAGCCCCTTCTTCCTGACATGTCCCTGTCTTCCTCTCCCTGGGGCTTTGAAGAGCACTGAATGCTCCCAGCCCATGAAAACCTTTATTAGGACACATTGTTTGGGGGACTCTTGTCAGAGCATCGGAGCCTCCAGGGGGAGCCCCTCCTCTTCCCCTCGGCTCCCAAGCAGGACTCCAGAGGTTGGAGTTCCTGTCAGTCCTCGGGGTGTCTGTGGTGTGTTTGTGGGGGTGGGATTATGGAGGTAGGGGGCTGACCGTCTTAGCAGGGCCCCACCCGGGCTCAGAGTGAGTCCCCAGAGAGTCCCATGTTGCTGTAGGTGTGCAGGGAGTACCTTAATGCTTTTCCGTCTGTGCAATGGGTGTGTTCACAGTAGTTCAGCCAGGATTGGAGCCAAGAGAAAGACCTGCCAGCACCTCCACCCACCACCAGCCCTTCTGTCGGTTCAGTCAAAGAGTTGTCTGGAGGAGCCGTCAGAAAAGGGTGGGGGCTGGAGATACCCCCACATCCCTGCTGGGCCGTTGGGGGCGTCAGCAGGGGGTGCGAGAGGCCACTCCCCACCCCTCCACCCCTCCACCCCTCCACCCCGGACCCGCAGCAGCCTCGAGGAGAGGCGCCCCGACCGCCAGGCGGGAGACCGGGACTCAACGCGAGCGCAGGGCAGAGGGAACCGGCGAGACGGCGCCCCTTTCCCGACGCTTTCGGGGCTCTGGCCTCGGAGCACCCCCAGCTGCCCCGCCTCCCCGGCCGCGCCGCGCTCTCCGCGCGCTCCCCTGCCCGCCGCCACTCGCCCACGGTCATAGGATCATTTTCCTTTGTCTGGAGAACCCGCAGATCCTCTCCCTTTTCCCCACAGCTCTCCCGGCAGGGGAGCTCAGGAGGAGTAAATAATTGTCGCCCCTCCCAGCCCGGGCCAGCCAGGCGGAACCTGGGGGGTGTCATCACCGATTACCTTATGTGCCTCTCCCCCCACGTAAGCCATCAGCACTACCCCCTGTAGCTGGAGCCCCATGGCCCCACGTAGGAAAATAAACAAGTCGGGGAAAGGTGTTGGCTAGCCTCTGGATTTTAGAAGCAGCTTGTCAGGACTTGCCTGGGTGTGGGGACACTCCCCCATTCCGTCTTTCCCGAGGCAGTAATGCGGCTGTAGGTCGAAGCTTTGGTGAGACAGAGAGAGAGAGAGAGAGAGAGAGAGAGAGAGAGAGAGGGAGCACTGTGCTAACCAAGATTCCAAGGAGGTTTGGCCTCTTCCCCAGGGAGGAGTGGTTGAGCTAGAAAGGAGCTGAGAGGTCATCTCCTTGGAAGGCTGAACTGAACTTGGGACCCAGAGATGTAAGGTGCCCAGGTGACAAAGCCAGCAGGACAGAGCCCCAGGTCTAGGTAAAGTCCACTTTCTAGAAGACTCTGTTGCCGCAGCCCTGTCAAGGACCCCCTAAATATCAGCTCCCCAAACTCAACACTTTTTCCCACTGTCTCTATGTCAAAGACTAGGACAGGACTGGCTACTTACTTTGAGGTGTCTAGTGCAAAATGAAAATGCAGGGCCCCTTGTTCAAAGATCGTTAGGACTTTCCAGACACAACAGCAGAGCATTAAACCAAGCATGGGGCTTGCCCTGGGCACAGATAACAGCCCATGAAAGTGGCCTTGGATGGGAACATGTCAGTCTGTTTCCTCTGGAAAGGTGAAGGCTTTGGGTAACACCCCCCACCCCACCCCCCCACACACAAATTCTAGAAGTCTCCCTGCCTGGAGTCAGGGTCCACAGACACCCCCACCCAGCCCTTCTGAGTGCAGTGGGTCCATCAGCCCAGCCCCTCCAGTCTGGGGAGGGAAAACTGGGCAGGCCCCCCAAATCAGAGGGGAGCTGGCCAGGGATCAGATTGGATCTGTCTTTTGCAGGGGGCAAGGGGTGCAGGCTCTGGCATCCAAGGGAGAAGCTGCCCAGACCCGAGGCCCTGTGGATTTCAGAAGAGGGCAGGGCTGAGTTTCTCAGTGTTTGTGTCTCAGAAAGCACCATACAAGTGTTGTTCACTTGTGTGGGTGTGTAAAGTTACATATGCAGGGAATGCCCTGTGCAGGGTGTTTGTTATGTGCACAGGCTGCACATGCACCTGTGGGTGCCCTCAGAGCCCGAGTGCAAGATGGATGCCCCAGGCTGACCCCCTCCCCACCCGTGCTGCCCCGATGGGTGCCCTGGCCTCTGTTATGGAGGGCATGTTCCTATCCTCGGGCATTCTGCATTGGAATTCAGGCCCTTGCCAGCTGGTTCCCTGCTCACTAACTATAAACTATCTGATTTATATTCATTAACCAGTACTAGACAGTGGCAGGCGCAGCAAACTTCAGTGAGGGACATGCCTCCATCGACAAGCAGACTGCATTTCAGTTAATTAAGGGGCTGTAATTATTGTCCAGGACAAGGGTCCCGAGGGCATGGGCTTTGTAAATAACTGCCCTCCACTGCCCCCACCTCTCACCCTGCTCCTCCTTCCCCCACCCTCCCTCCCAGGCCTCGGAAGCCAGGTAAAGGAGCTGGGGCAGGAAAGAAAGCCATGGGGAGGTGAAGGAGAGGGCCTGGATATGGGGGCAGCCCCTCCTACATCCCTGCCCCATTACGGCCATAATTCTGGGGCCTGAGGTGGGCTGGGGGAGTCCGGGGAAGAGTCAGGTGGGACCAGAGTCTTGGAATCCTGGATTTATCTGCCCAAACCGGCTAAGTCCAAGAAGGCAGGACACAAACACATACTTGCACATACCCTCACAGACTAGTACTCACAAACATACACGCCCCCATCCCTTCCCCAGGCCCAGTTGTTTATGCTGTCATCCCCTCATCTGCCTACATTTCTGCTAAAGCTCAGCCTGGAACCTGGGCATGGAGAAGGCTCTCTGTCATCTGCCGGGCACAGGGAAACTTCAGGGGCTCAGGCAGGGAGCTGAGAAGGAGGTGCCATCTTGCCAGCCCAAACAAATAGAGGGGGGCACCTCTTACAAGAATCTAATGAGGATGGCTTGTCCCTTTGGAACTCCCAGACTAATGGGGGAGGCCAAATCCTATCCCCCAGGGAGCTTCCAGTCCAATAGGTTTGTGGGGTGCAATCCATGTCCTTCAGTAGCTCCCACTTTGATAGAAGAGAGGGTCCCTCCTCTCAAGAATTTCCTAATCTGACACAAAGCAAGGGAAGACAAGAGGCTGATGAGGGAGGTACATGTTAAAGATATCCATAGCAGCCAGTATAAGTAGATCCCATGCAGGTGTGTGGGCAAGTCCTGAGAACCCCACCAGGCAGGGAGAGGGGAGCCTTGAACAGGACTTTGAATTAAGGGACAACTCAACGTGTGAGCAGATGAACTTTGCTGGAGATGAGTTTCATCCAGCTATTCTTTCCACAGATATTTCCCAGGTGTCCACTATGTGCCAGGGATAAAATGACAATTAAGACTGCCAGATTCCTGCCATCCCAGAGAATAAGGGGTGCCTGCTGCATTTCAAACACCCCTTGGGGCACGGGACAAAATAGCAAGCCTGGAACTTCCATTCTTCCATGTATATATGTGTGCATGTGTGAATGCAGGATGTGTTCCCACTCTGTGTACATGAGTCTGTGAGTGAGTGTACAGGCCCTGGAAAGGGTCTTGAGCCAGGACCCAGGTGGGCACTCACCTGGTGACCCTCCCCATAGAATTTATTATCCTCTGACTTTTTTCAACCTGTGACACTTCTGCTCACACCTTACTACCCCACCCCTGGCTCTGTGCCCAGGGATCCCTCATATGTTTTGTTTTCAGCCTAAAAAGATATCGGTTGCCCTTGAATCACTGTGTAATCACCCTAAGCTAAATCAGAATTGATTCTTTTTAACCTCACTTGCAGTTTAGGATTATCTGTGCCCAACTTCTCCTTCACTCCACCCCACCCCATCCCAGGCACGATCTCGGGGCTGGCCACAACCCTTCCAGTGACTTGAGTTGCAAGATTCCCCAGGGAGTAGGTATTCCACTTGGATCTATCTCAAGAGTTTAACGAAGAAGAGAAAATAAGTTTCCATGTCCTTCCCCCCACCCACCCCACCCCCATTTCCACCTATCAGCCCTTATCTGAAAGAAAAATTAGAGAGTTATTAGGAGTTTCATTAGAAGTGAGCAGGTTGGTAATGAAATTACATTTCAGCTCCTTCTCAGCCCCTGTAAGTATTAAGTGCTTTGATCAATGGTGTTCACACAATTAATTCTGCCTGATTGCAGAGAGTGACTGTATCGACAGTTGGGTTTCACACCTCGAACTTTGTCTCTTAGCCAAACGTGCCTTCAGGAAGCTTGGAGGGTGAGGGCGGGGCCCTAGTCAGTGAGGGCCTTTGCTGAAAGCCACATTCAAGCTCATGGAAATTATTTTTTCTTTAAGCTTAGAGGAAGTTTAGGTATCGTAGCAAAATTAAGTTACTGAATTCTAAACCAGGAGAGAGGAGATAATCCACAGCCCTGCCTCTGGTTTATTCATTTGACCAGCATTCCTTGAGCCCCTGCGCCAGCTCTAAGACTTAAACCAGGCCCGGCAATATTCCCAGCCTCCCCGCCTGGATCAGGGCTATCAAGAGAGACTTCCTCCAGCCCATTCAAATCTCAGCTGCATTAATTTAATCCACTGACTCTTGTTCGGGCTCCTGGGGATATGGAAGGCTGCTGGGTCAGGTACTTTGTGAAATAACACTATCTACGGTAAAGGGTGTGTTCTTAGGGCTGGGGACCTCCAGTTCCTGGGACCTTGACATCCCGAGACCATGACATATTTCCTTCCTGTCACCCCACCCCTCTTCCCCAAGGTCTGTGGACACACTGCTCCTTCCAGCCTGGAGGAGCAGGCCTTTGCATGCCAGACCTTTGGGCTTTATGCAATTCCAATCGTGCCCTGCTTCTCAATAAGGTCTCCCACAGGAGAGCCTGGGAAGCTGGAAGAGTGTTGGCTGCAATGAGAATCTGGGAAAGGGGTGGGCGGACCAGGCCTGGGGGATGGGAAAGATGTGATAGCAGCAGCAGTTACATTCCTTGAACCCTCAGCAAGCGGCACATGCTGTTTTACAGGCACAGTTTCATGAAATCCTCCCATCTGCCCGGGGAAGGAAATGCCCTCTTTATCCCCCTTTTCTCAGATGAGAAATCTGCAGTTTAGAGGAGCTGAGAACCTTTCCCAGGTCCCACAACTAGTAGATGGTAGGACTTCCTAAGACGGTGGGAAAGGAACCTGTCTTCTTGGCTCAGTTATGGCAGGCCCTACTGCCCCCAAGACCACCTCCTCCTTCGGGAAGCCCTCCCCCAGCACAGACAGAATGTGAGGAGGTTGTCCAGAGCCCCTGGGACCCCACCGCTCGTCCCTGCCTGCACCTGTGTCTGAGCATCAGGAAGGCCTGGCCTTTTCTTGGCTGTGTGTCCCAAGTGTTCATGTTGGGTCATTTTGTCCAGTTCTAACAGTACTGGGCAAATTGTAACATCTGTCTCCCCTTCCCCTCCCCCCAGAATGTAGCACCAAGGCTTAAAGGTTTCCCAGGAGGTGAAGGATTCTGTGCTCCCCACCTGGCAGGACATGCTAAGGGGAAGGAGGGCAGCCTGGCTTTGGGTGAGGGGCTCCTAGGCTGGGGAGGGGGCCTTTCATCCAGGTGGCTGAAAATGAGAAAAAGGAAATGATTCTTAGACTCTCCTTTATCCAGATTCTAAGCCCGATAACCATCATGGCCAACAATAAGGGGATTTTCACCCATTCCCCTGTTGAACTATTATGTAACCATCAATAGTACTTAACAACAAGAGGGCAGTTTCATGATATATTAAGAGGGAAAAATCAGGATGGAAAACAATACAAGTCCAATTTGGGGTCTGTGTGTGTGTGCGCGCGCACGTGTGTGTGACTCTGTATCAGGCTAGGGTGCTGGCAGTAGCCACACATCATCTTGCTTAATCTGCATCATAATCCAGTGGGGTAAATGACATTATTACCCTCCTCTTATGACTGAGGAAACTGAGGTTCAGAGCACTTAGGTAACTCACCCACGGCAGCACAGCTCCTAACTGGTGAAGTCAAGCATCTGTATGAGACCTTCGGCTCCAGCGTCTGTGCTCTTATCCACTGCCCTCCAGTGATCCCATATTGCTGGCCAATCCTTTTCACTTTACAGAATGCCCTAATGTTTGCGCTCTCATATAAGAATATTCACAGCCACTCGATGACGTGCCCATTAATGAGCCTGTTTTATAGATGAAGAAATTGAGGCTCAGAGAGGTTAAGAGACTTGCCAAAAGCCACAGAGCTAATCAGCTGTGGCAAAAGGGCTCAAACCCAGGTCTGTACAGATGCGCAGCCCCGCACTAGTTCACAGAAAGACAGAAAGAGATGGGAGGAGCCAACACTGACAGACACTGAAATAGACACAGCAGAGGCAGAGAAACCCATTCGCCTCCCTTTGCCTGTCTCTACTCAAATGTAGAGGGGAAAAATCATTTTAAACGGATGCCTTGCAGCCTTGCATTTAAGAAAAATGCATGGAATTAAGTTCCTAAAAAGCTAGGAAAGCTGAACCAAACCATCACTGGGGCTTGAAATGAGATTTTATGTTTTCCCCGTTCTGGGCACTGATCCATCAGTGGTGCCACGTGCCAGGCTGGAGAGGACCACTTGTGCGTTAGGGGCACCAGGAGCTGGTGGCTGTCCGCCCAGCCTGGCCCAGCCTGGCCCTGCCCCGGTGAGTGCCAGCTGCCTCTTGGTCCCCCAGAGAGCTGGGCTCAGAGAACAGCCATGGGGACAGGCATTCCAGCTCCTTGGTGCTCAAAGCGTGGTCTGGGGACCAGCAGTGGCAGCCTCGTCTGGGAGTTTGTTAGGAATGCGGAGTGCCAGGTTCTACCTACTGAATCAGAATGTGCATTTCTCTAGCTGAAATGTGAATGGAGGAAGGACAGGCCCAGGTCTCAAAGGCCCCTCTTCTCCCTGCCCTGGGCCCCCACATTCTGAGCAACTCACACAGAGTTTAGGAGAACCGAGTCCTGACAGTGAGTGGCCGTGAACTCAGAGGGGAAGGAGGGAGGGAGAAAGCTCTGCCCACCCCCCTCAACCTCTTGCGGTGCCTGCCAGCCACAGTGGGAGTGGGTGGGGGTGGGGAAGCTTGTCTCCATCAGCAGATCTTTCTGGACGGAGAGTCAAGGTGCCCCTACTTCCCTCCGCTCCCACGCGGAGACCGAGTGTAAGAACGCTGTGTACAGCAGGGCAGGGCAGGCTGCCAAGGGTGCTGGGTTCACCTTCCCCAGAGGCACCGTGGTTCTTGTGGCCTGTCCCTGCCCCTCCCAGCCCTGCACAACCAGAGCTGACCCCAGAGGGGTAAAGTAGCTGCTTCTCTCCAGAAAAGGGAGGGCCTGGACCCCCTGCTCCCCACTGCATACCTGAAGAAGTTTCCCTTCCTCCCAGTCTCCCTTTGGAGGTTTGCTTCCCCAGGCTCCCTCTTGGCACCTGTTCCTCCCCAGCCTTCTGGGGCCACCTGGCCCACTGGGCAGGTCCCTCTGATCGTCCCCCAGAAGGTCTGGCCCTCTGCTGGCTCCCAGCTCACCATCTCCTTAAAGAGGCAGCTGTTCACCGTGTCTTTCCAGTGTAACCACCCTGAGAGCAGAGACTCAGAGACATGAGCAACTCTGATAGCAACAGCATCATGCCCATGGTCCCAAAGCCCGGGTGAGGGGCTGGACTCCCACCCTTAGCCTCACAGAATTAGACATCAGCTAGTCCGAGGGGTTCTCAGCCCCGGCTGCACACTTAAATCACCGGGGGATGGGGGGCTTTAAAAAATACCAATGCCTGTGCCCAGTCCAGGCCAATTAAATCAGAATCTCTAAGGATTTGGGGTGGGGTAGAGCAGGTATTAGTAGTTTTAAAATATTGACCAATGTGCAGCCGGAGTCAAAGAACCTCTAAGCAATCACTCCACCCTACTTCACCAACGAGGACCTGTGTCCCAGATAATAAGAACAGTAATATTGCTGCACCCCAAGAGAAGGGATCACTCAGGGTCCCACAGCAGAGCCAAGACTAGAGCATACCCAGGCAGCACAACGGGTACAATTACAGGGCTACCAACCTCGGGTGTCAGCGAAGAAGTAGGGAGAAGCGTCCCCTTCCTTGCCTAACTGGGAGAGCCCTCCCTCACCCATGGGGGACTGGGGCAGGAAGTGACAAAATCTGGTGCAAAAGGGCTCTGCCGCTCAATGGCTGTGTGGTCTTAGGCAAGTTACCTAACCTCCCTGTTCTCAATTTCCCCACCTGTAAAGAGGGATAATAATGCCTATTGTAAGGGAAGCCTGGCGCTCAATAAAATGCCGCTGAATGAATGAACGGACAAACGAACAAATGAATGAATTCACACTTGAGCTGTTCTCTGGGAGGGGTATGGGATGCTTCACTTAGAAATCTAAGATTGGAAAACCAATCCCAAGAGACCCCCAATCATCCCTTTTCAAACTTCTACTGCGAAGGGTAGAGGCAAAGACCGGCAATGGGAGGTTTTTCTTCAAGGGGCAGAGTTTATCCACGTGGATGGGGCCCCGCGTTTTCAGGCCGAGGTGCGGTAACTTGACAGAAGAATAGGCACTTCATTCGTCTTCCAGCCACCTCCTGCCCCAGCCCTGTTCCACTGGAGTGGCTCTGCCCTCCCACTGAGGGAGGGGCGGGGATGTTCACCTTCCCCTCACCCCGTTCCCCCACTGGGGCCTGTCCAGGGCACCTGTGGGGTCACCGAGCTGCCCTGGGGTCACAGGGATGCTGGCACGGCCAGCCCCCCGGGGTGGAGGAGCAGGCAGGGCCCCCCTTCCTATGCAGGCCGGGGAGAGATCTAACCAGGGAAGGGAGAGAAAGGGAGGCCCTCTCGGGGCTGGTGACAGTTGGGGTCTCCCTCCCAGCCTCCCCCTGACCGCAGGCCCCAGCAAGCACCTTCCCACCACTGCTCCCAGCCAATTTCCTGGTTCTCAAACCTCTCCCGGCCTGCTCCGCTTCACTGCCATGCACCACTCCATTAAAGCGCAGTTCCAGTTCCTGGCCTCCCTTATTCCCCACCCTCTCCCCACCCAAACCTCCGGTGTCCGCTCCCCCCAACCCTGTCACTGGGGAGTCCTACCCGGCCCAGTGCAGCCCCGGCCACAGGTGAGACAGGGCAGGGTCTGCCCCAATCGACTCTTTCATCACTGCTTTGATGAGACAAGAATTCCTGCAGATGGAGAGATCAAACTAACTGTACTGGGGCATGAAGGGGGGCGGAGAGTATCTCCTGGGATCTGAGCCGCCATCCTGGGGCAGGAGGGGTGACTGGCTTGTTTTCCTTCCTTGAGCAGGTACAAAAGAAGCCGCATTAACATAGCCCTGCCTTTGAAGCTGGCCTTTGAAACCCGGACTCCTGGGTTTGTGCCAAGCAGGACCAGACGCCAGTGCCCCCTCCCCAGTTCCCCGCCCCCCCAACCCTCCATCATGGCCACTGCCATCAGACCTGCAAGATCAAAAGGTCCCAGCTCTCTCCCTGCTGTGCAGTCTAGAGCCCTTGGTAGGGGTGCTTCTCAGGCCAGGGCACTCTGAGTCCCCCACAGGGGTTCTGGCTCAGATTGGAGGATTCCAAGATGCGTCCGCTCCCAAATCCTCACGGGTCATCCACGAGGAGCCAGATGCCTTCACGCACGCTGCCCGGTGGCCTCACTTCTCCCTCACAGTTGTTATTGTGTCCTGGTTCCCATTTTACAGATGAGGAAAATGAGGCTCTGGGGAGGTTAAATAAATTGTCTGAGAAGTCAGGATTGGAAACCTTCTGATCCTTAGTCCAGGGCTATCCCCCCACTGCAAAGTCCTATCCCCTTCCCAACGATGGAAGATCGTCTCCAATTCCCAGTCACCACCCTTATATGCTTCAGCCCCCACAGCCAACATCTCCTGAAAGCCGCCCCTTTCTTATTTCGAAGTGCACTCATCTCAGCGGCCCCCTGTCCTCCCTCCCCCACCTCCTCAGGCAGGATGGACACATCCGGGCTCTACTGAGAACCCAGTCTTCCTTCTCCCCCAGGCTCATCAGACTCACTTTGCCTTTGCATCTTCAGCAGCAAAGTTGTGGGGGTGAGTGGGAATGCCCAGGTGTCGCCTCTGAACCACCCTCAGAACGCTGGAGGGGATAGGGGCAGGGACTCAGTTCCTTCCCAGGCGAAGAGAGGCTGCGCAGAGAGGCTGGTCACCCCCCCATCCCCACTGCCCCTCTCTCAGTCTCCCCCCTCCCTCCCTCTCTTTCCTTCCCTCCTGCCTCCCTTTTTCTCTCTGCCCCGTTTACCTGGCCCTCTGGCTTTCCCCTTCCTCCCACCACCCCATCTCCTGGCCTCACCTCGCTCCAGACTACCTGATCAAAGGCAAGAATTTGGGAGCCATTAAGGATCTCCTCCTCCTTCCTCCTCCTCACCCCCCTTCCTCTGCTCTTTCTGCCAGGACAAATGACTGTTCCCAGCAGTGGATCCAGACTGGGTGAGAGATAGAAGGGCCTTTCTACATCAGTGGCCCCCTCCCTTTTATTTTCATGTGTCACAAAATATTCTTTTTGGTTTTTTTCCAACCAATAAAAAGAGTGAAAACCATTCCAATATGGTAGTCACCAGCCAAATTAAATTTATAGTCACACTAGCCACATTTCAAGTGCATCCTCACTCTGACAGAGACACCTGGAAGGCAGGACAGATGCTAAGGCCATTTAGAGTCACTTAGGGTTTTGCCCCCGGGTCCTTGGTAACAGCTGTTCCAGGTGGTTGAGGGTGAGAAAACAGCCCCTCCACAGTCAGATTAAACATTTAAGGATTGGAGATCCAGGAAATACAACCAACCACAAATTATTAGAACAAAGAAAAAGAACTCAACAGAACGATGGGCAAAGATAGGAATAGGCAATTCGCAGAAGAGGGAACCCAAATAAATGGTCAATAAACATAGGAAAAGATGATCAACTCCCCTAGTATTCAGGACAATGCAAGTAAAACAATAGTGTGACATCATTTCACATCCATTAGATTGGCCAAAATTAAAAATCTGGCGATACCGTGTGTTGGTGTGGATGTGGAATGACCTGGACACTGATGGGAGATTCTAAATCAATACTATCTGTTTGGAGATCAGTTTGGCAATATCTCGTACAGTCAGTGCTACTCAGACCCTGTTGTGGTAGATTGTCACATCCGGTCTGTTGTGGTAGATTGTCACATCTGGAGTTAATGAGCCACACCTCCCAGGGTCCCCACCCTTGCATACTATAGTCCCCTCCACATCATCCCTTGGCCTGGCCATGGGACTTGCTTTGGCCAATGGGTCATTAACAAGAATGAGGCAAGCAGAGGCTTAATAAGCACTTGCACCATGAGGCTTGTCCTCTGCAACAGTCCCTCTTGGAACCCTGAGACCACCATGCCGTGGGAAAGCCCAAGTTTCCACATGGACAGGCCATGTGCAGGGAAACTGTGGAGCCCATCTAAAAGCCAGAACCAAGCCTCTCCCCACCCCCACCTCGCTGCCGTATATCCCCAGACGATCTGTCCCAGCCAGCCCCCAGCTGTTTGAGCCACCCAAGACATTGCGAAGCAGGGATGATCTACACCTACTGTGTGCCCTGTCTGAGTCCGTAACCCACAGACTTCTGAGCAAATGAAAAGGATGCTGTTTGGGGTGGTTTATAATGCAGCTATAGATAACTGATAAATCTGTCATCCAGCAATTGCATTCCTAGTTACGTGCCCCAGAAAAAGTACTGCATGTGTGCACAAGGAGATATGAGCAAGGATGCTTATTGCTGCCCAAAAACAGCTGAAGGATAAATTGAGGTATATTCCTTCATTCAGTGTATATGACACAGAGCTACATGTGACAACAAGGATAAATCCAAAAGCATAGTGAACAAAGCATGCAAGTGTCAGAAGTTTACATGCTGGTTGCCATCTACATAAGGTTTAGAAGCATGCAACCTATACTATATATTGTTTATGTATTTATAATCTGTAGTTAAAGCTTGCATGGAAAGAATAAATCCTAAATTCAGGAGGGTAGTTACCTCCAGGAAGGGAAGGAAAAGAATAAGACTGGGGAGTTTCCATTGTCTCTATCATGTTGTTTTTTTTTTTAAATAATACATATATATATTTAAATAATACATACATATATATATGAAGAAAACATGGCAGAATGTAAAGATTTAACAAGGCTAGGTAGAAGATACATTGGTGTTCATTATATATTGTTTATAGTTTTATCTGTGTGAGAAATATTTCATAATTTAAAAAGATAATTTAAAAAATAAGAAGGGGTATGAGAGGCTCTGAATGGTGAAGGATGATTTAAGAGGAGATGGATATGGAGAGAAGTTTCCTGTGCCTCCTAGGCCTGGTCCCAGCCTCCCCCTCCCCAGGCCAGCCTCATTCCTGCCCATGGGTTCTTCAAGTCATCCCTGCACCCTTATCACAGAGGCTGCCTTTCTATTTAAAAAAAAAAAAGGGCTTCAAACAGTTGTGTTGCTTCAGCCTAGGGGTGAGGGGGTGCAGGGTACAGGAAAGCAGACTAGTATTAGGGCCCCAGACCAGGGCTTAGGAGACCTGAGCTTGGGTCCCAGCTCTTTCACAATTCTCTGCGTAACCTGTGCAAGTCGCTGTCTCTCTCTGAGTCTAGTTTCCTCATCTGTGTTATGAGCCTGGGGGATTAAATCAGGGATAGTCAACCAGGCAGAGCTAGAGAAGGGAGTGCAGGCATCTGAAAAAGCCCCTGGTGATTATGATACCCTTACCCGGCAGTCCCAGCATTCCAGGATGGCTGTGATAGGCCAGGGTCTACCTAAATTCTATTAGGATTGCCAGCAAAATTAATAAGGCACCTTGTTATTATAAAGAGGTGTCCATTATACATATTCTCCCTGCCCCTCAGGCCAGTCCATCCGTCTATCTAGCCATCCATCCGTCTACCCACCCACCCACCCATCCATTCAAGAAACATTTATTGACTCCCTCTATGTGTCGGGCATAGTGCCTGCTAGAAATTCAACAGCAAACAAAAAAGAGATAATAATAATAAACACATAAATCTCAGGCTCACTTTGAAGCTCTTTACCTGCATCGACTTATTTATCCTCACAAGAGCTCTATGAGGTAGGTATTATTATTGTCCCTTTATTACAGGTGGGGAAACGAAGGCACAGACCATTAGAGTAAGTGGCAGAACCAGGATGGGAATGCTGCAATCCATGCATTTAAGCCGAGTGCAGCTGCTGCTTAATCCCCAGTCTGCATCCGGCTCTGCACCGCTCCTGTTCCTCTACTCTGGTGCCTCTTCCTGGGCTTTCTTCCTGGGCTTCCGCACCTAGAAGAGCCCCTTGCTCTCATCTCCTGCCCCCACCTCACCAGGACAATGGCCATGTCTGGAGGCAGGAAGGAGGGACTGTGAGCTACACAGGAGCCAGGTGGGCCGGCTGTGCGTTGGAGGGAAGGTATATCATCCCTCGTGTTTGTGAAGGTATATCGTCCCTGTGCTCAGCTCCTGCACAGAGATGGGAGGGACAGAGCCACGATTTCCAACCTGCAGAGCCCAGGGAGTGGGAAGAACTGTGGTTTTCTGGGAAGTGGGTGCAATGGGGCGACAGGGGACCCAGAAGTCTTCAGTCATAATAGCTACCATCTATTGAGTGTCCAGCAACTGTGTCAAGGAGGAGCTTGACAAGTAACATCTCATATGATCTCCACAAAACCCTCAAAAGGTAAAAGTTACTACTCCCATTTTATAAACAAGGGAACTCAATTCAGAGAGGCTAGATAACTTTCCCAAGTTGCTAAGCTGGGATTTAAACCCAGGCTCTAACTTAATCATTCAACAAGTACTTCTCAAGCACCTTGTGTAAGCCAGGCACTGTTTCAGGTGCTGAGGACGGCAGTGAGGGAGGCAGGCAAGGTCCCTGCCCTCATAGAGTTTACATTCAGTTGGAGAAGGCAGGTCACAAACCAGTAAACAAACAATTATGATTATTTCAAATAATGACACAAGCTGTGAAGACAATAAAAGTAGGTGACATGATTGAGAATGCATTTCCATTCTTTACCATCTGATGCACTGGACACCCTGAAAAAACCTTCCAGTACAAAACATTAGAAATGTTGGTTAAACTAGAAAAACATCCTATTACAGATACAGCTGAGTTGCAAAAAAAAGTAAGGGGAATCTCAGTGATTAAAACCAAAGAAGGGAGAGAAGGAAAGAAGATGATGGCATAGAGAGGAGTGGAAGTTAGTTAGTCCCCCGGAACAACTAATAAACAGCCAGGAACAACTAGAAAATAATCTGGAATAACTGCAGGGAGACAAATGTGATTGTCCACTCATCATACACCAACCTGAATTGGGAGGAATGCCTGAGATTCCAGCATAAAATCTGTAAGTAAAAACTATGGTCCTGAACCGGGAGCCCCTTCCCCCCGCAGCCCAAACTGCAAAGCCTTGTGGTGCTAGAGAGCAGCTCTCTCCCAGTAAGTGAATATAGCTCAGCTGAGCTCCAACTGGGGTTTTAATTGGCACACATGGACTGCTCAATAAAAGCTATGAATCCGCAAGAAGCAGACAGAGGCTGTTGGTGACGACTGACCTTGGAGAGCTGGAGGACCTCTCTGGGAGGGAGGGGGAGCCCGGAGGACCGGGTGCTATCTCTGGCCAACAGGTGAAACTGAGGGGAGCTGCAGACTGACCCTGAAGGGGGTCTTTCTGTCCCTTTTTCAGCTCAGTGGAGAAAGCCTCAGCCATTTTCAATTCCCAGCACTCAGACCCAGACGAGGGTGGAGAAAGCAGAGTCAGACGCAATGCAAATGCAAATGACCTCTCCCCAGGGGGTATATCTTCCCTAAGAGGAAAGAGGCAGAGGCAGTGCCAAGCTCTACTACCTGCCTTCCATTCAGAACCAGACCTCAGAGCCTGGGGGAAACAGCCACAGGCCACACCTCCTTACACCAGCCTGGAGCTACAGGCTGACAGGCACCACTTACTGGGCAGAAAAGCAGTGACTCAAGGCCTCACAGGGTGTATCAGTCTTCTAAGACACCCTCAGGGAGACCTGAAACTATTGCCTCCTTCCAAGACCTGAGCCCATTCTGGTCTGGGAAAACCTGATTGGGGTAACCAAGGAGGCCAGATGCCTAAACAACAGAAAACTACAACCTACACTAGGAGGGGTGAAGTTATGGCCCAGTCAAAGGAACAAACTTACACTTCAACTGAGATACAGGAATTTAAACAACTAATGCTGGATCAATTCAGCAAGTTTAGGGAAGATATGGCAAAAGAGATGAAGAATATAATGAAAACACTGGGCGTACATAAGGTAGAAATCAAAAGTTCAGAAAAACAACTAACAGAATCTATGGAAATGAAAGGCACAACACAAGAGATGAAGGACACAATGGAGACATACAACAGCAGATCTCAAGAGGCAGAGGAAAACACTGAGGAACTGGAGAACAAGGCAACTGAAAGCCTACACACAAAAGAACAGATAGAGAAAAGAATGGAAAAAGATGAGCAATGTCTCCAGGAAATTAAGGACAAAACAAAATGCAGGAATGTTTGTGTCATTGGTGTCCCAGAAGGAGAAGAGAAGGGAAAAGGGGCAGAAGCAATAATAGAAGGCAATAATCAATGAAAATTTCTCATCTCTTATGAAAGACATAAAATTACAGATCCAAGAAGCACAGCATACCCCAAACAGAATAGATCTGAATAGGCCTACCCAAGACACTTAATAATCAGATTATCAAACATGAATGATAAACAGAGAATCCTGAAAGCAGCAAGAGAAAAGCGATCCATCACATACAAAGGAAGCTTGATAAGACTATGTGTGGATTTCTCAATAGAAACCATGGAGGCAAGAAGGAAGTGGGGTGCTTTATTTAAGATACTGAATATATCTGGCAAAACTGTCCTTCAAATATGAGGGAGAGCTTAAAATATTCTCAAACAGACAATAACAGAGTTTGTGAACAAGATAACTGCTCTACAGGAAACACTAAAGGGAGCACTACAGATGAAATGAAAAGACAGGACTAAGGTTTGGAAAACAATTTTGAGAGATAGTAGCACAGCAATGTAAGTACACTGAACAAAGATGACTGTGAGTATGGCTGAAAGAGGAAGGTTAGGAGCATGTGGGACACCAGAAGGAAAGAGGAAAGATAAAGACTGGGACTGTATAACTCAGTGAACCTAGAGTGCTCAATGATTGTGATAAAAGGTACAAATATGTTTTTACATGAGGTAGAACAAATGAATGTCAACATTGCAAGGTGTTAAAAATGGGGTGGCATTGGGGGAAAATGCAACCAATGCAAACTAGAGACTACAGTTAACAGAAACATTGTATCATGCTTCCTTGAATATAACATAGGCAATATACCAAAGCTAAATGCATATGGGTGGTGGTGGGGGAAATGACATAGGGGAAGGGTATGGGACTCTTGGCATTGGTGATGTTGTCTGACCCTTTATTTTACTTTAGTTTAATGCTATCTTTCCTTTTGTTGCTTCCTAGCTGTCATGTTTTGTTTGTTTTCCTTTTTTCCCTCTCTTTCTTTTTTCTTTTTCTCCTGTCTCTCTACCTTCTTTGACTCTTCCTCCTCCTTTGTGGAAGAAATGGAGATGTCCTTATACAGATAGTGGCGATAGCAGTGAATACATAAATACGTGACTATACAGGGAACCATCTATTGTTTACTTAGGATGGAATGCATGGTGGGTGAACAAAACTGTCTTTAAAAAAATAGGCTGATGAAGAAACCTGGAGGGCACTATATTGAGTGAAATAAGACAGACACATAAGGACAAATATTGCAGGGTCTCACTGATATGAACTAATTACAATATGTAAACTCATAGACGTGAATTGTAAGTTATCAGGATATAGAATGAGTCTAAAGAATGGGGAGTGGTTGCTTATTATGAGCAGAATGTTCAACTAGGGTGAACTTAAACATTTGGAAATGGACAGAGGTGATGGTAGCACATTGTGAGAATAACTAACAGTGCTGAATGGTGCCTAAATGTGGTGGAAAGGGTGAGCTTATTCATGTATGTCACCAGAAGGAAAGTTGGAGATTAGAAGATGGAAATGTATAAAACAGTGAATCTTATGGTGGACAATGTCCATGATTAACTGTACAAATATTAGAAATCTCTCTCATGAGCTAGAACAAATGTATGACACTGTAACAAGAAGTTAATAATAGAGGGGCATGTAAGAAAAAATATATATACCTATTGCAAATTGTATACTACAGTTAGTAGTATTTTAACATTCTTTCAACAACAGTAACAAATGTAGTATACCAATACTATGAATCAATAATGGGGGGGGGTGGTTAGGGGTATTGGAGGATTTGAGTTTCCCTTTTTTGTGTGTCTTTATTTCTTTTCTAGAATAATAAAAATGTTCTAAAAATTGAAAAAAAAATTAACTGTGGTGATGGATGCACAACTGTATGATGGTACCATGGGCAAGTGATTGTACATTTTGGATCTTTGGATAATTGTATGGTATGTGAACAATCTCAATAAGAAAAAATGGAGGAAAGAAAAAAAAAGAAGGGTCTGGAAACCAGATTGGTGAGACAAGTCTGAAGCTTCTAATGCTAATTTTGGCAACATGGAACTTTGCATTTTAGAGGTCTTAAATGGGCAGGAAGCAAAGTGAGGAGATGAAATTGAGATACCCATGCCCCACCACCCAACCCCCCATACACATGAAACCAAGGACTTTTGAAAAACTATACCCTCAGTGAAAGGATGAACTAGAAAAAAAAAAAAAATGTCTAGCTACACAAAGGAAATTAACAGACAAACATGACCATTCATGTCTTCACCTGGACTCGGAGTGAAAATTCAAAAGCCTCTCCTGAGAATTCCATAACCATAGGTCTGTCTTCTTATGGGCTGGGACTCTAATATATACCACCTATGTGAAGCAGAAAAATCCAAGGCAATAAATTGACTAAAATGGATCCATGGTGGTATTAGCTTAGGAGAGAGGCAAATACAAATCCTCCCTGGAGGGATCCAACCCAGACCTCTCAGGATTCTCATAAATAAATAAAGCCCCTTCAAGCATAAGCCCACATTCTATAACTACACACCACACAAAGAAATCAGCCACCATGAGTGAGAGTCTGCCAAAACAATAAACACCAGATTTGTGTTGCTGTGAATTTCATATCATGGATCATCAAATAGAGAACAACAACAACAAAATGTGTATATTCCATATATTTAAAGAGCTTAAAGAGGGAATTAAGTGTGACCAAAGAAGGCACCATTAGACTGCATGGTCAGGGAAGAGCTTTTTGAGGTAAAGATATTTGGGATAACACTTGAAGGAGAGGGAGCTGTCCATGCAAACATAACGAAGAGCACCCAGGAAGGGAAAGCAAGTGCGAAAGCCCAAAGGCAGGACTGAATTTGGCCTCTTGGGGAACAGAAAAAGGCCAGTGTGTTGACTGGGGTGACCTTGAGGGAGTGTGGTACAGGATGAAATGAAAGCGATAGGAAGAGGCGCAATGCTGGGATCATGGCAATGCGCCCTGTAGGCCATGGTGGGAACCCTGGCTTTTATTCCAAGTACAACGGGAAACTTCCAGGGCTTTATGCAAGAGCTTCACATGATCTGATTTACATTTATAAAAGATCACTCCAGTCACCATGTGGGGAAAGCATGGTGAGAGAGTACAGGTTAGGGCTTGAGAGTCCAACTCTCATCAACCACAGAAGACCCTCCTTGCCAAGAAAGCGGTCTGGGGAAGTACGTGTGTAAGATGGGGAGTGGGATGCAGAGAAGTTGTTGATCTTGAGCCCATCTGTGGAGGTGGGAGAAGTAAGGAGCCAAGCCTGGTAGCCCACTCTGGTCCGGTCCCATTGCCTAAATTAATGATTCATTCATTCATTCAGTAAAATGTTACTGTCTCCTATGTACCAGATATTATGTAAGCAGTGGGGGTAGATTGCTGAGGGACCCAGTCCCTGCCCTGGAGGACAGGCAATGAACAGACACTGACTGGCCTCAGGGGAAGCCCAGGACTCGTGGGAGCACAAGGAGGGCAACTGCCTGTTCTCAGGGAGGGAACAGTGTCCGTAATGATTTCTCAGAGGAGGTGGCATGAGCTGTTCCTCTGCTCTATCTCCCAGTCCCTGCCCCAACTCCAGCAGAAAGTTCTTGTGCCCGCCCCTGCAGACAGGCAGAGTGGGGGGTAGTTGTCCCTCTCTCCCAGAGAGCCCCAAGCTGGAAAGAGAACTTGCCTGTGCTCCCTGAGAAAGGAAGAAAGGAATCTGTGGCTAATGAAAGTAACTGTAAGCCTTAGATCCGGGCCTACGTCACTTCCATCCCCAGTTTGACCATCCCAGCAATCTTCTGGTGTCAGCTAGACAGGGACAGTTACCCCATTTCACAGATGAAGAAACTGAGGCTCAGTGCAGCTCAGTGCCTCACCCAAGGCCCGACAGGTAAGGGGAGGCTGGGCCCACCCAGAAGGAATTCTTCTGTTCTAGTGCTCTCCAGAGGAGAGGTGGCAAAGCAGGAAGAGACCAAGAGGAATGTCCTCGTGGGGCCTTCCTCCCTGCCCCCTCCACTCTCTCGTGCGCTCCATCCGGGCCCAGGCAGCAAGGGACAGCCAAGCAGGAGCCAGACGCCATGGCCAGGAGCAGGGAAACGCAAGGCAGCCATGCCAACTTCCTGGGCTGGGCATCCCAACTTCTCCACAAGTTCCCTGGGAAGAGTCCCCTGGAATGGGGCACCGGGAACAAACTTTATAAAATTCTCCGCAACCAGCCAAGCAGAACCTATTTTCCCTCACAATGCAATTAACGGCACCAACATTTACAAAATATGATTACCAGCGCTTTGGTTAAGTAGAGGAAAGTATATTAGATAGCAGCGAGGGGTTGATCTTAATGTGCATTTTTTCGAGAGACTTGCATTTTCTTTGTGCAAATAAAGAGGCCCTAAATTCTCCATAGGCACTAAAATCAATGCAGTGGAACCATGATAACAAACACAGGCTCCACTTTTTGCTACATCCCCCAATTAATTAAGCCTTTCACGGGCATGTAATTAGGAACATTAGCAAGTCATAAAATTGCCGTGAGTCTTTAAATTATGTGCTGGCCCTCAGCAATTTGTTTTTAATTCCTTCTGAAGACAATGGCACTGCGGGGCCCAATAGATCTTCCCAGCGGCCTACTGTGCTCTCCTGCACAGCGCGGGAGGGCCGCGCCTGCCCGGGCTCCCCTTGCAGCAGCCGGGACGCCCTGCGTTTCCGGCCCAGGGCAGGGAAAGCTCTGGGCAGCTCCGGCTCCTCGAAGGTCCTCACTTCTCTCCCCACTACAACCTTCCTCCTCCTTCCTTGTGCTTCTTCTTCCATCTTACTTTTTCTTTCACTTTGCTTTTCCTTGGCCTCTTCCTTCTCCTTTGCATTCTTCTCTAAGTCCTCTTCCAGCTCTTCTTTCTTTTTCCTTCCCTTCTTTTCTCATCTTCCTCCTCCATTTGCTTCCTCCTCGCCCTCCTCTTTTTCTCCCTTCCTCCTCCTCTTTCTTCCCCCTACACTTTCTCTTCGTTTTTGTTTCCCTTTTCTGTGTTCCCTTTTATTTCTTTTATTCTCCTTCCTCTCTTTTCTCTCTTCCACCTCTTCTCTTTCCCTCCTTTTCTTTTCTCCTCTCTCCTCTTCTCCTTCTCATCTCTTTCCTTCTTACTCTTTTTGCTCCTCTCCTTGCTTGCTCTTCACCTCCACTGTTTTCTTTTCTCTCTTCCGTCCCCATCTTCTTTCTCTGCTTTTCCCTCTCCCACCCCCAGCTCCCCGGGTCACAGCCCTGGGCTCCTCCTCGCTCTTCCCATGATCCCTCGGGAGGGACCTGGGCACCCAGAGAACCCCCCTCTCCTGCCCCTCCCACAGGACCTAGCTCTTGGCCCCTCAAGGCCCATCTGTGCTATAAAGGACCCGGGAGACCATGTGGCCTCTAGCCTGACCTGCCATCCCCATGATTTGTGGGGTCAGTTATCAGTTATGCTCCTTGGGAGCCAAACCTGGAAGCAATTCAGAGGTGTTTTAGGGAGTAAGAGGCAGGGGTTTATAACCTGACTCCCCCGACCCTTCCTTCTATGAGTGGAGGGGGAGTGGAAGGCAGAGCAAAGGGCTGAGGTGTTTTCCTTGCTGGCAAAATGCCCTTGAAAGGATCCGTGTTGGCCTTTCACGCATCACCCCCAACACCAGGGGACCCAAGGGAGTGGCAGGACCCTGCCCCACATCCCTGCACCACCCAGACCACCCCCTCTAATTGTTGCCCTTCCAAGCCTGCTGCCACTACCTCTGGGGCTTTAGGGAAGTAAGTCTCTGGGCTTGGGCCTTCTAAACCCAGACCATCTTCACATCTTCCACCCAAGTCTTCCTCTTCTGCCAATCAGAGATTTCTAACTTATGAAGCAAGAGCTCCTGGAAGTTCAAGGAGCCTGGGGCAGCAACCTCCCAGGCTCACTGGCAAATCAAGCCCCTTCTCCAAGGTTGGCTGGAATTCTGCATAGAGAAGGACTGAGCTGCAACTGGGAGCCCCCTTTGCCTTCCTCTGCACCATCAGCACCCCATCCCCTCTCCTGGCAATCACGAGGCTTTTGTGAAAGTAATCCCAAGTGCTAGAGCTGGGAGGGACATGTCAAAAGAGCAACTGAGGCCCATATCAGGCCAGAAGCCTCACAGCCCAGAACAGGAAGACCTTTGCTTGCTCAGCAGCCAACCACAGTCACTCCAACCATCCCCTTCTAGAAGCAGCTTACTCCTGGCAAAGATGGGAGGGTCTGTGCTTTATAGAGTCCAGGCTCAAACATGACCTGTTCTTTTAAGGCTTCTCTGATCATAATTCTGATCTGTGTTCCTCATAGCCCTCTGCAAATTCTTCTATTGTCTACCGGCCATAGGGGCTCATCTGACTATATGCCCTGGCCCTCTCTCTCGAGTGTAAGGTCCTCATGAAATGACCCACTTAACAGTCATCATTTGGCCTCCCCACCTCGCTCCAACACCAGGCCTAAGAAAAACAACTGCTTCAGGCTTACATTTATTAGAATATTGACCACATGCCACACACTGGGCTAAACATTGTACCCAGCTGATCTCTTTGAACAAGTACTACCATTGTCCTCATTTCATACCTGCAGAACCTGCACATTCTACTTACCCACCCTCCCTTATGGTCCCACAGCAGGTTCTCAAGAATGCTCTGTTGAATGAAGGAATGTTGCACAAAATTAATAAATGAATGAATAAATGAATTCTGACAAACACAAAGAGGAGGCCAGGAATTCATGAAACTCACCTGTGGAAGAGCTAATGAGCACCTCCTCCACAAGCCCAGGCGGCTGCTTTCTAAACTGCCCAGCAGCTGTGCCCGCGTCTGCACAGAGTCTGTGAACAGTCAGGGGTCTGCCTTGGGAAGGACACATGTTCTTCCTCTAAGCAGCCCACCCACGCCTGCCCTGACCCGGCCCAGCAGCCCTGAGACCCCCAGCCCCAGCCGGAGCCCACCCACCTGCTCACCACCAGGGTGGGGAAGAGGGGGCACCCCAGGAGCCCAGCCTAGCCCGTTCTGAGGCAGCCACAGTCCCTCAGGACAGGCAGCTGTGATTGGGAGTCTGGCGAGCGGCGTCTAACCTTGAGTAAGTGTTTTCTTGTTGTCATCCACAGATCTAACACAAGCCTACAGAGAATACGTGGTGCAGACATATATTACACTCAGAGCTTTTTATCTCGCACATGTGACCCTGCCCATCATGAGCCGTGCATTTTATTCTCGCTAGTGGGACCCAAACCACCTCCCACCACAGCATATATCAAGGGGAAGAATGTTGAACTTTCTTTGCATTAATATAAATAGCTGTTTAGGCCTCGTTCCTCAGCCTGGGACCCTCTGCATACCTGTCCTTCATCTACTCTATTTGGCATCTGGTTCAAGTTGGGTTTATTTAGAGCCCAGGTCGGCGGGCTTTTACATATTAAAGGTGCATTTTAAAAGAGCATTTTCTATTCTAATTTGGGGGAGCCAAGCTCTTTAGGGCTTTCGGGAACGGTGTCCACCTGATTTACATTTCCCCCATTGGAGCTGAGCCACTGACTCACATTAGAATGTAAATAATAGTGATGGATACATGTATCTTTAAAGATCCATTCTCTCTCCATTTTTTCTCTCTTTGAGGGGAGGGGACAGGCCAGGGAGCAACTGAAGTATCCAGGCTGTGAGGGCAGAGGAAAGAAAGAGAAGGGAGGACTGGGATGGGTTTCTCTGGAAGGCTGGCTCCGAGGGAGGGAAGGCGGGAGCTCACAGGGCTGGGGACCAGGCTCCCTCAAAATGGTCTGCAAGCTGGGCGAGGCCAGACCCTCCTTTGTCTGAGGAGAGGCAACTGTGTTGCGCTTAAGGCTGTGTTCAAATATCAGCTCCAGAGTAGCCTTGGAAAATTCGCTTCCCTTCTCTGAGCCTTAATACAGCCATCTGAGCTGGGGCATCATCATAATCTCCCTACAAGGGGCTGCTGTGAGGGACTAAATGACACGACGCCTGGAGACGACGCCGGGAATGCACTCCGCCCGGTGCCCGGCACACAATATGTGGGCAAGTTAATACGTTCGTGATTGGTTTTTATTGTTATCCTTGTAAATCTTGTCTTCTATCCCAAGCCACAGTGCCCTGCACATGGAGGGTGTTTGATAAGTGTCTGTGAGCTGAATTCCACTCAATGTCAAGAAACTTACCTGGCCCCTACTGTGGGCTCTCAGACACCATGAAAAGCCCAGGAGAAAAGACAGGGATTGAGAAATGGTTCTCTCTACCCCCTGCCACTCCTACCAAGGGCTCCTGTCTTCCCCACCTTCTTGTGGTTCCCATGCTTGCCATGCTGGCTCATGCTTCCAGGGCTCTTGGTCCAGGACTCTTCTTGTGCACCCGAATAAATTGCATTCATCCCGCTTCCAGGAAGTTTTCCTGACCCTCCAACCTAGGTTAGGTGCCCTCTTTGAGGCTCTAGAATACCCTCCATTTCCCTGTGCAATACTACTTACCATCCTACATGATAACTTGTGTGTCTGTATCTCCTACTAGAGCGTAAGCCTCAGGAAAATGGGAATTGTGTCTGCTTTGTTCACCATTATATCCCTGCCGCATTTTAGCTGCCCAATAAATATCTACCAGATGAATCTCGATATAAACAAACTAATACCTGGCATGCAGTCGGTGCTCAACAGATGCTTGTTAAAGTAGACACTTTTGAGGTATTCACAATCTCATCAGGAATGGACCCTATAAAAGCTGCCACAGTGCTGCCGTCTACTATGTGCAAAGAAAACTCAGGAGGGGCAGTTGGGAGAGGCAGGGGGTGCTTCCTGAAGGAGGTGGCCTTAAGGAATAAGTAGGGGTTATTCCAGAGGAAGTGGGAGAGATGTTGAGGAGAGCAGAGACTCTGACAGGGGAGAGACCCTGAATGGGAACAAAAAGAGATGGAATCCTTGTCTGGATCTTGGACCAAAATGCTCTTAGATAGTGAAATGGGTGGGAACCCTTCTGGAAGTTTCCCAAATGCAGGCTTATCTCCTGTCACTGGGCAGACCTAATTGCTGAGGACGGGGAAAGTTGGGGGGCATGGGGAAAGGAGGTGTCTGGCCTCAGCAACAGCTGGGAAGGGAAGGTAGAAAAGAGAGATTGGCTTAGTGCTCAGACCTAGGCAGAGCCCAGGCCTGGTTCCCAGACCCTCTGAGGGGACAGGGCAGCAAAGAGGAAGAGATGAGAAGAGAGGTGCCCTCCTGGCCTTGATTTCCCCAGCCAGGAAGCTTGGCTCGTATAACTGCTTTGGAAATCCAGGGGAGAAAGCCTGGGGCCTTCACTCATGAGCCCCCTTGGGGGGCAGGGGTAATGTCAAGGCAGTGCAGAGAGGGAAGAAACAGAAGGGAGGGGAATGGAAAGGGAATTGATCCTGGGGGTAGTCTTCATCCACAGAAGCAGGAAATGAGTGGGAGGGAGTGGGAAATGGGGAGGTGGGGGAGCACGGGGATGCAGGAGGCAGGAAGCAGGGGAGAGCCTCCCAGCTCTGGAAGGTTTGGTTAAAGCAGGTACTGGGAGAGGAGAAGGAGCAGGGAGGGAGGGAGGCAGGGAAGACAGGGGCAGGGAAGGAGATGAAGATGTCCTTTCATCTTCTTCCTGGAGAGAAGGGGCCAGGCCGTTAGAGGGAGAATGACGGAAAGTCTCATTGGAGCTGTTGGTTTGAAAGAATTTGTCTTTAGAACAAGCTTTTTATCAGTCAGCTTTAAAGATCAGGATTCCTTAGGGAGTGTTCCATCATCACTCTTTGTTTCTCTGTCTCTGCCTCCTTTCCCTTCTCCCTCTGTCTCCCATTTTTGGCCTGCATTTGTCTCTGTCTGTGTTTGTTCGGTTCCTGGGAATCCCCCGCCATCTTTCTCTGCCCTGCTCGCTGCTCTCTGTCAACAGGCCAGGCCCTCCTCAGTCTCTCAAGATAATGGTAGGGCCGAGAAGTGAATGGGCAAGGCCACCTGTCAGCGCTGGGTGTCTTGTTTCGACAAAACATTCTGGACCTGTTTCCTCCTCTGTAAATTGACAGGGTCAGACTGATCCTTAGGGTACAATAGTCCCAAAGGAGGGGAGAGCCTTAGAGCTGGGGGGCCTTGAAAACTCTCCATCTACACCCCCCTGTATAAAATGAGGTCCAGGGAGGGTGCGGCCTGCCCGAGATCCCACAATCCAGGGCTGATCGAAATCCAAACCTTGCCCAGGCAGGAGGCCGGGGAGAGGCCTGTGCCTCAATTTGATGACCTTTGATGGGAGGTGGGGGGCATTGGGGCTGAACTGACACCTTTAGACGCTCCCCAAATATAACTTAGAAAAACACAGTACAGTGATAAATAGATGTAAGGAAGCCCAACATATTTCTGATCCTCCCAGATTACTTATGTACTTTCTTGGGAATATTAAATTCTTTCCAAAACTGTTTTTTGGTGCCCCCACCTTGCTGGTGTTCTCAGCACGTGTTTGGTTGCCCAGCGTGTAGTCCAGCACGGTCCACCAGCACACGCCAAACCGAGAGGTGGGGGGAGGGCACAGCCACGAAACCCCTTCCAAGCTGAACACCAGGCAGTGAGATCAGGGGTGAAGGGAAACAGGCCCAGGTCCCAGGGAGGAAAAGGGGTGGGGAGAGCCTGTGAGCGGTGGGGGCCCTTGCTGCTGCCACAACCCCACCAGCCCAAGCCAAGGCTGCCTTCTGCCATCATGGCCAGCCGTCCAGGTGTGGCTCTCACCTGTCCCACATCCACAGCAAAGGCAGGTGGGAGGAGCAAAGGGAGGAGGGACCTGGCCCTGCAAATTACTCATGAACACACACCCCATCCCCACCAGCAGCCCTGGAGGGCTGGGATGGTGGGAGCTGGCCTGGAAGGGAATGGAGGAATAGGAAAATGTTGGGAGGGAAAGAGAGGAGCAGTGGTATCAAGTGTCCACAGTATGCCACGTGCTTTCCCCACGTTAGTGAGAAAGGAGTTTTGTCCCCCTTTTCCGTGGAGAAGTAACTGAGGTGCTTGCCCAGTGTCACCTGGCAAGTGGAATCCAGACAGAATCGCTGGCAGGATGGGCGGCTGGCTGGAAGGGGAGTAGGGAGGCCTAGCCAGAAAACATGGAGGCCTGAGCCCCCTTCCTATTTCCAACTGCCTCTCCTTGCAGGTTGGCCTTTTATATTCCCTCCACCGTCCCCATCTCATGTGCAGGTCAGGAGGGGCCTGGAGGACTCTTCCCCTGCGGCTGGGTGACAATGCTGGAACACTGAAGATTAGCGTTTCTTGGGTGGGATGGGACTTGGGGAATGCAGGAGTGGGATCAGAGATCTCCTTGGAGCCACAGGGAGCCGCCTTCTTCCTTCTAGTTCTGAGTCCAGAATGAGGGTCCCGCATCCAGGAGAGGCTGTGACCTGGGGAGGAGGGAGAGAGGAGGGTGATCAGATGGTGGTCTGGGTGTCAGGCCTGAGCTGCAGCCCCAGAAGCCCCAACTGGGCCAGCAACGCTAAGCTGTGCCTGAGGGGCCCCTCTGCATGCACAGGGCCCCCTCCCAGGCCCAGCCATGCTTTTCTCTGGGCGCCTGAGAAGGGAGGGGCCGCGCACAGGAGGAGCAGGGAGCGGGCCAAGCCGTGTGTACAGAGAGGCCTCAATTTCACAGGGCTTGCTCCTGAGTGAGTTTCGCATAAAAGGATTAAGGCGAGAGGAAGTGCAGAGGAAATGGGATGTTGGACACCTTGTTAAACGGGCTGTCAGGGCTCCCGGAGCGTGGGTGCTAACTCTATTCCCTGCCTCCTCCGAGAGCAGGCCAGGCCATTACCTGAGTGATCAAAGATAGGGCCTCACGAGTCAGACTTCCCAGCAGTCAGCCTGAGGGCTAGGAGGCCGGGGGGAGCCAGAATAGCCAGGCCCGGACTGGGGGCCCCAACCCACTTCGCGCTACTTCGGGCCTCCTTCCTATATCTTGGTGGGGGGGAGGGAAAGGAGAAACTGAGGCTCTCGAGGCTTGTTCCCACCTGTGCCCAGAGAGCTCTAGGCCCTGGGATTAAATCACAGCAGCAGGCAGGGTGGAATGTTTGACTTAATGATGTGTAGATTATCATTTCCTTCCTTATCTTAATACTGAGGGACATTCTTTTTCCTGAGCCTGGGAATTGACTGAGTTTGTGAATGAGTCTGATGGGATCAGCGCTTTTCCTGAAGAGATAGGGGGTTATCAGCAAGGGGGGGGGTACTTCCTCTGGGGAGAGCAGCAAGGGAACGGGCGCCCTGGGGACCTGAGGCGGGTGGAAGGACCCTCTGTGGGGAGGGTCCTGGTGCCCCGCAGGCTGGGGCAGCTCACACATCCACAGGGAACCCCTGCTCTGCCCCTACCTCTGCCCAGACGGCCTTCTGGCCACTTCCAGGCCATGCCTGCACATCCTTTGGAGGGGTCAAGGCTCTAGCCGTGCATTCAGACCTCCTGGGAAACTTTAAAAACTTGCCCAACCATGCCCATGGGATCCAAATCTCAGGGGGCTCTGGTAATGGCATGGTTTTCAAAGCCTTCGCGGTGACTCTCCCGTGCAGCCTGGGTTAAGTGCTGCTTCCCCAGCAGCAGAATCTCCAGGAGGCTTTCCTGACCCCCCCAACCCCCGCTGTGTTAAGCTCCCACCCCCTCTGTCTCCTCCGCTCCCTGGGAGGCAGCTCCACTTGTCACACCTACCAGTGGCCAGGGAGTTTCTGTTTGCCTCTGTCTAGACCTCCCCGCCCCAGACTGTGAGCGCCCTGAGTGCAGAGGAAGGCAGGGGCCCCTTTGTCCCCTGGGGCTTAGGTCTGCACGCGGTGGCTGTCAATACCCCGGCTTGAAAGGAGGGAGTGAGTGGATGCAGTGCCCCCTCATCGTCCTATCTCCACTCCCTATCACAGGGCCGATTGGAGCTGGTGCTCGATAAACGTGATAAATGTGTGCTGAATGCCTGATGATCATCGCAGTTTCTCTCTGGGCTGTGAGATGTGGGAGGAGTTAGCACCGGTTCCCTCGACTTGCCTGGCATGGGGTGGGGGTGGGGTTCAAGATGACTCCTCCCCTGTTCCCCTTCTCCAAATACTCTTAAAATGCTTTCAGCTGGGGAGATGAGAGTTTAGATTGATCAAGAGTCAGAACACTTGTTCTGTGAAGGGCCAGAGAGTAAATATTTTACGCTTTGCAGTCTGTATCCTGTAGTTTCAACTAAGCTCTGCTTGTAACTCTAAAGGAACTCCAGACGATACGGAAGTGAATGGGCGTGGCTGGGTCCCAATAACACGTTATTTTTGGACATTGGAATTTGCATTTCATATAGTTTTCACGTGTCATGAAATTTCTTCTTTTGGATTTTTCCAATCATTTAAAAATCATTCTTAACTTGTGGCCATACAAAGACAGGCAGTGGCCAGCTGGATCTGGCCCAAGGGTGTCTTTAAGAGCAGATCCCTGGTTTAGATAAAAATTGTTGGCTGTAGTTTCTGAATTCGAACCTTGTAGCTGAGCACCCCTGTCTACCCCGGGCCCTGTACCCTGTTCACTGACCCCTATAGGAGAGAGGTGAGTGCCAGGGGAAGCAAGGGGAAGCTCTGGTTCCTTCAGGGCTGGGGGTGTGAGTGTGAAGGGTGTGAACCTGAGAGATGAAAGCTGATAAGTAATGTGGTTTCACTTCAGGTCGTTTCCTGAAAGTCAGATTCACTTTGCCCATGAGGAGGAAAGCAGGAGCTTCAGAATCTACTCTCGGGGCCTCCAAATTAAAAGCCAAATAGGATGTAGCTTTTGCCTGGGCTGCATCTTCATCTGTCAAGAGCAGTTATGTTCATCGGCCAACGGTGGGGTCTGCTACTGTCACTCACCTCCTGCCCAGTCGCCCACATTCCTGCCACGGGGGCACCACACACCCCAGCAGGGGCGGGTGTCCTCGAAGAGGCCCAGAATACCACTAGTTATTCAAACAGGGAGGGAGGTGACGTTGGGGGCCCCAATGGGAGGACTTGCCCAGTTGGGTCTTTAGAGAACCTGCCTCTTCTGGCTGAAACCCCCAGCCAGAGCCTTGCCACTGGGGGCCTCACGGGGGTGGGCAGAGGCCTGGGCCAGATCCTCAGAGGGTCTCTCTGGCAAAGGGTTGAGAATAGAGGTCCAGCTATCTCACGAGGAGAGTAGCAGAGTCTGTTGCCAGAAACCACCAGCTCCAGCCCCTGGAGGAGAGGTGGGAAGGGAGAGGAGCCAGAGACAAAGGGCCTCAGTTATACACTCAGTTTCCAGAACTGACTGGGACCTTTACTTGCTCTGTGACCATGGGCCAGTTGCTTGACCTCTCTGAGTTTCTGCTTCCTCACCTTGGAAAGAGTCTTACCTGCCCTTTTCCCTTTCAGGATTGTACATTAAGGTTCAAAAGTAGCCCATGTAGGCCCCAAAGTGTCATTCCCATTCAAGAGAACATGTCATGTCAGCGTGTCCCAGAGGAGGCCCCGGGAGCAGTGGGCTCTGCAGCAGGTCCTGCAAGTTGGAGGGGCCGTGTTCTCTCCTTTCTCCCCCACAGCTGTTTGGGGGAAGGGACATGGAAGCTGTGTGGGGCTCTTTCTTTGTCTCCCTCACAACCCAGAACTCTCGGACAAACGGGCATTGTAAAAAAAGACCCTTTGTGATCAGAAGACTTGGGTAAAGACTCAAGTTGTGTGATCTCTAGTAAATTACCTCACCTCTCTGAGCCTTGGGATTCTCATCTGTGAAATGGGGATAACAATATCTCCTTGGGCTGTTGGTGATAATTTGTCTTAGGAATGTGAAAGTGTTTTGTAAATATAATGGGCCACACGTGTAAGGCTGCATCTTTACGCATTCTTCGCCCCAGCCAGTCACATCCGGTCCTCCAGCGGGGCATGGTCTCTGCTGACACCTCCCCACCCCCATTTGTCAACACTGGAGTCTGTGCTAGACTAGCTTGACTCGATCCCCAGGGGAATGGGGCTTTCATCCTCATTCACGCAAACCAGCCCTGTCCCCGCATCCACTGAGGCGGAGCTAGCCATGATGAGGCCACCAAGCCCTGCACTCCCAGCTCAGTGGCCCTGGCCCCTCACCTCTGTCCCCACCCCAAGTCGTCCAAGGCCTCAGACCTGGCCTCCCTGCCTTGTTTTCTCAGTCAGTGGCCTCTCACCCCCAAGAGCTACTGAAGTTGGGTCAGGGAAATGGCTGCTTCTGCACCGCCTTCCCAAGCCTCTTGCAAATGGGTATCAGGCCTTCTCAGCAAAAAAAAAATTCAATATTGTTTGAAAAATCACATGAGCAAAACATGCTCCTTAGAAAACATTTAAATACTTGTATGTATAGAAGAAGGAGGAGGAGGAGGACAGAATGCCCTCGGCCTTCCTTCTCCAACCCCCTCTGCCTGTCTTTTTGATGCCCCCCAGATCTGCCTCCACTGGAAACTCCCCAGTTCAACTCTCCTTCCTGCTCAAGAGCAGTAGGGTCAGGGAGGGGGCCTCTTTGTCTCCTAGCCCCATGCCCTATACACCCTAGGTGCTCAATAAATGCTCCTTGGTTGACCAAATGGGGCATGTTTCCTGGGACTTAAACACAAACCTATTGAGAGCAGGAGGCCTGTAGTTGCCTTGCTTTTGAGGGGCCAGCAGGATTTGGATGCATTTAGGGGTTTGGAAATTAAGATTTGGGGTGGAATGACTCAATATCAGCAAAATAATGATCCTTTTAATGACGAGATGAAGATGGAGACTCTCGGGCACTATTGCTCTACAATGGAGTGGAATGGAGTTTTTTTCATTCATGCATGCATGCGGTGAATAATCTTTGAATCCCTACTGCACACCAGCCTCCCGGCTCAGCGTTAGAGAGAGGAAAGGGCACCCGAATGAAGGAAACATGGCTTCGTGGCTGTTTAAAAAAAGGACAGTTTCCTGGAGAGAAAGGAATGCTGAGTGGAGGTGGGTAAGGAGGAGAAGCAAGGAGGCAGCTGGCTCTTCCAGGGTATGGGGAGAGCAGTGTGGCCTGAGTCCTAAACCCCCCGGTGGAACACGGTAAGCATGGGAGGGGGCCCTGAACCCTCCTAACCCCACCTCCCACTCACTTTGCTTCCTGTGGAAGCTGCCCTGGCACTGGGCGGGGGGCTGGTCAGGGGTTCCTTGGCCTCCAGCTCCTAAGACCCAGTGATGCTTGCAGGGAGGGAGTGGGGAGGAGACCGGTTTGATCTGAGTTAGCCCCTCTGGGCTTAGAGGTAAGTGGGGAGAGCAGGGAATGTAGTTCAGGGAGAAAATTAAAAAAAAAAAATCTTTGTGGCAGAGAGCTCTCAACTGGAACAGCGGGACTGGCTGGGCCCAAAGCCAGGAGGGAGGGTCAGGGGCAGCTCCCAGGCTGGGGCTCTGAGCCCCAGCGACCCTTTCGTGCCCCCAGGAAGACCTTCGGAGGCTGCTGCTCTCTCCCAGGCCAGCCTCCAGAGTTCCACCCAGAGTTCCACCTCTCTCTCAAGAGAGAGAGAGGGTCTAGGCCCAGGGACCTCCTGAATGGGAATGGGGGGTGGTTTCTCACTACAGCCCAGTCAAGCTGCAATTCCTTCTGCCCCCAATCCCCACCAGGCAGCCCCATCCCAGTTCAATTCCAGTGTGGGGCACCAGGGATACAGAAACAATAAGCTCACGTGGAGTTCAGCTGGGTCCAAAAGCTGCCCTAGGGCAGTGTGATCAGTGCCACAGTAGAGGCATCTTCGGGGTGCTGTGCAGGCTCAGAGGCCAGAACAGTTATATATTCTTGGAACCAGAAAGAAAAGGGCGGTTTGATCAGGGTCTTGATGGTTGAGTAGGAGCTCGCCAGGCAGAGCAGTAGTGGGAGAGCATTCTAGACAGAGGCAAAACAGGCAGGAGTGGAGAGAGCTGGGTCTGAGAAACTGTAAGGCTATTGTGCGGGGATGGAACCACAATGCCCGTGTTTGAATTACAGCTCCACTTTCTGGCTGTGTCACTTAGGGCAGTTTGCTTAACCTCTCTGTGCCTCCATTCTCTCATCTGTTAAAGGGTGCTGATAATAGCTGTGGTAGTCATTAGTGCTATTTGCCAAGTATTTTTGGCTGTTTCGCCTTCCAGGCACAGGTCAGAGTGCATTTTCTGGTCCCCTTTTGGTTAGTTGGGGCCATGTGACTAGCCATGGCCAAAAGTCTCTTTTGCAGGCCTGGGCATTTAAGTGTTAGAGTGAGAGCTTCCAGAGCTCTCTTTTTCCTTTCTGTGATAATGCAGTGACCAACAGAGATGTGACTGCTCTATCAGTCTGAGTCCCTGAGTCTCTCCAATGAGCAGAGTGACGATGCACATCAAACCTGTAGCTTTCATAAGACATAAACCATGGTTGTTTCCAGCCACTGAGATTTGGGAGATGTTTGTTACCACGGTGTAACAGCCCATGCTGACTGATAAAATAATACCTACCTCAGAAGGTTGGGAGGGGGGTAACATGGGTTAATAAATAGAACAGTGTCTGGCACATAGTGAGCATGTGATAAACGTTAGCTGCTATTATTATTAAGGTGGAGAGGAGTGGCCACAGAAAAGGCCAGAAAGGGAAGGAAAAGCCTGTTTGTGAAGGGCCTTAAACACCAGGCTCGGTAACTTGGAGCTGATCCTAAAAGCAGTAGGGAACTATTAACATTTGTTTTTTTTTTTTTAAGGAAGAGAATGACATGCTTTGTAATCAGTTCACTCCAGGATGTGGCAAACAGCAGACACCTAATAAGTACTCCTTGAATGAATGAATGAATGAATGAATGAATGAATGAAAAGAGCTTGGAGGAAGAGAGACCACTTAGGAGGCCGCTTCAGTGATTCAGGTATCCCATGGTGAGGGCTGGGCTCGGAGCAGGAGTTGGGTGGGACCCCCGGCCGGGCACCGGGCTCCCATGCCCACCCCCGCTTGCCCACCCCTAGCCTACCAGGCAGGCAGCTTCGCTGGCACTGCTGCTGTGTGTGGCGCACAGCATCACCTCATAACTCACCGTGTTTATGATGAAGCGGAGCAGTTGTTTGGGAAGACAACCACTCTGATACCCGACAGCCCCCAGGGCCATTCCTGACGCTTCTCCTCCACCATCCGCTGCTTAACATGCCGGCTCTCTCTCCTGCACCCTGCTCCCCACACCCCTCATGGCACTCAACTCTCCCCCATACACACACACACACACACACACACACACACACACACGCACGCACGCACACCACTCCGCGGGCCTCTCCAGCGCTGTAGCTGAGAGGAAATTTATTGCAGCCCCAGACTGCTATGGGCAAATACTAATAAAATGCTGTTTTGCTGCAATTTGTTTAATTGGCCACAAAAGAGACGTCTTGAGCATGTGCCGGCTCTGCCCTGCACCCGCCCGCCTGCCTGCCTGGCTCACAGATGCTCTCTTCTCCTGGGCCTTGTCTCCCTGGCTGTGATGACCAAGAATGGGATGATGGGGAGAAGGGGAGAAGAGGGAGGACAAGCAGAGTGGAAAAGAGGGGATGCAGAAGACTTCTGGAGTAGAGAAAGCAGGCATGAGCCCACCTCCATGTAATCTTACAGCACTTTCCTGAGCCCTCAGGATCCTTGTGATCAGCCAGACTGACTGGGTGCAAAGCCTACCAATTCCCCTTCTTGGCTGTGTGACCTCAGGCAAGTTATGGAACCTCTCTGTGCTCCAGTTTACTGTAAAATGGGGGTGATAACAGGGTTGTGAATATTAAATGAGCCAATACATGTAAAACATTCAGAGGAATGCCTGGCCCATAGGAAGTACAAAATCAGTGTTAAGAACTGTGACTACTTGGGTTCTAATCCCGGCTCTGCCACTTACCAGCTGTGTGAGCTGGGGCAAGTTATCTCACTACTTTGTGCCTCAGCTTTCCCACCCACGAAATGGGGTAGCAAGTGCATCTGCCTCATAGGGTTGTGTGAAGATCAACTGAGTTGATCAATCCAAAGGGATCAGAATAGAGCCAGGCACACAGGAAGAGCTACAGAAATAAGAGCTGCTTTTGTTAGTGGCTGTACAGTGAGCTAAGTGCTCTGGTTAGAGTGTTTGGGAAGATTTTCTGCCCTGTGTTCCTTAACTGGGATTAGCTGTGGGGAAGGGATGAATCCCCAGAGATGGGAATTCCCAGTGGGTAAAAAGCTCGAGCCAGTTCCTGGTGTTTGAGGCCAGCTGGCACGGCTGGTAGGGTAGTGGAAGACCTTCACTAAGCGTCTTTTTGGGGTAACTCCGCTATAGCTCCCCAGACAGATCCCTGGGGCTGGGCTGCTGCTCCTGGGGTCAGCTCAGCCTCCCAGCTGCTCCCCTCTTGGCCCTTGGCACCCACACTCCAGGGCTGGGCACCTTGCCACCAGCCAGATGGCCCCAGCAGAAGCTGGGACGTGGGAGGGGAGGTGTAGGGTTGGGTTAGGCCAGGCCTCAGGAGCTGGGTATGGGGGCCTTGGGACAGATGGGCCTGTGTCTGTCCAGTGCACAGGGGAGGGTGGGGACAGCCCGCTCCTTATGACAAAGCTGGGCTTTAAGATTTCCTTGTGTCAGGGGTTTGGGGGGTGGGGCAGGGAGTGCAGGATGGGGAATCAGGAGTCCCCAGGCAGGTCCCTTCCCTTCTCTAGGTCTGTTCCTCATCTGAAAAGGATTGCACTAGATGATTGATCTGATAATCCAGGTGCAATAGTTAGCTAGATGCCTGGCACAGAGTAAGTCCTCAAAGCCTGTGTTATTGTTGCCTTTATTTCATAACAGCACAGAGATTGAGAATGTGGACTCAGGAGTCATCCTGAGAGTTCAAATCCTGACTCTACCACTTATCAGCTGTGTGGCCTTGAGCAAGTGCCTTAACCTCTCTGTGCCTCCTTTTTCTCATCCATAAGTGGGCTAATGGTAGAAGACACCTCAGAGGGTCCTTGCGAGGATGAAACAAGATAAAACTATAAAGCACTTGGAATAGTGAGTGCCACAAAGTAAAGAGTCTATAAATGTTAGTTATTATCCCCACTTTACAGATGAGGGAAGCAAAGCTCAGAGTGGTTAAGCAACTTGCCTGCCAGAATTCAGTCCCAGGTGGATCTGACTTTAAGACCAGGCAAAAATGCTGGGCTGACTCCTCTACCCTGAGGCATACCCAGTGGTCAGGGTGAAAGGTTTCTTCAGGAGGGCTGAGTTTTCTTTGAACTAGGGGAGTCAAGTTCACTGGAAACACATAGAACAGGCGTGCATGCGTGTGTATGTGTTCACACGTGCCTGTACGAATGTGCCCTCATACCACATCTCTTGGGCATTGACCAGCCAGCTCCCAGAATCCCTGTTAAGGGGAAACAGGATTGGATACTGGGGCATCGGGCGGTGGCTGAAATCCTGCCAGGCTGCCATTGTGTGTCCGTGAGACTCTGAGCAAGTGGCTTCACCTTTCCATCCTCGGTTTCTTTATCTGCAAAATGGGGATAAAAATAGTACTTACCTGATGGGGCATATAGTGAGGGTCCAGTAACTGTCAGCTTTTATTATTACTGTCATTAAGTTGCCTAATTACTCCCCTCCCAATCCTCGTGGACCCTGTTGCATGCACACAGAGGCCCGGCTGCCCCCTCAATGCCCTCTGAGCTTCCCTGGTCCACAGCTGCTGACCCCCACTGTAGTGGCCGGCCCAGGTCATCCCCAGCAATAGGCACACATAGGCAGGGTCAGTGCCACCTCAGGCACACCCCCAGATGAGGCTGGGGAGCCGGGCAGCCCCCTGGCCCACCCTCTGAGGCCCTGGTCATGCTGGCTCATCTGGAACAGTGAGGCTCTTGGGGTCTTAGGCAGCCCCACCCTGATCCCTACCCTGGGAAAGGTCCTGCAGCCTGGGCCACGTGCTCTGTGCCTCCCTCCCCTCTCCCCACTAGGCCTTCCCACAGCCTGTTCCCTGCAGCCCTCCCTGCTTCGGACTGCTGCCCGCTCCAGTTCAGGTATAATCTCCGTCAAGCAGGTTCCAGATCCCAGGCCACTAGGAGCCTCTCACACACCCCCTGGGGCTGCTCAGGGTAGCATGAACACCCCCTCCAGCCTGTCAAGGCCCTTCCCCACAAGGTGAGGTCCTTCCGGAAGCAGCTTCGATCCCTCTGGACAGAGAGGACTCCAGAGTCCTGAGTAAAGGCAGCAGGGAGAGCCAGAACCCGGGAAGGTCAAGGAAGAAAGATGGAAGAGAAACTGTCAGCCCAGGCCAGGGACTGAACCAGCCATGAACATGCCCAGGTTCTGGTCTCCCTCTTCCAATCTCAGGGGTTGAGGTGGGAGGGGGGTGAGCCGACTCTCCCTGCCCTCCCAGGGCTGACGCAGCCAGCTGTGGCGAGCAACAGCTGGATACACAAACCAGGATGCATGGTCTCACGCCCTCTGCCAGGGCCCGGTGGTCAGAGGAGGGGGGCTGGGCTGGGCAGCTGCTGAGGGGGCAGTCCGGGCTCGGCGAGGCCCCCCAGTGGGGGCGGGTGAGAAGGAGGCCTGCTAGCACCCAGCCGGCCCCAGGTCTCCTGTGAGACTTGCAATCAGGCATCCCCACAGTGACGCTGCCAAACCCTGTGCAGGGTGACTCTAGGGTTTCTGTGGGGACGGCCCCATTCCTGAGCCTCGTCCCCCACTCTCCATCTCTGAGAAGCAGGCTGCATTAGGCAGTAGGAGGGTGGTGGATGGGACAGGGCAGTGACAGGTCCCAGGCATGGGTGGGGAAGATAATGTTAACAACCCAGGGAGCCCTCCTGAGGCCAGGGGTGGATGCCACGACTTCAGTTTCCCATCACCTGGGACTCTGTTTGAGTCCCTTTGAGAACTGACAGGAATCCAGGAAGGAAGAGGATGTTGTCAAGCATTTGTTCCTTCACTACCATTCGCTGAGAAGCAGCCTCAGTAAACAGGAGCACAGGCCTTGCCCTCATGGAGCTTAGGCTCTACTGGAAGAGACAGACAGACAAGTTCACAGGCAATTCCCATTCCATGTTTTAAATGCTCTAACGGATGTGTGCAAAAGCTCGCATGGACAAGTGCGTACCTCACCCATTTGCAGGGGCCCGGGGAGGCTTCCTGGAGGAAGGGACACCACACTGAGGCGGTGGGGCGAGGAGCTGGCTGTGAACGCAGCTGGCAGGGACGTGTGTTCCCCACAGAATAGCACATGCAGGGCGGGCAAGGGGGGCCTTCTGAGGAACCCGGAGCTCAATGTGGCCAGGAGAGGAGGGAGGCAAGGCTGGAGCGGTGCACGAGGCCCAGCTCACAGGGAATTGAGACATTTGGACTTCATCTTGAAGGCCTTGGGGGGCCCTGGAGAGTTATAAGCAGGGGAGGGACAAGCCCGATTTTGCATTTTAAGGTCACTCTAATTGCAGTTGAGAACTGGAGGCAGGGAGGCCATTTTGGCCAGTGGCAGAAGTCCTGGTGGCCTGATCTAAAAGAAATATTTAAGATGCGGAATTGATGGGTCCTGGCAATGACTGGTTGGTGGGGCCAAGGGAGCAGGGCTCTGCTTGGGCACATCAGTGGCTCCGTGTCAGTCACCAACATAGAGGACACCTGCAGGTTTGACTGATGGGGAGGGGAGCAGACTGGAGTTTGGGCCTGTAGAGTATGAGGCGCCAGCTCCTCCTGCTCGACCTGTCCCCTGTGGCGCACCCCTGCCCAGTGCTCCAAGCATCAGGCCCTAGTTCATGCATGCACTCACTAAACATTTTCTGAACCTCCTCAGCATGTCAGCAGTGCAGGGAAGACACAGAAATGTACAGCCGCCTGATTCTTGCCCTCTGGGCCCTTCCAGTCAGCAGGGGAAGTTGGCCACGTGCACAAATAGCAGTCACACAAGCTCTGGTCTGTCCAAGTCAGAATTTTATTGCCTTAGACCAAGGACTGTTTGCAAGGGCAGTAAATGATTAAGGGCCGCGTGAGTGGTGCAGACGGCAATTGTCTCCTGTCAGAGGAGAGGGAAAGCTCTCCTTGCTGGGGACTTGGGGGATGGAGAGGGGCAGGGCTGCCAGCGGACTGGGAGCCAGGGGACTGGGTTCAAAGTCCCAGCTATGCACTAATGTGGGTGACCTTGGCCAAGGGGTTATAGCTCTCTGAGCCTCTGTTTTCTCACCTGTAAAATGGGGACAAGAATAAAGCTCAGCCTCCCTACTTCCCATGCTAGTGTGGGATCAGTGGAGAAAATGGACCCAAATAGTCTTTGAGAAAAAAGTGCCACCCCTTTGCAAGGAGTTGAGGTCTACTAGGCCCTGGTCATAGGATTTGGAATTAGCAGACCAGAGTTCAAATCCTGGTTCTGCCACTTGCTGGCTGGGCACCTTTGGGCAGGTGACATAACCTCTCCAGGCCTCAGTGTCTGTAGAATACCTGCCCACAGGTAAGTGAGATCATTGTCTGTGCCTGTCCAGGGCTCCGAGAACAGGGGCCATTATCTTGAGGATAGCACCAAATCTCTGGGGCAAGTTCACCCCGAAATCCCAAATGCCCCAGGGTGATGAGGCCTAGGCTTAAGGTCTGAAAAGGTCCTGGCCATTCTTTTTTTTTTTTAATTGTGATAACATATACGACACAAAATTTCTCATTTTAACCACTTTTGTGTGTACAATTCAGTGATATTAGTTGCATTCACCATATTGTACTACCAACACCACATACATTTCTAAACTTTTTTATCACCCCAAACTGAAACTCTGTACCCATTAAGCATCAATTCCTCATTCCCTCCCCCGTTCCCCATCGCCTCTTCCCCAGCACCTGGTAACCTGTGGTCTACCTAGCCCTGGCTCTTCCTAACTACAAATTTTCCCAGCCACTCAAGGTCCTCGTTGTCCCCCTTCCTAACCACCCTGAAGCCTCCTCACCGCCCCTGCCCCAGGGTGGGGCTAGGGGGGATCCCAAGTCCCCCAGCTGCTCCCCTTCAGCTCCCCAGATAACATGCACAGGACCCGCCTGCAGAAACTTCCCAGATAAACACTGCCTGCTCCAGATAGCTGGGGCCCTATCAGCCTGTCATCTTGTTCTCCAAACCGCAGGCACTGGTGATAAAGGGATTGTGTGGGGGCTGCAGCTGCCAGAACCCAGGTGGGAGCTTTTGGCAGGCTTTTTTTTTTCCCCTCTTGCTCTTATTAACAACAAATGTTCGACCCCTTCCAGGACAAACCATCCTCTGGCCTCGGCTCATACCCCTGCCCCAGTCTCTCCTTTGCATCTTGCATTGAAAGCCAGGCGGCCATTTGTCCCCCTGTTGGATTTCCACAAGGAGAGGAAGAGCGGAAGCCATCAGAGATGGGATTAGGTGGTGACAGACAGGCAAATTCTGTTCAGGGGTCTGTGTGGTTATAGGGGGATGAGCTGCCCCTTCAGGGACACCAGACCATGTTTACTGAGTGCTTATTATGTATTAGGCACACTGTTAAGATGCTTGTTTGCCCCTCTCGTTGACTCAACGGGAAAGGCTTATTTTTCCTTTGTTTCCATTTTGCGGGTTAGGCAACTGAGCCTCAGAGAGGTCAGGGGCACGACGGGTAAGGAACTGGAATTGAAGGCCAGGTCTGGAGGCTCCAGACCCTGTGTCCTTGCCCTCTACACCCTATTTCCAAAGTCCGCTCCTGCATCTGGCCCTTTCTGAAAAGTCTGAGCCCAAACTGGAAGCTGGCCTTGGGCTAGGGCTGGGGTGGCAGGCTGGGATCCTGAACCAGAAGGAGTCCTGCCAGCTCCCCAGCGCTGGGGTCTTCACATCCCAAGGCTGACACAGCCTTGGAGGTCATCTGGAGCTGCAACCTCCCAGGACAGATGGGGAAACCGAGGCAAAGAGGAGCGATGTACCATGCCAGGATCATCCACTAGTAACACCTCAGTGTAAGGACTTTGACTCCATGTGCTCCCAACTCACTGATTTCACAGAGGAGGAAACTGAGGCCTGGAGAGAGAACGTGTCAAAAAAAGGCTACAGGGCTCATCAAGGTGGAGCTGGGGTTCACCATCAGGGCTATTTCCACTGCCCTGTTAGGCTCCCACTACCAGGGACAGACATTGGTGGACACAGACGCAGAAGCACAAGTAACGGGGCCCCCCAGATGGACAGAAACTCTGTACCCATTAAGCACCAACTCCCCATTCCCTCCCCCGTTCCCCATTCCCCCTTCCCCAGCACACTTTCAAGTACACATGCTCATGCTGACACACCCATGATGCTGTGTGGGACCCACCCCTGGCCCAGGACCTGAAGGAAGCACAGGTTGACTTACTTTCCCTCCCCTCCCCCTCCCCCCCACCCCCGCCTCATCACCCAGCCAGGCAGCTCCATGCTGTGCTTAAAAAGGGCACTTAATTTTTCATTCTTAAATGCTGGGATGCTCTTGTCTTCCAGCTTCACCCAAACCCCTCGGTGGAGATGGATGGGGGCGCGGAACACAGTTATCAGAAAGATTAAGCCAGGACTTGTCATTTTTTTATATCATGGAGCAGTCAGCCTGACGAGTGATGTCCTCCAGTCTGCTGGGATGAGTCCAGAACCGTTAGTGCCAGTAGTAAAAAAGACTATAAAAAACACCATCGGAGAAAGGGTAATGATGAAATTTAACTGCTCCCGATCACACACCTGGGGTCTGCTCACTACGGAACCGGGGGGTTCAGCCACATCATCCTTTACTGCTGTGTCCTTGTGTCTGAGTTTAAGGTCCTTCCACTGAACCAGCACATTGTGTCCACTGCTGGGAGCCTGGGGCCCTGCCTGGGTCAGGACAACAGACAGAGGGAGCGGACAGACTCAGTCCTGGGAGGCCGTGGGTCTGTGGGCCTGGCAAAGGGGTCGTGGGGCCGGACGGCTTCCCACTCGGGGCAGGGAGAGCCCAGGGTTGGCTCAAATTTTATTTCCTTCCTCCTTTCTTCTTCCCTCCCTCCCTGTCTCTCTCTCCATCTCATTTTTATGTGCTGGGTACTGTGTTACATAATCACCAGCCCAGACCTTTCACTGCTCTCAGGACACAGCACCCCGCTTACCTAAGTTCTAGCCATACTCACAACCCCTCCCCGCCCCTCCCCTTCATCCCTCCTGAAGTTCTCAATGCACTTTCAATGTTGCATTGAAATCATTCAAAATAATTTGCTCTCTCTAGCCTCTGGGCTTTCACACAAGCTGTTCCCTCTGCCTGGAACAGTTTTCCAGCAAGCTCCTGCCAGTCAGCAGGTCTCAGCTGTAACTTCCTCCAGGAAGCCCTCTGTGCCATCCTCTAGGTCTGCACTGGGCTCCCTCACTAAGAGTCCCCACAGCTCCCTGCATTTCCCCTTCAGGGTACAGATCACCACAGGGTACTGGCCATTGTTTAATTGTGTGTAAGGTACTTGAAGGCCCTTGTTGAGGACGCTGCCTTGGCTCCAGGATTCAGCCATGAACAAAACAGATAAAATCCCCAGCCTTCCTGGAGTTTATATTTCCAGTGGAGGTGGGCAACAAGGTCCGTCTGTCTGTCTTGTTCAACCTTCACAAACTTGGGAGTGCAATGTGTGGTTGAATTTAAGCCTCATAAGACCTGAGAGGTAGGTGATATCATCCTGACTGCTCAACCGAGGACCCTCAGGTTCACCCAGTTAGGGAATGGCAGGGCCCAGGTTCAAACCCAGGCCTGGTGGGCACCCAAGCTGGGGCTTCGCCATGTGCCACACTGCCCCCTCCTCGCTCACCCTGCTCCAGCCTCGCTGGCTGCCTTGCTGTCCCTTAGCAGGCCAGGCACATGCTCGCCTCTGAGCCTTGGCACATGCTGTGCCCTCTTCTCATTGATAGCACCAGGCTCATCCCCTCGCCTCCTTCAAGCCTTTGCTCAAATGTTGTCTTCTCATTAAAGTCTTCCCTTCCCCATTCATACTCCTACCCCACATATGCTCTGTGTCCAACCTATTTTGTTGTCTTCTGCCTCAGCTAGAGTGTTAGTTCCCTGAGGGCAGGGATCTTGTCTGTTCTGTTCACTGTCGCATCTCCAGTGCCTATGATAGGTGCTTAGTAAATATTTGTTGGATGGGTGGATGGGTGGGTGGATGAATGGATACAAGAGAAACAGAGCTGAATCAGCCCAAGTCCCCACCCCGAAAAGCCTTGAAATCCAGCCGAGGGAGATGGACGTTGCCATGTGAGTGAGAGGCATTTTCTTTCTAACGGGGCATGTCCAGAAAAAGAGAAACCACTCCCAACACCCATTCCCTCCCCTCCTCAGGATGTGGCTCTCCGGATCCCACTCTCTCTGAACAAACACAGGCTGACCATGGACAGAGGGTGCCCCAATTGGCCCCAGGAAGAGGCGCTGGGAGGGGAGCTCTGGGGCTGGGCTCAAAGGGCTGACCCCATCACAGCCAGCACAGGATCTCATCAGTTCTGGAGCAACCCCGGGGGTGCTGGGGAGAGGAAAGGTAACCAATGCCCAGGAAAAAGAGCCCCAGCCCCAGCCCTGCAGCTCCCACAGTGCCTGCAAAGGGCCGTTCCCCAGGACTCAAGAGGCCCAAATGCCAGTCTAAGAGCCCACCCTCGACCCACCCAGGGACCCTGGGCAAGTCACCTTCCCTCTGTGAGCCCCAGTGTTTTCTCTCCTATAAGGAGATGTGAACTACACAAATGGCTCCAAACCTTTTCAGGCATGAGGACCTCCTTTAAAAATTTTTTTATTTAACTATCATATATATACAGAAAAGTGCACAAAAATTGCATAATGCAAGTAAACATGTTCATATAACCAGCACTGTGATTAAGAAGTAAAACATTACCAGCTCCCCAAGAAGCCCCTTGTGCCCCTTCTCAGTCCCTACCTCCCCCACATGTAAAGATTATCCTGATTTTTAACACTGTAGATTAGTGTTGCCTGTTTCTCTAACATGGAAGATCCCCTTTTTACCTCTACACGATGTTCTTTGGGTTTGAGTGTCCGCAGTAGCCGGCTTCCAAGATGGCCGCCAGTGACCCTCACCTTCTGGAATGAGCCTCACGGCCTGGCAGTCACGCCTTTGTGTTGTCCCCATTCCCCCTGAGGCAGGATGGTCTTTGCAACCAATAGAATATGGCAGAGGGGACAGTGTGTGTCTTCTGAGGTGAAGTCACAAAGGACATCGTGGCTTCTGAAAGGACGTCGCGGCTTCTGCCTTGCTCTGTTGGAGCCCTGGCTCTGGGGAAGCCAGCCATTGCTCTGGGCGCGATCCTGTGGGGAGGTCCTTGGGGAGCAGCCTAAGCGTCATCCCACCAAAGCCCCATGATTGCGCCATCTTGGAAGCAGATCTTCCAGCCCCGGTCAAGCCTTCAGATGGCTGCAGCCCACACCGACCCATGACTGTGACATGAGAGACCCTGAGCCATGACTGCTAGCCAAGCCACTCCTGAATTCCTGACCTGCAGAGACTGTGGGAGATACAACAGTTTGTTGTTTTATGCTGCTAATTTGGGGTAATTTGTTACACAGCAATAGATAAGTAATACAATATACAACGATCAAGTAAATACCCAGTGAGCAAAACCTGCTTGGAATTCAGTAGCCCTTTAAACACATTCATTTTTTAGTGTTTAGTTTTAAATACTACCTTAATTGTAGCTACTCAGAATTGAAATAAAGGCCGCCTTTTCGGTGCGTGAGTGACTTGGTTCGGGCTGAGGACTCTGGGGTCCTTCCAGGGCCTGAGAACCCCAGCTCAGGGCCGGGGCAGGCGGCTCCTGCTGACTCAGTTATCTCCAAGGCTCTTTTCATACTAAAATTCTGGAAGCAGAGACATTCAGGGCTCTGCCTCCCAGTCCTTGCCCCCTCCATCTTGTTGGGTTATTGAATGCGGCAGTGAGGATCCCAAGCTTTGGGGACAAGCACACTGGTGTTCAAATTCTGGCTCCCTTTTCAGATCTGGGTGACCTCCCACATGGAGCTGTGTTCCCCTGAATGTCATTTCTTCATCAGAAAACTTGAAGAGCAGATGCCTAGCTCATCGGGTGTTATACGAAGAGGAGACGAGATGTGCCTTGTGATCGTGACACTTTGGAAACCCAGGTGAGATGGGAGATGGCAGCTACCACGATCTTCATACCATAGGCTGGCTGGGTGCTCTCAGGGGAACTGAGGGGACTCTCACTGCTGCTGGGGCTTTGGTTCTGTTTGGCTGCCCCCTGTGCAGCTGTACCTCCTCCCAGCTCAGCTGTACCCCAACAGTGACTTTGAAGGGCCAGGTGAACATATGGCCACAGGACAGACCCTGGTTGGAGACAGACCTGCTTCCCCTCCCTCGTTAGCGTCGCCCGGGGCCCGCGCTCTCCTTAGTGGAGGCCTGGATAACGAAGGCCACAGCCTATTAATTGCAGTGACAGTGATAAAGGAAGAGGGGGAGGCTGCTATTTGTCTTGCCTGTAACCTCTCGCATCATTCCAAGATGAATGAAAACTCATTTTCTGCTTTGATTCGGTCTAATTTCTCTGGGCCCCCTGGGCCTCGTGGGGGGAAGGGATCCAAGACCCCGCTGAGATGGAATTGGGGGGAGTGGGGTCAGAGGTCACAGAGGGAGGAGGATGGGTTCCACTAGAGAATCAAGAACTTGGTGGGGGGTGAGTGATTGGGGCATTCATTAATTAAGCACCAACTGTATGGGGCTTGCACAGATATTAGCTGATTGGATTTGCACACTAATCCTGTGAAGGAGAGAGTCTGCTTCCCATTTCATAGATGTGAACGGGCTGTGGTGAGAGAAAGTGGCTTGCACCAGGTCACACAACTAGTGAGGGCCAAAGCCAGCTCCGGCGAGGAGGAGTCTGCCCAGTGCCATCACTGGCTCTTCCCCATCACCACTTTGCCTCCCACTGGGGGTGAGTGAAGCACAGAGGGGAGATGACTGTCAGAGCCAGGGTGGGGGTGGGGTGAGGTGAATCTTTTGCTCCATCAAGGATAAAGGACTGACCGAGGCTCTTGTTAAAACGGCTATTTGCTCATTGGCAAGATGGAGCCAACAATCCCTGCCTCCTTGGGCCACGCTGTTGCCGGAGAGAGACTGATGAGAATGTGTTTGAAGCCGCTTCACCCTGGTGCTTCTTCTTTTGTTTGTGGAAAGGGAGAAGCAAACCTGCAGCCGCCGGCACTTAGAGCGGATACACCCAGACCTGATTAACTGGGTGTGTGGGGTCACCTGACCATGACGCCTTCCCCCTGCCCAGCCTGGCCACTCGCGGCTTGGCCGGCTCCCCTCCAAAGCTCCTGGGGTCCTATGAGGTCCAGAGAGTGGGAAGGGCCTGGGCTCAGTGACTTTCTGCTAAGGTGGCCTGGGAGCCCCAGAAAGCTGCATGGACTGTGGAGAAGGTGTGAGATGCCCCAGTTCTAGGGCAAGCTCGCAGTAGAAACTCAGTAAAATGGGTGGAACACACTCCATTCACCCTCCTTCTGGGGCTTTGGGGCAGGAGGAGGAGGTGCTGCCCCTGGAGGGAGGTTTTAGGTGGTGTAATGCAAGAATAACAGAGCCGGCTCTGGAGCCAGCCTGCCTGGTGTGAATCCTGCCTCTGCCCTTGATTGCTGTGTGGCCTTGAGCAACTTGCTTCATCTCTCTGGGCCTCTATTCCCTTGTCTGTAAAATGGGGTCATAATAGTATCTCCTGCATATGATTATCAGTTAACTTATGTGAAGCAGTTAGAGCAGCGCTGGATGCATGTGCTCTGGGGGCCTGCAGCTAGGCTGGGAAAGGCAAGTCTGGGATGGGGTCGTGAGTGAGAAGTTCGGCAGCTGCCTCGACCTGTGCTCCCGGAAACAATGTCCTCCCATCTGCCCCAGATCTGAATTGCAAATGGCCTTCCCTTCCCTACCACTCCAGCTCCAGCCAGAGACAGCTGAACCCAAAAGAAGAGTATGTCCCTGTGGGGGCTCCCCGTAGCCTTGCTCTGTCTCACGGAGTCTGCAGCTGGAGCCCTGAGACCAGGACCCCTTTCCAGTAGCCTGGGAGAGAGGAAACAAGATCCAGGTAGAACCACCTAGGCTGGCATTCAAGCCCTTCACAGCCTGGTCCCACGTTTTATTGCTGCTTCTGCAAGGAACCTCTCTCCCACTCCCAATTCCCCATGGGTCCCGCTGAGGTCCTGCCCTGAGTGCTTATAAGAGCTAGGCCTGGGCGCGGGGCTACAGGGATCATCTCAGCTGTGTGCTGCTGATAGTCCTGTTCTGCAGACGGAGGAACTGAGACTCAGAGAGGTTGCACAGCTAGCAGGTGGCAGAGCAGGGTGCACAACCAGGTCCTGCTCACTCCAGAGCCCAGCTCTTAGCCACCACCCCAACTTTCCACAAAGCAGACCCTGCTCAAAACATACAGGGGAAATGAAGTCAGGGGTCCAGGAGCTGTCACAAAGGTCATTCATTCACTCACTGATCTGATATCCACCCACTATCCAGCATGGTGCGAGGAACTAGGCATTCAGAGATGATGATGATGATGACGACAATGACGACAATGACCACGACGATGACGATAACATCAGTGATAATAACATTAATGATAGTAATAATATGAAACAATTGCTGACATTTCCTGCGCTCCCACTATGTGCTTGGCACTGTACTATGTGGTGGGTATACAAAGCTCCAATCCTTATGATGGCCCTGCAGGTGGTTATCACCATTTTATAGATGAGTCACCTGAGGCACAGAGAAGGTGAGTGTCTGAAGCCACATGGATTTAAACATCTGAGCTAGTGTTTGAACTCCAGCCTGTCTGCCTTGGAATAATATTAGCAACAACAGTGATGACCCTGTCTCTGGCATTTATTGGGTATTTTCTGTGCCAGCTAAGCACTCAAAATGACTAGGTAAGCTACATGGCATTATCATCCCATCTTATGGAGGAGAAAACTGAGGCTTGTAAGTTAAGTAAACCACTCAAAGTAGTACATGGAGTACACTATGCAGTCAGGATTTGGACCCAGGTTCACCAACCTCTGTACCTTCCATGTCACCGCACTGCCTCTCAAGGAGAGGTCTGTCTAGAGTAGGCAGTTTAAATAACAGGACTTTATTCCCTTCCTCCTTAACTGTTGCAACAGCCTCCTACTGGGACCCCCCTCTAGTATCTTCCCCTCCCTGAAATCTCCTCCAAGGGCCTGAACCCAGGTGACCCCTTGAAACTCATTCCTGAGATGGGGGAGGGGATTGAGGTGCGACAACAAGTTCTAGATTCATTCACCTGCTTCAAGGCTTGCTGGGAACAGAAGGCCTGGCCTTAGCTTCTTCCTAGATAATCATGGGGAATGTTCACCATCAGCTGCCTCCAGCTGATGGGTTAAAAAAAACCTGAGTTCACGCTGCCCTCCCCACTACGTGGGACCCGACTCCCAGGGGTGTAAATCTCCCTGGCAACACAGGATATGACTCCCGGGGATGAATGTGGACCCGGCATCGTGGGACTGAGAGTATCTTCTTGACCAAAAAGGGGATGCAAAATGAGACGAAATAGTTTCAGTGGCTGAGAGATTTCAAATGGAGTCGAGAGGTCACTCTGGTGGACATTCTTATGCACTATATAGATAACACCCCTTAGGTTTTAATGTATTGGAATAGCTACAAGTAAATACCTGAAACCACCAAACTCCAACCCAGTAGTCTGGACTCCTGAAGACGATTATATAATAATGTAGATTACAAGGGGTGACAGTGTGATTGTGAAGACCTTGTGGATCACACCCCCTTTATCTAGTGTATGGATGAGTAGAAAAATGGGGATAAAAACTAAAGGACAAATGGGGTGGGATGGGGGGATGATTTGAGTATTCTTTTTTCACTTTTATTTTTTATTCTTGTTCTGGTTCTTTCTGATGTAAGGAAAATGTTCAGAGATAAGATTGTGGTGATGAACGCATAACTATGTTATCATACTGTGGACAGTGGATTGTATACCATGGATGATTGTAAGGTGTGTGAATGTATTTCAATAAAACTGAATTTAATAAAAAACAAAACAAAACAAAACAAAAAAACCTGAGTTCAAATCCTGGTCCCACCACTCCCCATGGGACTTAGACATGCTGCTCATGTCCTCATCTGTATTAGTCAGGGTTCTCTGGGGAAACAGAGCTAACAGGAGATATCTATAAATATTATGAGATTTTATAAAAGTGTCTCACACAACCATGGGGATGCCCAAGTCCAAATTCCATAGGGCAGTCTGCAAGCTGGCAACCCCAATTAAGGTTTTCAATGAATTTACCAGGAGAAGCAGTCTGGCTGGAGTAGAGATGAAAATTCTCTCTTTTAACTGCTGAAATCATCACTTCTTCTTTTGAAGCCTTCAACTGATTGGATGAAACGTCTCTCATTGCTGAAGAAACTCTCCTTGGTTGATTGTAGATGAAATCAGTCATAAATGCAATCAACTTACTGGTGATTTAAGTCCATTAAATGTCCTCACAGTAACAGGGCAGTGCTTGCTTGACCAGACAACTGGGCACCATTACCTGGCCAAGTTGACACATGAAACTGACCACCACATCATCTGAAAAATGGGAAAATACTACCCAACTCACAAGATTGTCATGAAAATTCCTGGAAAATTCCTTATTGGGTAGGATTGACACTTTCTAACATGAGAATGGGCCTCCTGCCCTCCCCTTTCCACCCCTCCACCCCTCCAGGCCCTCTGTCTCTCTGAGACTCTCATCCACTTCTGTTATGAGTTCATGCTGGATTTTTTTTCTTCTGCTAAGTTGTGAGTGGGGACATACCACAGACACTGGGGTTTCAAGTAAAAGGAGGGTCTGAGACAGAGCAAGAGCCATTTCAAGAAGAGAGACCCACTGAGAGGAGAAGCAGAGATGTCAGTAGGAGAGAGGCAGAGAAGAAAGAGGAAGGAGAAGGAAGAGAAGAGGGGAAGAGAAGAGGGGAAAAGAAGGGAAACCAAGAAGGAAAGGAAACCAGGTACAACAGGAACAGAACCAAAAGACGGAGACACTAAGGGATGCAACAGAGACGGAAGGACAGAGAACAAGCAGAGAAAGAGAGAAGCAGCAGAAGCTGGCAGTCACAGAGAAAAGTGGACTGGAAGAGAAGGGCCCCTCAGCCGGGCAGGCAAAGACAGACAAACCTACACCCCTCGCCCCCGGCTGAGCAAGGATTTCCGACTCAGTGTTCTGCTGCTGAGGGAGAAAAGCCTCTTCTTCCACATTCAAATGAATTTGATATTCAATCAATGAAGATTAACTTGCCCAAGGTAAGGGGGTTTTTACATCCGTAAGGAAGTCAAATATGATTATGCAGATGAGAAAATTATCCTGAGATGAGGAGTATCTCAAATATGATAATCATGTGAAAAGGTGGATTCCCGCACTGATCAGCATATCTGCAAGACCATACCGGATGGAGGAGGTGGGGATGAGCCGAGGTGCCCAGAGATGGGCAATTGGGATGCGCTGCCCAGGTATCCTGCTCCGAGAAGTTGGTCAGAGATGTCTGGTTCCTAATTTCCTTTACTGGAAAAGGACACTCAGCCTAGGTCAGTGAGGACCTTCGCTAGAGTTTTGATCCTGCTGTGTCCATCGACATTCCCTGGACCTCAGCTTACTTATCTCTCAAATGAGAGAATGTTCTGGAGCACTTTAATGTGAGTACGATCTCAGGAGATCCTCCAGCGGTGCAGTCTGATTCAGGGGTCTTGTAGTGAGGCTTCACGGTCCCATTGAGCCCCCGGGTGAGGCTGAGGCCCCACTTTAGAAGGCCTTGTTCAGTGGTGCTCAGCCCTGGTTGCACATTAAAAGTCCATGGATCTACTCCTAGTCTCCAGGCGGCCTCAGGCCAAGGATTCCCCAGCCTGCTGAGGAGTCATGATGGCAACTACTACAAACAGCTCTCATGTATTAGGACCTAAGTTCTGCATATATATTCTCTCCAACCCTTACAGTGGAGATATTATTGTCTCAATTTGATAGATGAGGAAACTGGGCTCAGAGAGGCAAAGTGATTTGCCCCAAATCACACAGCTCATAGGTTATAGAGTCAGAATTTGAACCCAGCTTGCTCTGATCCCTAAAGCCCATGTTGTTTGCACTCTAGCGTTTGCCTTCCACCCAATGAGAAGAGAGACAAGGGTGCAACCAAGGCTAGGCTCTGGGCCCTAAGGCCTGGCTGAGCTAGGAGGTCCCCCCCTGCTGGCTACAGCTGAGGTGGGCCAGCCCCGGGTGGCCAGGTGATCAGGAGGAGTGAGGAAGGGCATGGAAGTCAAACAGCCCAGGCTTCAAATCCCATCTCTTATGAGCTGCTTGACTTTGAGCCAGTTATTTACTTTCTCTGAGTGTCAGACAGGCCCCTTCTTGGCCAAACAGGGGTAATAAGAACAACCTCCCAGCGTTGCTGAGAGAAGGAGACAGGGCAAGTATCTCCACTGTGGCACAAGTGGTTGCACAGACAAAGTTCATGTCCCCCTTTCAAGGGTGTGGAGCTTGGCTGAGCTGAGGTTAAAGGTTCTAGGGGTCGAGACTTCACATCTGCCCTCAGAAGCCCAGAGCCCAGTCTCTTTGGAGCCTCACTGGGTGGCCATGGGCTGCTTTGGGATGATAACACCCACGTCAAACCAGTGCTGCTTTAGTGACCAACCCAGGCCTGTCTAAGCCAACTTTGGGGGAGCCACTCTCCCCAGGAGACAGATGGCGCTGGGACTGTCCCTCTGCCCCAAGCAGAGCCCACGATAGGAGGTGTCCTCTGCTCTCCCAGGGAGCCCAGGGTGCAGCTCCCAGCATCTCTTCCGTGGCCTTCAGTTTCCCCTTCTATAGAGAAGCAGTGGGCCTGGGCCATCTCCGAGGAACCTTCCAGCGCTAGGCCGCCTCCCTTTCCTTGCCCCAGGAGCCCCCCCCCAGGAGCACCCAAAGCCCCAGCATCACCGTCCTATGTCCATGGCTGCTGGGTAAGCTTGCACCCTGGAATCCAGCCCCAACGCAACCACCACCCTGCCCTGCCCAGAAGGGGCTTCTTTTGTCAATTGTCACAAAAGCACCTTGCATTTCCTCAGGGAAGAACTTAGCTTCCCGGGGCCTCGGTCTCCTCATCTGTGAAATGGAGAGAGTAACGGATGCTCAATGAAGGTTAAATGCCTTCCCTCTCCCTTCCCCCTTTTTGAACACAACCTGTCCTCACTGCTGGCCTCACTGCCAGCATCCCTTTGACTACCAGTCACTCTAACAAGCAGAAACCTGGGGCGGGGTGTACTAGGCACCCAGAGGTGGGGGGATTGCCCTAGTCCTCACCCTGTTTCCACCTGCCTTTCGGTCCACAGGGTCTTCCCTGCCCAGCCAGGGCAACCAAGGATGAGGGTGAGGAGAGAAAGAGAAAGAAAGGAAAGGAAAAGGGCTGTGCAGTGGGGGGAGCTGGGGGTGCCTGCCACGTTCATGCCCTTCTGTCTCTGTGTTTTGTGATCTGCATCTCTGTATTGTCTCTCTCTCTGTCCGTGGTGTCAGTGCATTTGTCTGGGTGCCTGTATATCTGTATAAGGGCATCACTGTGTCTTTGTGCCTATGCCAAGTTGTAGATTTGTGTCTCTCTTGCTGTGTGTATGTGTGTGTCTCTGTGTGGGATGCATCTGTGGGTCAGTCTGGATATGTGAGGGTGAGAGTGTGAGATGGGGGTAGTCTCTGGGTACACATGAGCCTGGATGGGAACCAGCAGGTGTGGGTGTGTGTATTTCCAAATGTGTTTGAATGAGTGTGTATCAGTGTGTGTTGGTGTGAGTGTCTGTGTGTGTTTGGTGGATGCACATCAATGGGTGTGTGAATTCCTGAGTGTGTGTCTAAGTGGGTGTGTATTAGTGTGCAGGGATAAGTCTCTGTGGGTGTCTGGGTAGGGGTGGGTGAATGTGTGTATATGTTTTAGTGGGTGTGTATCAGTATCAGGGGTGTGTGTATTTGTGTGTCTGGGTGAGGATGTATCACGTGGAAGGTGTCTGTGTGTATATCCCTGTGTGTGGTATAGGGTGGGGGTGGGGGTCTGTGTGTCTGCGAGTCTGGGTGTACCCTGGGGTGTACCACAGTGTGTGGGATGTGTTTCCTGGGTGAGACTGGCTAAATGTGTAGCAGTGTATTTGTGTGTGTCTGCATGTGTCTGTGTGGGTGTATCAGTGTGTGGAGTGTGTGGGGTTGTGAACGTGTGTGTTTCTGGGTGTAGGTCGGAATGGGTGTGTTAAGTGCATGGGAAGTGTGTGTATCTGTGCATGAATCACTGAGAGGATAGTGAGTACTTGTCACGGAGGGTATGTGTGTGTTTCTGTGTGTCTGTGGGTTGTGACCGCGAGGCAGGGTGCATCTGTGTGTGTCTCCGGGAGACTCTGGGTGTGGAGCTATAGATCTGTGTATCTTGTGTGGGTCTGCACCTCTCCAGCCTGGCTGGGCCCAGGCACTGTAAATCCATCGACTCCCCATGATTTTGTCAATTCTGACAGCTAACTTCAACATGACGACAAATCTGGCCCCAGAGGATATTAAGCAAAGACACATGAGCCTATAATTTTCTGCTTCCACGTGTGAGATGCTATAATAATCAAAAGAAAATGAGTTTCTAACTACCCCAGCTCTTTGTGCTGTTGCCTTCATGCCGGCTGCACTAATTGAATCACCCGGCTCCACTGTATCAATGGTAACTTGGGTATTGGGGGGTAATCAGGCGTGTGGGGGGACCAGCTTGGAGAGGTGCGGGGGCTTTTGTGAAGGTCCCATCTGCCTCGTGCACCAAAGCTGCCCTCCAGCCGCCCACATTTGGCCGGACAAGCAAGTGACTGAAGGGCAGCCCCTCACCCAAGGGATGGACAGGGAGGGGATGCCTGGGGGGAGAGGGCACCTGTGCCCAGATGCTGCAGCTCGGGCCTGGGGTCCCAGAAGGAGAAAGGGGCAAAAATAAGAACAATCCAGACTCTGGAGATGGGCCTACCTGGGTCTGATCCCGGCTGAAGGCCCTTATGTCATTGGATCTCTCTGGGGCTTGGCTTCCTCAAGTAGAAAATGGGACAACGCATCTCCCTCCCAGTGTTGCTGTAAAGATAAGTGAGAACACACAGATTAAGCTCCCCCAGCTGCCTGGCGGAGAGGAGGCACTTGGAAGATGTAATTATTTCTGCCATTACCTAATGTTAACCGCACTTTACCAGGCCTTACTGGGACGCTCCACACGGCATGAGATAAGGCTCAGCTCAGCATCCCATTGTGTGCCTGAGGGAACTGAGGCTAAGAGAGGTTTAGTGACTTGGCCACTTGAGAGATACACAGCTCCCTCTCTGTGTGATTGTGATGGGTTGAAACAGGATGTGTGTGTGTTTGTGTGTTTGTGTGTTTGTGTGTTTTCAAAGAAGGAAGAGGAACACTCCCTGGTGGTTCCTAGGACATACCACCATCACCCCCCAACAATCCTGTGACTCAATAAAAATTATAGTTGCCCCCACTTAGGTAGCACTTGTCATGGGGAATTTACCATGTATTAACTCACATAACCCTCACAATTATTTATGAAGTAGAAATGCAAGTATCCCTGTTTTGCAGATGAGAAGAATGAAGCACAGAGAGGCTGAGTAACTTGGCCAAAGTGACACAGCTGATAGGAAGTGGAATTGGGCTTCAAGCCTGGACAATCTGTTTTCACAATCCTCATTTTTATCCATCACCCATTCTTCTTAGGCATCCAGCTGTACCCCATACCCCCTTTGTCCCCTCAAATTGATCTAAATCAAGTCCCTTGTTTTCTCCAAGTGAGGCTCTCCCTGACACCCAGGAAACATTCTTCCCAAAGTGAGGCTCCAGAGTGGGATGTAAATCCCCCTAACCCCAACCTCACTGAGCACCTCCACCTCAAGGCAGGAGATCTCCTCATACCATCCTCCAGCTCACACCTCCACCACTTCCAAGCAGCAGGTTTTTCACTGAGCAGCCACTATGAGCCTGGGACTGGGCAGGGAACTGAGGGACCACAAAGAGGTAACTTTCATAATCCTGCACTTTTGTACGGCACTTTACTATTTACAAAGCTTGGAGCATAGAGAGGGCACCACACACATGGGTTCTAATTTTAGCACTGTCACTGACTAGCTGGAGACCTTTAGGCTTGTTGCTGAAAGTTCTGTGACTCAGTTTTCTCATCTATAAAATGGGACAATTTTTTCCCTAAGATGAGGAAAAAGGCAAGGATGTCTGCTCATAACAATTTTATTCCACACTGCATTGCAATCCCTAGCCAGTGCAATAAGGCAAGAAAAAGAAATAAAATGCATGAGATTGTAAAGGAAAAAGAAAAACCGTTTATTCATAGACAATGTGATCACCTTTATAGAAAACCCTAAGGGATCATTGTCATCAACAACAAAACAACAAAATCACTATAGCTAATAAGTATGTTTAACAAGGCTGCAGGATACAATACAAAAAATCAACTGTATTTCCAAATGCTAATAATAAGCAATTGGAAATTGAAATTAGAAAGAGAACATTAATCCCACCTCACAGGATTACTGGAAGAGTGAAATAAAGTAATATTTATCTAGAGGTATCTAGCAGGCAGGCTGAATATGCTAAATTTATCTCATGTGATTCATCAAATATGCTACGAGGCAGATCAATGAATTATTCTCATTAGCCTCCTTTTGCAGAAGAGAAAACTGAGGCACATAGGTTAAATAACTTATCAAGGACTGAAGACCCTCGGGGGCTCTAAGGAATCCAGTTTAAAAATCACTGTCCTAGTTGAATTTTTTCTTGTCATAGATGGCTGAAATTGGGATATATAGAAGAGTAAAAACCTCACCAAAGTTTGCATAGTACATTTGTGACAAAGCCAAGGCTGATCTAGGACTCTGGATTCCCAGTCCAGGGCTGTTTCCTCTCCAGTCCTCCAAATCCATCTAGATTCTGAAGAGTGAGTATGATCCAGCAAACACTTCATCATCCTTTCATTCATTCACCCACATGAGTGTCGTCCCCTTGGTCGAATCAATGGTTCTCCACAGTGTGGAGATAACGGGTATGCTCCAATTGTCTTTGAGTTTGGTTCAAGACTTGTTACCAACAGGTATGCTCCAATTATCTCTGAGTTTGGTTCAAGACTTGTTACCAACCTCATGGTTCAGAGGTTAGTAATTATTTCATCTGTATTTATAAATAATAGCAGGTTTAAGCTTATCCCCATACATAAAGACACCTCTCATTCTTACATGCTTCCTGATAAGCTTTCCTGAGGGGGTAGGAAGAAAGAGGCTGGCAAAGAATCACAACCAACATGCACCCCACCCCATCAGCACCACAACCACCAAAGGGCATGTTTCTGATGTGTCCTTAGTAGTTGCACCAATTATGAACCATAGGGCTTTATTTATCCACAACTTGGTGGCGGGGAGCAGAGGGTGGGGAGGTGGTTCATCAAAATCTGGGGCTCCACTTGGCAGGTGAACTCAGTGCCCTCCCCCTTACATGGGACATGACTCCCAGGGGTGTAAATCTCTCTGGCAATGCAGGACATGACTTCCAGGGATGAGCCTGGACCTGGCATCATGGGATTGAGAAAATCTTCTTGACCAAAAGGGGAAAGCAAAATGACAAAATAAAATTTCAGTGGTTGAAAGATTTCAAATGGAGTCACTCTGGAGGGCATTCTTATGAGCTACAGAGATATCCCTTTTTAGTTTTTAGTATATTGGAATAGCTAGAGGTTAATACCTGAAACTGTGGAGATGCAGCCCAGTAGCCTTGATTCTTGAAGACGATTGCATAACTAGATATGTAGCTTATATGGTGTGACTGTGTGATTGTGAAAACCTTGTGGCTCACACTCCCTGTATCCAGTGTGTGGATGGATGGGTACAAAATGGTACAAAAACTAAATGAAGGATGGGTTGGGATGGGGGGATGGAATGCTTTGGGTGTTCTTTTTTACTTTGATTTTTATTCTTATTTTTATTTTTTTTTGGAGTAAGGAAAATGTTCAAAAATTGATTGGGGTGATGAATGCACAAGTATTTGATGGTACTGTGAACAGTTGATTATACACCATGGACGACTGTATGGTATGTGAATATATCTCAATAAAACTGAATTTAAAATTAAAAAGAAAAAATCTGGGGCTCCCTGGGAAATATGTGAACATTATCCACCACATGGGCTACTCAGCCTGTATGAGCTCTCCCTGCTCTCCCTTCACCTGCCCTTCCCATCTTTATATCATTCTATATTCCTCCTAAGCCAGGCTCAGGATGTACAATGAAAATCTGAATAAATCTCAGGCCAGTCTCAGCCTGAGTAACATGCAAAAGAAACCCTAATCACCTCCAGAAGCATTGATTTGCAATGAAGACTTTACTGAATTCTCTTGAACAAGCAGCAAAGTGGGAAAAGAAATTACATCACACGAGGGACAGCAGAACTCTCAAAAATCCTCTATCGTTCTGTCTTTCCCTTAAGTCTCACAGGTCACTACACTCCCCCACCGCATTTTCCTGTGTCTCTCCTGAAACTCCAGTTCTGCTCTCTCTTGCCTCCACCACCTGCTGATAAGGATCCATCTATTATGATTCATCTTTTGCTTCTGGTTCCTTTATGTGCTTTCTTATGTGACACATCTCCCAGTCCGAACCTGTAGCTTACTCTGATCAGCTCAGGGGTAGGGGTGGTGGGTGGGGGAGAACAGTTGTAAATACAAATATCTTAATAGTTTGGTTCCTGCCTCATCTGAAGCCCTCAAGTTGCTCACAGCCTGTAGGTGCAGATGAGCGTGGATGACTAGACCCCACCCCAGTGACAAGTGCTCTCTGTGAGGCAGGCCAAATACTGTAGAGGCAACGAAGAGACCCGATCCTTCATTCTGGGGGAAGGGGGGCTTCAGGAGGAGGTGACATTGAGCCAGACCTTGAAGCAGGAAGGCACTCACCTGGTGGGGGTGGGAGGGTGGCCAGAAGAGAGAAGGGGGAAGTAGCAGTTATTCTTCACCAACCAGTGCTTTGCATCCATTATCTTGTGTGCCCACTGTTATGGCCTGAGTTGTGTCCCCCCAAATACATGTTCAAGTCCTAACTCCTGGTTCTGGGAATGTGACCTTATTTGGAAATAGGGTCTTTGATGATGTCATTAGTTAAGGTGAGGCCAAATTGGATTAGGGTGGAGACTAATCCAATATGACTGGTGTCCTAAGAAAGGGAGAACTGGAGACAGACAGACAGATGAGGGGAGACTGAGGCAGAGAATGCCATGGACTGCTGGCAAGCCGCCCCCAGGAGCCAGGAGAGAGGCCTGGAACACAGTCTTCCCTACAGACTTCAGAGGGAGTGTGGCCCTGCCAGCACCTTAATTTTGGAACTTTGGCCTGCAGAACTGTGAGATGATAAATTTATGTTGTTTTGAGGCACCCAGTTTGTGGTGCTCTGTTACGTCAGCCCTAGCAAATAAGATACCCACGGTCCCCAGTGCTCTGGTGAGATGGGTATACATTAACCCCCAATTTTACTGAGTTGGAGACTGAGGCCCAGAGAAGGAAAGGACCTTGTCAAGGTCACCCTGGGAGGAGGAGGCATCAGTAGGACTTGAATTCTAGCCTGTCTGGCTCCAAAACCCTCATGGTGGGCAGATGGGGGAAGGGAGGGAGAACCTCAAATTACCCCTGGGGGCAGGTGGCGGGTGAGGACGGGGCTTTGGTCTCCCAGACGTGTGGGTAAGTGCAAACGGTGAGGTGCAGACCAGAGCGTCACCACTGGTGGAAAAGGCAGGAAAGACTATCTGTATGTATTTGCTTACTTTTGCAGAACAGATCTCTGGGAGGATGCCCAAGAATCTGGGAGTGTTGGTTCCCTTGGGAGGGGTAGTCGGGCTGAGGTAACTCCAGGACTGGGGCAGGGTGGGAGGGAGACATTCACCTTCCCTTTTATGTCTTTTGAAATATGAATGATTCAAATAAATAAAATAATAAGGATTACACTGTAGCATTACAATCCAAACTAAAACACTTGACCATGCAATTGAGGGAGTGAGTGATGGGGTCACCTCATTGGCCCAGGCTGGGGCTGGATTTGGGACTTGGCTCTAGTGAAAGGATTTGGGTGGGGGGTCCAGGGAAGAGAGCCTGGTGGGGCCTAGGTCAGCAGTGAGGCGCTCTCCATGGGTGCTCCCTCTCTGTTCTGAGGAGTGAGGGGCTGTCAGATGGAGGAAGGGGCTGCAGGAGAGACATCGGAGACGGGGCCGGGATGTTTGGGCAATTGTGGCCGATTTGTTGCCATTTTCACGGCCAGACTTGAGAATTAAGTGGCATGAAATTGAGCACAGACCAGGTTCCCCTCCAGAGACAGGACAGCCCTTGGCTGCCCGGGAGGGGAGACGGCGAGGGGGCGGGAGCAGGAGGGGTGGCGGGCGCTGCACTTGGCTGCCTCCGGGCGCAGATGGAGGGAGAATGGAAGGGGGCGGGGCCCAGCCCCTCCTCCCGGCCCCTCCCCTCCCTCGCTCTCCTCAGACCAGCAGAGGGTCTGCCGGGACCCCAGCGACCCGCCGCGCCTGGGCTGGCTCCCTTGTGCCCGAGCGCTCCTGGGAGTCAAGGTCAGGGTGGCAGCGGGGCCAGAGCCCCACTCGGGGCCCCGTCAGACCCTTTTGCTCATCTCAGCATCTCTCTGCTGCCATTTCTGCTCAGGGCCCAGGAAGGTGGGGAGGAAGGGAGGCAGAGGCTCTGCCCCTGCTTCGCTGGGTGGGGAAGGAACTTGTGTGCCAGAAGGAGGCAAATGGGACCAAGCCTCTATTGGAGAGAGGTTTGGGTTCTAGTGGTGTGGCCTTGGGGGAGTTACTTAGCCTTTTCTGAACTTCTGTCTCCTTATCTGTAAAATAATAGCGGTCAGCATGTATATGATGCAGACCATATACCAAGCACTGTTCTGTGTCTTGTATACTTTAGGGCAATTCATTTGATCTCGATAATTTCTTATGATGTAGTACTGTTATGAATTATGCCCCATCTTACAGATGAGAAAACTGCAGTCATCCCGCCAGGGAGAGGTGGAGCTGGGGTTTGCTCTTTAACAAGGCCTCACCTCAGGGAGCCAAGGGGAAGATTAAATGAGATAATGAGCACCTATAGTTGAACATGTGGTAAGCGTGTGACCGATGTTAGCTGCTGTCATCACTGTCCCGTTTGCCCTTTAGCGGGGCACAGGAAGCTCAAATGCAGACTGTTAGAACTGGAAGGAATAGTCTAGTCACCTAGTCCACCCTCTCCTGGGCTTGACAGATGGGAAAAGCAGGTCCAAGGTGGGGAAGTGATTTGCACGAGTCACCTCTCAGATGTTCTGGGCTAGGACTGAAGGGGGTCAGTGGTCTGAGTCCCTGGGTCCCCGGGGAGAGCGGCCTGCCTTGTTCGACACATCCACCTGGTATTTCAATTCCAGGGGGTACCGTGGGCTCTGAGTTCTCCCTCCCCAGCCCAGGCCCAGGTAGGGGTGAGGGAAGAAGACAGCCTGGGGTCTGCCAACTTGCACACCTCTTCCTGGACAGAGCTTGGTTTGCCCTACAATTAGGAAGGGCCGTGTTTGCCTCAACACCAGGCCAGGAGGCCCAGGAAAGCCACGAGGAGCCCTGCAGGAGGCCCCGGGGAGGAGGCCCCATGGTGCCAAATGGGACCTAATCTCTGCCAGGGTTGTCGGAAATGGAAATGAAAAACAGCAGTGATTTTGTGGTTTAAGAATTAACATAAATGCTTACATCATAAGCCCCTGGCCTGCATTACCATACAGATTTATCCCAGGCCCAGCACATAGCCAAAATATGTAATTACACAGAGGCTCAGGGTGGAAAAGTTGCTCTCCTCTTTGCTATCTATAGGATGTGGATTTCTACTAAAGACGGCAAGATCTAGACTTTTGTGAAGGGCCTCTGCCCAGCAGCAGTATGTGTGTGTTGGGGGGTGCCTCACGGATGTGTCAACTTGAGCCATCTCTCTAGGCTGGAGGCAAAAGTGGGTGGGGAAGGGAAAGCCTTGAATAAAGTACTGTGCCCGCTATACTCCTGGTCCCATTTGGTGTTCCCAGATGCACAGGAAGCCTAAAAAGTAGGTATTCTTATCCCCACCTGAAAGACGAGGAAATAGGCCAGTCAGTGGTGGAGTCCAGGATTCAAACTCATGACTCCCGAGTCTATGCTCCTTCTGTGATCCTACACATGGCCTGACCTCACTATGCTCTCCTCACCTGGGGGACAAACAGAGACCCTCGTCTGAAGTCCCTGGGGGTGATGGATGCAGGGAAGTGGGTCACCATTCAACTATGAGGACTGAAGGGAAATCAGGGTCTTAACGTGAGGGCTGATGGCAGGAAGAGAATGAAACGCAGAGATCCCAACCATTAGCACAAACACTGACCCAGTACATGTAACCAACAGATGACCAATGGGATGAATTGTCCAATGTTCTAAAATAAAAATCAGGGTCCTTATTCAGAGTTGGGCAGTGGGTAATGTCCAGATATGGGGAGAGGTGAATAAATCAGTGTCCCAATGTAAGAATCAATATTCCAGTGAAGATTTGGCTGAGTAATCAATGTCCCACGTGGGAATCAATATTCCAATATCAGGAGCAATGGCAGTCAATGATATACAAGGATGAGTACAACAATTTTCCACCGTGAGAGCAATGATAGCCATGGTCTTACCATAGGGGGACAGATGAAGGTTCATGTCCCAAAGTAGAGACCAGCTGGACAGTATGGAGAATGATAGGGTAGCTACCCATGCCCTAGAACTTCCCTAGGGGGCTTTTCCTTGGTCTTATTTGCTCAAAAGGGACAGTTCCCAGTCTCCCTAACCCTAGCAACCACCTAGGTAGGTCCTCCACTGCAGAAAAATTAAAGATGGGGCCAGTCCTCCACCCTCAATGTGCTTCAGCCTGATTATCCACACTAGATGCCCTTAGAGGGCTGCTCCATGCCCCAGCCTGTCTCCAAAGCCTGCTTGCTACTGAGTCCAGAGAATTCCACCAGCATGGAGGATGCTACTCACTTTACAGGGATCGTTTCCTGTGGCGAGATCAGGCCTTGAGCTCCTCCAGGCTCAGCCCAAACCAAAGCAGGTGAGGTACAGTCCCGACCAGCCCTATTCTTACCTCTTCAGTGTGAATCCTGTTATTTAACACGGCAGCTGTCATTTGAATGACACATTTTACAGGTGAAGAAAGCAAGGCCCAGAAGAGTGAACTAATTGGCCAGATTAGTGGCAGTAATGGATCAAAAATCCTGATTTCCTACCCGCTAGCTGTATTAGGTTGACATGACAGAGCCCCCTGCCCCCATCTTACCACCCCAAACTGCCCCCCCCCCCCAAGATAGGTGGGTTCTGAGAGTTTATCACTCTGGACAAAGGAGTTCAAAGCATCTCTTCCCCAGACCTTCACTTTTCTCCATCTTCTCCATCACCCCTCAAATTCCAGAAGTTGGGGGACAGGATGAAGGACCCCTGTTGCTTTCCAGGGCTGGAGATGGAGTTGGAGGGTGAAATGGGTAAAACCTCCCAGCCTCAGCCGCCCCAGGGGGTTAAGGGGAGGGTGTGATTTTTCTCTTGCTCAGACAAAGGCGGGGGCCGTGGCATCTGTCGGCTGACTCTTATGTCTCGCAGCTGCTCCGACAGTCAGACCCAAGGCAGGTGCCAGTTTGGCGAGGGAGGGGAACGCCCACGCAGGCACTCACGCCCCACCCCCTTCCCTCGCCTCCCCCACGTGCACACAAGGCCTCCTGTTGCCCGTCTCCACCCCACGAGCTCACTCTGTACCCCCAAGACCCAGAGCTTTGGGGACAGGATCTCCCATCCCCCATGGCTCCACTGCCCCTCCTCCACGTGTTTGTCCTGCCATGCCCTGCTGCCAGCCCAGGAGGAGCTAGGAGGGCAGGGGCGGGGGGCGTCTGGCAGGAGACGGGCCCTTGGGCCTGACCCTCAAGTTTCTATGGCTGAGGCCAGCAAGCTTTCTGGAGATGTCCTAGGAGACTGGAGCTTCCGGTTCTTCATGCAGAGAAGATCCACAAGCTCACAAAGATGCACAGACACTGATCGTGGAAGGGAGAGAGAATCCAGTAGCTTGGCAGGGGAAGTGAAAAGAACAGCATGCATGGGTGCATGTGTAAGAGTTAGACACACAAGAATGCACAAACATACATGGACAAACCCACAGGCATAGGCAGGTATATTTTTGTGTACACACACACACACACGCCTACACCCGCTCAGGGAGACACATGCAAGTTGGAAAAGTGTTTTTAATGCCGAGACAGTCCAAACTCTGTATTCTCCATCTTTTCAAAAATACCTATTTATGTCCATACTCATTTAAATCACGTTTCCACTCCTGAAATTTTCCCAAAAGAAAATTTTTAAGGCAGCGGAGAGTCCTCCATTTAGGTGCCTAGTTGTAAAATCTATTTTCTCATCTGCCTATTTTATTTTTAATTCTAGAACAGAAAATAAGGTAAGGGCAGGGGTGGGGTGGGATGTTGGTGAGAGTTGCCCTACGGGAGGAAAAGAATACTTCTGCGAAAGCTGCTTGGTGGGGAAAAAAATGTATAAATTTTATACAAAGATGCTTTCAGGCCCCCTCCCTGGTACAGTCCTCTTGACCTCTTCCTCCTGACTCCCCGTCTCCCAGCCGCCTCCCTCTTCTGCCCGCCAAGCTCAGGCCTCTCCTCCTTCCTCCCCCCCTTGCAGCCCCCGCCCCTCCCCAGGGCCGCTCCTCAGATGCAATCCCCCTGCTGTAATTTCTGGGGGAATTGCTTCATCTCGGGTGCAGATATATTTGTGTCAAGGTGCAGCTGCACAGATAGCCTTCCTCTATGCATAGTAAGAGGGTTTCAGAGAGAGAGGTTGTGCCCAGAGCAAGGCCTTATCAGAGCAAGCTGCCTGCCATTTATCTGATTCCCCATCAAATAGGAAAACGGGCCTCAGGCTGCTGCTTCCACTTTCCTTGGGAAAGCCACGGGGGGAATAATAATTTACTCCAATCTTTTTGTTTCCAGAGCTCACCTTCAGCCTGACACAGCCCTGGGTCTCTCCACCCCCACCCCTGTACCCAGACACGCCAGCCTGGGGGTACAAGTTTGGACCCCAGCCCCCGAGGGCACCCCGGGGAGGCATCCACACCACCCCAGAAATGCCCTTGCTGGTTGAGCAGACCTTCACAATGGATTGACACGAGCCAGAGAGACATCCTTTGGCATCAGTGAGTGTAGACACAGGGAAGGGGGCAGGGACCCTGGTGGGGAGCCGGGGAGGATTGGCCTGGCTGCAGGGGGCCTGGCTTTCTTCCCAGCCCCCCACATACATACGCAGACCCCCCATGCACCTCACTCTGTGTGTGTTCACACACACACACGTACGTTAGTCAGACTTGAGCATCCTTGTGTGAGGACCCATTGGTACCTTTATCTGTGAGTATCTGTCCATCTGTCTGTCTGTGTCTGGGGTGGAGATGAATGGACCAGAGGTGGTTTCTGTCCCATGTCACAGACTCTGACCTCCCATCTCAGTTCACAATCCCAACAGCCAAGAACCGGTCCAAGACAGGATGACAGGGAGTGTCTGAAAGGGGGTGAGCAGTGGTGAGGGAGGGGTCTGCGCCGGGCCTGGCGGCTGGTCATCTTGCCCCACCCTCCCTAGCGGAGCCGCTCCTGAGAGCAGCAGGCAGTCCATCTGGTGCAGGAGCTGGGAGAGGTGGGCAGTGGGGAGGGGGCCGCTCCCCACAGGCCACCCATAAATCACAGTTATGTGGCCAGGGGGCAGGGGGTGGGCAGGGGCCAGGGGGCAGCCACAGCAGCACACACAGGATGGGGCAGAGAGGCCAGGGTCAGGTGCAGCTGTAAATCGTCACCCAAATGCTTCCAAGAGAAGGCTAATCAGGGTGCAGTGACAGAACACACAGGCCCCACCTGTCCCCAGCGGGAACACGCACGCCCGTGCAAGTGCATACACACCCATAGATACAAAGGCATACCTGGACATGTTCTGCCTTCAGAGCAGTGCATGCAAAGGTGTCACACCCATACCTGGATACACAAAGGCACACGTGCACATCCGGCTTACTCCTGCTGTGTGTGTATACTCAGGCAGCTGTGTACCCATCCATTCAGACCCAGAAACACAAGGGAGTACCTAGTACACCTCGGTGTACACAAACACACACAGATGGACATGCAGAGTGGTGGACAGCTGTGTATACAACACCCAGAGCAAGTACCACCTAGAGGATGACACCCCAGCTGGAAAGATGAGGGGGTGAAAATATGTCAACACACTTAGTGATGCCATGCCACCCCCATCCTGGAACCCCAGCGCCTGCATTCTCCTCCCAACCCCTCCCCGGCCGGGCCTTGGTCCATTCAGCAGCCTTTCTTCAAAGTTCATCCCTTGTCGGCACGGTGCTTGATCTTTCCCGGCACCTATGCTGGAGTAAGGCTCATTCATTCACTCACCAGCATTTATTAAGTACCTTCTTTGCATCAGGCACCAGCCGCAGACTCCCCACTCTCAAACTTAAAATGTAGCAGAGAGATTCTTGCTGGATTAGAAGCCAGCACAGGGCAGTGGGGGTGCAGAGAAGGGCAAGGAAAGAGGAGGCTCTGTCCCAGGGGAGGCCTGGTGACAAGTGGGAGCAACCAGGTGGGGGAGTGGAGTGGAAGAGGGAAGTGCCCAGCCCTTCCGTGGGTAAATGCTGGAGGAGATGCACCCAGAGGGGGCCTGCCTTGGAGCCCTAATGCCAGCAGTGAGGCTGACTGTGCTCCCTCCCCTGGCCCCCCCAGGGACACCCAGCTTGCATATCCCTGGGTTTCCCTCCATGAGCCTAGAACCCTGTTCTTCTCTATGCAAAGCCAGTTGTTCTACACAGGGAGAACTGACAGCTGGACCTAAGCTTTCCAGTAGATGCCACAATTGACTTGCAAATGGGCTGGGGATGAGGGAACCCACGAGGGGGCTGCGGGTGGTGCCCACTAAGCCTGAGGATGAGCCCACCCCCCTCAGGCCTCCAGGGCAGGAATTGAGCTGGGTCTATTCTGAGTCCTTCTCCACCATGGAGGCTTTCAAAAGGGGCTGGGTGGAGCTCTGCGAGTTCTGTGGGCCCTTCTTAGCATGGGGGAGGTAGGGGGGAGGGTTTGGAAGGCAGGGCTCTAGACCTCCCAACCTCAATTCTACCATTATCTGCTTGCCCTATTGAACTTGCAAATAGGACCTCTTTGAACAAAGGACTCTGGCTAAAATTGTGTGAAACCCGTTGATCCACAGGATGAAGTCCAAGGTCAGCTTGGCATTCAGGACCCTTCCAAACCCCTCCCTCCCCAGCCTTACTCCTAAAATCCAGCCTAACAGCCTCTCCACTGCCCTCAGCACCCCTTTCCTCCCTCGCCCCACCACCCTGCCACGCATGGCAGCTCCTTTCTCCCTTTCTATCCCTCACCCTCTCCTCCAGCCTAACTCCCACCCACCATTTCTGTTTTTAGAATAAAATGCAAAGGGCCTTGCACATAATCTCACTAAGACTCATTTTTAGAACTCTGGAGATGTGTCCCCATTTTACAAATGAGGAAACTGAGGCTCAGAGAGCTTAAATGATCTGCTCAAGGTCACTGTCACCCAAGGTGACAAAGCTTAAGGGAAAGCTCACTCTGGTCCAACCTGAGCCTTCTGGCACAGAATCTGCTCCCCTTCCTCCCCCAACCCCCAGAACATCAGTGGAGCAGGGACATTTGTTCCCTCATTCCTGCACCAAGGCTGAGCAGAAGGAGGAGGTTCTGGGGTCAGGTGGCAGGAGGGAGGGGAGGGGGGACAAGAAGAGGACCCAGGTCTCCATGAGGCACAGAGTGGGGGTGAGAAGATCTGGATGAGGACCCAAGGACCCTGGGCAGCAGCTGGGGAAAGGGGATGCTTGTGGGTCACATGTCCATGAGGAGAGGCCTGGCCTGGCCACTGTGGCTGTTTCCATCCTCAGGTGAAGCGTCTTGTCTCTTCCCTTGCTGGGCGGCTCCCTGAGGTCAGGCAGGAGCCCTAGGAAGGCGGAGTAGGAGAGAAGCAAGAGGAGGTGCTGGGGCCAAACGAGCTCTACCATGTGCTTCTCACATGCCTCAGGTGCACCACACCCCTGGACTCTGTGGAGCCTCAGTCTTCTTATCTCCTACATGGGAATAATAATAGCATCTGCCCCCCAGGTGGTTGAGAGGATTCGTGTGACTGTGCCAGGGGCCTGCACATAGGAGACCCTCCACGAATGCTGGCAGCTTCCCCCATCCCAAGGCAGAGACTGGGCTGCCATCTTACTAACTGAGGGGAGTGGCTGGGGTGGGGCATCACGTCTGGCGGGGTTGCTGGGACTGCAAAGGGCTTGTGCCCTGGGCCTGGCTTGCAGTTGACATGGCAGGAAAGGGGGGTGGGGTGGCAGAAGCCCATTTTCCCTCTTCCTCCCCCACTGGCTGTCCTCTCTTGCCCCTGGAAAGAACCAGCTCCCTCTAAGTTTAAGCAGATCAAAAGGATAAAGGGCACTGAGGCAGCCCCTTTCCAGCGGCGCTCCGCTCGGCTGGGTAAATGTCTGTCTCCCCCCCAGGCGGGAGGGGCCCTGGTCGCCCTCACGGATCATGGGAGTGGGACTGATGCTCCCCATCTCCACCAGAGACAACGGTCTGATCCAAATTGGCAGGCAAGGGAGGAGCAGTCAATACGGATTAGTAGGAAGGGCGTCCCCTGGCCGGGGGCCTGGGGCCCCCATTGATCAGCCTCCTCACCGAGGAAGCCGGCTTGGCCAGCAGCCAGGGGACCCCCACATGGGGGCCACTGGCTTCACAGCCCCCCAGCAGGGTGAGTTTTCTTGGTATTGAGAAAACGGTCAGCAGCTTGTCATAGTCCACTGACTCCAAACAGCTCTCTGGAAACGTTGAATTTAAATCCAAACAGAGATACCCATATACACACCTGTCACTCCTTCTGCCTTTTCCTTAAGCACAAACACAGTTATCTCATGGCTACATACACACCATGTCATTCAATTCAGTCCCAAAGCATTTATTGTATACCTATGGGCACCAGGCACTGAAACCACAGACAGCTTCATGCCCTAAAAAGGAATCAACAGTCTAAGAGGAGAGACAAACATGGAATGAGGTCATTACAAGGCAGGGTAACAGGTGTAATTACAGGAATTCAAGCAATGTGCAGAGGAAGGCGATTAGCTCTGGAGCCAGGGGGTGCTTCCCAGAAGAGGTGAGATCTCAGCAGGGTTTTTAAGGATGAATAGGAGTTTGCCAAGTAGACAGAGTGATATAAATCATACAAAGGTATGATTATCATTGCCTGCCTTTGCCGACATCTTGGCCACACATTCTCCTTTCTCTCTTGCTGACTATTCTTATCCATGGTGAGTTTCTCTCATCCCCCATACTCTCTATATTGTTCTGATGGCTTGAATTCTCTTCCCCTCCTCCCCTTGACTATCCCCTATTAAACTTTAAAGACTCACCTTAAAGAGCCATCTCTTCCTCAGGTAGAGCTACCTTCCCCCATTCTAGCTGCTGCCGTAGCATCCTATATTTCCCTTTTCCTAACTCTCCACACACTCGTCTTCACTTTTTTGCTCCATGAAAGCAATGACCATGTGGTACCCAACAGCATCTGGGACAGGGCCTGATACATTTCAGGAGCACATTGAGTGGATGGATGGATAGATATGGATGGATGGATAGATGGATGGATGGATGGGTGGATGGGTGGATGGACGGTTTGTTCAAGGAGCTACAAGTAAATTAGAATGTAGATCTACAGAGGTGTGGAGAATGCAAAGGAGAGGATCGTGGTGGCAGAATTGTGGGAGATGAAACTGAAGAACCGGCAGGGATCGGAGCATGGAAGGCCCTGTGAGCCAAGCCCAGTACACATTGTCATAGAGAGTGAATTCTAGAGCATTAGCAGTACAAGATCACTTTGAGATAATACAGTCCTACCCTTTCATTTTACAAATGAGGAAACTGAGGTCAAGAGAAGAGGGGGTTGCTCCAAATCACCCAGAGAGCCTAATTAATGACTCTGTTGGGATTATGCCCCCAGGCATGGCCTCCTAGTTCAGAGCATTTTCCATGGGCACCTCAGCCTCCTGCACCCCTCAAGGATGTGACGAGTCTCAGCCCTTACACTCTGTGGCTCCTGAGTCAGGCCTGACTCTGGATATATTGACAAAGGCCACGTACTCCTCCTCCCCCCACCCCACAGAGCACCTGTACCCATCAGAGCAAACGACTGAAACCCTCCTTAAGCTAGCTTAATCCAAAAGGGGAGATAATTGGCCTGTGTAACTGGGAGTCAGTGGGTCTGCCTTCAGGTGCAGCTAGATTCAGACACTCAAGCAAAATTGCCAGATCTCTCCACTCTGATTCTTTCTTTGTGCTGGCCACACCCTCGCCTCCTCCTGATGGGTTCCTCTATGTTGGGTAGGCGGAGATGGGTAGGAAGGTCTGGATCTCATGTCCACTGGAGGCCAGGAGAAGGCATGGTGTGGTGATTGACAGCTCATCAGATGACGTGGAAAGGGGAAGGGAAGTACTTTGAAGGAAAGGGGTGCTGTTACCAGCAGAAAGGGGAAGGGATGCTGAGCAGTCAAAAATGACAGATGGTCACAGCAGTGCTGGGTGACTAGGGCATACAAGAAAATACTTGGATATAATAATAATAATAATTTTATTATTATTGTAGCTTTTAGTGTATGCCATGCAAGTATTTGGTCCACTTGTCTCATTTAATTCCATTTAAACTTGGAATGAGAAGACCTATGTTTGAGTCCAGCTCTGCCATTTACCAGACCACAGGCCTGTCACTTAACCCTACTGAGCCTGTTTCCCCATCTGTAAAAAGGGAAGACTATTGCTCATCTTCCCGGAGCCGCTGGGGGTGGGGCTGGGGGCTCTCTGTAAATTGCAAAGGAATGTACAATGTTAGGGGTAGGAGAGGCTCACAGTAACCCTTGCTTACTGATTCTGGGTGGGGACAAGGAGTAAGGAGATGTTCTCAGCCAACCAGAAGGCACTCAGGCCAGAGAAGCAGCAGGCTGGCTTCCTATCTGACTCGGCCAGAAGAATGGGGAAGCTCGGGGCACGGGAAGCCCCTTTCTGGGACCCCCTGGCTTGGCCATTCTCCACCGGGGTGAAGGGGATGGAAAGAAGAGTTAATGGATTACAGGGCTGGGCAGGAAGAAGAGAGGATTTTTCATTTTAAAATGTTCTGAAATAATTCATATTTGCTTTGCAGGATGGTGTTGTGCGCTGTCAGCTCTGTAATAACTTCTAGGCCTTTATTTATTGTTTTGCCTTAATGATTTCATGTTGTTCCAGTGTGGAGAATTCTCAGTATCTTGTAACACATAATGACAGAGAAGGGCCAGGCCCTGGCAGGCCCCAGGGGAGGGGGTCACACTCCCCACTTGGGCGGTAACCATCCACAACCCTCCCCCTGGAGATGGTGGAGCCTAAAGCAAGAGGCCGTGCCAGTCAAGCTCTATGCAAGGTGCTTTATCCTTGAGCTCCAAGTCTCAAAACACCCTGTGGGGCTGGTGCTATTATCCCATTTCATGGAAGAGAACACTGAGCCATGGGGAGATTACAAGACTTGCCGCCTGACTTTGCGTGGCCAAGCCAGGATTTAAACACAGGCCTGTTGGACTCCAAGCCTTCTATATACTGGTGGGTCTCCAACTTTGGTATGTGTAGGAGCCACCTAGGAAAAAGCTTTAAAATACGGGTTCCCGGGACCCAACCCTGGAGCTTGGGATGTAGTAGGTCTCGGATGGGGTCTAGGGCTGTCTATTTAACAAGCTGAGATGAATCACAGCCACGTTTGGGAATGCAACTAGTCATGCCTTTGGCAGGACCCAGCCCCTCGAGAGTTCTGGTCCTACAATCAACCATCTCCCCACAGCCTGTCTCTCTCACAAATGTCCCATCGGGTACTCCTGTCCCTCTGTTATTCTCCATCCTGTATCCTTAAGGACTCAGACTCCCCACCAGACCTCTAGCCCCTTCTGGGAAGCCAGGAGAGGAAGGGGAGGCTTTCTTGGTTGCCATGGTGATTCTCCACCTCCTAGGTCCGGGGCGGGAGGCGGTTTCATTGTGAGTCTCTAGCCAAGGCCTGGAGGGAAGCAAGCTGTCCCGGGCAGGGAGGAGGCAGAGGGGCGGGAAGAGGACTCTAGTGGCTAGGGAGCAAGGCAGAGGGGAGAGGGCTGTGAGCCCAGGGCAGCCGGAGCAGAGAGCCAGCCCCTCCAGATGCTGGGGCTGCCAGCCTTCAGCCAAGGGGGAGGAGAAGGGTGTGCACAGGAGCTGAGGCCTACAGGGCCTGATGCTCCCCCAGCCCAGAGCTGGCAGGAGACCCAGGGCAGGTGGTAGCAGAGATGCAGGGACAGGCGAGATGGGCAGAGAGGCTGGTGCAGGAGGAGTCAGAGTCACATGGCTGGGAAAGACCAGGGCTCAGAAAGCAAAGGAAAAATGTAGAAAAATAAAGCAAACTGGGATAGCCCTTCATAGACCCTGGACTGCGGCCCACTTGCACCCCTAGCTGGACCAGGGCTGGCACGGTCTGGGATCCCAGCCTGCTGGGCTGGGCTGGGCTGGCAAACCAGATAGCACAGGCTGCAGCAGAAGCAGATGGAGTGGGGAAGGGGCCTGACCCCCAGCCCACTAGGGAATTGCTGGGATTGTCTGTTCTTTGGAGCACTCCCTCTGTCCCGCCAAACGTCCCGCCTCTGGGAGCATGGCTGGGGAAACAGGAAAAAAAAAAAAAGAAAAAGAAAAAGAAGCATCATTTCGGCGTTTCCACCTCCTCCTGCTCTCTTTGGCTCTCTTTTCCTGCCTGGTGGGACATGTGCCCCCTCTACCTTTTTAAGCAAGCACTTACCTTGTACCGGGCCCCATGGAGCACTTACAAGTAGTAACTCATTTACTCCTCACAACAGCCCTAATCGGTAGATGCTGTTATTATAAGCCCCATTTTACAGGAGAGAAACTGAGGCACAGAGAGGCTGAGTGACCTGCCCCAGGTCACAAGCTAGGGATTGGCAGAGAGAGGATTCGAACCCAGGATCTGTGCTCTTAGCCACCATGCTCTACTGCCCTGCACCCCACCCACCCACATTTATATTCTTTAAATTTCTCATTCCCTTTTTGTCCCATCTTTTGTCAGTATTTCTCTAACCAGTCTTTATCCTCTCAGGTGTTCCAGTCTTCCCCGGTCTCCACACCAGCACCTCTGCATGGATGGATGTGTGTAAACACATACGTGTAGAGGCACACACACACCCACACGTACACTCAGACATACACTCACATGCATAACTGTTGGAGTCCACATGCATGGGAACTTATTGCACCTCTACACAATAAGCACACCCTTCCACGTATCTGTGAATGTGTGCACACGCACAGACGTCTTCAGGCCCATTCACGTGCGTGGATTCACCATACACACTACACCCCTGGGTTGGTGAGTGTTCTCACCAACAGAGCATTAACTGTGGCAAAATAATCCTAAACAATGGTTGAGCAAAAAATTAAATCTGTTTGGCTTTGTATTAAAGTGCTGCTTGGCATATGGGATTTTGGGCAATGCATTTACCTTTCTAGGTTTAGCTCGGGTGATGTGGCTTCCTGCATGTCTGTGGCTTGGCAGCCCCGGCTTATAGGGGAATCGATTGCTGATGCCAGGCCCTTGGCAGGCACATCCCAGACATTCTCTGCACTCCTCACAGCAGTGCATGAGGCTAGCCTTGCCATTCCCATTTTACAGATGAGAAACCCTAGACTCAGCAAGGCTGAAATTTGCACAGGGTCTACACACGCAGGAAGAGAGGGAGAGCAAGGATTTGAATCCCCCTGGTCAGCCTAAGGGTCTGCAAAGCTTGAGTGCCCACAGGTGGGTTGGTGAGTCTGACGTGACTTCCCGGGCTTGCCTCACCCATCTAGAATGTGCCCCCCTCACAGTCTGGTCACGTCTGGGTCCCTCTTCAGCAGCCCGACTGGTGAGTGTGGACAGGCTGCTGCAGGTTTATGCTGAGCCACTCTACAGAAGGCCCCACATGGGGCTTTGTGCAACTAGGTATGAAAAAGCCTTTCCCCACTGATATTGAAGATGATAATAATGACTCAGGTTATACATAGACCAGCTGAACTTATGACCCACCACCTAGATTTAGGCATATCCATTCCTTCAGCTTTTGTTGAGCACCTACTATGTGCCTGCCATTTTATTGGGCTTTGTTGGGCAAACAAGAATCAAACTAGGACCCTGACTTCCAATAGCTTCATAGAACAATTTTTAGGTATGAAAACAGTCTTAATACAAGGTTAAAAGGAACCAGAATTCTATAACAGAGCTGCAGTAAGGAAATCCAAGGGAGAGATCATTTCCAACTGGGGCATCAAAGAACTCCTCCTGGGGATGGAAGTATGTTGGGTCTTAAGGAGTAGATATGAACTGATGTGGTGACAGAGGAAAAGGGGTTCTTGGTTTTCCAAAGAGTGTGGCCCAAGACAGAGGATAGGATATTGTCAGGTGGGCATATGTGAAGGGAGTGGTGAGAGGTGAGTTGGAATCAGATGGTGGAGGATCTTGTGTTCTATGACAAGGAGTTGGGACTCTATAGCCAATAAGAAGCCACCATTGAGCAGGGACAGCCTCAGGAACTGTGTTTCATTTAGGAAAACCAATCTGCAGGTGCAAGCAAAGTGGATTGGAGATATACCTGCATTCATTCATATACACATACATGTACATCTTCAGGCATGTACACATACATGTGTACACAAATGTATGGGCCCAAATGCATGGGCCTAATTCCTGGGTCCAGCTGATATTTTTAGATTTTGAATTATATTTGCTTATTCAAACAGGTAATACATTCACATGATCTAAAATTCAAAAGGAATATGAGCAAATCTTGAAAAGTAAAGCTACCTCCCACCCCACACTTCAGGCTCCCAGTTCCTCTACTTGGAGACAAGTACAAGTGATCAACTTGGGGACTTCCTTCCAGAGATGTTCTGTGCATAGATAGGCAAATATCCATCTGTATTTTTATGCCAATGAAAACAAATCATACATATTTTCCTGTATCTTGCTTTTCTCACTTAGTATAACTTGGAGATCCTTACACAGCAATACACAAAGAGCTGCCTTGATCTTTTTCACAGCCGGATACTATTCCATTAGAGTTGGTCATTTACATTATTTTTTTTAACTTTTGCTCTTACAAAAAATGTTGCAATGAATAACCTTGAACATGTCATTTTGCATATTCATTCATTCATTCAACAGACATTTGTTGAGCACCTACTATGTGCAGGGCCACAATCCAGGTGCCCGAGATGGAGCAGTGAACAAAGCAGACAGGGTGGTTGTACCTTCTAGTGATATGTGTGAGTATGTCTGTGGGATAAATTCCTAGATATGGAATCACCAAATCAAAGTGTCCATGCTAAAATTATAGTAGATAAACCCAAATTTCCCCCTACAGAGGCTGTACCAATTAATACTCGCAGTGTATGAGAGTGCCTGTTTTCCCACTTTGACCAACAAAATATTATCAAACTTTCTGATCTTTGCCAATGCAGTGGGTGAAAAACAATTGTAGTTTTAATTTATATTTCTCTTAGGATGAGTAAAGTTGAGCATCTTTTCCTATGTTTGAGAGCAATTTGCAGGTCCTTTTCGATCAACTACTGTCCTTTGTATTTCTGGTAGATTGTGGATCTTTTTCATATTGATTTGTGGATTCTCTCTATCTACTAAGGGAATTAGCTCTTTGTCTGTGGTATGAGTTGCAAATAATTTTTCCCTAGGTTATCATTTGTTTTTGGTCTTTGTTATCATGTGTTTTTTGTTCTTGTTTTTGTTTCTTTTACTCAGACTTTTATTTTTAATGTAGGGTAAACTTTAAAAGGGGTTTGTTCCCAGTTTTGTTGCCCCTGGTGAAATGCTTGCTAGAGTTGGGAGAGACATAGATCACAATAACGTGATCTTGGGTTCCATTAGTAGAAGCACAGGTGCTGAGCAAAGGAAGGTGATAGTCCTGATCTGTTCTGGTGCCCATCTGGAGGGGTCTTTGGACCAAAGGGACAGAGGAGGGTAAACAAGAGGGTGAATGAGTTTGAAACCAAGTCGCATAGGGAATGCTGAACTCGTGTATTAGCCTGGAGCAGGTTAAGTGATGAATATCATCTCGGACAATGGCATTAGCCTCAGACGCAAAACCAGGACCTGTGACAGAGGTTCTGGGAAGCTAAGCATCAGATAATTGGGCTCTTTTTAAGGCAGAGCTGTCTGAAGATGGAATGGACTGCTTTGTGAGGCAGTGTCCTCATCACTAGAGATGTGCAAACCAGAACTGGATGGCCACTTATCAGAGATACCAGAGGTTGGAGCAGACCCCTTTTAAGTTTTCTTCTGATCCTGCAAGTCCATCATTCTACAAGACCACAAGGATCTTAAACTTCCTCATTTTATAGATTTTTAAAAAGGGAATGGGAGACTAATATGTATTGAGCACTTACTTTATGGAGGGCACTTTAGCACGTGACTTAATTTTAAAGGATGAGGACCAGAGAGGTTAAGTGACTCACCTAAGGCTGCACAGCAATCTAGTGGCAGAGTCAGAACTGGAACCTAGGTCCCCATACTCCAAAAGCTCTCTTCAGGGAACCACTTGTCCCTGTTTGATAATTAAACACATGTTTATTGCATGTCTATGCTCACCTACTTTGAGTGGACATTAATGTGGAAAGTGAGAGCAATTTATATGCAGGATATTAGCAAAGTCACAAGGTCTTTGCTCTGGAGAAGGTCACTGCCTTCTCTGCGTTGCCTGACTCAACTTGAATGGTGCCCCTGGCGTGGTGCAACGTGGTAGTTTTGGATAGACTGATAATGAAATATGAGACAGTTTGGTAAGTGCTATAATAAAGGTATATACAAAGTGTCATGGGACTAAAGGCAAAGCATGAGTAATTCTACCAGGGAAGGGAATCCAGAAAAGCTGTACAGAGGAGGTGACAGACATCTCAGCAGAGCCTTCAAGGATATGTAAAAGAAGAAAAGGCAAAAAAGAATATTTATGCATTCATCCTACAAACATTTATTGAGCATCTCCTGGTTGCCAAGAATAGATGAAATTCTTCACTGGACTGTGAAGTCCAGTAAGGGAAACAGACAAGTCACTAATAAATTACCATAGGGTGCAAGTGCAACAGTGGAACATTCTCACAGTACAAAAGTGGGAGCTCCCTCTTTCTGAAATAAACTGGGAGGTCTGGGAAGGCTGCTGGAGAAGTGAGATCTGAGATTTGGGAATGAGAAATAGAAGGATGAGAAGGATGTTGGGAGACAGGGAAAGGCATGCCAAGCAACGGGAACAGCATGGCAAAGTTTCCGAGTCTGAAAGATCATCATGTCTTCAGGAACCCCAAGCAGATAGGAAAGGCCGGAGTATAAAGCTCTGGGGGCGGGAGGCCGCCAGGCAGGAGGTAGAATTGGCATACAGGCTTTTAGGCAGGACCCACCAGGTTTCTGGCTGAGTGGAGAAACTGCCTTGGTATACCCAGGGACTTAGCAGGCTTAGCAACCTTCCCTTCCAAGCCACACCCCAGCCTGAGAGCTGGAGGGGAAAGTGCGCACCATGCATCCCAGCTCCTCCTGCGGTGGCCGGCGCTGCAGAGCTGGAGTCTCCATGGCTCTCTCCAGTCCCATGGCTGCGACCCCAGCTAATCCAGCCTCCTGGCCCATCTGACACACACTTCCACTTAACATTTTGTTAGCGACTCTATAAACGAGCTCTCTCTGACCTTCAATCCCTGGCTAATTGCTAGTTTCATGTACAAGACTAGCTTAATTTTACGTGATAATTACCTGAGAGTGGCAATACATATGGCATTGCATGTTCAAAATGTCAGGCCTGGAAAACTACGAAGTGGCCATAGTCAGGGGCAAAGGGAGGAGATGGCTGGGTGGCAGGGGCCTTTGAGAGGCAGCAGGGGGCAGAGGGACAGGGAGATGGGGCTATGAGGCTACAGGGGGAGAGGGAAAATGCCTGGGGGCAGGCAGACCTCTGGAGACCTGGAGCCCCGGCCTGCAGTAAGGCCCCAGAACCCTCTGCTGGCACAAGGCACCCAGATACCAGGCCAGGGGAGCAGTGCATGTATTTCAGTCACTTGTGCACACACGCACACATTGAAGAGAAACGTGGCCATGGTTAAAGGACACCCTGTTGGTCACCCATTCAACCAAGGCTTGCTGAGCCTGTCCTATGTGCAGACAGTGTGTAGGCACTCGCCCTGGTGTCAACCCTATTGTGGAGTGCATGTTTGGGTTGTCACAATTATTTGGGGGTGTGAGACACCTAAGAAGCAAGGCCCAGAAATGCTAAATGGCCTGCAGTTCCCAACACAGTTCCATTTCATAAAGAAGTGCCCGACCCACATGCCCGTGGTGGCCCCACTGAGAGGCAAGCCATTGAGCACCTCCAGAGCCAGGCCAGGCCCACAGCCAGGAAGAAACTGACTGGCCTCTGCCCCCTTGGAGCCTACAATCAGGGAAGGATGACAATGGCAAGGGGTTACCGTGTGGGAGGTGAATGTTACCAAAGGGGAGCCAAGAACATTTAGCGGGAGGCTGACCTAGTCCAGAGGTCAGAAAAGGCCTTCCTTAAGAAGATGTCTCAGCTGCAGTCTGAAAGATGAGCAGGACACAACTCATTCATTCATTCATTCATTCACCACATAGTGGTTGAGCAGCTCCAATAACACACAGGTTTGGGAGAATTTCTATCTTCTGCACGCCTAGCTTGGCTAAATAAGGGAAGGTGTCTGCCTCATGGTGCTTCAAATGGGCAAGAAAAAACACGAAAGCCTATCCATTTGGTTCCTAGTAGAAGGAGTCTTACGAGTGGGACCAAAAAACTCAGTGGAAACATGGCCAGGGAGGAAGGCAATGTATCTGGGAGGACTCAGAGAATGAAGTCTCTGTGGAGAAGGTGGCTGTGACACTTCTTTGAAGGACAGCCCCTGCACAGGCTGAGGTGGAGCCCCTGCACAGGCTGAGATGGCAGTCCAGAAATGTGTTGCATCCCCCCACCCCCTACCCCCACCGCAACAGGCGGAGCTCTTGCTGTCTCTGTTCCCAGGCAGTTCTGGGGGGATGGAGCTGTTTATTATGGGAACAGAAGACCACGAGGGCATCGGCTTCATTTTGTTCCCCTCAGCATTGCCACTGCCCTTCCCTATGATGGGACGGGGGGAGGGGGGGGTAGTTTGGACGAATAAGGAGACAGGGTGCCCGTGGCCACCTGGGAGGAGCCTCCACGGAAGGTGCACGTGCACACACCCACTGGAAGGCACACCAGCCACAGGATAAGGTAAGAAGCACAAGCCCCAGATTAAGGCAAGATCTAAAAACCCCTTTAGCCTCCTCACCCGCAGAATTGTGGACTCCCGAGCTTGTTGGAGTAAATTACTTGCTTAATGAGATTTCAATTAACAAAAACAAATTAAAATCACTTTGGTAATTAAGCTTCTGTGAACCTTGCCAGGAGTTCTCCCTCACACCCCAGGTTTCCACGGGGAGGGAGAAGGGTGTGGGGATGAGTGGGCATCCACCTGGGCATGGCCGGGCGCTCCCGCCCGGGGGGTTCCACCGCAGTGGCCCCAGCTCCCTGGAGCTGGTCTGCAGGCAGCACAGAGGTGGAGTGCGAGTGAGGGTGCAGCATACAGCCAGGAAAATGTAGGCTTAACTAGTGCAGACATCGCTGGCCTCACTCCACAGAAAATCAACTAAATGACTTATCCAGCGGTTGAAAGAGAAGAACAATGCCCGATCTTGGCAGGAATAGAGAACCCACATTCTCATTCATTGCTGGTTGAACTGTAAATTAGCACGAACTTTCTGGAGGGCCTGTTGGCAGCAGGCAGCAAAAGCCTTAAAATGGGTATTCCCTTGGATTCAACAGTTCTTCTAGGAATTACTCCTAAGGAAATAATCTGAGATGTGTGCAAAGTTTTAAAGTGCAAGCACATTCATCCTAAAAAAAAAAAATTGGAAGTAACGCAAATGCCCAACAAGCAGATTAAATATATTACAGTGCATTGGTGTTGTGGAACACGATGTAACACTGGAAAAGCATGCTGCGGACCTGTATGCAAAAGAGAAAGCAAGGAGGTATATAGAGAGTGTCACAAAAGGCTTAGTGCAGTTTTAGGCTTTAATAACTTCAAAAATATCAGCTGACAAAAAGCACCATTTGAACTTTGGTTATTTAAGCTTCTTTTACACATTTTTAGTTTTAATTTTAAAGTCACTGCCATCTTTATTCAGAGGGACTGAAACATAAGACATAAAACTTGAAATTGTATTATCCAAAATTCACAAAACTAAATAACAAAACAAAAACTGCACTAAACCTTTTGGGATAGCCATTTGTATATGTTATATATGATATAATGTATACGCGAAAGAGATATAAACATATAAATATGGAAGATATATATGAAATGTTTTCTCTGCATTGCTAGAAATTACACATGGTTTTTGTGTTCATTCAACAAATCTTTTCAGAGTGCCCATAAAGTGCCACAATGAACAAAACAGACTTGAACCCTGCCTTCAGGGAACTTAGAGCCTGTTGGTTAAGATGAACATTGAACATGAAACAATGAGGTAAATATTACAGGAAAGGAAGAAGGACAGAGTCCTGGAAGTCTATTATAGAAGGAGGCAATCTGTGGGGAACTGGGGTTTGGCAGAGAGGAGGGTCTGCAATAAACATTTATTTCTTTTGTAATTGGACTGAAATAAAACAATTTATTTATATTTTAAATGAATCCCAAGGGTCCCATCGCTAGTTAGTAACAGAACTGAAGTAGACCTGAAAGCCTTCTGGTTCCCAGTCAAATGACTTTTTAAATCTGACACCCTGAGTAGTTTGAACAGCATCCACTCCTTGCATTAAAAACCTTGCATAAAAAACACCCAAGATGGGAAAAGGAGATGTTTGACGGAAATGGTCCCACCACCTATGCACCTCATGTCAGACGTATCCCCAGTCACACATCCATGTCAGATAGAGGTCAGCAGGTGCACGCGCACACGCGCGCACACACACACACACACACACACACACACACACACGCGCGCGCGCGCGCGTCATGCCAGATGATACTGGAATAGGGGGGTGTCTCACCACCCATCTTTTCAGGAGGAGGAGACCCAAACCTTACCTGGTTTCAGCAGCCCTACTCTCCCTGGCAGGCTGACCTCTAAGTGTTCTTTCAGCCCACCCTGACTCTCTGCTATCCAGGAGCCAGTCTCAGGGGAGAATATCCCAACCCCCAGAAACTTCCACCATCCCCTCCCTCCCACGGCTTGAGAAGTACTGCCCATGCAGGCCCCTCCCTCTGCAGATACCTTTGCCATCCTCCAGGCACCTGGGTTCCTGGCTCCCAGGGTGATGTCCGCCACCCTGAGATGGGTTGTCCTTGCCTCCCCCAGTCTTCATGTGTCATATTTTGCGCTGACTTCAGGCAATCAAGGGAGGAGGACACACAGTTGTACTTTCCAAGTAGCTAGCAACCCTTAATCAATGTTAATTGGCTCTAATTAGCATATGTTAATTAATGATATTTACTACAAATTAAAGGTATGAGTGCTCCCAGAGGGTTTCCTGTTCATCCAATTAGTGCCAATTAGTTGCAATTAACACGTGTAAATGAGATTCCACTGAACCCAAAACAAACAGCACTGAATCTTTCAGATTCCCTCTTGTACCTTTTCAGTCAGCCAAGGGAGCTAGGGGGTAGAAGTTTGACTGGGGGGGTAGTGGGGGGCTTGTGGGGCTGAGGAGTGAGAGGAGAATGAGAGGAAGAGAAAGACCCTGGACTACCCATCTAGAGCAAGATGCGGGTTCTCCAGGCACCAGGGATGGAGAGAAGAGCCTCATTGGGCTAATCAGGGCCCTTGGCATGCCTGGCTACCCACAACTGCCCCAAAGGAGGTCTCCCTAGGAAGGTCCCTGGCCTTGACCTTGCTTCTAAGGGCCAGAGACCTTGCCTTGGGCATCTCTATGTGCCATCTCTATGCGCAATCTGCTTGGCACATAGTAAATGCTCAGTAAACATTGGCTGAATGAAAGGTTGATCCCTTTGCATCAAGGTCCAACATCTTCAAACATAAAAGATATATTGATTAGAAAAACGTGCACTATTTTCTTCTCCATCGGGTCTTCCCAAGGGGTTTACCAGGAAACAAGAGAGATTTGCCTCTATGACATAATTTTAATATAATCTGAATATGTCTACAGAGATTTTACTTTACTGCTCAAGTCACCATTTCTTCATCTTATTTTCTTTTTATTCAACCACTCTCTGAGGCCCCAACCTCTAACATGGTGGTAACTAGGTACAGAAACATCAGGAGGGGCTACCACGAGAAATAAAACTCTTCCCTAAATTCTCCATTGCACAGAGCCTTTTGTGAAACTGTGATGTAAAATATATCTCCCAATAACTTGTTTGTTCCTAACTCATTTTTGCTAAATAAACTTTCCATTAAAGTTGAAATTCATATTTTAAAAGGTTTACTGTTCGCTGTGTGCCAGGCACTGTTCCAGGGGCTGGGGATAGTACTGCGCTCCCAGCCCTCTGGAGCTCACACTGCACTGTGTATTGTCTCCTCCCACTCAGGGTTTTCAGGGATCTAGAGTCAGAGGGACTTGAGTTAATTTCCCAGCTCTACTTCTCAGCAGTCGCGTGACTTTGGTTATTTTATCTTCCTAGGCCTCAGTGTACCGTGGGAATAACAGCCCCTTCCCTCGTCCTCGATGGCTGAGCAGAATTTGGAGATAAGCTATGGGGAGGGTAGAAGAAAGAGAGGTAAAAGCCAGAAGCTCAGCCTTTGCCCAGGAACAGAAGTCTGATTGAGTCATCGTCTCGACATCCCAGTCGGTAACCCACAACAGTCCCTGTCTCGCGTGCAGCACTTCACAGTTTACAAGGCTATTATACAACCAGGTTCCCAGCCGATGCTTCTCATCCCCGCAGGATCCTTAGGAAGTGGGGCAGGGAGGAAGCCGGGGTTCCGAAGGGGGAAGTACTTCCTGTGTCACGCACGTGCAGGGGCGGAGTCCAGTCCTCTGACTCCTCCTTCACCCACGAGGTGTCCTTGAGTGAAGCGAGGGGAATGGGATCCAGAAAGGGTCAAGCCTGGCCCAGGGGTAACTTGCACACCAAGGCTCCAGGACTCGGCCAGGCCACCTCCAGGCCAGACCCCACGGCACCTGTCGCTTTTGTAGCCCTCCCTCACCACTGCTCCCACCGGCCCTCGCGCTGGCTGTTTGATCATTGCAAATTGTCTCAACATCCCTTTCTGAAAATCAAGGGAATCTTCCAAGATGGCCTGTAAAGCCCTTCAGCCTTGACATTCCAGGATTTTGGCTTCTTTCTTCCTTTGGGGAGTCCTCCCACCTGTGATGGCCTAGTGAGTCCCAGCCCCCACCCCCATCCTTTCCCATTGCTTGTATCTCGTCCTCCACCCCAACCTGACCTTCTCTTGGATAGTAATGAACCCCCAGACTGGTCCCCAGGAGACCTGATCTCAGAAAGAGTTCTCTCTCCCTCAGATTAAATCCAAAGTCAATTTGGAGGCTAGGAGGAGGAATGGAACTGATAAAGTTTATTTAAAAAAAAAACAAAAAACAAAAACAGCTGGATTATCTTCAAGGAGGGGGCTTGTGGCTGTGGAATGGATGTCTGTGCTGGGGCTTCTTGGGGCACAATCTTTCTTCCCTTCCACTGTTCTCCACCCCAGGGCCAGTGGGGAATGTTGGGGTGGGGAGTCTGGAAGCCAGTGGAAAAGGTCTGTTCTCCCTTCCTTCCACCACTGTTGGATGCCATCCCCCAGTGCCCGCACAGTGCTATACTATTTATCTGCATTGTTTCCATTTAAGGGGTGGCATTTGCTCCATTTTCATCTCTAGGTGCCATGGGCATCTTGGCATGACCTGACTAGCTTTGGGACCCATGGCCAGCCATAGTTAGCCATGGAAGGTGGATCAGGAAGGTTGTAGTGAAAGGTCAGGAGAGCTTTACTTGCTGTGTCCCTCACAACCAGCAGACACACACTAGCACACACGCACACACATGCACACACGTGTGCATACTCATACCCCTCCCCTCTCCCTTGGCCAGATGGATGCTGCCCCACCAGTCTGAGCAGAGGACACGTCCAGGGAGGAAAGGCTACCACTGAGAAGGCGGAGTGTAAGAAACTCAAAGTTCAAGAAGCCAGGGACACTTACTGGTGTGGACTCTCAACTTTCAAGGACAAGAATATTGCCCACAAACCAGTGATTCTGGGAACCCGAGAAACTCTGGGAGAGGAAAAAAAGGGCACGGGCCAAGTATCTACTTTTTATCCCACTAATGCCTCTTGAGAAGAAGTGGTATCTCTGATGCTAAAGTTCCTAAGATGAGGCTTAACGTGGCCACTTTGGGAAAAAACCTTGGCTACAGGAATGTAACAACAGAAAATAATTAAGGTCTAATAAGGTCAGTGTTCACCTTAACACCTTTTCAGTTCCAGTTAAAACCTCGACTAATTTGCCAAGAAAACCCGGCCTCACTTGGGTCTTATTATGTGAATCACGTCCTGTCTCTTAATTTAAACAAGAGACTCACATAAGGATTTTTTTTTTTTCTTTTAAATTACAAAGCCGACTTTCTTGCAGTTGATTACGGTATATGACTCTCTGTTGGAAGGCCATTATTTTTTTGCTATGATTTACAAAGCATTTAAAGCAAAATCAATGTAATAAATATTGAAGTATTGTAATAGATAATTCCATATATTTAACCGGAGACACGGTGCAGCTCTGGTTTGGGCAGCCAGGAGGAGCAGGGAAGGATGGAGTGGGGGTAGAGTGACCTGATATCCACTTGAAGGGTGGCTTCTCTTCTTCTATCTTGGATTCATTTAGCCCTGGCTAAATTCACCAAGCATTTCCTAAGGTGCTGCACCCTGGACTTGAGATGGTGGGGAGCTATGGGGTGCCCAAGACATGTCCTTCAGGGGCTGTGGTTTGCTTGGAGAAATCCCCCTGCACCACCCAGCTAGTAAGTCAAGGAGGCCACCATGGGCCCACATAAGGAACCCCATGAGTCAGAGGGTGGGGGAGAGCTTAGAAGAGGGAAAGGCCTGTGTGTCTTCCCCAGCCTCTCCTTTCTTCTCCCCCCTGCTTCCCTTCCCTACTCAATTCCTTTCCCCCTACTCCTTCCCTCTCCTTGTCCTTCCTCTGTCCTCCATCCATTTGTATGTCTTCCCACCCTGGGCTGAAGTGTCTCTGGCCTCTGGCTGCAGCCAGCCTGTGCTGGCCTCTGAGTGCACTGAGCAGGCTAAAAAGGCAAGCACAGAGCTCAGCTCAGGACAAACCACCCAACATTTGGAGCCCTGAAAGCCCACGAAGGTGGGTGTGGGAGGCCTGGTATACCAGGCTCCATCAGCCCTCTCAGATGTATGACCTTATGATCTGCCCTGGTGCAGACTCCAGAGTGAAGAGATGGACAAGCTCCAGGCTCTGCACACGTGGCAGCCAGATTCACAGTGTCCAGCTGCTTATCTCTAAGAAGGCAGGCTGGAGCACAGTGTCCACAGTGCAAGTCCGGGCGGCTTCCCCAGGGACCAAAGTTCAAGTGGCCCACCTGCTCCCCTCACCCCCATCTCACGAAAGGACCCAGGAGCAGTTTCCTTTAAGCTATCCTCTGACCCACTGCCCCAATGGGGAGCCCTGCCTTTCTTCCCATCCTCGGAGTCATTGCATATGGATCACGCGTCTGGTCCCAAGTGGGCTTTACTCCTGGTTCTGGCTTGATTCAGAAACGCAGGCCCTCCATAGAAGGAGCTATGCATGGGGCGTGTCTGGGCTGGCATCGATAACACACTCCAGTGCAGGCAATGCTGCTGCTCGGTCTACAGAGCCACTCGAGTACTGTGGAGATCTTGATAAAGGCTTTGTGGACTAGACCCTGCAGGCTTGTAATGGAGCATGGGTAGCACATGCAGACACACACACACACACACACACACACACACACACACACACAGACACAGTCTCTTTCTCTCTCTCTTAACAGAGCCCAGAGGATGAAGATGTATTGTCCCTTGCCTTCCCACCCCAAGCCTGAACCCAAGCCCCAAGTCCCTAGCTCTGAACAGATTCTATCATAAATCCCAGGAGAGGACATACAGAGGGAAAGGGAACAGAGGAGATTTACAGCAAACTTGCTTCCTGACATTTCTTTGGCCCATCCCATAAAATAATATCAGCAAATAAATCACACAGAGGCTCAGGGCACTTCCCCCTTGTCCTTGTGGGGTATTTGGGGGTAGTCAGCGGTGGGGTGGACAGAGGGATCCACCCAGCTGGGTCCTCCCTGACATCGGTTTTGTAGGATGTGGGGGTCTCGGATCTAATCCCTGGGGCATGTGGGGGGAGAAGGAATAGGGTGGGGGTTGGGAGCATTAGTGTCACCACCTAAGAGAGTATGGCATAGAAGATTCACTATGAGCTCTGAGAAAATTCCAGCTCAAATTCCTAGCTGTGTGACTTTGGACAAGTTACTTAACCTCTCTGAGCCTTGATTTAGTTCTCTGTAAACTTAGGGCATATAATATCTACCAACAGGATGTGGGCGAAGATTCACTGAGATTAATGTATGCCAAAATGCGTGGCATATAATAGGTGTTTCAAATATGGTAACTGTCATAACTGTGAATATCTTCCCTCATCTAGGATACCAAACACCATGGGAGCGTTTTCAGCAGAGGTGATCGAATGCCAGTCTCTCTACAGAGATGCCACACTGCCCTCCCTTCCTCTCTAGCTATAGTCTCAGCCTATGATGTTAGAAAGGCAAGGCTCCCACTAACTCACAGTGTGACTGTTGGCAAGTTTCTTCCCCTCTCCAGGCCTCAGTTTTCCCATCTATAAAAGGAGGGGATTGAAACTACTTGGTCTTTAAGGCATCATCTATTATAATGTCATAAAATCCAACAAGCAGGAGCTATTCTCAATGGGCACTGAAACCAAAGAGGGCAGGCAGGTCCTCAAGGCTGCAGGCAGTGTGGCCAGCCAAGGTAATCTGGGCACCCAGACCATCCTGGGCGGGACTGGAGGGCTCCATCTGCTACCCTCCCAGCCTGCCCCCCCTCCCCCCAAGCAAGAGACTCCTCTGATTACCAGCTGAAGAGCCATGGACATGGTCAACGTTGTCGTACTGATTACACTTCACCCAGAGGGAGAGTTGCGTTCCCAGAGGTAGGAGCCGGGTGGGCGAGGCACCATACAGCCTCGTCCCTCACACCTGGAGAGACTTCCAGGCTTCCCTTCCAGGCAGGGGGAGCCCCACTACCCTGCCCCCCCTTCCGCCCCCGAACCTCACACCCTGGTCTGTCTGTCCCTCCCTTCAGCATTTTCAGCCATTAAGGATGACTGACTCCCAACCTTCTGGCCTCTGCCCTCCTTTCTTCCTTTCTTCCTTCTTTCATTTATCCTCCTACTTTTCCATTTTCTTTTGTTCTCCATTTCTTCCTCCTCTTCTCCATTTCTTCCCTTTTCCTCTTTCACTTCTTTCCTGTTTTTTTTTTTTGTTTGTTTGTTTGTTTTTCCTTCTGCTGCTGCTGCCCTCTTTCTTCACCATTTCTTCCTTTTTCCTCCTCCTTCTGGTTCTCCAGCCTGCTCCTTCAGCTCTTTCCTTTTCCTCTTTCTCAGTCTCATTCTGGGGAACCGAGGCAACACTATCCGGGGGGAGGGAGTGTGTGTTAGAGAGAGAGGGGCTGAGGGCTGCAGGAGGCAGCTCTGGCCTGAGCCCCTCCAGTATCTCCAGCCCGAGGAGGATCATCAGGAGTTCACCCTCGGGGTAGCTGTCAGGGGCTCAGGGGCTCAGTGGATGGATGAGAGCAAGTGGAGCCGTTGGGGGGAGGCCAAGGTGCCAGGGAGGGAGCCATCTTTAAATAAAAATGAAAGGAGCATGGTGGATGAAAAACGAGGCTGTTTAATTGTAAGCCTCACCCCAGGCACCTCTGCCAGGGGACCTAGCCCTCCTGCTTACCTCCCTCCAAAGCGCTCCTGTGTCCCGATCCCCATGCCCAGCAGGTTTCCCTCAGCACAGAGGCCCATTTGTTCCCCTGATCCTTTGGGCAGGCCAGAGAGCAGGGGGACCCACTCAACTCCCCAGAACCCCCCTGACCCCCAACCCCAGCATTCCCTATCTCCCACCGAAGGGCACGTGAGATTGGCCTCCACACAACCTGCTCCGAGGGTGATGTCTGGACAGATTAGCGCCCCAAAGCTGGCAGGCCTATTAGGAGGCCTTTGTGGGGGGAGGGAGCCAGAGAGGAGAAGAAAGGGATTTTCCATTCTCACAGCAACTGGATTACACAGTCAAGGGATCAGGGAAGGACTGCTATTTAAGCTGCGTCTTCACGGGCCCAGCCTCTGCCCTGGCTCTCAGCTTCTTACGTTCTCAGCAGGGATCTTAGCGAGCTTTGTCTTGCTTACTTTTGGTATGTTTTTATGATCTGAGTCAGATTCAGAACCAAATCAAGTCTTATCTCTTGTGCCCAAGAGCTATTATACCAAAGAGCGACTCAAAAGGGATCAGCTTAACACCATCTCCACCAACCTTCTTCCACTAAGACCCCCCAGGTCTGGAGATGGATCCAGAAGGTGTGGCTCAGAGGTCACTACCTGTCTTTCCCTGAGTCACACAGCAAGTGAAGGAAAATCAAGATGGTTTCCCAATTATGGCTGTATTTACTGAAAGATGTTCAGAGTGAGTTAGGCCTATTCCAGGGGCTGGAAGGCACCCAAGACTCTGCTGTTCTCCCCTACTAGATGGAGGTTTGCTCTCAAGCTTTCCTCAGCCCCAAAATGCCCATTTGGTCTCCCGGGCTGCAGGGGACTAGATTATGGTTGGTTGGGGCAGGGGTAGGGTGGAAGGAGACTAGACTTAAAAAATCTGAAGTCTTGAGGTCTAGTCCCAGCCTTCCCACTAACTTGCTACCATCCCTCTCTGAGCATCTGTTTTCTTACCTGCAAAATGGGGATAAAAAACATCTTTCAGGATTGTTTTTGGAGATTGAATAAGACGAGGTACTGGCAGCATCAAACACAGCTTCTGGTATATACCAGCTGTTAAATTAATAATGGGGGAAGCATAATTGAAGGTGATTTTATTTCCTTTACCCAGGAGCTATGCCCATACCCCAGAACAAGAGGCTCTACTACACAGCCAAGCAACTGGTTCTTCCCAGCAGGAGGGCAAATCCATCATGTTCAGCAACTATCAGCCTCCCCCACCTAGTGTAAGGTTATTGGGGGGTCATGCCCCCATACGCTGTGTCTACTTTCTCAGAAGAGTCACCACACAAGAGGCCAAAGCCCCTCCACCCTGGCCCCATGTGGCCCCTAGAGGTTTTTTGCTGATAAAGTGGTAATCTCTGACCTTCCCAATAGCCAGAAAATTCTATGATCCTGTGACCCCTAAAAGCCCTGCCCTGCTAATGGTTTTATGATCTTCCCTATGGAATCCTCTCTTTGCCCTCCCTACCCCCAATCCCCTTTCTTTAGGTCCTAGTCAAAATAAACAACATTTATGACCAGAGCAGGATTCAAGGTCCACTTTGCAAACAAATGCGCAGCCCTTTGAAGGTGCCCGGGGAATCCATCACACTGGGGTGTGTGATGCTCCCCAGGCCAGAGGAGAGGGGGGCCCTGGGAAGGGGCGCAAGCCGTGGGAAGCTGGGCTCTGGATTCTGGATTGGGAATCCAGGGCTGCCTGCAAGGGAAGGGAAGAGAAAGGGGAAAAGGGGCCTGGGCAGGTCCTGACAGGTCCACTGCGATTAGCAACCTCTCCTGCCCTGTGTACAGGCCGCCTTGGGTACCAAGGCCTGAGTCCGTAATGCCATCAGGGGAGAAGGAGGCAAAGCAAAAGGGAGGGACAAAATAAAGAAGGAGGTGGAGAAATAGCAAACAGGAGTGGATGAGAAGGTTAGAGCCCAAACCCACAGAGGTCTGAGGCCCAGACACTACTACAGGGCTCATCATCTGGACAGTGGAGGAACAGTAGCCTCAATGGGATAAATTTCCTAAAGAAAACTAGGCCAATTGCCCTGAGGCAAAAATCAGCCTCCCCCCACCTGCATCCTGGGCCTGAGCTGAAGGGAGAGTGGAAGAGAGAGAACGATCCTCCGTTCTGAGTTTCCCTTGGAGGCCCCCAATGTCACCCTTAGTGAGCAATAACACCAAGGGAAAGTAGACGCCCCCGCCCCCCCATCCAAAATGCACACCTGCGCCTCCATCCCACCCCAGGTGAAAGGCAGAACCACCACCACCCCACCCAACTCGGCTGCCCTTAAACATCCTCAGATGGAGAAAGGAGCCATCAGACAGGCTGCCGCCCAGGCCGTCTGGGATCTGCCTTCAGCTCCCCGTGTAAACCAGAGGCCGTGCAGCCTCCTCCGGCAGGTGTGGCTACTAGAAGATTTGTTTTCGAGGGGGACTGCCTCCGCCTGGGGAGCTGTTGTTGGAGAATATTACTGTTCGATTCTCAAGGGCCCAGGTCTGAGAGCAGCTTTCTAGGACACACAGCTCAACGCTTTCTTCAGCCACCGCGCCAGCCTCCAGAACTGGGGCACGGGCCTGGGGCTGGTTTTCTCCAGCTCAGGGCTGGGGGAGGAAGAAAACTTCCCTCTCGAGGCCTGTCCCTCATCATTTACCCTGCTAAAAACATCGTGCTATTCAGCAGGTTGGGTGACGAGCTAGACAGGAGATATGTGGGAGTAGCAAAGGTATCTGTCAGATAGTTAGAATATCTGCATATATGGCATGTAAATAATGCTTGATGAGTGAGAGTCAGAGACATGGAAAAGTGGAAAGAGAACAAAGAGACGGAGAGCGCTGGAAGTGCAGGTGTGACTTGTTCTGGGATAAATACAGTTTGCTCAAAAATTATCTTCCTAAATTGAAAGAAAAATAACTTTAATGACATTTTGTGATCTCACACAAGTGAATTCAGAACATTAAGCAGAGCACCCAGGTGCCCAATACACTGTTCTGTATATAAAAGATCCTCCATGTTATAGGAGTTTTAGGGCTAGAAAGGCTTTGTAGATCATCTAAGCCAGTGGTTCTCAACCTTAGTTGAAATAGAATCACCTGAGGAGCTTTAAAAAAATCAGATGCCCAAGAACCACTTCTGGAGATTTTTATTTAATTGGTCTGGGGTGCAGCCCAGGCATCTGTATTTTTTAAAAGCCTCCCCCACTCCCACCCCAGGTGATTCCACTGTGCAGTCAGGGTTAAGAACCACTGGACTAGGCCAATACTTCACTTTACAGATGTGGACGCTGAGGCCCAGATTGCAGGTGGCCCAGGCTCATTCAGCTAACTGGCAGCAGAACCAGGTCTCTGACTCTTACGTACCTCTCTGATATGTTTGTTAAATGAGCAAATGAAAGACTGATTCTCTTTTGGAGACGTATCTGTCTGCAGAGACTAGTCACCTCCAAACACCTCTGACCCCATATTTTCATTTCATTTTCATCAGGCAGACTGGCATCTTTACCCCAATCTTCCAGCCTCCCGTCTTGAAAGCCTCAGGGCTCACTACAGGGTAAACACACGATGTTCCCAATTCAAAAACAGTCAGCTGGGCCCTGGAGCCTCCGAGAGTAATAGGGCAGCTGTTGCTTCTTGGCCATATTGAGCGTGTGAGTATCGGTGTGTACCCCAGAGCAGAGATGTAGGAGTGTGTGAGTGCAAATGTACATCCATACACAGATGCATATACACCTGAACCTGTGCAGAGGATTCTCCTGCATCTGTGCACAACATCCTTCTGGGCAGGTCAGCACTTGGCAGCTTGAGTATACATATAAATATCCCTGTGTGGGATGGTATGTGTGTTCATTTCAGCACTAATCTATGCAAGAGTATGGGTGGAAGTGTGAAAAAATATGTATAAATGTGTCAAAGACTCTGAAATGGTGCTTGATATGTGTACTGGTAGATGTGTCTGTAACTGTGCACAAGTGCATAACACTGAATCTGCATTTACAGAGGACCAGTAGAGGCAAATGGGTGAAAATATGTACATGGCTGACTGTGGGTGTGAATGTGTGTGCCAGGGCACCTGTGTATGGAAGGGCAGAGAGCAGATTTCTGTGAAGAGAGAAAAGAGTTCTGCTGTTTCCCTCACATTCATCCCAAGTAATCATTGGAAGATATATGTGTTGGAAAACTATATCTTTCATGGTTAAATATATCTTGGCATATATAAATGAAACATGATACTGTGCAGACTGAGATGCTACACATTAACATTGTTTATTAGTGATATAATTAAATAACCCATGCAAGCCCCTGGTAGCATTTCTTAAAATTTTATTTAACACTTTCAGCCAAGCAGCATTTGGCAAACGTGTGTACACAGTGTAGATTACTATAACAAATGCATAATTTGTGGAATATAATATATAGCACATGAGAAGTATAACAGAGAAGAGTCATCTAAAAATTCCAGCTGTCCCCATCTTTCTTTGGGCTTACCTTATTCCCCTTCCTTCCCAAAACCTGATTAAAACCCATCCTTTCACACTTCCTTAGGAGATCTCTGCATTTGTATGGAAAAAAAAAAAAAAAAAAAAAAAGATAAAGTGGAGGGTGAGGATTTGGGGTAAGAGGAGAGATAGCACTCTAAGACCTGGTCTCTGGAATGTTTCTATTCCTCCCCAGTCTGTCAGAGATAGGCCCAAGCCCACAGCAAGTGTTACAACGGGGCCACCAAAGGAAGCATTTTTATAGGTTCTGCAGACTCTCAGGTTGGCTGACAAAGCTATGCATTCAGTAAGAGTAAAAAGACTATTGCACTTATCAAATTAGTGATAAATTCTTCATTAAAAGATTTATAGAAATGGTTCCTTGCTTCTCTTTTTTAAGGGGAAGCTATATTCTCCCTTGAACCCAAATAAGAACTACCCTGCACATAGTAACAGGCATGCCAGCTCACCTTACAAAATGTATGCTGACCAGTTGCCTGGAATGTTGGCTGAACTACGACTGGCCTAAGGGAAAAGAAAAACTAAAGAGCTGGGAGAGCTGAAGTCTTAATCTACAAGGTAAAACTGGAACATGAGTGTCAATATAATAGAGCCACCAATAAGACTCATACAAGCTGAAAATGCTCTCTAACAAGCCACCAGGCAGTGAAAAGAGAGGCACTTATGCCTCACAGATGATCAGTCAATGGCACTGGTAGGTCTTTCCAAAACTTGCCAAGGTCTTCTTAATCTCCCAGGAGCCAGGGCCAAGATCCCAAATGGAACCTCAAAGCCCTGTTCCCTACGACCTGTTTTTCCACCATCTCTGGGCTTTATTTTGGCAGGACAGACAAGGAACTCCTTCCTATGCCCGCCTTCCTGCATTCTATGTTTCTCTAACTTTTTTTCCTACTGAAACCCTCAGTACTAGGAGGTAAAGGAGCCAAGTCCAATCGAACAGTGACACTCCCCCCATGCCAAATCCTCTGCCACCAGCAACAAAGCAGTTATCAGAACTATCTTTCCAGACAAGTCTCCGGATCCTCCCCACTTCTAGCTGCTGGAGAAGCCCTCAGGGATATCAGCCAACCTGCTTGGGGGACAGCTGACAGCCAACACCAGAAAGTATGATATCTTCATGCCACTCCGGAGCCTGGCGCTGTGGGCTGTCTCCTGGGTGAATACAGAAAGGAAAAAAAAGTTTCCTAATATTTGGATTAAAAATGAGAAGGGTGAAAAGTACCCATCAATGTGTGCCCCCCCCGCAAGGCACACATACACACATACACACACGCACACGCCCTCCCCCCACATACATACACCCTGTCCATGCAGACAAATCATGAATCATTTCTGTGGCTGAACATTTTAGCGTTCGGTAATATTCTCAGAGGCCCAAGGTTTTCAGCCAAATCCCAGGTCTGTGCACAAGGACACTGCATAAATCCCGCTCCTTATGAAAGGCCAGCCTGAGCAGATGGGACCACTCTTAAGTAAACTGAAGAGGCCTCCCTGCATCCATCTCAGGAGAAGCAGCAGGGGGCTGGCCCTACGAGGAGCCTGAGCCCCAGAGAACAGCAGAAGCTGCTAATTCTGAGGCTAATGTTCATATCCCAACTTATCTCTTGAAGAGGTGTCATTTGACCACACGGCCCTCCGTCCCCTCCCCCAAGGGGAAATCAGATCTTAAAGTCGGAGGGAAGGAGGCTGCAGCAGAACAATTTGGGAATCCAAATAAGGAGCATCAGATTGCTGGCTGGGGCCAGGAGGACGTGAGAGGCAAAAGGCCCCCTCAAACCCAGTTTCTTTCCATGCTAAGTCAGCGGAAATAACCTCACAGCAACTCCACTTTCTGATAACCTGCCTCATTAATATTTATTAAACAAAAGATTAAAAAAGGAGAAGAAAGGGCCAGATAATTAAACACTCAGTGGAGGTAGACGGCCTCCACCCCGTTCTCTGCCTGGCCCCCCACCCCCACGTGCAGCCTAGGCTGAAGGTAGACGCTGTGCCATCCACCGCCCCAGCGCTGCTCACCTCCCCAGGTGTGTCAGGAAGACATAAGGCAGGTGGGTGGAGAGAGAGACAGACCCAGGCCCCCCCAGGTGCTCACCAGGAAATGCATGGACTGTGAAATTACACCAGAGCTGGACAACTTACCACTGGAACCCTTGGGGTACAGAAATAATTAACTTGCTAATCAGCTACACCCTGCTTTTTCCTTTCTTCCTGGAAAAGAAACAATTGCAAATCGCCTTCGCATCAGGTGCCCATGCCAGTCATTTGGAGACCAAGGATGCTCTTGAAGAAATGCCCTGTCTTCCTCCATGTAGACCAAAACGGGTCAGACAAAGTTTGGCCTCTTCCTTTTCCCAACCTCTACCCACCAGGCCTCAGAATGCTTCTGGAGACACAGGTTGTTGTTTTTTCTTTTTCTCCACCGTACAGAGTTTTTCCATCTCTGCTAAAAGCTTTCTTGCTTTCGGCCCTCGTTAGCCTGCTTGCTGGTGCTAAACAGCCAAGACCCAAGTGGAGAAAAAAGGATTGATTAGAATTGTAATAATAATCCCTGGCATTCGTATGGCTTTACCATTTACAAAGTGTTTTCACACATTATCTCATTTGGTCAGAGGAAGTCGGAGCTGAAAATGACCCCAGCAATCGTTTAGTCCAATCCCCTTGGATTACAGATGAGGAAACTGAGGACCAGAAAGGTTAAATGTCTTCCCCAAAGGCTGCAGCCAGGGCAGTGGGGACAGGTCCCCGTGCCTATTGTCTGGGGACTGCGTGCCACCTGGAATCCTCTGAGAAAAGAGAAACAGTGTGATCACCTTTTTGCTCCATGGTGGATGTAAACCAAAAAAAAATTTTTTTTTAATTTAAAAGAGTAGGACACGAGAATGAATAAAACAACTCCTGTAAGAAATGGGTGGGGGGTTGGGAGTGGGGAAGATGGAACATGTTAATTAACAAACTTCCCCCTCCATCTCTTTGTCCCCCTCATCTCCTCCTTTCTCTCCAGGTTTAAAAATATGAACATTATGCAGTTTGGGATCTAAGGCTTAATTTAGCAGCAGGTCCCTGGGGGCTTTCCTCAGATTCAAATCTGGCACCCACCCTCCCAGAGCTCACGACATGATGGGCTCATGTGTGCATATGTGTGTCCACTCAGACGTTGGATTTAGCTATGAAACACAGGCATCTTGATCCTTTTACAGATCAGATGATTTGCAAATTAATGGCTCTTTCCCCCCCCAAGGATCTGAGGAGGTTAAAAAAGATTTCTGGTGAAGGGGGAAAAAAAAAAAGTGGAAAAATATAAAATGTGGGAAAGGAAACCAAAATGACACTGACTTCAGGTGGAAAATGCTTCCCAATGAATGATGTTTGGACCTCGGTCTCCACATTTCTGCGAGCCACAGTACCCTGGTTGGCCGAGCCTATTGGAAGGTAAGTGGTTCCTTTGTGTGTTCATTTATTACTAAGCCCAACTCTTTCCCTCTAAAACTCCTTCTCCCTGTTGAGCTGACCATGCTTCTGGATTTATGAAGAGAGATGTTTTAGCAGAAATCCCCCAGAGTGTCCCATCAGCCCTAAATCCCAGGCCCGCTCACCCCCCGCCCAGACCCCATGACACACAGCATGCCAACACGGCTTCCTCTTGCCTATGCATTAGCCATCCATTGTGGCAACCTGACATCTCTCACACATAAAACCGTAAGAGAGAAATAAAATATCTGTCTCTTGGCGAAAATAAAGCTTTGCCTCCTTCCTGATGTATAGGATATAAAATAAAGCCGCAGCTCCAATAGTGGCTTTTCCTTATGCCGGAGTTGCCTTTGCACACACGGAGACAATGAAGACGGATGGTTTGGGATGAGGCCCAGCCTCCTGGGGCCGCCTTCACCCTCTTTTATTATAGCCACCCCCCTCCTTCTCCACCTTTTTCTTTCTTCTTCACTTTCTTTTCTTTCTGGTTTGGATTTGCCTTTTGTATGCCCTTCTCCTTCTTTCCTCTGGAACTTTTTATTCCTCTTGCTCACTTTCTAAAGCATGACAGAGACAGTGAAAGAGGAGCCAAGTTTTTCACCTTCCCAAACATGCCCTCCATCTCGCCTTCTCCAGATTGCCAGCTCTCCCTGGGCCGCCAGCCCCTAAGACTAATTTTGCTGTAACTGCTTGGGGATTTGCTCTGGTCAAATGTACAAATGCTCCCAAGAGACAATTAAGAATGTGTTTAGTGGGGGTGAGGGAAGTGAATTTTTTTTCCTGGGGAGCTGCCCTTCCGCCCCTCCTTCCTTTCCCTGGGCTGGACGGTTTATGGATCTCAGCATTTATTTATTTAGCCTCCGAGGAGGCCAACAGGGCAAAGCCACCACCTCGCAGGAGTGAGAGTTATCATGTACCTCCCAAACCCAAGCCTGCATCCCCCAACAGACAGTGGGCCTGAGGCCCCTGCCAGCCACCTCAGCTACCCAGGGGCCAATCCGAGTCCAACACCCTTCTCCCTGCCTCTTCTTCCCGGTCCTCAGAACTGATGGTGCTGCAGGGAGTGGAAGGGGGGCTCTTCTCCATGCTCTGGAGAGACCAGAACTGTCCCCCTCACAGCCACACAGTCACCTGGATGTAACCACCCTCCTGTCTTCCCACTACTGGACACACTTGCCCATCTCCCATGGGGCATGGTGTCTACCTTTTTCCTTCTCTGTCTCTGAAAGCCTCACTCCTGCCAGTTCTGCTCTCCTCTGTGCCTCCACGTCTCTCGCCCATGTCTGAGTGGGTTTGTCTTTAAAAACCTGTCTCCATCCTTGCTTGGAACCCACCCACCCACTGCTTCCATCTATTCAAGGCTGCTTCCCGACCCATTCAAAACTCACTTGCTCTACTAGGGACCACAGGATGCATCACAGGTCCTGGGAGGAGTAAATAGTGACTAAAGGAAGGGGGTGCATGGTCTGGGCAACTGGGGGAGCAAAAGGGGACAGGGGGTGAGGGTTGGAGGAGGGCTCCCGGTATTGACTAGAGGTAGGAAATGTCCCGCAGGGATCCGTGGGTCTGAGATTGGTCTTCTCAAGCAGAGGGATGTGGAGTGCCCTGAGTGTGTGTGTGTGAGGGGGCGGGGGAGCCACCAGAGTTGTGGTTACCCCAATCTGATATCTGTAGCAATGCTGCCCAGACTTGGAGGGGCCTAGGCAGCAGCATCTATTGAATCTTGCCCAAAAGAGGGGAACGTGGGAAGAGGCTTAGGGCTGCCAAGTCCAGAAAGAACTACCCCGGTCCCAAAGGTGGTTAGTTTTGGGGTTCTCTCTCTCTCTCTTCCCACTTGATATCTCTACGGATATCAGCAGTGACCGATAGGTAAGGGGAGAGTCAATTAGTGAGAGGATTAATTACTCCCAGGCACGAGCCCCGTTTGTCTTCCTTACCGGGGTGTGAGTGTGTGTTCAAACAGAGGAACACGGGCACGCACCCAAATACGCATTGTTGTCACGCCATCTTAGACGTTTTATTTATTTGTTGGATTCCTGCCCGCAACCGCTCGCACGCTTTTCCACGGGCGCTGCGTCTCCCACCAAACATGCCGCCTCCTTTCCTCCCGTCTGCGAACGCGCCCGTCACACCCCCGCACCCCTGCGGAGTCCCGCCAACGGGACGCCGGCCACGGCCTCCCTCTTCGCGCCTTTGGTCGCCCTTTTGTCTCCGGGTGCCTTTCTGGGTTTGTTTTCGGTTTCTTTGCCTCCACTCCTCCTCCACGCATTTCTCCCAACATATCTTTCCTCCTCCTACCCCCGACTACTTTTCCGCATTCCTTCTCTTCTTTTCTCAGATTTTCTGCTCCGGTCTTCTCTCATTCGCCTTCTCCCCGCCGAGGCTCTCCACCTCCTGCATTTGCTCCGCGGCGCCGCGCTGACGTGCACCTGAGATCAGCACGCTCCAGACCTCGCTCCCCCGCGGGTGCCCAGGGTCTCCTCCAGCGCTCGTGGGAAGCCAGCGTTGTTTACCCAGGCCGGGCGCACACGGTGACGCCCCTACCGGATGCTGCCCTTTCCCGGCCTAGTGATCCGGCCGCCCAAGCCCCCTTGGAAAACGTACAGGCGGCAGAGTACACAATGGAGCAAGCTGGCAAGCCCCCCAAACTTCTCACCTCCAATAGTGCACTGTCAGGGTTTTTGGACAAACCCTCTAGTTGGGTTTCCTCCTCGGGAAAATGGAGACTAATACCCACCGACACCCATCTACCCACCCCCCGCTCGGCCTTCCTCTGCGGTTCAGGGAAGATAGTGAAGTAAACTGTAAAGTGCTGCTCACAAGTATGTCATTTCTACGAGAGATGGATGGGATGAGAATAGGGAACCTGGTGAGAACCCGAGAGGGGAGGGAAAGACGGAGGAGAGATCGGCGGTGAGATCCGGGAACCCGGGGACCCTGGCCCAACAGACCCCTCGTCGAGCCTGTGCCGAGTCTGCGCAGCTTCCGGGACCCACAGGGTCCAGGGGTGCGACCCGCTCCCTCCCTCCCGCCGCCTGGGCTGTTGTGACTGGGGACACCTCATTCCTGAGGCCGGGCGCAGAGTAACCGCCGAGAGCCGGCTCTTTCCCGGGCGCCTCCTTTTGCCGCCTCACCGCCCTTTCCTGGGGGGCCGTGGCTGGGCAGGAGGGGAACGCCGCCGCTCCTCTGTCCCGGGGCGGCGGGAAGGGGGAGGAAGCCGCCAGGGGCGGCCGGGATCAATAGCTATCGACGATGACCCCGGGGCTCCAGTCCTTGGGCTGTATGAGCCACTCGGGAACATCGTGGGGAGCAGAGGTGGGGTTCGGGAGGCGGCGGGAGGAAAGCGGTGCAGGAGGCGGCATTTCCGCCCCCAAACTGCAGGGCGGCTGAGGTGGGCTGGCAGAAGCCCCTCTATCTCCAGTTCCTGGGCTGGGTCCCTCCCCTCACGGCGCGTCTTAGAAGATAACCTGGACCGTGACAGCCGCTTCCTGGGCCCTCTGGGGCCTTCTGCATGAGTGCCTGGGAGTGGGGTGAAAAGGATTCTGCTGCCCATGAGCGACAGCACAACCGCGAAATCGACCCTCACGGCACCCCGTCCAGCATGTAAACGTCCTGGGGCGGGGGACGGGGCTGTTGATCTGTACCACTTAGAGGACGTTGGGTAGCCAAGCGCTTGCATACTTGATGGAGACAGTAACCTCGGCGGCGAGGGTGAGGGAAGGTTGGTGCTCGTCGCTGAGCGGACGTTGGTTTAAATGCAGGGTAAGCTGAGCGACTTCGGAGGACGGAGAATTTAGAAAACTGGGTCAGTTTCTCTCCAGGTCTCTGCGACCAATTCTCTTTAAAAGAAAAGCTCGGTGGAGACGGAAAAAGAAATTTTATCTGTATTTTAAACCTAGAATTAGGAACTAGGAGGCGCGCCCCGAGTTGCGCTCGGGACCCGCGCTGTAGGCGCTCAAATTGTTTCCCGCAGACCTGTTTACTGCGCCATCTGGACACAGGGACAAGAGGCCCTGATGCCCTAGAGCCCGCGTCCTGTCCTCGCCTCAACTCCCCTCCGCGCTGGTCCGAGCTCTTCTTTCCCCTACGTCGAGGTCCCTACAGTCCCTAACGGACAGAGCGACGTCCTCCTGCCCACGCGAAGGAAGGCCATAGGCCTTGGCTTCAGGGGAGAGCCAGCAGCAGGGTCCAGCTGGCGCCCCGTAGGTCCCCGCCGAATCCCCCCTTCCGCGGCCCCTCTGCTTTGCATGAGAAGAAGCCCAGCTGGGGCCCGGGTCTGGGGCCGCTATAGATTCCCGAAAGGGGCGGATGGGTCCAGGGCGCGAGCGGCGAGAACCCGGACAGCTGGGGCTGCGGGAGCACGGAGACCGCTGGGCGGGACAGGCCCCTCCCCGCGGGCCTCACCTTGTGCAGCGTGCTGGGGAGGAGCCTTGTCGTCCCGGCGGAGGAGGCGAGGACTCCGCGCTACGCCCGCTTAGCGCCTCCCGGGGTGCGGAAATCCAAGTACTGGCCTGCTTGCTGGTGGAATTGCGGGGTCCGCAGGAGGAGCGCTGGGCTAAGTCGCAGCGCGCGGAACTCGCCCGCTGGGTGGGAAAACCGACCTCCCCATCTCCGGCCCTCCCGCCCGAAGCTGGGGCCTGGGAGAGACAGGCGGAGGTCGCGGGGTGGGGGCTGGGGGGCGTTGCGCGACAGATTACCAGCCGCTGCGTCGCCTTTCCCCACGGCTGGGAGCCCAAGAGGAGGCGGAGGCGGGGGGCGGAGGCAGCGGGAAGGCGTTAGGAGGCCTCGTACCCAGAGGTCAAAGCGGTGCCGAGTGCAAAAGAGGAGCACTGCCGCCCTCGGCTTCGGTTTCCAATGAAATTATGACGCGGGAGGCAAGGAGGGTGTTGCCGAGTCTGGGGTTTGCAGAATGGTGCAGGCAGAGGCTTGGTGGCAGAAAAGGGGATTTGGCAGAGTCGGGAAACCCCACAGACCCCTGATGCGCAAGCCAAATTCGCTGTAGCACCTCCCCGGTTCGTCCGAAGAGGGTATTCCATTTACGAAGACCCAGATTTCTTGCCGGCCCAGGGTCACCACAACTGCGTTTCCGCGCATTTTCCCCAGCTTCGCCCCGGAAGCTGGGAGGAGGTCTGAGACCCGCACCGCGAGTGGGGTCAAAAGGCCAAGTCCAAAATACCCGCAAGATCTAGTAGTGGCCGCCCACATTTATTTCCTTTCATACTAGGACCAAATGCAACTTTTTAGCACCCCCCCCCCAAAAAAGGGAAGTAAAACCGGGGTCGCCCAGCCCTGCCACCTTCAGACCCACTACCTCGAGGAAAACCCTAGTTAAGCATAGAAAACTTGCGACCAAAACGGAATTTGGGGTTTGACGCGCGTGCGCCAGGGAAATAGATCGACTCTTCGAGGCTAAGGCTCTCGGGACCTGGAAATGACCCTAAGTCTCGGCAAAACCCCCATGCGCAGTGGTTCTGAGTATTATACCCGGGGTGGAATTTGGGAGGTATGGGTTCCGTAAGGAGTGAACTATGCAGGGAGTGGTCTGCGGTTTTCTGTAAAAGCTGATGCCTGTCCAGATCCTGGAAAAGAGGAGGACTGGAAGTCAGACCCACTCGGCCTGTGCGTCCCACATCCCAATCCATTGCAGCCTCTCTGTGGCGCCCCGGGTGACCTCGCCTCTCCCTCCTCCTTTTCCCGCTACTACTAACCCCCTCCCTTCGCCCCAGCCACTGCTGGAGCCCCGCGGTTTCCCGCTTAGCCGTTGTTTTTTGTATGTAAAAAAGGTGTCTCCAGATCACAGTTTTCACAGAACATCTCGCCTGGGTTGTAACTCCTCACCCGAGGCGCTTCCCCACCCACCCCTTCTCCCTCCCTCGCACCGCGCCTCCGGTCTCCCCCGCCCCCACCAGGAAACCGCCTGAATCAACTGTTTGAGAGCGCGCTGCAGGGGACAGACACCCAGGTCTCCCAGAGACCCGGACCCTGTGGACTTTGGATGGATTGGGAGGGGTCAGGGAAGGAGGGACAGGAGAAAAGAAGGAGGGAGATTCTGCTACCAAGCGTCCGCCCTACAAAGACGCGCGCTGTGCGGGGTAAACTTCCAGGTCAAGAAGGCAAGGGAAAGAAAATGCCAACACCCGCTGAATTTCAAAGTCAAGCAGTGTACCAGGGCCGCCCGAGTTCCCGGACCCGGCTGCACCACAACCCTCCCCAAGACTCGGTCTTGCTTACGCCCACCTCCTGCAGAACTCTGGTCCTCGCCTGCACCTACTCCTCCCTCCTTCAATCCCTCCCACCGAAACCGACACCTTACCGGAGCAGGTGGGGCCCTGGGAACCTCGCCGCCTGCACCGCGCCGGACTGCAGTTGCCTCCGCTACTGATCCTCTAAACGCGGTCTCCCCTCACTCTCCCGGCCGGGGAGATGCAGAACGGTTTACAGAGGGACCGCGAGCAGCTGATTGGTCGCGGACCGCGGTGACGTCGGCGGGCGCTGCATTAAGGCGAGGGGGCTTCCAGAGCTCAGCCAACAGCCAGGAGCGGTGACCGAGCCGCCGGAGCCTGGGAGAGACGCGCCGCGGCGGGGACTGGGCCAAGAGACCGGGAACCGAGGGACGCGCGCCCGGGAAGAGCCAGCGACGAGCAGTGGCCGGAGCGGCGACAGAGGTGGCCCGTGCCCCAAGCTGTTCCAGCCTCAGGCCTATTGTAGCCGCTACACCAGGACAATTTTTTAAGCTCTCGAAGCTGCCCCCCGCCCCTGACTCCTCCAGCTGCAAAAGGGGGGCGGGTAGGCTAGAAAGGAAATCCAGATTTGCCACTACAACGGAAAAAGAGGGGGGAAAAGAAAAGAAAAGAAAGTCGAGCGACTGGGGGTTGGACGCAGGCAGCCGGAGCGCGGGCCGAGCGATGCGGGGCTGCGCGCCCAGGCCGCGGCGAATTGTGACTGGAGCCACGATGAACTGCCAGGCGCGGTGAGGAGCCAGCCCGTATCGCCTCCCAAAGGAGCCCAGGTGCAGTGAAGGCCGCCCCGAGGACACTGAGGTCGCCGGGCAGGCCACGGGCGGAGGTGAAGGGGCTGTGGGGAGCGAGAGAGCGCGCCTGGCTGCGTCCGTCCGTGGTTGTTCCTCTCCGTTCTCGATTGACACAAACACTTCTCCAAAAGAGGGGAAACCCAAGCAACAACAACAATCAACAACAAGCTCTTCTTCCTGCCCTCCCATCCCTCCCTCCCCCCTTGGCCTGCCCCCGCCCCCTCCCCCGGGCCCAACACCGGCTCCCAGAGCATCCGCACCCTTTGCGTGATGCCTGCAGTTTAGGATCCACAGCTTCTCTACTCGTTTTCCTCTTTCCTTTCCTTTTTTTAAAAAAGGAGTAAATCCGGTGGTGGGCAGCCCGGCACGCACACTTCCACCCTCATACACCCGACAAAAGCAGATGCACTTTGACTTCTGACAGCTCTACCTCAAGCCTCAGAGAACTCGACGGCTCTTTCCCTGCAACCAGAGCTCGCCGCGTCGTCCTTTTCCGTCTCCGTCTGTTTATTTATTTCGGTTCCCACCGCGGTTCTCTGTGACCTTCACTCCTTGGAGGGCTCTGGACAGAAGGGTCGCTTTCACGCCCGCCCGAGACTCCTTTTCCTCGCCGCAGGAGCTGCAGCGGCGCTGCTCAGCCCGGGAACCCTGGGACTCCCGACTGCGCGCTCGACCGAGGCGTCCCTCCCGCCCCCCACCAGCTTCGTTTCCCTTCTTTTGATTTCCTGGTGCGGGTTTTGGCTTGAACAGCCGAGTGTGTCTCTTCTTTTTGGAGGGGTCAGGGAGCTCGTGCCGGTTGTCTTCGGGAGTCATCCCCTTGGCTCTGCCTGCCACTTTCTCTCCGGACCCCACCTGACCAAACCAAAGACCATGGTGCACTGTGCCGGCTGCAAAAGGCCGATCCTGGACCGCTTCCTCTTGAACGTGCTGGACAGGGCCTGGCACGTGAAGTGCGTCCAGTGCTGTGAATGTAAATGCAACCTGACCGAGAAGTGCTTCTCCCGGGAAGGCAAGCTCTACTGCAAGAACGACTTCTTCCGGTAAGTACTTACCTTGCTCTCCTCTGCGCCTGCCTCCCAGCGCACCCGTCGAGGCCAGGTCGGGATCAGAGGTCAGAGTGGCCGCGGCGGACGCACTAGTTGCTGCCTCTGGAGAGGGCAGCCAAGTCCCGCGGGCGCCCGCCTCTTCGCCAGCTGGCGCTCCGGGGGCTCGGGACACGGCCCTGCTTGCCTTCTGTAAACTAGGGGGTTCGGTCTTGGCTTCACGCTCCTGGGAAGAAAGAGTCTGAGCTCGTCTCAGTCCAGAAGCCCCTCCAAGCTTGGAAAGGAGGTAGGCAGTTGTAACCCCGACGTCTGTCTTTCCTGGAGCTAAGCTTTCCAGCAACTGCACTTTCCGGGCCTCTTGGTTACTCACTCTCCAAGCTGAGCTTAGAAGCCGGGGCTCGCTCCCTGCCATTGCCTTTCCGGTTTCAGAGAGGTCTTGGCGGGAACCGCCGAGTCTTTTGCATGGAATGTGTGGGCCTCCCGCCGTGGTAGCAGCAGATCCTGCAGGCCCAGGGGTCTTTCTCAAACCTGGACCGGCCTAGAAGTCCAGGCGTGGGCGAACCGTTGCACTGTAGCCTTTGAAATACCCCGAGGCTACAACCTCCTAGGGGCCGCCGTTTGTCCCCGCTTCTCTGCCCAACACAGACGCCGGCTCAGGAGCGCGGGCTCGGCTTTGAACCCTCTCAGGCTCTGCCGGCCTCTGCCCGCCACCTCCTCGCCGAAACCCGGGGAAAAGCCGAGACTCTGTTCGCCTGAGCCAGGAAACCTGCGCCCCTCCTCAGTTTAGCATTTTAATTGTATTCATTTAAACCCAATAACTACTTGCCACTTCACCGACACAAATACAAGACAACAGAGAAACCGCACAAATGCGAACTATAATTTCCCGGTGCGGTTTTGAAATCTCCCAGCATATTCGGCTGACTTGTTTTCTGCTGTTCTTTGAGTTTACGGTGACAAAATCAGACTGAGGGGGGTTCAAAGCCACTCGGGCCGCTTTGCCCAGAGGCTCAGGACGCGCTGCCTCCATTGCTGCACCGGAAGGTGTGGCTCCAGGTACGAAAGAGCATGGAGCAAATAGCTGTGCACGTTTGCACTGCCTGGAGGAAGCGCGGGCTGAGCTTCTGAGCCGCCGCCGGCCAGCCGCTGGCTAGAGCAGAGTCCGAGGGCGGCGGGCAGTGTCCGCTGCTGGTGGGCCCCAGAGGCCTGGCTCCCGCAAAGAGCGGCCCGGCTCCCGGAGCGGGCTCAACCCCCTGGTAACTCCCGCTTGTGCCAAACCGCAGGGCTTTCGGCGTGAACGTGGCGGCCGCCCATCTGCACCCGCCGGGCTCTCCGCGACAGTTTGTTTTCCCGCGGCGGAGCGGTACCTTTTCAAATCCCAGTCGGGTGCGCTGTCCTTTTACGGCGAACTCGAGCCAGAAGCTAGGAGAGAACCGCCGCGCTCGGGCGCCTTTATGGGGAGCTCTAATTCAAATTCGCCTGTCCTCTGAATCTAACCCGAAGACAAGTTTCCCGTCGCCTTCCCGCCTTCTTCCGCGGTGCTTTTCTCCTCTGGGATGTCGCTGGGCTTGACGTTGGGGACGCAATTTGGACCCTTCGCTCTAACCGTTTGCTTCTCCTCCCTGACTTTTCCTTGCTGCCCCGCGCTCGCTTCTCCTGCCTTCTTTTCTGCTTAATCGGCATTCTGCCTTTCTTTTCGGCTCTTTCTGTCTCTCCCGCCCCCTACCCCCTTTCCTCCTTTCCTTTTTCCTTCTCTTTCTATCTTTCTCTCTCCCTTTGTCGTTCTTTCTCCTGGTCCCTGTCTCTCCCTGCCCCTTACCAACCCGGCCCCTGCAGGTGTTTCGGTACCAAATGCGCGGGCTGCGCGCAGGGCATCTCCCCCAGCGACCTGGTGCGGAGGGCACGGAGCAAAGTGTTTCATCTGAACTGCTTCACCTGCATGATGTGTAACAAGCAACTCTCCACTGGCGAGGAGCTCTACATCATCGACGAGAATAAGTTCGTCTGCAAAGAGGATTACCTAAGTAACAGCAGTGTCGCCAAAGAGAACAGCCTCCATTCGGGTGAGGCCCCAATTCCCGGCTCCCCAGGGGCGGGCGAGTCCTGGGGGAAGGAGGCCCTCCAAGACCGTTGCTGACTTGTCCCTTCCCTCTCCCCAGCCACCACGGGCAGCGATCCCAGTTTGTCTCCGGACTCCCAAGACCCGTCGCAGGACGACGCCAAGGACTCGGAGAGCGCCAATGTGTCAGACAAGGAAGCAGGCAGCAACGAAAATGACGACCAGAACCTGGGCGCCAAGCGGCGGGGGCCGCGCACCACCATCAAAGCCAAGCAGCTGGAGACGCTGAAGGCTGCCTTCGCCGCCACGCCCAAGCCCACGCGCCATATCCGCGAGCAGTTGGCCCAGGAGACGGGTCTCAACATGCGCGTCATCCAGGTCAGGGCCCCGGCGCACCACTCCTCCCCAAAGATGCTGGCACAGCCATTCCGGCACCCAGGTCAAGCCGGTTGGAGCCCAGAGGCCAGGAGGGGAGCAAGTCCTTGGAGGCGGGCGCGGGGGGTGGGTTAGGGAGGAAAGGTCCACACCCCACCCCACGACTCCTTTGAGGCGCTGCCTGACACGCAGAGCATCAGGAAATCCCAACCCTCTTCCTCTTCCCACCCGAACCGAGGTGGTAGAGGCGGCGGAGGGAGAGGGGCGGGGAGCTCCGCAGGAGGCTGGAGGAGGGGATATTGTCAGACACCGCCGCGGAAGTTGGGACCGCTTTTTCCGCGCGGCTCCCTCGGCTCCCGTGGAGCCGGGAGGTCCCTGTGCGCACCAGAGTTAATCGGTTCCACTGACTTCTGCACAACGCAATCTCCCTCTGCGTCCCCAGGCCCAATTTTGTGGGTCTCTCTCCCTTAGACGAGACCCATAGCAGAGACTTCCCCTGGGAAGAGAGGTGGGAAGTCCCGAATTGAGGGGGTGGGGAAGGGTCCCGGTGGGAGTCAGCTCTACTTCCAGCGGTCCAGAGGGGGGCAGGGGAGCGGCCATCTGGAGGCAGCTGGACCTGTATTTGTAAGGGGTGAGACTGCGAGTGATTCTGGCCCAGCGCGACTGTCGCGCACAAGGCTGGGTGTGCCATTTGCGGTGCCCTGGAGGCTCTGCGAGAGTATGGGTGCTTGTACCAGGGAGGCTGAGTGTGCATGTGCACATGTGTGCAGCCCGCCTTCAGTGGGAGGCCCTGAGGCCTATGGGAAGCTGTGCCAGCGTGAGCGCACGTGAATGGGAGATTCTGTGTCTTTGTCACTATTAGTCAGAGGCTGTTTGGTCCTGGAAGATTGTGCGTGGATATGAAAAGGAAATTGTGGGTTGTGGTGTCACTATCATTAGGAGACTGAGTGTCAACAGGAGCTGCAAGTAACCGTGAAAGGAAAGCCGTGTGAGTGTGACACTATTTGGAGGAGGTTGATTGCCTCTGTGTGCACTGTCTCGCGAGAAGCTGTAATTGTGATAGTGTAACTGTTGTCAACAACGGGGCTACATCCTAACAGCCTCACGTCGGACAGGGCGGTCTGCCCAGATCCCCCTGTCGGGAATTCTGTTCACCATTGGCTCATGGTCTGCCCAAGGCGGTCCTACCAGAAACAACCCCACCCCATCCGTCCTACACACAAACGGAGCGCCCAGAGTGGACGAGCCCGGCATGGAGGGGTGAGAGGCCGGGCCGGGCCCGGGGGGTGCGGGGTCTCCGTGGCTTCACCCCGCGACGTGCGTCTTTCAGGTCTGGTTCCAGAACCGGCGCTCCAAGGAACGCAGAATGAAGCAGCTCAGCGCTCTGGGCGCCCGGCGCCACGCCTTCTTCCGCAGTCCGCGCAGGATGCGGCCGCTGGTGGACCGCCTGGAGCCCGGCGAGCTCATCCCCAACGGGCCCTTCTCCTTTTACGGAGGTGGGTGGGCGGCCGAGGGCGCCCCAGGGTTGGCTTCGCTGGAACCGGGTGGCAGCGAGGGAGGTGCTCCTCGCTTTCTATAGAGCAACGGAAAACTTGGGGGAGAAGGGGAAAGCCTGGAAATAAATCAAAGGGAGGTGGTGAGACTGAGGGCTGAATTCCCAACTCTGAATGAGGCGAGTGGGCACGTAGGGAGCAGCTCCTATATTTGCGCCAGACCGCGTCCTTTTTCCCAGCTCGGCAGGGGCGTCCGGCAGACTGCGCGTTCCTGGCGCGTTGCCCTCCGTAGCCCGCTTCTAGCGCGTCTTCCTGCCGGTTCTGCCCCGCCTAATCCAGGGCCAGGTCCTAACATCCTCCTTCTGGCCGCTCCACAGATTACCAGAGCGAGTACTACGGCCCAGGGGGCAACTACGATTTCTTCCCGCAAGGGCCCCCGTCTTCGCAGGCCCAGACGCCGGTGGATCTGCCCTTCGTGCCATCGTCCGGGCCGTCCGGAACGCCTCTGGGCGGCCTGGAGCACCCGCTGCCCGGCCATCACCCGTCGAGCGAGGCTCAGCGGTTCACTGACATCCTGGCGCACCCCCCCGGGGACTCGCCCAGCCCCGAGCCCAGCCTGCCCGGGCCCCTGCATTCCATGTCAGCCGAGGTCTTCGGGCCCAGCCCCCCCTTCTCGTCGCTGTCGGTCAACGGCGGGGCGAGCTACGGGAACCACCTGTCCCATCCCCCCGAAATGAACGAGACTGCCGTGTGGTAGCGGCGTCTCGCACGGTCCGCGGAGTTCGTGGTTGTACAGAAATGAACCTTTATTTAAGAAAAATAGGAAAAAGAGAGAAAAAAAAAAAAACAGAAAAAAAGGAAGTCCCCCATCCCTTTCTCCAGACTCGGGGACCATTCTCCGTCTGGGGAGACGGGGTGGGAAAGGGGGACACGAAATAGGATCCATATCCGCCTGGCGGCAGGACTGGGATCCGCGTGCTGGCTGGCGAGGTACAGCACTGGGGCTCCCAAAGGGAAATTGCAGACCTCTTCCCAACTCCCACCTGGACCCTGAACCCAGGAAAGCTCCCGCGGGCGGCGCAGAGACTTACACGGCGGCCGCGGGCGCGCACAGCCAGTTGTGACCGCAGGAGTCGTGGGCAAGGGAGGTGAAACTGCCCGGGGCGCCCCGGGCCAGGCCAGGAGAGTTCTAGCTCTTGGAAATCCCTTATTAGTGTTGTCTCAGAGTTCAGTGACAACAAACTCTTATAGCTTCAGAAACGCCGACCTGCTGTGCATCAGGTGGGACTATATATATATTTTTTGTCTATCTGGGTTTTTGGTTTTTTGTTTTTGACAAAATTGCAAAATTCTCGATGTAAAGCCCTCAGTATCAACTCTTCTACCTTCACAAAGCTCCACACACGCTTACACAGATACACACAGATACACTCGTTAGGATGGTCTCGGCCAGACCGCTCGCTAAAATGACTTGAACATCAGCTGTACAAGAAAAGTATTCTACCTTCACTCACACAAAGTTAAAAAAAAAAAAAAAAGACTATTGAACTAAAAACAGTCAACTGTTTACGTAATGTTAAATTCAGGAGTTCTGTGTTTTACTAATATATCCTGTTTTGAAACCTCTTGTTCAAAAACAAAATTTTTGAACAATCAACCAAAATTGTTCCTTTTCTTTTCCTGTAGATGTTCTGACAGATTTGCAGGGCTTGCGGCTCACTGTGCTAGTATGTAAAAAGGTGTTGTTTACACGAGGCAAAGAGAGAACACGATATCCAGACAGTTGCCAAATAGACTAATTATAGCACAAATACTGTAAAGGTGCCTGGCACCAGCAACCTGAGAAAGTGTTAAAAATAAAAGTGTTACAAGGTTTAAAAAAACATCTTTGCTAATTTTTAGTCCTGTTGAACATTCATGGAATTGTTAATATGACTTATATAGACCCACACAGGTTTTATTTTTGTGTCTTTAAAATAAAAGTCCAAAATATTTAAATTTTATGGTCGAATATGCAGTCAACAGCTGCTACTTTTTTCTTTATATATTAAATTTCTCATATGTCTTTTATTGTTCTAATAAACCTAAGCTTGTGTGACCTCCAGTGCATATTAGACCATTCACTGTATGGAAGAAAACATGTTGAATAAATTTGTGAGTTTTTAATAAAAATAGAAAAGCCGATGTTTAGATAATCAGTGTGTTATTTGGTGTTTTAACAAGCACAGGGGAGCCCTGATGCGGAGCGGAATGGTGAAGGAGGAAAAGAGGCAGGTCTAGGCGATGGATTAGTTTTTGTCTTGACTGTGGCTGAATCCCCTTGGTAAAGCCAGCCTAGCTTTTCTCTGGCTTCCTGCTGTTATTAACTACAGATTTGCATTCTGTGGACTTAACTGATACAGTTAAGAGATGTTTGCTGATAAATTAATATAGAATTTGAAATAGAAATCAAATCCATGGCTGAAAAATGAGCGGTGCCCGACTATGATTAGGCAGGAGATCCCCTGTGCTCCCACAATGCAAAACCTAGCTTGTGAATGTCCGATACATGTAAATATATAGTTAGAGGTGGCCCTTTTCAGTTTCATTTCCCATAGATAATCCTGCTTTCTAATTTGGTGGTTTGAAAGATAACATAAAATGTACAGTACAGCTAGAAATGAAATACCTTAATCCCTTTCACAGAGCTGATAGGAAATCGTTGTTTTATAGTATTTGTTACATTTGAAGTTCCTTAGAAGGAGACATATTTTGCCTGGCACGAGATACATATTAAATTTCTCTGGAAGATGAACAAAAATAACCAATATAGAAATCAAATTTCAACTGCCAGTTGCCAATAGTTTTGAAAAGTAAAGTAGTTCAATTCCTTCCAAGCCTTCATTGGATATTGAAGAAATTTAAATATTTTTACTACTGTGGAATAGGTGTGTGAGGTATATGTGTGTGTGTTTTAATATCACATACTAATAGACTTTCTGAATTTCTCCTCCAAATTACCTAGATTTCAGTCAGGATTACCTATTTTCTTATTTTAAAAAATGGAAAGTTTTACATTAAATGGTATGTAATTACAGTGCTGTTTTCGTATTTTGTTAAGACACGACCAAGTCTATCTTTCCTTCAGAGAAGGTTTTAAAATAAGCTATAATCCACTGAATCCACATGATGGCTTATCTAATAAGGGGGAAAAACTATCAGGGAGGAGTCTGGCGGTGTTCTTCCAGAAATCGAAATTTATGAAATTAGGAGAGACTTTTGAAACTCTTAGCCTCTGCATGCACTCATTTCTTTATCTGCTTTTATATGCAACCACCAGATCGGCTTGTTTTCTTTGCCCTTTTAGCTTCTGTATATATTAAATCATAGCCAAATTATTCATTACAGCTACCACCCCCACCTCCCCTCTTTAAAGGCATTCATTTAAGTGAACGTATGTTCTCTGGGAAGCTGCATTTTCCTATCAGGGCTGTTGAATTATTTAGCAGCTTTATTGTGGAATCGGGTACTTGATAAGAATCGTTTTAGGGTTGGGCACACGGTGTGGACTCAATTCTTCTCTCAGACTCCGTGGCAGCGGCGCCGCGTCGGTTCTCAGCGCGGTATCCTAAACCCTGGCGAATCACCGAACAGGTGGCAGTGCTCAGCAGTCGAATTTGGAGCGGAAAACCAGGGAGGGGGAGGCCGAGAAATGTCAGAGACTGTTCCCCTTCCCGTTGGAGCCGCTCTGCCCATCTCCGGCCCAGAGGTGCGGGGACGCGGGGCACCATCCCCACGCGGCCCCCAGGGGAAGCGCGCCGGCGGGAGGGGAGCATCACGGCGGTCCCCTCCCGCCAAGTAGGGCGGCCTCCTCTCTGGCCGGGCCTGACAGCCTGGTTTCTCCCCGCGGCCATCTTAAAGCCGCTACCTCCGTGCCTCCCACCACCTGCCCTCGGGACTCCAGCGGCCGGGAGCCGCCATCTGCGCGGGCCAAGAAGCCGAAGCTCACCCATCCAACCTCTCCAGGGGCAAGACAGGGTGCGAGGAATATACTTGGAAAGCCAGGACAGATATGCCAGGGGTCTGATGGGACCTGGGGTTTGATGGCGCCCAAGAAGAGAGGCAAGTCGGAATCTGGTCTCTCGAAATTCTGGAAACCTCTGGTCACGTGAACAGACAGTTCCCTGGGACAATGGAGGGGGTGATGTCCAGTGTCACCCCCTGTCCTATCCTCTGCTAATCCTACACCCCGTCTGCCACTTTGCAGCCTTGGGCAGCAGGCAGAGGGATTATGAACCAGGAGCCCCTCCCGCCTGTTCTGTAGAGGCGGGAGGGGCTCCTGGTTTACTGTCATGACTCCGCTAGAGCAGTCAAAGGTTGAAATATCTGCTAGAGAAATAGAGTCTTGGAGGGGCCCCCAGAGAGAGCATTTGAGAGCTTGCATCCCCTGCCCTCCCTGCTCCCCTCCCCCTCCATGCCTCAACTTTTCTCACTTGCATCTTGAGTCCTTGGATTTTTTTCCCTTCAGCCCTGGGTCGCCTTCCTACCCTTAGGATGGGTAAAAAAGCAGTTGAAAGCATTTTGGTGGCTCTGGGATGTCTACGATAGCAGTGGAATGGTCTTGATTATTTCCAGAAAAGCTTCCCAAGTCACTGGGGAGCAGGGCAGAGAAGAAAGAAGTAGGTAAGCAGGTGATGGCATTTTCTGCTGGTTGGAGCCCAGCACAGCCTCACAGTCACCCAGTAGTGTCCTGTTTACACGACAGCTCAGAGGTTGTCCCTGCCTGTCTCCTCCCCCTTTCTGCCTTCTCTTCACCCCTTAAGCCAGGTTTCTAAAGGTTATTAGTGTCCAAAATAGCAAGGGAAGAGGATTGAGGAGTTAGTTTCTAAATGTGGGGTGGGAGAAATATTTTTGTTCTTTGAAGCCCAGGGGGATGACCCTCTTCTGCAGTGTGAGGAGCACGCTGAGGTTCCAGAGGCTCTAGACAAAGACACCAGGCTGCAATCACAGGGGATAGGTTAAAAAGAATGAAAGAAAAAGAAATACATACATAAATAAAAATAACAAACAAACAAGTAAATAAATGAAGGGAGGAAAGAAGGAAAAAAGAAAGAAGCTGTTCTCCCTTGCCTGACATCTCTTGCAGATGCAAAAAGCCTGTTTCATAGCCTGAGTTCCCTGCATAGGGTGCTCCCCATGCTACCTGGCATTCATTCCCTTCTGTCTAAGGGATCTATCCTAGGATAAGTTCTTCTTCATCTCCTCTATCCTGATTGTCTTCATTCTTCAAGAGCCACCTAGGATGGGGACATAGTGCAGGCCACTATAAAGTGGTGGCCTGTCAGTGCTTTTAACTTTCAAGGGCTTAGGAAGACTGTGAAAGTCAGGGACCCTCACATCCCTCGGATTCCACAGGAGACACTGTGGAACCTGGGCTGTATCCAAGAAGAAGCACTGCCTCAGTCCTCAGTGCACCTCTAACATCTCTTTTCTGGATCCTTTTGCGACACTTTCTGTTTCCGGAGATCTAGGTCTTTACAGGTGACCTCAAACTGATACTACAAGGATAGACCACTTTGTACTCACCGCTTATCATCCCTTATTGCAGTTTCTGTTTACATGTTTGTCTGCTCCCCTAAGCTACTCACTGTCAGGACAGAATATGACTTACTCATCTTTATGTCTCATCTAGCAGTGCCTGCCACACAGTGGGCAATCAGGGAACGCTTGATGAAGGAAAGGGAATGTAAAGGGACCGTGTCTTTCTATGTGCAATTAAATTTATCTTATTAAGCCTTTATATTTTGAGTCTACCCCTGCCCCTCTAATTGTAGACCCGAGTTTATCTGCATTCGTGCACCAGTTTCAGGTGTCTGAGTATGCCCTCATCTTTGAACAACAAAGACTCCATACCGTAGAGTAACCCCCCCCCCCACCTTTCCCCTGCTCAGACAAGGCTACTTGGAGAAATACAGAAACGATCTTTATTTATACAGTCATAGTGATTCCTAATTATTCCTATTAATAAAGATGCCAGCAGTCCGCCGCACAATTACACATGCACATCCCTGACACAGGATTCCCAAATCCTGGCCGTCGCGGGACCGGAAGCGTGTGTCCGGCCCCAGACTCCAAATACTGTGAAATGCCAAACCTGCTTTTGGTACAAGTCTGTGTGTGTCCAAGGGCGCGCCCGAGGTTAGAGACGATTATCCCTGATCTGCTTCCCAAATCAGCCACCATGGGCCATGGCCACAGGGCACTTTATTTCCAAGCGTATCTCGCAAAAATCTTGCATATTTTGTGCAAAGGGAACACCGGCCGCGGGCTCCGCAATCTCTACAAGCGCTGGCCGCGGCCAAGTGCCCTCGCGCGCTCCCGAGCCGCCCATCACGCCCCCTCAATGAGCGTGCAAGCGTCGGGCTGGCAAGCTCTTCAGTCTTCTGCGCGCTTCCGTTTTCACCCTAGCAACACCCGTAGTGACGCACAGGCCCCGCCCCCTCACGCGGCTCCCGGAAGTTGCCGACTAGGAGGCTCGCGCGGTTCTTGGCTGAATTGAGGAGCCATCTCCGGGCGAGAGGATCCGGCGAGGGCAGAGTGGAGGGCCAGGGGCTTGGGCCGCAGATTCACGAGCGTGGTGCGCACAGAGACCTGGTAACGATGGCGGGGCCGAAGCCCCTGGCGCTGCAGCTGGAACAGTTGTTGAACCCGCGACCGCGCGAGGCGGATCCTGAAGCCGACCCGGAGGAGGGTGAGGCCTGACGGGGGTAGGCCACGTGCGGGCCGGGGTCAGAGTGAGGGGCCGGCAGCGGGCCTTGCGGTCTCTTGGGCAGAGGAAAGCTGCCTCCCGGGGGTTTGTCCCCAAGCTGGGTTTGTCCCCAAGCTGGGTAGGAAGGCTTCGGCCTCTTTCTGAGAGGCATTCCCTAGACTTGGTGCTCCGGTGGGCGGAACATCCTGAGGACGCTGGCGAGGAGTCAGTCTTGGGAATAAGTGTAAGTCGAGGGCTGTTGAAGGGAGCAAAAAGAGTCTGATAGGAGGTTGTAAGTTATCTTTCAGGATGCCCTTATTGTATTGGGTTAGAAATGGGGGAGAGAGAAGTCCGATCAGGTTTTCCAAGTCTAGCTGTCCAGCAGAACTTGCTTGGACAGTGAAAGGAGATTCCCTGGTGCTGCTGAAGCCTTTTTAGGCCTCAAGACATTTGCTCAGGGACAGACAAATGAAACGCTGTTCTGTAATCTGTTCAAGGTCTAGTTGGGAATAATCCTTCTTTAGACTGGAGTCAGAGAAGTGTGAGGAAGGGAGAATAAGGAGGAATAAATGCGAGTGCTGGACCGTGTCTTAGGAATAGCAATTCAAGGAAATGGGTCTGTTTAGCCAGTATAAATGAAGAAAACTCCCTAAGGAATAGGACAGATTGGTGCTAGAATATGATAGCTGACTTAAGGTATTTGAGGGACTGTCACACAGGGAAGAAGAATTAAACTAGTCTTATATGATCCAAGGCATAGAAATATATCCTATGAGTAGATGCAGGTAGTCATCTTTCTGTTAAAGTGGAGCAATAAGATGAGAGTGAGGTAATGATTTCTCTTTTGCTGGAAGTCATTGGGGACTTTGTAGGGGACATTCAGGCATCAGATGAAGGGGTGAACAGAGTTACCGTTAACGTTTCTACTAACCCTGAGATTCTGATTACTTTTGCCTTTCTCCCACAGCCACTGCTGCCAGAGTGATTGACAGTTTTGATGAAGGGGAACATGAGGAAGGTGATTTCCTGGCACTGGGTAGCATTAGAAAACTGGCATCAGCATCCCTCTTGGACACAGACAAACGATATTCAGGCAAGATCACCTCTAGAAAAGCTTGGAAGGAAGACTACTGGGAGCAGTCTTGGCCAGGTTCATCTGGTGAGTAGACCTACTTTCTTCCCTATTTTTTTTTAGGGTTAAAATCCATCTTCTTCCTCTGCCTCTTCCTGTTCTTTTTTTAATAATCTTTGCAAGACTATCTATGTAGCTTTACCTATTGTCTTAGGAGAGACCATTGTTTTGGCATTAGAAAGGTCCTTAGCAGGTTTCTTAATTTCATTTCATAAGGAATCTAAAGCCTAGAGGGATTATGGTGCTATACTCATATATTCACTCTAATGGTTCACTTTAAAATTGTGTGAGAAAGCACAGTGCATGTTGGATAATGAAGAGGGCTATATGTTGAAAAAATATTGCATCTGATGAGTATGCTTCTAAACTTGGATTTTGATCCTTTTCCTTTGGTTTTTCAGCTCTTGCATTGAGTCACCGTAAAATATTAGCTATTTGTGAAACTCATTTTTACCATTGTGAAAATAAAAGAATCCTCTCCTCTTCCCTGCAAGAGAGTTAGGAGGATGTTAGCTTACAGTTTTAAAACATTGTAAGTTTCTTAGAGTAGAAGAAGGAGCTGGATATGGTGATTATTGAGTGGATGCCATTTGCTTTCCTTAAGAGAGATCAGAGGTACCATGTGGAGAATCTACAGATGAAAGCAAGGATATGATACCATGATTTAATTCTTGATATAGCCCTGGCAGCTCCTGATAAGATCACTCCGTATTCTTTGCCTAAAGACTGATGAAAGTACCAAACATGCGACAAATTTAATATTTAGCATGGTCTCACCAGGTGTCAAGACACTGTGGTAAGCTCTTTAAGTTTTAAGAGCCTGGGACACAATAAATTCTCAAAAAATGTTGTTATTGCCATTGTCATTACGTATATCATCTCATTTAATTCTCCTGATAGTCCTATGAGGTTGGTTCTATTTAGTCCCATTTTACAGATAAGGAAATTGAGAGGCAGACTGGTTAAGTAACTTGCTCAAGATCACGCAGCTAGTAAGTAGAAGATCCAGGATTCAAATAATGGCAGCCTGACTCCAAGATCTACTCTATGTGAATGTTTCTTAATCTGAGAAATGGCATACACATACAGAATTATTTCTGTTTAATGTTTTTGCACTTAGTTTTTGTATATATATATTTTATATCTCTACAGCCTTTTCCACATCTTGAGTTTATGTATAATTCTGTGATATAAAGAAGTACTAAGACCCTTTTTATTTTACTGAAGGAAGTTCTTGGTAACTGCTGATCTCTGTATAAATTGTGCTTTCTATACCTGATTGATAATCAATAAAAACCTCTAGGTATCAGGTGATATCCTAAGCATAAGTAGAAGAAGGAGTCTTCACTAGCATTCTATTAGACTCAAGTCCAAACTCTTTCCCATGGAAGACAAGACCCTTCCTCATCTGGTCCATGAGCAGTTCTGTAGTCTCATCACCCACCATTTACTTGTGCATTCTGCATTTAGTGTGCTTTTGTGGTTCTGGACATTTGCACATGCTTCTTCCTCTTTTCTTACCTCCTTCTCGTCTGATGAGCTGTTACTTAGGATTAATAAGTATTAGAAAGTAAACTTATAATGTCTGCCTCTTCACATGAAGCTATTCCTCACCTTTCCAGGAGGGTTAGGTAGTTCCTTCTTTATACACTTTGCACTAACGGCATTGTAAAATAACTGTTGATATGCATATTGACCACTCTTACCAGACTATTATGTCTTTCCTTAGCCTTTATCTATGCCTGGTGCATAATGGTTGCCTATTAAGTATTTAATAAATAAGTTACACTGGTGTGATAGAGATTGTGCATTTGGGATAGACAAGATAAGCCATATTTTTTTCAGATGTAGGTTTGGGGAAACTAGTAGTTCCCAAACACTAGTGGAAATTGTATCATTTTTTGAGGTCCAGACCAAATGCTACCTCTTCCTAATAGCCTTGCTGAAATTTACTTGCCCCATAATTACAGTTTCTCCTTCCTTTGGGCTGTCAAAACTTTGTCAAACCCTATTAATTCTTCCCTGTATTGTAGTTTTGACTCGTGTGTATTTCCCACCAGAACTTTTTGTTAGGGTAGGACCCATGTCTTATTCATCTTTGCTTCCCTCTTAGCTTTTTATTCCCCCTTTATTAGAGAAGTTGTGGGTTTACAGAACAATCATGCATAAAATACAGGGTTCCCATATACCACCCCACCACCAGCACTTTGCACTGGTGTGGGACATTTGTTACAATTATGATAGCACATTTTTATAATTGCATTATTAATCAGAGTCCATGGTTTAACTTAGGATTCATTGTTTGTGTAGTGTAGTTCCATGGATTTTTTTAAAAAAATTTAATTCTGTTATCATATATACATTTCCCCTTTTAACCATATTCAGATACATATTTCAATGCGAATTGTGTCACAATATGGTGCTACCAATTACCACCGTCCATTAGCATTTTAAAGATGGTAGATGTGTGATAAGTGTTTGTTGACTTGAATTGAGCATAGCTAATTCCTTTTTTGCCTGATATTTTTCTCAAGGTAATACTCATTTTTTTCTTTCTTCCTTTTCTTCTTGTTTAGACAAGAACATATCTGATGAGGAAGGGTCCGGAGCTGGGGATTCGGAGGGACTGTGTCTGGCACAATCCGACGAAGATCCCATGAGTGCTGCCGAGGAAGGGGAGTGTGGTGCTGATGGGGTGGATAGTCTGGCCCGGAGGAAGAAGAGCAGAAGCCCTTCTGGGACAACACCGGGCTTCATTGCCTTCAGTGACTTTGAAAAATTTGCTGAGGGGGCTGATGACCTTGGTAGCAGTGAGGAGGAAGAGGAGGAGGATGAAGAAGAGAGTGGCATGGAAGAAGGGGATGGTGAGGAAGACTTTGGGGTTGAGAGTGAGGAAGACGAGGCTGAAGTCAGGGGCAGTGAAGATGATGGTGTGGTGATGACCTTCTCCAGTGTCAAAGTATCCGAGGAAGTGGAGAAAGGAAGAGCTGTGAAGAACCAGATAGGTTTGTACATGGCTTAGCTGACTGTTTTTCAAAGTATCTGCATTTGATCTACTTTTTGTTTGTTTTTGGCTTGTTCTCTTTCTCCTGTGCCCTTCCAATTAGTTTGTGATGTGCCCCATTTATCTAGAGGCCTAAAACCCCATTCCTCTGTGCTTAGCCAGTCATTTCCACACTGAGCTGCTTAGCTGGCTCTGCTCTTACTTCAAGTAACTGTGGAAGATTGCTTTGGAGAGAAGAATGTTTTCTCCTCTCTTTGTACTTTAGCATTCCCTCTCTCATGTAGCTTCCATCATAGTTGCTTCTAAGATGCCAGATTTATTTCCTATAATAGTATTTCCATGGCGTGAAACTGTATTCAAGCTGCACTGCCTAGAGAACTGGTGTGATTTCCTGTCTCTTCCCCCACCTCTCCACCCCAGGAAGATTTTATAACTGAGAAATGAGATTCTCTTTTCTTTTTTCTCAGCACTATGGGACCAGCTCTTGGAAGGAAGGATCAAATTACAGAAGGCTCTGTTGACCACCAATCAGCTTCCTCAACCAGAAGTTTTTCCTATTTTCAAGGACAGAGGTGGCCCAGAATTTGCCAGTGCTTTAAAAAATAGTAAGAATACTTACGCCATATGAAGATACTTAGAACCACTGGGGTACATTGGGATACACTAGAGTTGATGTATCTGCAACACCACAGGATTAAAGGAAAGAAGGGGGAAAAGATTTGGTTTCCATGATACGGTATAGAATAGTGGTTTTTAAACTTTCTTTTTTTTTTTTTTTTTAAATAGCAAGGGAACCCTTTTATCAAATGAAGACTTCTTTGATTGAATTGGATTGGGTGCTTGAACCATGTATATTCTGCTTTCTTTTCACCTGCCCTCATTCTCCTCTTGGCTGAGTTACTTCCTTAGTGCTCAGGGAACACTGTTTGCAAACCTACTGGTATAGAAAAAAAGGGAGAGAAGGGATAACTAAATTCAGTTAATTTAAGTTGGATATATCACATTCTTAAAAGAGACCTGTCTTTGTTTGGGAGGGTTTTAGAACAACATGCTAAGGTGATCTTATTCATACCTTCCTTCGGGTGGCATATGTTTAGATTGAGGAAATATGATGACAGCAGAGAGGAACTCGTTTTGAAAGAGAATTGCTGAACTATAGTCAGTTTTAGAAGAGGAAAGGAATTGAGAGATTATTTGGTTTCCAATCCCCTCATTTTACAGATGAGAAAACCAAGGCCCACAGAGAATGACTTGTCCAAAGTTACAGAGCTTTTTCAGGCATGATGGAGACAAAACTCCAGCTTTTCTGCCTTAGCATCTAGAAGTCTTCCTGCTGCGCCGCACTGTCTCCTGTGTGCTGCAGGTCTGTGTACTCAGTGGTACAAAAGACAGGGCATGGGGTGACTTGGGGTTAGTCTCTGTGCACTGTGGTTGGAATCATTCCTTCTTCTCCTGCTGAGACTTAGTGTTTTCATTTGCTCTTTAAGGCTATTTTTGATAGTATTATGGAATTAGAGTTGGAAGAGACCTGAGGAGGTCATCTAATTCTGTGCCTGTCTCTAGGTAGAACCACCTTAACCCACTCAAAGTAAATGTATTAAGATTTCTAGGGTAGGGAATTCTGTGAACCATTCTTGTAGGATAATACCTGGTTTAATTTAGAATTACTTCCTAGGGTTCAGTCTTTAGCTTGTATGTCTTGCCATACTTGAAGTCTGTTTACTGTTTGAGTATAGGAAACAGCTAACCTGGCTAATCCTTCTGGAATCCTTCATATACCGTGAGGGTGTGTTGTTTATGTCCCCTTCCCCCATTAAATAAGCGCTAGATTGATGGTTTTCAAATTTTTGAGATTTTTGGAATACTTCTATGCTACTTTTAATACCCTCGTTCCCTAATTGCTGGTATGCCTTTGGTATGAGACCTAGACTCCTCTAGATTAAATGTCTTAAATGTTTCACTGTAAGGTCCTTTTCATTTTGTTACTCTTTACTTTTTTTGCTTGAGTCTTTTCCCTTTTTGGGGGCAGGGTTGGGGAGGAAGAGGGATTCATCTTAAAATATAGTTAGTATCAGGACACATTCTTATTTTTGGGTACAATTTCATTTCTTTTGCTATTTTGATACTTATTTTTTGTTTTACAACAATTTTGATCTTTTTATATCTCTTTTGTACTTAACTGACATCCTCTTTGCCTCAATGGTCAGCTCCAGTTCATCTGACACATACGAGTGGGTTGTGGCAGAAGAGGGGGAGGAAGGGTATGTCTGGTATCACATAGTCTAAAATGGAGAGTGGGAAGTTCTCCAATAGCCAGAATTTCTGGGCACCTGAAGGGTGGCTAATTTTTGTTTTGTTTGTTTTAAACTTCTTTCCATGGCAATATGACATAGTGTATTTGATGTATACTTCCTTGTTTGGTAAACAGAGTTGAGAAATTTCTTGGCTACATTATTCTGGATGAACAATTTATACTGTGTTCTCTCTCTCTCTCTATATATGTGTATATATATATATATATATATATATATATATATATATATAGCTGATGAGGAGCATAAGCTGAATTTGTACCAAGCCCAGAACACTGGAACATATTGTCTTTAATTTAAATCTCTTCAGTTTGGTTGATTTTACAAACTAGTTCAAATCAGACTGCCTGGGTTTAGTTTCCATCTCAACAGTGGATTAGCTATGTGACCTTGGGCAATTTACTTAACTTCACAGTAAAATGGGGATACTGTGGTTGTGAGGATTAAAGGACGTAATCAATTTAAAGCATTAGCACAGGGGCTAGCACACAGCATGCCACAAATATTAGGTGCTAGTATTATCCTTTTCCTGCTGAAAGGCATTTGGCAATGTTTGGCCATGGGAAATAATTGTGATCAGTGTAACTAACCATCATCCTCACTGTCTTCAGTGTTTTTGACTTTTATTAGTATTCAAACTCCCTATATAATTTAACTATTTGTTCTGGAAAGTGGCCAGTGTTTTATTTTACCATAATACTTACAATTCAGTTTCTGCCTCTTAGGACTGCATGGAAAGATGCTGTTTGGCTTCTGATCCCTTCCCTTTCCTTCACATCCCATCCCATCGCCATCCCCATCCCATCCCCATCCCCATCCGCATTCCCATCCCCTCCCCTTCCCTTGTTCTTCTTTTAGCATCTCAGTTTAAATTTCATTGCATTTAGGATCCTGTTCTCAGATTGTGTTTTCTCAATATACTTTCTTTCTTTGGCACTGTCATTTACTCTCATAGCCTTAAGTCCAACTGCTAAAACAGCAGGTTTCCACTATTTTCTAGCCAACGTGAGCGCCTGATCATAATGCCTTTGCAACTTCAGTTTCCTAAACTCTACTTTCCAGAGACTAGATACATTTCTCCTTCCTTCCCTAACACATACATGCACTTGGACGTTGATCATCTTGGTGAGGAGTCTTTCTCCTTTGCTGACAGAACTGGGATTAGAACCCAAGTTGACTGACACTGTCCACTACTGTTTTCTAGTTGACCATTTTATCCCATGACATTCTCTCAACAGTGGCCTTTTAAAAATAAAAGGGAACATTTTATTTTACATAAAAAAATCTCTGATGGTGTTGGGGTATTTAATAGGTACAGAAAGGTAAGATGTGAAAAGTCTCCTACCCATCTTTATCCACTAGCAATCCATTTTATGTCTCCTGACATAAAATATTCCAGTTCCTTGTATCTTTCCAGAGACATTCCATACTTACGTAAGCAATTATGTCTATACTTCCCTTACCTTTTTTTTTATATTTAATACAAATGATAACATATGATATATAACTGCATCTTGCTTTTTTCACTTAATATATCTTGTTCTCCTTTTTTCCCATTTCTTTTAATATTGCAGGGCCTTAAAACCTTCTGTTGGGTCCTAAAATTATATGCCTGGTAGACATGTTACATGTTGGTAATTGTAACTCGAACCTTGAATAATTTCAAAGAAAGTTTTTTTTATATTTTAATGGCTTCATAAGTGGTGAGTCATGAAATAACCTTAACAAAGTTGAAGGGATTTTCTGTGCACAAAGCCTTTTCTCTAAGGAGGTGACTTTCTTTTAAAAAATGTTACAGTATTAGGAGGTGGGTCTTTAATGTTGATGGCAATGATATGTAAAGGAGAAAGCAAGTTGCTTGAGGAAATTTTATTTATTTAGACGTTATTTTATTTAAAACTTTCCGTTATGGAAAACATCAAACCTATATAAAAATAGAGAGAATATAACAAACCCCCGTATACCATCACCACCATAAGCATTTATCAACTCATAGGCAATCTTGTTTCATCTATACTTAGTACTATAAGTACTAAGTACTATAAGTACAACCTAACATTTAATCCAACAGTCTAACAGTTAATCAGTAAATGTCTCAGCTTGTATCTTTTTTTTTTTCTTTTTAATTTTTATTGGGATTGTTCAGATACCATACAATTATCCAAAGTTCCAAAGTGTACAATCAGTTGCCCCTGGTACCCACCTATAGCTGTGCATCCATCACCGCACTTAACTTTTGTTCAATTTTTAGAATCTTTTCATTACTCCAGACAAGAAATAAAGTGAAAGATGAAAAAAGAAAAAAAAAAAAAAAAGGAAACTCGAATCCTCCCATATCCCTAACCAACCCCCCTCGATTGTTGACTCATAGTGTTGTTATAGTACCTTTGTTACTGTTTATGAAAGAATGTTGAAGTACTACTAACTGTAATATATAGTTTGCAATAGGTATATATTTCTTCCCTATATGCCCCTCTATTATTAACTTCTAGTTGTATTGTTATACATTTGTTCTGGTTCATGGACGAGTTTTCTAATATTTGTACAGGTAATCATGGACATTGCCCACCATAGGATTCAGTTTTATACATTCCCATCTTTTGACCTCCAGCTTTCCTTCTGGTGACATATATGACTCTGAGCTTCCACTTTCCACCTCGTTCACGTACCATTCGGCACTGTTAGTTATTCTTACATCTTGCTACCGACACCTCTGCTCATTTCCAAACATTTAAGTTCATCCTAGTTGAACATTCTGCTCATACTAAGCAGCCGCTCCCCATTCTTAAGCCTCATCCTGTATTTTGGTACCTTATATTTCATGTCTGTGAGTTTACATATTATAATTAGTTCCTATCAGTGAGACCCTGCAATATTTGTCCTTATGTGTCTGGCTTATTTCACTCAGTATATTGCCCTCGAGGTTTTGTCATCAACACTTTTTTTTTTTTTTTTTTTTTTAAGATGGTTTTGTTCACACACCATACATTCCATCCTAAGTAAACAATCGATGGTTCTCTGTATGGTCACATATTTATGTGTTCACCACCCTCACCACTATATACAGGGCATCTACATTTCTTCCACAAGGCAGGAGGGAGAGTCAAAGAAGGTAGAGAGGCAAAAGAAAGAGGAAAAAAAATGACAGCTAGGAAGTAGTAAAAGGAAAAGTAACCTTAAATCAAAGTAGAACAAAGAGTCAGAGAACACCACCAATGTCAAGTGTCTAACAAGGCTCCCCTATCCCCCACCTCTTATCTGCATTTACCTTGGTATATTGCCTTTGTTACATTAAAGGAGGCATAATGCAATGATTCTGTTAGTTAGTCTCTAGTTTACGTTGATTGCATCCCTTCCCCAATGCCTCCCCGTTTTTAACACCTTGCAAGGTTGACATTTGCTTGTTCTCCCTCGTAAAACAACATATTTGTACATTTTATCACAATTGTTGAACACTCTAGATTTCAGCAAGTTACACAGTCCCATTCTTTATCTTTCCTCCTTTCTTCTGGTGTCTCACATGCTCCCAACCTTCCTGTCTCAACGGTATTCATAGTTATCTTTGTTCAGTGTACTTACATTGCTGTGCTACCATCTCCCAAAATTGTGTTCCAAACCATGCACTCCTGTCTTCTCCTATCACTCTGTAGTGCTCCCTTTACTATTTCCTGTAGGGCGGGTGTCTTGTTCACAAAGCCTCTCATTGTCTGTTTGTCAGAAAATATTTTGAGCTCTCCCTCATATTTGAAGGACAGCTTTGCTGGATATAGGATTCTTGGATGGCAGTTTTTCTCTTTCAGTATCTTAAATATATCACACCACTTCCTTCCTCCCTCCATGGTTTCTGCTGAGAGATCTGCACATAGTCTTATTAAGCTTCCTTTGTATGTGATGGATTGCTTTTCTCTTGCTGCTTTCAGGATTCTCTCTTTGTCTTTGATGTTTGATAATCTGATTATTAAGTGTCTTGGCGTAGGCCTATTCGGATCTGTTGTGTTTGGAGTACGCTGCGCTTCTTGGATCTGTAATTTTATGTCTTTCATAAGAGATGGGAAATTTTCATTAATTATTTCCTCTATTATTGCCTCTGCCCCTTTTCCCTTCTCTTCTTCTGAGACACCAATGATACTTACATTTTTGTACTTTGTTTCATCCTTAAGTTCCCAGAGACATTGCTCATATTTTTTCATTCTTTTCTCCATCTGCTCCTTTGCATGTAGGCTTTCAGGTGTTTTGTTCTCCAGTTCTTGAGTGTTTTCTTCTGCCTCTTGAGCTCTGCTGTTGTATGTTTCCATTGTGTCTTTCGTCTCTTGTGTTGTGCCTTTCATTTCCATAGGTTCTACTAGTTTTTTTTTTTGAACTTTTGGTTTCTGTCTTATGTATGCCCAGTGTTTTCTTTACAGCCTCTATCTCTTTTGCGAAATATTCTCTGATTTAGCATTAGTTGTTTAAGTTCCTGTGTCTCAGTTGAAGTGTACCTTTGTTCCTTGACTGGGCCATAGCTTCGTTTTTCTCAGTGTAGTTTGAAGTTTTCTGTTGTCTAGTCATCTGACCTCCTAGGCCACCCCAATCAGGTTTTCCCAGACGAGAACAGGCTCAGGTCACAGAAGGAGGAAATATTCAGTATCTGGTTTCCTTGATGGTTTTTCTTAGAGGATTGATACACCTGTGCTTTTCTGCCTGGCAGGTGCAACTGTCAGCCTGTCACCAGCGGGTATAAGAGGGTGTGGCCTGTGGCTCTCCTCCTCCAGGCTTTGGGGTCTGGTTCCAGAAAGGCAGGCAGTAGGGCTGGGCCCCTCTCTTTCCTCTTGGGAAGCTGTGCCCCCTCCAGAGAGATAACTGCATATCAATAAGTTCTTTGTTTCTCTGACTCTGCTGATCAAAGTGTTTTGATATTAAAATGGCTGAGGCTGTCTTTACTGCAAGGTGCTGGGGGCTGAAAACGGCTGAGGTTTTCTCCACAGAGAGAGAAAGGAACAGAAAAGCTCCCAGGTTCACCCGTCAGCCAGAGATAGCACCCGATCCTCTGGGCTCCCCGTCCTGAGACAGATATGTCCCCCGACTCTCCCAAGGTCAGTTGTCACCAAAAGCCTCTGTCTGCTTGTTGAGGATTCGCTATCTGTATTGAGCAGTTAACACTAAAATCCCAGTTGGAGCTGGGCTGAGAGAGTGCTGCTCTCTAGCACCGTGAGGCTTCCGTGGGGGAGGGGCTCTTGGCTCTTGGCTCTCAGCTTGGGTCCATAGTTTTACTTACAGGTTTTATGCTGCGATCTCGGGCATTCCTCCCAATTCAGGTTGGTGGATGATGAGTGGACAGTCACTTTTGTCTCCTCGCGGTTATTCCAGGTTATTCACTAGTTTTTTGGTCATTTATGGATTGTTCCGGGGGGGTACTAACAGTTTTCCACTCCTCTCTATGCTGCCATCTTAGCTCCTCCTCTCAGCTTGTATCTTTAAAAGAAAAGAACTTTTAAAAATCACAGTACCATTATCACACATGAAAATATTAATTTCTTGCTAAGCATGACTGAAATAAATGGGTAGGAGAATTGAGAGAGCATTTCTGTAACAGGTGCTCTCTACTATCATTTTCAGAGTTGGTATTATGTCTTTAAATGAAGTGATTAAAAGAAAGCTAAACTTCAGCCATAATAAGTTGACCTTTTAGTGAAATCCATGTTATTAATGTATTTAATGAGATGCATTACAAACTGCAGTGGGCACCATGTTTCATTACAGGTCTAAAATGCAATATCATTACAAATCTTTGATAGGAACAATAGTTGACATTTTGATATTTCCCATAGGCAAAAAATATCCAAGAATACAGAATAGTGTAATATAGAGAAAGTGTTGAATATTTTTACTTGCCTAAAAGTTTAAAAACAAATTATATTATTAATTACATTTTATTTGTTCCCCCTCATCTTCCCTTAACCATCATAGGTCATAATTCACCCTCTCATCTCTCTGTGGCCCCTCCCGTGACCCCCAGTTATTATTATTATTTTTTTAATTAAATTCAGTTTTATTGAAATACATTCACACACCATACAATCATCCATGGTATACAATCCACTGTCCACAGTATGATAACATAGTTATGTGTTCATCACCACAATCTATCTCTGAACATTTTCCTTACATCAGAAATAACCAGAACAAGAATAAAAAATAAAAGTGAAAAAAGAACACCCAAATCATCCCCCCATCCCACCCCATTTGTCCTTTAGTTTTTATCCCCATTCCTCCACTCATCCATACACTAGATAAAGGGGGTGTGATCCACAAGGTCTTCACAATCACACTGTCACCCCTTGTAATCTACATTATTATATAATTGTCTTCAGGAGTCCAGACTGCTGGGTTGGAGTTTGGTAGTTTCAGGTATTTACTTCTAGCTATACCAATACATTAAAGCCTAAGAGGTGTTATCTATATAGTGCATAAGAATGTCCACCAGAGTGACCTCTCGACTCCATTTGGAATCTCTCAGCCACTGCAAGTATTTCGTCTCATTTTGCATCCCCCTTTTGGTCAAGAAGATACTCTCAGTCCCACGATGCCGGGTCCACATTCATCCCCGGGAGTCATACTCTGCATTGCCAGGGAGATTTACACCTCTGGGAGTCGGGTCCCACGTAAGGGGGAGGGCAGCGAGTTCACCTGTCGAGATGGCTCAGTTAGAGAGAGGGCCACATCTGAGCAACAAAGAGGTACTCAGGGGGAGACTCTTAGGCACCATTACATGCAAGTTTAGACTCTCCTTTGTGGTAATGAGCTTCATAAGGGCAAGTCCCATGCTCGAGGGCTCAGCACATCGAACCGCCAGTCCCAATGTTTGTGACAACATCAACACCAGTCCAGGTGAGGATGTCCAACACATCCGCACCTTCCCCCAGATCCTCGGGGCTGGGGAGGGGGAGGCTGTAAATATATTTTTTATTATCTGCCCAAATTACTCTAGGATGTGTCGCTATTTCACTCCAGTGTATACTAACCTACTGTATCTCACTTCCTGTTCAAAGTTCCATGCAATTGCGGTGTTTGAACAAATCGATTGTAGAGTTGTACCGTTTAGAAAATTTAGATCCTGTACCAAATAGATATCTGTTCCCTTGTTCTCATATGGAAGTTGAAGTTTTAAAACACAATCAGTTTCAACCTTTACCCTTTGGCCTGGCTTGCCCTGGTCTTAACCAGACCTGCTTCATTCATATCACTAATTGAAGTCTGGGCTCTTTTTCAGCTTTTTTTTTTTTTTTTGACAGTGGCTGTATGCACTAATACTGACATTCATATCTGCTGAGCTCTAGCTCTGAGTTTCAGGTGTCTCAGAGATATGCATTGTTCCAGAGACCAATCAGGTTATATGCTATGGGATCAGCATCTCAAAGTTTAGAGATAGGCATTACAATTCAGGGATAGAGTTAACTGCTGTAAGAGCTTACAATCTAGGGACTATTACAATTTTTGTGTCCACGGTAGGCTATGTTCTACGATTCAATTCTGAGTTTACACATTGTAGTTAGTCCATATTGGTGAGGCATCATCCCTCTCACTATGTTTTCTCCAACACTTTTACTCCTATGTATATATTTTCCTACAATTTTATAGAGTTATATTCAGATACCATACATTTATCCACAGTGTACAATCAGTTGTTCATGGTATCATCATAAAGTTGTACATTTATCACCACAATCAGCACTTGAACATACTGATTACTACAAGAAAAATTTTTTTTTTTTTTAGCAATAAGAAAAAAATGATAAAAAGAAAAATAACATGTCATACAATGCAATATACTAGTAAGGACAGCAAATAACACCACTACCAAGAATCCCATATTCCTCCCCTATATCCCCCTCTCATATACATTTAGCAACCCCCAATTATTTTGACTTGAATAGACCAAAATGTTTAATGCTAATTTGACCTCAACAATAATAGATACCTTATAGAATAACTTATCAAGTTTTGAGTAGGTCAGGGGCAATCGTGTAGTTTTAATAGATAATGTTTCTACTTTGCTTTTTAAACTTTATTTTTAAATAGGCAGTGCATTCACATGGTACAAAATGTAAAATTTGAAAGGTACAAAAGACTATATAGTGAAAATCTGCCTTCTGCTCCTATACCCTTGCCACCGCATTCCCCATTCTGTAGGCAACTAATATTATCGGGGAAATGAGCCCCCCCCTTTAATTACTTAGTTGCCTTAGGCAGCAAATCCATGAACATCTATTTCAGTGTTCTCTCAATTAACACTTTGTGGGATCGTGGCAAAGATCTCACAAATGATCTGTAGAACCCTGAGATATTCTTAATTACTTAGGATGAGTATAAATATTGCTTGCAATGAAGGCACTTGCAAGCTTCTCCAAGTGTAGCATTATATAGGATTAAGGACACTATTTACTGCAGACTTCGTCTAGCCAAGATGATGTTAGATTGATCTTTCTGTATCACCCATTGGCTATCATTTTTTTTTTAAATTACTTTACTGTTCTAATTATAAAAGTATGTCGTGCTTATTTCAAGAATTCAGAAAATACATAAAGGTATAAAGAAAAACATAAGGATTACCTGTGATCTTACTGCCCAGAGGTAACCATGATTGTCATTTTGATGAATATCCTCCCAGATCTTTTTCTGTGCTTAACACACACACACACCCTCTCTCTCTCTCCTACACCCACTTCTTTTTAAAATTGGAATCATATTATATATGCACCTATTTTATAAGCTTATTTTCTCTATTTAATATATCTTTTGATGTCAATATATTTAGATGTACATCAGCATTTTCAGTGGCTACAGAGTATTCCACTTTATAGATTTATTGCAATTTATTTAACCTATTCATATTGATGGATGCTTAGGTTTATTCTAGTTTTCACTTTCATAAAGCATACTTGGGTAAATATCCTTGTACGTGCATATTTGTGCAGTTTATCTAAAAGTAGCACTGTACAGTAGAAATATAATGTAAGCCGCATATATAATTTAAAATTTCCTAGTAACCACATTAAAAAAGTAGAAAGTGACAGGTGAAGTTAATTTTAATAATTTTAATAATGTTTTATTTAACCCAATATTTCAAAAATACTATTATTTTAGCATTTAACCAGTATAGAAATATTGAGATATTTTACTTCTTTTTCATACTAAATTTATGAAATTCAGAATGCATCCTACATTTAGAGCTCAAATCAGTTAGGACTAGCCACATTTCAAGTGCTCAGTGGTGGCTACTGTATTGGACAGCACAGATCTGCATTCTTTGGAACTGTAATTGCCGGGACAAAGGGATTGAACTTTTTTTTTTTTTAAGGCTTTTGGAATATATTGCCAAACTGGCCCTTAGAAGAATTGTAACAATTTAAATTCTCATCTGTGGCAGCTGTTTTCTATACTCTCGCCAACACAGCACATTATTGATCTCTTAGTTTTCCTAAACTGTAGGTGGGAAGTGAAGGCTACATTTCTTGATAACTTTCTGTTTGATATTTATGTAATATCTGCTGATTTAACATTGAAATATCTATTTATTAGAGAATGAGTTCTGTGTAGGAAGACTTCTGGTCCCTATTGAGCTACTACTTAATTTTCCCAACCTGGTTATGAGGGCATTTAGGCATTTATGTTATATAAAGAGTAAAGTTGGGTCATAGGGAAAGTGCTTTTCCAAAGTGACCAAATGGTGGAACCAGGAGGAGAGTGTGATCCCACTTACCTTGAATAAATGAACCCTAGATGGGTCATGTTGCTGGCAGCTAAGGACAGCTTGAAAATTACTGAAGCCAATTTCATTTACTGTTTAGGGATTGGGTTTCTTATGTATTAGGGTTGTCTTCAGCACTAAAAACAAATTTTAATAGTGATTCGTTAGATAAGGAAGTAATCTTAACTTAGTACTAGTAGTTCAGTAGCAGGATTACTCTATCCACTATGTTCATGGTGAAATTGTACATACCATCGTATGTTGGAGCTTCTTTATATGTACATTTAATTAACTCAGATTTATGTGCCTGGCCACAAGAAAAAGAGGGAAAGAGAAAAGTTTAAATAGTGCCAATAATTCTGCCTGCCATTTTATCCAGGGAGTGAGTGCCCTGGAGTAAGCATGAGATGGCAAGCAGAATCCGCTGTTGTCTCAGTTAAATTCTTTGTCCCCTAGGACTTCTCCAGTGAGCATCTGGTTAAACAGAATACAGATCTAGTGTTCAAGTTGCAGTATGCTGCCTTAGTACAGCATGGTCCCTAAATGTAATCATCTGTGTTTAATCAATGAAGTACCTGTGTGTTCTAATATTTGAAGGGAAAAACTGATTATGAACTTAAATTTGCTGAGACACAGCACAGTGCTGTACTTAGAAAAGGCAAGTTAAGGGATTTTTCAAAGTAGTTTTGTGAGAATTTGACTTTTGGTTTATGCTCCGACTTTAGAATTTAATCCCAGCATAAGGTGGAATTATATTGTTATTTGTTTATGCAATCATCTTAAAACATTCTTAAATCATTCTTTAAAAATCATACATGAATATGATAAACATACGGAAGCATTTTGGAGGAAAAGCAGAAGTCCTTTACCTTACAGTCAGTGTCATTCTAGTTCTGTTTTACTTCTATAAGTTTAGAGAATTTGTTTTTATCTTTATTTCTTGATTTATTGATTCTCTTATAAGAAAGATGAAGACGCTGCTGATAGGTTAAGTGAGGTGAGGATTGAAAATTTAATTTGACAACATGGTGGTCATCTGACCTTGATGAGTAGTTTTGATTGAATGGTAGGGATATAGGCTTGACTGGAGTGGGTTCAAGAGAAAATGAGAAAAAGGAATTTGGGACAGTGAGTATAGACAACTCTCTCAAGGGATTTTGCTTTAAAGGGGATCAGAGAAATGGGATATTAGATGGAGAGGGATACGGAGTCAAGAGAGATGGTTATTTTGTTTGTTTGTTTTTTAAGATGGGAGAAATAACAGCATGTTTGTATGTTGATAAGAATGATCCAGTAGGGAGGGGAAAATTGATGATGCAGGAGAAGGATGACATCTGCTGTAGCAATGTCCTTGAGTAGGTAAGAGGAGATAGACTAGTGCTCAAGTAGAGTTGGTGTTAGATAGCAGTGTGGACAGTTTCACCTAAGGACAGGTGGGAAGATAGTCTGTATAGATATAAATAGGTAAGAGTCTGAAACTGTTCGTTTGATTGCTCTGTTTTCTTTGAAACAGAAACCAAGGTCATAGGTTGCAAATCAGTAATAGGAGAGGAGGAGTAGAGATTTTGAGGAGAAGGTATGAGCTAGACATCCCATCTTCTTTCCACTACAGTTTTACATTCTGCCTTACATTTCAGTGGTTATCTGTATGTTAATCCTAAGAGTGGAAAACCAATAAACTGCATTTACAGTGTGTTATTACCATGTGAATAAGGTTTAATACCAGAGCAGGGCAGAACTGGAAAATTATGTTTTCTTTCTTGTGGGTCCAAGATCATGACTCATGGGCCATTCAAAGGAGAATGTTCCTGGTTTCCAGGGTAAGTGGATCTTCTACTGCCCTCTACCAAATAGTTAAAATCATGCCATATTTTAGTTTGTATCACATCTGAACTATTAATTTTTTATATCTTTTTCTCAAGCTTCTAATTTCCATTTTTTTCCTTGTAGCTAACGTTCATCATTTCAATTTCCTGCCCCCCCACCCCCCCAAATTCTAAGTCATGCCATCTCTTCTACAAAAATTTTCCAGTTTGAACTGGTTGTTCTCTGTGACTACTAAATAATTGTATTCCTGGGACTTCCTTTCATTTTCTTCCAGGTTGGAGCTACTGCTTTTGGGCTCTCTCGGTTTCCTTTATCTCAGTTTATTTTATCAATTTGCTGGAATAACTTCCTAAGAAAACATACATGGGGAGTACGTTTAAAAATACTCTGTCCTCTGACTATGAAATGGTAAAACTGCTGTGGAAGACAGTTTGGCAGTTCGTTGGAAAGTATAGAATTACCATGTGTCCTGGCAATCCTACTTCTAGGTATATACCCCAAAGAATTGAAAGCAGACCCTTGAACAGATATTCGCACACTGGTGTTTATAGTGGCATTGTTTATAATTGCCAAAAGATGGAAGCAAGCCAAGTATCCATCAATAGATGAATACATAAACAAAATGTGGCATATACAATGGAATATTATGCAGCTATAAAGGAATGACATTTTGATATGTGACAATGATGAACCTTAAAGACTCATATTGAGTAGAAAAAGCCAGACAGAAAAGTACAAATTGTGTATGATGTCATTGCTTTGAAATAATTAGAATAAGCAAACTAATAGTCAGAAACTAGAATATAGATTACCAGGGGCTGGTGTGGCAGTAAGTAGGGAATGTACAATTTGTGCTTAATTGGTACAGGGTTTCTTATTGGGGCATGAAAAAGTTTTGGTAATGGATGGTTGTGATGGTAGCACAACACTGTGAAAATAATTAACACCACTGAATTTGAATGTGGTTAAAAGGGAAAATTTAGGTTGTTAATATAAACATGTTTAAAAAAAGAACTTAGGACTGTATAACATAAACGGTGAACCTAATACAAATTGTGGACTATAGTTAATAGTACAATTTTTTTTTTTAATCATCATTTTATTGAGATACATTCACATACCACGCAGTCATACAAAACAAATTGTACTTTCGATTGTTTACAGTACCATTACATAGTTGTACATTCATCACCTAAATCAATCCCTGACACCTTCATTAGCACACACACAAAAATAACAAGAATAATAATTAGAGTGAAAAAGAGCAATTGAAGTAAAAAAGAACACTAGGTACCTTTGTCTGTTTGTTTGCTTCCCCTACTTTTCTACACATCGATCCATAAACTAGACAAAGTGGAGTTTGGTCCTTATGGCATTCCCAATCCCACTGTCACCCCTCATAAGCTACATTTTTATACAACTGTCTTCGAGATTCATGGGTTCTGGGTTGTAGTTTAATAGTTTCAGGTATCCACCACCAGCTACCCCAATTCTTTAGAACCTAAAAAAGGTTGTCTAAAGTGTGCGTAAGAGTGCCCACCAGAGTGATCTCTCGGCTCGTTTTGGAATCTCTCTGCCACTGAAGCTTATTTCATTTCCTTTCACATCCCCCTTTTGGTCAAGAAGATGTTCTCCATCCCACGATGCCGGGTCTACATTCCTCCCCGGGAGTCATATTCCACGTTGCCAGGGAGATTCACTTCCCTGGGTGTCTGATCCCACGTAGGGGGGAGGGCAGTGATTTCACCTTTCAAGTTGGCTTAGCCAGAGAGAGAGGGCCACATCTGAGCAACAAAGAGGCATTCAGGAGGAGACTCTTAGGCACAAATACAGGGAGGCCTAGCCTCTCCTTTGCAGCAACCGTCTTCCCAAGGGTAAAACTTATGGTAGAGGGCTCAACCCATCAAACCACCAGTCCCCTATGTCTGTGGTCATGTTAGCAACCATGGAGGTGGGGTAGGCGAATACCCCTGCATTCTCCACAGGCTCCTCAAGGGGGCACTACATTGTTTTTTTTTTTTTTTTTTTTCCTTGTTTGTCTTTTTTCTTTTTTTTTTTTTTTTTAACTTTCCCTTCTTTTTTCAAATCAACTGTATGAAAAAAAAAGTTAAAAAGAAAACAAACATACAATAAAAGAACATTTCAAAGAGACCATAGCAAGGGAGTAAGAAAAAGACAACTAACCTAAGATAACTGCTTAACTTCCAACATGTTCCTACTTTACCCCAAGAAAGTTACATACTATAGCAACATTTCAGTGAACTTGTTCCTACTACATCCATCAGAAATTAACAGACCATAGTCATTTCTGGGCATCCCCAGAACGTTAAATAGCTTATCTGTTCTTCTTGGATTATTGTTCCCCCTTCCTTTATTGCTCTCTACTGCTAGTTCCCCTACATTCTACATTATAAACCATTTGTTTTACATTTTTCAAAGTTCACATTAGTGGTAGCATATAATATTTCTCTTTTTGTGCCTGGCTTATTTCGCTCAGCATTATGTCTTCAAGGTTCATCCATGTTGTCATATGTTTCACCAGATCGTTCCTTCTTACTGCCGCGTAGTATTCCATCGTGTGTATATACCACATTTTATTTGTCCACTCATCTGTTGATGGACATTTGGGTTGTTTCCATCTCTTGGCAATTGTGAATAATGCTGCTATGAACATTGGCGTGCAGATATCTGTTCGTGTCACTGCTTTCCGATCTTCCGGGTATATCCCGAGAAGTGCAATCGCTGGATCGAATGGTAGCTCTATCTCTAGTTTTCTAAGGAACTGCCAGACTGACTTCCAGAGTGGCTGAACCATTATACAGTCCCACCAACAATGAATAAGAGTTCCAATTTCTCCACATCCCCTCCAGCATTTGTAGTTTCCTGTTTGTTTAATGGCAGCCATTCTAACCGGTGTTAGATGGTATCTCATTGTGGTCTTAATTTGCATCTCTCTAATAGCTAGTGAAGCTGAACATTTTTTCATGTGTTTCTTGGCCATTTGTATTTCCTCTTCAGAGAACTGTCTTTTCATATCTTTTGCCCATTTTATAATTGGGCTGTCTGTACTATTGTCATTGAGTTGTAGGATTTCTTTGTATATGCAAGATATCAGTCTTTTGTCAGATACATGGTTTCCAAAAATTTTTTCCCATTGAGTTGGCTGCCTCTTTACCTTTTTGAGAAATTCCTTTGAGGTGCAGAAACTTCTAAGCTTGAGGAGTTCCCATTTATCTATTTTCTCTTTTGTTGCTTGTGCTTTGGGTGTAAAGTCTAGGAAGTGGCCTCCTAATACAAGGTCTTGAAGATGTTTTCCTACATTATCTTCTAGGAGTTTAATGGTACTTTCTTTTATATTGAGATCTTTGGTCCATTTTGAGTTAATTTTTGTGTAGGGGGTGAGGTAGGGGTCCTCTTTCATTCTTTTGGATATGGATATCCAACTCTCCCAGCCCCATTTGTTGAAAAGACCATTATGGCTCAGTTCAGTGACTTTGGGGGCCTTATCAAAGATCAGTCGGCCATAGATCTGAGGGTCTATCTCTGAATTCTCAATTCGATTCCATTGATCTATATGTCTGTCTTTGTGCCAGTACCATGCTGTTTTGGCAACTGTGGCTTTATAATAAGCTTCAAAGTCAGGGAGTGTAAGTCCTCCCACTTCGTTTTTCTTTTTTAGAGTGTCTTTAGCAATTCGAGGCATCTTCCCTTTCCAAATAAATTTGATAACTAGCTTTTCCAAGTCTGCAAAGTAGGTTGTTGGAATTTTGATTGGGATTGCATTGAATCTGTAGATGAGTTTGGGTAGAATTGACATCTTAATGACATTTAACCTTCCTATCCATGAACATGGAATATTTTTCCATCTTTTAAGGTCCCCTTCTATTTCTTTTAGTAGAGTTATGTAGTTTTCTTTGTATAGGTCTTTTACATCTTTGGTTAAGTTTATTCCTAGGTACTTGATTTTTTTAGTTGCTATTGAAAATGGTATCTTTTTCTTGAGTGTCTCTTCAGTTTGTTCATTTCTAGCATATAGAAACATTACTGACTTATGTGCATTAATCTTGTATCCCGCTACTTTGCTAAATTTGTTTATTAGCTCTAGTAGGTGTATCGTTGATTTCTCAGGGTTTTCTAGATAAAGATCATATCATCTGCAAACAATGACAGTTTTACTTCTTCTTTTCCAATTTGGATGCCTTTTATTTCTTTGTCTTGCCGGATTGCCCTGGCTAGCACTTCCAGCACAATGTTGAATAACAGTGGTGACAGCGGGCATCCTTGTCTTGTTCCTGATCTTAGAGGGAAGGCTTTCAGTCTCTCACCATTGAGTACTATGCTGGCTGTGGGTTTTTCATATATGCTCTTTATCATGTTGAGGAAGTTTCCTTCAATTCCTACCTTTTGAAGTGTTTTTATCAAAAACGGATGTTGGATTTTGTCAAATGCTTTTTCAGCATCTATTGAGATGATCAATTGATTTTTCCCTTTCGAGTTTTTAATGTGTTGTAATACATTGATTGTTTTTCTTATGTTGAACCATCCTTGCATGCCTGGAATGAACCCCACTTGGTCATGGTGTATGATTTTTTTAATGTGTCTTTGGATTCGATTTGCAAGTATTTTGTTGAGGATTTTTGCATCTATATTCATTAGGGAGATTGGCCGGTAGTTTTCCTTTTTTGTAGCATCTTTGCCTGGTTTTGGTATTAGATTGATGTTAGCTTCATAAAATGAATTAGGTAGTGTTCCATTTTTTTCAATGTTTTGAAAGAGTTTGAGTAAGATTGGTGTCAGTTCTTTCTGGAAAGTTTGGTAGAATTCCCCTGTGAAGCCATCTGGCCCTGGGCATTTATTTGTGGGAAGATTTTTGATGACTGATTGGATCTCTTTGCTTGTGATGGGTTGGTTGAGGTCTTCTATTTCTTCTCTGGTCAGTCTAGGTTGTTCATATGTTTCCAGGAAATTGTCCATTTCTTCTACATTATCCAGTTTGTTGCCATACAGTTGTTCATAATATCCTCTTATAATTTTTTTAATTTCTTCAGGATCTGCAGTTATGTCACCTTTTTCATTCATTATTTTGTTTATATGGGTCTTCTCTCTTTTTGATTTTGTCAGTCTAGCTAGGGGCTTGTCAATCTTGTTGATCTTCTCAAAGAACCAACTTTTGGTGATATTTATCCTTTCTATTGTTTTTTTGTTCTCTATGTCATTTATTTCTGCTTTAATCCTTGTTATTTCTTTTCTTGTACTTGGTTTAGGATTGGTTTGCTGTTCATTTTCTAGCTTCTTCAGTTGATCCATTAGTTCTTTGATTTTGGCTCTTTCTTCCTTTTTAATATATGCGTTTAGTGCTATAAATTTCCCCCTTAGCACTGCTTTTGCTGCATCCCATAGGTTTTGGTATGTTGTGTTCTCATTTTCATTCGTCTCTATATATTTAGCAATTTCTCTTGCTATTTCTTCTTTAACCCACTGATTGTTTAGGAGTGTGTTGTTTAACCTCCAGGTATTTGTGAATTTTCTAAGTCTCTGATGGTTATTGACTTCTAATTGTATTCCATTGTGGTCAGAGAATGTGCTTTGAATAATTTCAATCTTTTTAAATTTATTGAGGCTTGTTTTATGTCCCAGCATATGATCTATTCTGGAGAAAGTTCCGTGAGCACTAGAAAAGTATGTGTATCCTGTTGATTTGGGATGTAATGTCCTGTAGATGTCTGTTAAATCTAATTCATTTATCAGATTGTTTAGGTTTTCAATTTCCTTATTGGTCTTCTGTCTGGTTGATCTATCTATAGGAGAGAGTGATGTGTTGAAGTCTCCCACAATTATTGTGGAAACATCAATTGCTTCCTTTAGTTTTGCCAATGTTTCTCTCATGTATTTTGTGGCACCTTGATTGGGTGCATAGACATTTACGATTGTTATTTCTTCTTGCTGAATTGCCCCTTTTATTAGTATGTAGTGGCCTTCTTTGTCTCTCAAAACATCCCTGCATTTGAAGTCTATTTTATCTGAGATTAATATTGCTACACCTGCTTTCTTTTGGCTGTAGCTTGCATGAAATATTTTTTTCCATCCTTTCACTTTCAGTTTCTTTGTGTCCCTGTGTCTAAGATGAGTCTCTTGTATGCAACATATTGATGGTTCATTTTTTTTGATCCATTCTGCGAATCTATATCTTTTAATTGGGGAGTTTAATCCATTTACATTCAACGTTAAAACCGTGAAGGCATTTCTTGAATCGGCCATCTTATCCTTTGGATTATGTTTGCCATATTTTTCCCTCTCTCTATTAATATCCTTTATTGTACCCATACCGAATCTCTTTAGTACTGAACCTTTCTCCAAGTCTCTCTGTCCTGTCTTTGTTTCTCTGTCTGTAGGGCTCCCTTTAGTATCTCCAGTAGGGCAGGTCTCTTGTTAGCAAATTCTCTCAGCATTTCTTTGTCTGTGAAAAATTTAAGCTCTCCCTCAAATTTGAAGGAGAGCTTTGCTGGATAAAGTATTCTTGGCTGGAAATTCCTCTCACTCAGAATTTTAAATATATCGTGCCACTGCCTTCTCGCCTCCATGGTGGCTGCTGAGTAGTCACTACTTAGTCTTATGCTGTTTCCTTTGTATGTGGTGAATTGCTTTTCTCTTGCTGCTTTCAGAACTTGCTCCTTCTCTTCTATGTTTGACAGTGTGATCAGTATATGTCTCGGAGTGGGTTTTTTTGGATTTATTCTATTTGGAGTTCGCTGAGCATTTATGATTTGTGTATTTATGTTGTTTAGAAGATTTGGGAAGTTTTCCCCAACAATTTCTTTGAATACTCTTCCTAGACCTTTACCCTTTTCTTCCCCTTCTGGGACACCAATGAGTCTTATATTCGGACGTTTCATATTATCTATCATATCCCTGAGGTCCATTTCGAGTTTTTCAATTTTTTTCCCCATTCTTTCTTTTATGTTTTCATTTTCCATTCTGTCATCTTCCAGGTCACTGATTCGTTGTTCAACTTCCTCTAGTCTTGTACTATGAGTGTCCAGAATCTTTTTAATTTGGTCAACAGTTTCTTTAATTTCCATAAGATCATCCATTTTTTTATTTAGTCTTGCAATGTCTTCTTTATGCTCTTCTAGGGTCTTCTTGATTTCCTTCATATCCCGTACTAGGGTCTCATTGTTCATCTTTAGTTCTTTGAGTAGCTGCTCTAGGTGTGTCTCTTCTGGTCTTTTGATTTGGGTGCTTGGGCTTGGGTTATCCATATCGTCTGGTTTTTTCATATGCTTTATAATTTTCTGTTGTTTTTGGCCTCGTGGCATTTGCTGAACTTGATAGGGTTCTTTTAGGGTTTGTAGACCAGTTGAAGTCCTTATCTCTAATTTATCAGGTCTACAGCTTCGTGGAGTACACTTTCTCTAACTAACCAGCAGGTGGCGTCCACGAGACACCTGTTCTCCACAAGCCAGATCTCCCCTGCTTAGCCTTTTTGGTGAGTGGGGGAGTGAGTCTTGTGGGGCCCAATTGGTGTCCCAAGCTTGCGTGTGTAGTTGGTGTTGCCTGCCCTGTATGTGGGGCGTGTTTCTGGGCAGTCGGGGAGGGGGGGTGGCCCTAACAATCAAATCTCCCTGATGATCCTAGAGTTTTAAAGCTACTGCAATAGTCTAATCCTTCAGTTCAGTCCTGCCACAGTTTGTCTCTGCCACTGACCCACAAGTCTTTGGTATTGGCGTATGGCTCCTGAGACTTGCAAGTGGGCCCCTCTTCCAGGCTGTGCACCCCGGGTCCTCTGTTGAGGGATGACTGTGCTATGTCGCAGGTGAGTGCCGTCCCCCCAGGGCAGTTCTGGGCTGCTGGGCTGTGTTGGGAGGCTCCCAGTCTGCTCAAATGATGGCTGAATGGGGCTCTGTTAATTCACACTGCTCCCCCTTCCCAGCTCTGGGACATTCAGCTGAGGTTGCAGGGAAGGCTAATGTCCACGCCCAGTTTTGTGGTGTGTGCCTGTTATTTGAAGCACTTCCGTCACACTGGGTTGTCTGGGGCAGCTCTGGGCTATGGGGCTGGCGATGGGCAGGAGTGTTTCCTGTCCACCAGGATGGTGGCTGTGAGCGGACACCCCCCTTTTCTTGGGAAGTTGTGTTGTTTAGTGAATTTTCTCAGCCACTGGATTATTGCCTTTTGTCTCAGAGCTCTCTTAGTTCTGCTCTTGACTTGACGTGCCCAAATTTCAATTCTTTGAAGCTTTCTGTATTGAGCTTCTTAGAGTAATTGTTTTAGAAAAAGCAAAAAGGATTTAAAAAAAAAAAAAAAAAAACGGCCCTCCTCAGAGATCTAATGGGTTATTGAAATGCTAATAGACAAAGCAACCAGGGCCATTAAGGAAAAGTGCCCAGGGCAGAGAGATCAGCCTTGCTTCGGGATTTGCATATGCGCCTCAAGGCCTGATCTCCGCCCTTCCCCTTTCTGTGTTCACCAGAACTCCAAAAATCCTCTGCTTTTATTTTGGAGTTTTTCGTGTTGTTTTTTTTCTATGCCTGTCTCCTCTCTGCTGGGCTGGCTGCTCTCAGAGTCTCTGGTGTCTGGCCTCAGTCTATCTATGGTTGGAGTTTGAATCAGTAGAATGAGTTTCCGGTAAGAGCAGCCACTGCAATTCTCCCTTCTCCTTCCTGGAGCTGACAGCCCCTCCTCCCCCGGGACTGAGCCTGGCAGGGAGGGGCACGGGTCCCCTGGCCGCAAAAACTTACAGATTTCGCTGATCTCAGCAGTTCCACGTTTTCATGAGTGTTGTATGAAGTATGCCCAAAGACAGATTGCTCTGTGGTGTCCAGTCCACGCAGTTCCTGGCTTTTTACCTACTTTCCTGGAGGAGTAACTAAAACATACAGCTCACCAGTCTGCCATCTTGCCCCGCCTCTCCAATAGTACAATTTTAATAATATTTTTCGTCAATTATAGCAAAGTTGCTACAAAAGTGCAAAGGGTTAATAAAAGGAGGGATTATACGGGGAAAAAATACTCTCCCCTCAGTTGTTGATTGATATTGTGATTGAGTACAGATTTCTAGGTTGAAAATTACTTTCCCACCCGTATATCTCTTATTGCTGCTGTAACAAATCATCACAAACTTGGTGGCTTAATACAGCACACATTTATTATCTTACAGTTTTGGAGGTCAGAAATCCTAAAACCAAAGTGTCTTCTGGGCTGTTTCTTCTGGAGGTGGTAGGGGAGAATCTGTTTTCTTGCCTTTTCCACCTTCTAGAGTTTGCCCACATTCCTTGGCTCATGTCCCTCTTCCATCTTCAAAACCAGCAATCCTATCACTCAGACCTCTCCTTTTTTGATTCTGACCCTACCTCTTACAGGGACCCTTGTGATTACATTGGGCTTACCTGAATAATCCAGGATAATCTTTCCATCTCAAGATCCTTAATCATATCTCTGTAGTCCCTTTTGCCATTTAAGTTAAGATATTCACAGGTTCTGGGGGTTAGGACATGGACGTCTTTAGGGGACAGTTTTTCGGCCTACCGCCTGCCTTTCTGTCTTCTACCATTCAAGTTTTGTTGATGAGAAGGTAGTTGCTGGTTTAAATCTCATTCTTTTGTAGGTGGCTTGTTTTTGCTCTCTGGAAGTGTTTGGGATCTTCTTGCTTTGGCTTTCTGAAATTGCATGATGAAACATCTAGTTGTGGCCTCTTTTTCATTCACTGTGCTGAGCACTTACTAGGCCTTCAATCAGTCCGTCAGTTTTGGGGAAAATCCCTTCTTAAATTTCTCTGATAATTCCTTCCCTCCATTTTCTCTGCTCTCTTTTAGATATTAAACCTGGATTGGTGTTGTGTGTTTTTGTGTTCTCTAACGTTTTTCATCTTTCTGTGATTTTATGTTTATGTTCTGAAAGATTTTGAGTTTGATTTCAAGTTCTCTCTCTCTTTTTTTTATTTATAATCTCTGAGAGGTCTTTTGTTTTCTGAATGTTCCTTTTTAATATAATTAATATATTTAGGGTATACTAAGTACATTTAAAGTTTTTTTTGTTTGTTTTGTGTTCTCTTTAATCCTTAGAATTGTCCCTGTTTTTACCAGCTTTTTTGTTTATCTTGGACAGTTCCTTCTCTCTCTTCAATTTTTATCAAAGTTATGCATGAATTTAATTAACGAGTCAAATAATTCTACAAAGCTTGTAGAATTTTATAAACCAGTGGTCTGTTGTGTGTGTGTGGGCCGCCCCCCTTGCTGTAACCTATTCTGAAGCAACAGTTAAATTTTGAATTATTTTGTTGTATTTTTTTTTGGAATCCATGGATTTATCTCCTTCTTTCTAATTAACATCGTTTGTTTCTACTTGATTTTCAGTTCCAGACATTTATTTATTGACTTCCCATTATGAAAATGAAGATTTAGCCCTTGTGCCTACTACCCTCATATATACTTTCTGACCCTTCATGGTTATACTGTAATTTGGTTAGATCAATATTCAGTGTTTACATTATTGTGTCTATGTAAACTCTGTTCACACTGAGCCATGTATTATATGTAGCATGATTACTTTTCTTTCTACACATCATTTTGTTTCCTAGAGTTAATTGTTACATTTTTGTTTGTTTAGTGTTCTATGTAGTAATTAAAGCCCAAATTTTTCTCCAGTTGTCTAAATCACCCCTCAAAAATATTCACTTGCCTCAAATATTCTGCCAGTATATCTTCCTGAAGATGTCTCCCCCAGAACCTTCTGGTCTGCCTGAATCTAGACTGTTCACCCTCTAAGGAGCCCCATATTATGCTGGGATCTCCCTTCACTATCATCCTGGGGATTACCTTAACCTCCCACTTCTGTGGCTCTCCTATTCCTGGATCTTTCTTGTTTACTCCCTCGTTTTGGTGAAGCACATCCTCTAATAGTTTCCTGAGAAAAAGGGTACATGGGAGATAAATTTTCTCAGACTTTTATTTTCCCTAAATAGCTTTATTCTACCATCACAAATGATTGACTGCGTATAGAATTCTTTAGAATGCTCAATTGCCTTCCAGCTTCCAAAGTTGCTTTTGTTAAGTCAGAAGCTATTTTGATTCCTGATCCTACTATCTTCTTCTCCCTTTTTAGAAACTGGGGTCTTCTCTTTGTCTGCAGAGTGCTGAAATTTCATGATGATGCACCTTGCCATAGATCTGTTTTCATCCATTGTGCAGTACTTGGCATGCCTTTTTAATCTGGAAACTCATGTCTTTCAGTCTTGAGGTCTTTTTTTTTTTTTTTTCTTTTTTCCTCTTTATCTTTTTTTTTTTTTTTAATCTTCATTTTATTGAGATATATTCACATACCATGCAGTCATACAAAACAAATTGTACTTTCGATTGTTTACAGTACCATTACATAGTGGTACATTCATCACCCAAATCAATCCCTGACACCTTCATTAGCACACACACAAAAATAACAAGAATAATAATTAGAGTGAAAAAGAGCAATTGAAGTAAAAAAGAACACTGGGTACCTTTGTCTGTTTGTTTCCTTCCCCTATTTTTCTACTCATCCATCCCTAAACTAGACAAAGTGGAGTGTGGTCCTTATGGCTTTCCCAATCCCATTGTCACCCCTCATAAGCTACATTTTTATACAACTGTCTTCGAGATTCATGGGTTCTGGGTTGCAGTTTGATAGTTTCAGGTATCCACCACCAGCTACCCCAATTCTTCAGAACCTAAAAAGGGTTGTCTAAATTGTGCGTAAGAGTGCCCACCAGAGTGACTTCTTGGCTCCTTTTGGAATCTCTCTGCCACTGAAGCTTATTTCATTTCCTTTCACATCCCCCTTTTGGTAGTCTTGAGGTCTTTTTGAAATTATTTTGAAATTTTTCTTGAAATTATTTTGTTACTGATTACGTCCCCTCTGTTTTCTTGTCTGTCTCTTTCTGGAAAGCCTATCATTTGGTGTTAGACTGCTCCTCTGATTCTCTTTTTCTCTTCAATTTTCTGTCTGTTTTTTTGGTTCTACTTTCTAAGACATTTCCTCAACTTTATCTTCAAAACCTTCTATTGATTTTCTTTTATTTCTTCTACACATTTAAAATTTATTTCTCTGGAAATATATGTGATATATGTTTTCTTAAGTGTTCTTCCTACATAATGTTTCCTTCAAGTTGCTTTTTTCTTTTGTTTTAACCCCTATGTAGCATCATTAGATGTTTTCCTCAGATATTTGGTGATCCTTTGCTTTCTGCTGACTTTTTCTTTTTTTAGTAGATTTTGTTTTTTAAAGAAGTTGTAGGTTTACAGAAAAATTAAGCAGTAAGTACAGAGTTCCTATCTCTTCCTTTGCCCCCTCCCTAGTTTTCTCTATTAGTAACATTTTGTGTTAGTGTGCAGTTTGTTAAAATTGATGAATCAGTATTATTAGAATTATGTTATTAACTAAAGTCCATGTCTTTGTTGACTTTTAAGAGTAGGATATTAAAAAATTGATTGGAAACTTTGTATATTAGGGTGGAACTTTTTGTCTATGGTTTCCATTGTAAAGTAATCTATCTGGGCCATTTTGGGAGAACCTCCAATGTCATGTCATTATCTTTAGATCTTTGCCATTTATGGGGTCATAGTCTCTAGAGAAGGCTTGCAGTCTCTGACATGAGTGCTAAAATAGTTGGAGGTTGGTAGGCTGGGGATTTTAGCATTCAATCTGGAGCTTTAATTTATTCCCCCTGTGTTTAGTATTATACCCTTGCCCTGAACCATGTCTGATGTTCTCTGTCCAGAGACCTTCTGTTTAACTCTCTTCTAAGAATAATTTCTTATCAAGTTTCTGCCTGGTTAAAGGAGAGGAACTGGTTTTTAACAGTTCCAATTGTTTTTAGCCCTGCCTCTCTCCCTCCTCTAATGATGCTTGGCACTGCCAATTCCCGTATCTTCTAAGGGATTTGTTCCTGACTTAAAGTGGGGCTATTTCCTGTTATTCTCCACTGTTAATACCATAGTCAACTTGCTCAGGTTTGCTATGTCAGTAATTATTTGTCTATTTTTTCTTAACTGCTTCATTGAGGTATAATTCACACACAGTAAACTGCACACATTTGCAGTGTACAGTTTTGAAATTTTTGACATATGTGTATACCCATGAAACCATAACCACAATTAAGATAATATATTCCTAATCCCTAACAGGTTTCTCCTGTCTCTTTGTAATCTCTCCTTTCTTCCCCTCCCTGTCTCTAGGTGACCACTTGCTTTATGTCACTATAGATTAATTTGCAGCACCTAGAATTTTATATAGATGGAATCATACGGTTTGTATTCTTTTTTTGTCTGTCAGCATAATTATTTTGACATTCATCCATGTTTTCTCCTATGTCAGTAATTCATTGCTTTTTATTGCTGAGTAGTGTTCCTTTGTATGGATGTGTCACAGTTTGTTTTGTTTCCAGTTTGCCTATTACAAACATTGCATACATGTTTTTATTTGGATATATACTTTCATTTCTCTTGAGAACTAAGAATGGAATGGCTGGATCACATGGTAAGTATGTTTAACTTTCAAAGAAACTGCCGAACTGTTTTATGGTGCTGGAATAATTATATATCCATATGCAAAAATGGTGAACTTCAACCTACACCTCACACTTTCTACAAAAATTAACACAAAATAGATCATTGACTTAAATGTAAAATATAAAACTGAAGCATTTTGAAGAAAATATGGAGAAAAATCTTCATGGCCTTGGATTAGGCAAAGAGTTCTTAACTACATCAAAAGCATGACCCAAAAAAGAACACATTGGTGGTTGGGCTAAAATCAAAATTTAAAACTTTCGTTCTGTGAAAGATATGTCAAAAGAATGACAAACTATAGAAAATATTTGCAAACCATAACATCCAGCAAAGGACTTGTCCAGAATATGTTAAAGATCTCTCAAAACTCAACAGTAAAAAATATGTTTTTAAAAAGATAGGCAAAAGATTTGAACAGGCACTTCATCAAAGAAAATATACAATGGCAAATAAGCACGGAAAAGATACTTAACATAATCATTAGTGTTTAGGGAAATGCAAATTAAAATCACAGTGGCTACTCCTATATGTATATTAGAATGGCTAAAAAATAAAAACCTCAAAATACCAAGTGCTGGCAAGAACAAAGATGCAGTGCCTTGGAACTTTCATATGATGCTGGTGGGATTTCAGAATAGTACAGTTACATTGGGAAACAGTTTGTGTCAGTTTCTTACAGAGTTCAATATACATTTACCAAAACTGTCCTCCTCTTAGGTATTTATCCTAGAGAAATGAAAACGTATGTCCACACCCAGACTTGTACATGCATGGTTATAGCAGTATTACTCATAATCACCCAAAACTGGAATCAACCGAAATGTCCTTCATTGGGAAAATGGATAAACTGTGGTGCACTAGCAATAAAAAGGAGTGAACTCTTGGTACACGCAGAGATGGATGAATCTCAAAGGTGTTATGCTAAGTGAAAAACTCCAGTCTCAAAAGAACACATACTATAAAATTTCATTCATATGACATTCTGGGAAAGGCAAAACTATAGGGATGGAGAACAGATCAGTGGTTGCCATAAATTAGGAGGGGAGTTTGTCTGCAAAGAGGCAGTATGAATTTTGGGGGGTGATGGAAATGTTCTATATCCTGATAGTGGTGATTACATGATTCTATGCATGTGTTACAACTCTGAACTTAGACACCAAGAAATATAATTTTTCTGTATATAAATTTAAATATTAGAACACAGAAGAATTTGGGGAAAATTGTCATTTTAATGGTGTTTTGGAAAGGATCAAAAGAGATTTAGAAAACGTGTATTTGTAACCAACATTTATTCATCACCTACCGTGGCTTGCATTGTTCTTGGTGCTTTACGTGTAGGAAATCTTCATTTGTACCACAACCTTATGGTAGGTAGATGAGGAAACACAAGTAAATCTGCCATTGTTAACTCTGGAAGTAAGTGTTGGGCTTCCTTTTACTGTTCATTCTCTTCAAATGTCTGATGAGGCTTGTTGTCCCTTTCTATTTAAGGTAACTGGCATTTCCTCTGTTAAGTCAGAAGGCTGTTTTCCCACTAGGTCTCTCCTCTGAGTGGAAGTTCTCCGTAGGAGTCCCTTCTGGGGAAAGGCAATGCCAGTTGTCAGGTTCTGCCAGGAAGACAAAGGCTTTGTTCTGGGATGCCTTCATCTACACTAAGACCTATGCTAGCTTTTTTCAGACTGTACCTTTAATTTCTTTATGGAAAAGCCAATGTATGTTTCTGCTTGTTTTCGCTTGGATGCAAATACCTGCTTTTTGCTCTTTGCACAGGAAAGGTGGGGAATGGGTGGGAGGATGGGGGTGGTGTCCCAATTAGAGTCTGTACATAGAAGAGAGGCAAGTGAGTACGCCTGGTTTTGCCATCCTAAACTGGAAGTCTGTTTTTGTGTTCTGAAAATAGAATAGTGTTCTTTTATATAGCTCTTCTGCTGCCTGGCGTGACACCTGACACGTGGGAGCACCCAGTACATTAAACTGTAGTTTATGCCACAGGATTTTGTTTCTTTTCATGACTCTTTGACTAAGAACTGTACTTCTGATGCTGGTTTTTAGGAATGTAGAAAGCACCATTGATACTTACCTGATACTTTCTTAGATGTTAACTTTGTGAGTATGTCTTCCCCATAGCAGGACTTGGATAATCATGTTCATGGTCCCTTAGATGCTTTCTGTTAGATTGTTATGTTTCTGTTGCTGTGCTAGGAGGTACAGACATATTCCTAACATTTGGGAATCATACTTTGTGGGCCAAAATGTGGCTCTGATGGGTTTTGTCAACACTGATCTTTTCCTGATGTGATGCTAGGGATGTGTGTGTGTGTGTGTGTGTGTGTGTGTGTGTGTGTGTGTGTTTTAACTTCTTTCCAGGTGATATGGCTTCTTGGCATTTGAATTTCTTAAATTGAGGGTTTGTTTATATCATTTTATGGACTTGAAACACTAATTGTTGTCTGGCATGCCCTGCTTTCTCCTTTGTTTCTTGTGAGTCTCCATTTTCCTCTTCAGTAGCTTCATTTCCTTGGAGTGTTTCCCACCTGTTTTTCCACAGTGGTTCACTGTTGAACCCTTCAGCTTGTCTTGATTGTGAATGTTTTGCTGGGAGTGAGGGAGGGGGTATAAATAGTTGTGTGCTTAGTCCCAGATAACTCTGGGAATATTTCTTACAGTAATGGGTACATGATACAGTACTTCTAGGGATAGAGAAATAGGCTATTTGAACCTATAGTGTCATTTTTGCTTGAAAAATATATCTTTGGTACTAAAACCTTACCCAGAAGAGAATAATAGATTACCCAGAGCTTCTAGATTTTGATGTGGTTTAGAACTGAAAAATGAGATGTCTTTAAATTCTTTTTCCTTCTATTTTTGATAAGTGATATAATGTGGTTTGGACACTCAGAGATTCCTGAGATTCCAGGTTCTGGTTGATGATTTACTGCAAAATTGCTTATAAATTGAAGTAGAAAATGTTTTGCAGACCTGGCAGCTTTCTGGCTTCACACCCATTTGTCACCCAGCATTTCCCTTTGTGTATAGAACAAGAATTAATTAGGCTGCACTGCAGGAAAAGTTTATGACTATAATTTATATAGGATGAATTTCTTTTTAAAGAGACAGCATTGTTTTGTTATACCTAAATACTTTTAAGAGTGTTTGTGTGTGTGTATATATGATATTTTTTTTCCCTTAAAGCAGTGTCTGTAAGCTTCTGGAGTAAACACTCATTTTCTGCTTAATGCAAGATGTTGGTGGAATAGATGTTTTTATTGTGATTGCTTTCTGATTAAACTTGTATTTTTTAAAAAATCATTGTATACTAGTGAGTAGCACTCAGTTACAGGTTTGCTTTTTCATATTGGTCAGATTTGTCTGGTTTCCACAGCTTTTTATTCTTTTGGTCTCTTCGAAGACAGGGGATTCTGTCTTTTTTTTAGGGTCTTGCTCATTCAATTAATGTTTTCATAATCAATGCAAGTCAGAACTTGCAATTTGTTCCTGATTTGCACATTAAAGAGCTCCATTAATTAAGAATCCTGGTGTTTGGCATGTTCCCGCAGGATCTGTGCATTATTTACATGGTAAAAGTGCAAGATGCAAGTTTCTCAGTTGTAGTGGCAATTGCAGTTAATCCTGCTTTTTCTTTCTTTCTTTTTTTCCTTTTGCTTGTGAATAACAATTATTTCACAACACGTTGAAACTCCTTAGGGATACAGTGTGCCAAAATAGGAACAAATGATCCAAATGAGGATGCCACAGTGGAAGGGTAGAGAGTAAATCCTTTTTTTAAAGGGAAATTCTCCTAGAAGACATTTAGAATTTATGTGTTTAGTTTTTGTTGGTTCTCCCCACTTAGCCAAATGTAGAAGGTGTAATGGTGTTGAGTTGTTTACTCTGAATTTGCAGATTTTTTTTTTCAGTAATAGTAGTTGTATTGATATATGAAGTTGACTTTCAAATGGCATTAACTATAATCCAAATAATCCCAGAAATGGAGACTCAAACATAAACCTATGCTTACGTCACATATTATGTCAATATTTCATAATATTTCTGTTTTTAGTTGCTTTTTCATGAAATCATTCTCAAGAGTGTTTGAGACTGTTACCATTTTTCTTGGAAGCCTTGGTCTAAGCCCTGGTGGTCTCCACTTTGATGTGTGGGAGGGTTCCAAAGGCAGTGGAAACATGAAATCAGATCTGGTTCAGCAGGTTTCCCCCTTCCAGTTTTAATTATAGCTAATGCTTACCTTCTCTAAATATTTTTCTATTAGTAGATATTCTATCTCTAAAAATACCATAAGAAGCTATTAAGCATTTTCTGAAAGAGTGGAGACATTTTCCTCTGATTTTATATGAAACTTGATAGGTACTTCATGGGACTTAGTTTAATTTGTCCTTGACTCTTCCATATGTTTTATAAGTAAAGTATCTCTCTCCAGTATAAAATAAAATGTGAACTGTATAGAGAGATATATACAAAGGAAAAAGTAAAGGATCTTCCACTTTCCTAAATCCCCATACCTCTCAGAGAAAATATAGCTAACAATTTGGGGTGTATTCTTCCAAACATTTTAATATGTATGTATTTTCTTCCACTATTTGTGGAGTTTAATCTTCCATTAAATTTAATGGATGTTTGGTAAGGAAGAGGAGGAGGATATATGAGGGGTGTAAGGAAAAAAAAAAACGTAGGCTGTAATATTACCAATGAATTATCTTAGAGAAAATCTGTATGTTTTGATACCTTTAAGACATAGTTATCTCTTGATTATTATAGTATTATAATTATTTATAACCTGTCTCCAAATAAGTTTGTACATATGACCTACTGTGAAAGTTTGTCATACTTGGACTACATTTGATTTTTCCTTGAGTTCTTTGGTGATTTTTAATACCTTGCATTTAATGTTGATTATTTTGCGTGGTGTTTAATCTCAAATCTACCAGATCCTATTTTCTTTGGGGCAGTTGAGTAAAATTGCCTGTGAAAAAATCTAAAATGCTACTATTTTGAGATGAGTTCTTGCTAGTTGTTCATACTGTTTCACGCAAGGCCTTTTTTTTTTTTTTTTTTTTTTTTTTACGGATAGACTGTTAACACAGTTCTCAAGAGTCTTACATCCTAAAGATGTTACAGTATATGTCTACATAAATTTCAACAGTGATGAGAGTATAGGGGTGGGGATGAGGTGGGCAGAGACAAGCATTCTAAAATATGTAATTAGAAAGCATTTCTGGTATCCTTGATAAAGGGTCATTAAGTGAAAAGAAATCAAAGATGAAATTTTGAGAAAAGGGACTATCAATTTATTTCTATCTTGGTATTTTTATTGTACAATGCTAGATACCTATATGCTCTAATAATAATAAAAATAGCTTCCATTTGTTAATTGCTCACTATTCCCCATGCACTGTATTAAGTTCTTTATAGTGGTCTCATTTAGTTCTCAAAGCAGCCTGCAAAATAGGTGTTAATAATTGTGTTGTGTACATATGAGGAAATCTCTTAGATTAAGTAACTTGCTTTAAGGTCACACAGTTGGTTAGAGGCAAAGCCAGTACCAAAACTGAGGTCTGTTCTACCTCCCAGCCTTGCTCTGGCTACACTGTCCAGTTGCTATGCATAGGTCTAACTTTTATACGAGGTTGTTTTTTTTTTTTTTTCCCTTAAAAAAAGTGTGAGGAAATACAGAAGTGAAATAAATGCTGAATCTTAAAGGAATGAAGACAGGAGAAATATGGAGATGAATTTGATGTAGGACAGAAAGCTTGGAGTGGGAGTAGTAAATGTAGCCTTCATATTCTAAAGATGACAATTCCTACACAGTTTTTTTCAGTAATAGAGCTAGAAGGACCCTCGGGAGATCAGCTGATCTAATCCCTCCTAGAAGCAGGTAGAATTTTTTTGGGTGATAAAGAAATAGATAAATAGGTGGTTTCTTTTCTTATTATGAATATAATATATATTCATTGTTTAAAATTTAGAAAATAGGGAAGCAAATGTAAAGAAATACTTTTCCCTAATACTAGCAACCAGAGTTAAGTAGTTTAAATGTTTTAGGATATATCTTTCCTAGTCCCCTGCCCCCCCGCCCTGTGGGTATGTAGTTAGAACAAAAGCGGGTCCATATTCTATATTCTGTTTTGTAGTCTGAGTTTTTGCTACTTAACAGAGGTCATGAATATTTTCCCATGTCATTAAATATTGTTGTACAGCATCATTTTTAATGTCAGCATAGACTTTCAATCATATGAATGGTTCTTTATTGTTGGGACATTTAGAGTGTTTCCAGGTTTTCATTTTTATAAATAATGCAGTGAAATTATTATTACTGAATCTTTACTCATATATGTGATTATTTCGTTGCATAAAATAGGTTTTTGAGGTGAAATTAGTGTATTTTCTAAGGATTTGCAAAATTTTAAGGATTTTGATCTGTTTCACCAAGTTGTCCCCCAGAAAAGTCATATCAGTGTACATTCTCACCTTCTTATATGAATGTCACTTTCCCTTGTCCTTATCCACCCTTGTCACTTTTCCTTGTCCTTATCCACCCTGGGTACTATAATTTTGTTTAACTTTGTCACTTTGGTAGGTAGAAAATGGTGTCTGCTTATTTTAATTTACATTTCTTTTAATTTATGTTTCCCAATGTTTATTGAGCGTAAACCTTTTTTCCCTTACATTTATTGGTCTTTGGTATTTCTTTTGTGAATCAGCAGGGAAGACTTTAAACTACTCTAGAAAAGGATGATCTCCTTGTCAGTCAATCTTATGACCCCTGTGATTTCTCCTGTTTTTATTTTCATTGGTTTCTTCTTTTTGTTTGATTTTCTACTGACAGAGAGAATTATATCTACCTCAAAAGAACTGTTTGTATTCTTTATTTAGTCTTAATTACTTAAAAAAATCATAAGTAAAACATGTTTATAGTAAAATATATTCCTTTCAAACAGTACTGATTTTTTCCCCTCCAAACAGCACTGAAGTATGTAACATAGATCGTGAAAGTCTCCTTTTCCTTACTCTTAATAGTGCTGTCCAGAGAGAACCATTTATAAGTTTGTTGTGTATCCTTCCAGATACTTTATGTCAATATAAACTTCCTTTAAATCATAAAAGATCATGCTTTACGTATTTTCATGTCAATGCATATAAATCTACCTTTTCTTTCTTTAAAAAGATATTTATCATATTTGTTTTCTTTTTTTTTTTTTGCTAATGAATTTTCAAGTAACTTGTAGTTGTCATTTCACCTCTATAAATACTGTACATTTCTAAAAAAATGAGGGTTTCTTACATAACTGTTATACTATCATCATGCCTAATCAAATTGATATTTCCTAACACCATCTATTGTGTCTATTCCATATTCAGATTACTTCATTTAACCCAAAAAGGTATTTTTTGATTGATTTATTCACACCAAGTTCCATTCATACCTTACCCTTTCAGTAGCTGCATAGAAAGTTATCTGGCTGAACTAAAATTAACCCATCTCCAATAAATGGGCATTAAAGATGTATGCAATTTTAACCTATCATAAACAATGCTGAAAATAACATTTTGTACCTACCTTTTTGCTTTGTTATCTGATTATTTCCTTAGGATTAATTTCTAGAAGTGGAATAGTAGGATCAGGAAATATGCATGTGTAAAACTTTGATACATTTTGTCAGATTGCTTCCCGGATATGTTTTACTAATTAAACTCTTATCAGCTGTGTATGGAGACTATGCCTTTCCTCACATTCTTGCCAGCATCAGGCATTATCAGAAAAATTGTCAGATTATTTTAAGTTTTTTTTATATATTTTACAAATTATTAATGAGGCTAAGCACCTTTTCTGATGTATTTGGCCATTTGAATTTTGGAGACTATTATTCCATCTCTTAACATTCTCTTTTCCAGATTAAGCAAATGTTCCTTTATCTTATCTTATTGGACCTGCTTTCCATCTATATGATTTGAACTTCCTCAGTTCCTCCACTTTGTTTTTTCAAGTGTGGGAACCAAATTTGGGCATAGTATTTTAACAGAGCCTCACTAGTAATTTTTATTGTGGTGATATTGGAGGAGGGCGCTTTTATCATTTTAAGTCATTGGAAATTTCATTGTACTTTGTTTCCCTCATAGTTTTGATACATAACCTACAAGGGTACATTGATCTGGAAAATGAAAAATGCAGTTTGTTTCTTTAAAGCTAGTAGTAATGTGTTTCATTTTCTTCATCTGTAAAATGGTGATATAATAATGTTACCCACCTCAAGGGATTGTTGTGAAGATTTAAATGGTTAATACATATAAAGTGCTTAGGTTAGTGCCTGGCTCTTAGTAGGTCTGTTGTAAGTGTTAGCTATTAATCTTAATAATGATAGTGCAGTCTTTTCTTAGGCTATAGCTATACTACCACAGTGTTTGTTTCCTTTTCTTCAAAGAGTTATAATGTGAATAAATACTAGTACTATATATTTAGCTAGTTCTTTGAAGACTTGAAATGCAAATTTAAAAAGTATATGCCAATAAAAATAATATTCAGATGTCATTTTTATTCAGTTATTCGTTCAACAACATGGGTGCTACCATTTGCCAAACACCAAGTATATAAGGGTGAATAATTCACAGGCCCTGCTCTCAAGGAGTTTGTAGTAAGGCTGCAGCAATAGGCAAACAGCTTTTAAAGCATAAAACATCATTTCAGTGTTTTTTACATGGAAGCAGTCTTTCAAAGTGTTTCATTTTCGGTTGGCAAATATGCAAATACTAAGTCTTACTAATATTAAAAGAAACACAAATGAAAACGATTATTTTCTGAGCCTCAGTTTATCCATCTGTTAAGTGGTGATAATTATTAAGTAGTCTTCAGGAGAATGCATTGTAGAGTGCATGATAAAAGTTAATTATTTGTTAAAACAATTTATTGAGGTGAAATTCACATCACATGAAATTAGTCATTTAAAATGAACAATTTCATTTGGCATTTAGTGTATTCACAGTGTCTTGCAATGCTACATCTCTCTAGATCCAAAACAGTTCCATCACTTCAGTGTTAAACCCCTTATTCATTAAACAGTTTCTTCCCGTCTCCCCTCCTCCCAGCCACTGGATTTATCTTCTTCTGGATATTTCTTCTAAATCATGCAATCTGTGTCTGGCTTCTTTCACTTAGCTTAGTGTTTTGGTGGTTCAAGCATGTGTAGCATGTATCAGTACTTCTTTCCTTTTTTATGGCAGAATAGTATTCCATTGTATGTATATACCACAATTTGTTTATCCATTCATCTGTTGATGGACATTTTGAACTGTTTCCAACTTTTGCTTATTGTGAATAATGTTGTTCTGAACATGTGTACACATGTTTGTACACACTTATTTGAACACCTGTGTTTTCAGTTCTTTTGGGTATGTAATTAGGAGTGGAATTGTAGAGTCATAAGGTAATTCCTCATTTAAAGGAACTGCCAGACTTTTCCCCAGCAGCTGAACTATTTTGCATTCTCATCAGCAACGTTTGAGGGTTCCACTTTCTCCATATCCTTGCCAATACTTGTTTTCTTTTTTTTTTTTTTTTTAATTACAGCCAGCCTGGTAGGTGTGAAGTGCTACCTCATCGTGGTTTTGATTTACATTTCCCTAATAACTAACGATGTTGAGCATCTCTTCATGTGTTTGTTGGCTTTTTGTATCCCTTCTTTGGAGAAATGTCTTTTCAAGTCTTCTCATTTTTAAATTGGATTATTTGTCTTTTTGTTGCTGAGTGGTAAGAGTTCTTTGTATATTCTGGATACTAGATCCTTATCAGATATATGATTTGCAAATATTTTCTTCCATTCTATATTGTCAAGTGTTTTATGTTTGCAACTCCTAAATCTGGTAAAGTGGATTTGAGACCATTAGTCTCAAAGTAGTCCATACATCTTATAATTGATGTGTTATAATAAGGAAAATGTCAAATTTGACTCCTTTGCTTCTGCTAAATGAGGTCATTTTGTTGAGAATACATAGTTGATATTAAAGTTAGCAAGTATGTAAGCCATATTGTATCTGCTTGTTAGCATTTAGATTTTGAAAAGATAGGGTAGTCAGATGTTCTGCCATGTGACTTAGGCATCATCTCTTCTGAAAAGAAAGCATTTGGAGAATAGCTTTTATAGCCCAGGTGAGGTGTTGGATACTGGAGTGATGGACAGATAGGATAAATTTTTTGCCTTCACACAGCTTACAATATACTAAATTAAGACTCAAGGTATAATATGTGTTGTCATGTTGTAATATGATAAGTGTTATAATAATGATATGAATAATATTGAGAGGGGAATGATTTATTATGCATTTCAGAAAGCTTTGCATAGGAGGTATTTCCAGAGCCATATTATGCAGAGAATTTGGACACCTGGTTAAGGACAGTCTCACCACCAAATAAGCTATTTAAAGACTTTCTAATATGAAAGGGTCAGACTTTATTTTGTATGAAACAGAGAGGGTCACTTAGATTGTGGTTCTAGTTTTATTTTTTATAAGTTTTCTTTAAAGTTTACTTTTAATTTTAATAAATTTTTAAATTATAAAAATAATAATGATTATAAAATATTCAAACAGTCCCAAAGTTCTGCCAATAAAAATAAGTGTTCCTACTTTCCCTATGTAACCACTGTTAACAATTTTAACAGTTAAACTACTGTTTAAACAATTATAAATATACTTGGATTTTAAGTATCTTCTATTCTGAATATTTCCTCTTTCTTTTAAAGGGGGAAAAATAAATTTCCCCTTTTAGGAAAAGTACTCAGAAGTAATGAAGATTATCTAGGAACTGTGAAATGGAAGGTAACTGTAGTAGATTTCAGGAAGTACATTGAATAGATTGCTGTGTCCTATAGGGCTTTTTAAGGATTTATTGACATACTTCATCAAGGTATTTGAGAGAGTATTCAGGGAAACCTAAGAAATTCTACATTTCTTTTTCCTTCCTTATAAATTTATGTCTAGTCAGAAATTACAGCTTGAGTGGGCTGTCTCTCCACAGAACTCAAATACACACTATCTATCATGTTACTTAGTGTGGCAGTAATGTAAAATGTTAAGGATTTTTTTTTTCTTTTTGTTTCATTCTGTGAGGGGGCTTACCCAATATATATTTTATCGTATGTCTTTTCATTTCTCCCTTATTTCAACTTCCACTTACACCCCCAATTCCCCACATCATTCTCTTAAGAGAAAAAAATAAGTTTTGTCCACTGAGTCCTCTTTCTTACTTGATTTAATATGTCTTGAGTTGAATGTTTCTCACAAAAACACTTTGCATTCAGAATTAGCCTATCAAACTGTTTGCTCCATAGACTGCTCCATAGGCTGCACTCCTTCTACTGTGGTGCTCTTCTGAGGTATGAAAACCCAAGTCTACTTTTGGCTTAGCCTTCATGATTTTAGAATATAAGTCCCCGTGCTCTGCTTTGAAAGTTATCCTTGTGGTTATTTTGTACCAATAAGAAAAATTCTACTTTTGGTCCGTAGAACCAGCTAACACACTGGGACAGAACTCCTACCATTTCATTTAAAACCATGGTCCTCATAATGGCACACCTATTTACCCGAATTGGGGGGGGGGCAAGAAATATATATATGTGTGTGTGTGTATATATATACACATATATATATATATATACACACATGCACAAATTGGACATGTGTATATATACATGTATATATAAAAATTCTAGTTGGGAATGATGAAACTTACCCAAATGGTTGGGGTTAGGGAATTTGTAACATGCAGTATTTTTTCTTACTGGTAACGCCATTCTACTTGGGGAATATGGAACAAGCCCAAACAGTAATACTGACAGAATTTGGAATTATGATAACAGTGGAGCCTTCACGTAATTCTTTGTTGAAGAAGTTAGGGCCTAAATGTTAAGGCTTATTGTTATTCTGAGTTGATAATCTCTGCCTTGCTTTAATAATTTTTCCTCATGCCTGGGTAGCCCGCGAGTTGCACAATAATCACTCACACAGCTTTGTAATCAATGCCCAAAGTAATAGGATTCCTCTGGCCACCGGCAATTAATAAATTTGTGTCTTTTTTAAAACACTAGCAAGTCGGGCCTGAAATACGACTGACTGGCTCTCCTCATTTGCATATTTATTGCAGTGGAAAAATTCTTACCAGATGATTGATGCTGAGCCTGCCTCTTGAATTCCAAGCAGCACATTATTATGAAATGAAAAATGCCGGCCATACAGTTGATTAAAGTTGAAGACAGTGGAATCGGTGTTTTTTAAGATTGTGGGAGAATTAAAGGCATATTTTAATAGATGTTGACAAGAAGTGAACTAACAAAAGCAAAGCAAAGGATTTGCTTGAAAAGATTTAATCAAATGTCTTTCTTGGGGGATTAATTGCCGGGGATGACTAGTGCAAGTGGCAGGCTTGTGTGGATTTGAATGAAAAGTATTGTTCTCAAGCCAATATATTGTGTGTCATTTTGACCTATAGTTTAGCTGTAGTTTCAGAGTTATACTTTTGAAGGAGAAAAAAAAAATTTCTCTTGTAATCTGTACATTCCAGTTCAGTGTATTTATCTAGGTAAATAGGAATGTGGGAGTTGGAGTTTATGCATACTTTACATGGATAATTATATGTTTCCATATTTAGTTTTAAAATATCTGTATAGATTTTTAAAAGCTGAGAATGGATAAGGTAAACTTTACTTTTTACATTCACTCTTCCCATTCCCCCCTCCATGATTGCCAGAAATTTTATTTATTGGTTTATAATCTAATCAATGAACTGTATACCCATGTCCAAACTTATTGTCTGCCTACAATTTTGTTTATGTTGGACAGTCTGGATGAATCAGGGAAAAAAATAAAGCTGTTAGGTGGAAATGGTTTTTAGATTGGTGACACTTTATATATAGAATGTTTGCATATGGGTAGCATGTAAATGAATACGTAATAAAGGAATCTATGAATGCTACTCCCACACTTGTGCTGTAGATTAATACAAGCAGAGATTAAAAGATATTTACCATGTGAAAGGTGATGATTTTTTGATGTCTTCTATATTTATTAACATTTTTTTCAGAATACCTTAATACACAATAACACATTTATTTTTCATCTTAATTCTGTGAGATAAACAGGGAAAAGATTATCTACATTTTATAGATGAGAAAATTGAAACTATTGGTCCACTCACTATAACATGATTAGCCACTGATAGTTAGAATACTGGACTCCTGACCCTTAGTAAAGTACTCTTTCCATTTATTCTTTTTTTTTTTTTTTTTTTTTCATTTTTATTGAGATTGTTCAGATACCTTACAATTATCCAGAGATCCAAAGTGTACAATCACTTGCCCCTGGGTACCCTCATACAGCTGTGCATCCATCACACTTAATTTTTATTCCATTTTTAGAAACTTTTCATTACTCCAGACAAGAAATAAAGTGAAAGATGAAAAGAGAAAAAAAGAAAAGGAAATTCTAAACCTCCCCTATCCCTAACCAACCCCCCTCAATTGTTGACTCCTAGTATTGCTATAGTACGTTTGTTACTGTTTATGAAAAAATGTTGAAATACTACTAACTGTAGTATATAGTTTGTAATAGGTATATAGTTCTTCCCTATATGCCCCTCTATTATTAACTTCTAATTGTATTGTCATACATTTGTTCTGGTTCATGAAGTGATTTCTAGTATTTGTACAGTTGATCATGGACATTGCCCACCATAGGATTCAGTTTTATACATTTCCGTCTTTTGACCTCCAACTTTCCTTCTGGTGACATATATGACTCTGAGCTTCCCCTTTCCACCTCATTCACACACCATTCGTCACTGTTAGTTATTCTCACATCTTGCTACCAACACCCCTGTTCATTTCCAAATATTTAAGTTCATCCTAATTGAACATTCTGCTCATACTAAGCAAGAGCATCTACATTTCTTCCACAAGGCAGGAGGGAGAGTCATAGAAGGTAGAGAGGCAAAAGAAAGAGGAAACAAAAAAATGACAGCTAGGAAGCAGCAAAAGGAAAAATAACCTTAAATCAAAGTAGAATAAAGAATCAGACAATATCACCAATGTCAAGTGTCTAACATGCCTCCCCTATCCCCCGTCTTATCTGCATTCACCTTGGTATATCACCTTTGTTACATTAAAGGAAGCATAATACAATGATTCTGTTAGTTACAGTCTCTAGTTTATGCTGATTGCATCCCTCCCCCAATGCCTCCCCATTTTTAACACCTTGCAAGGTTGACATTTGCTTGCTCTCCCTCGTAAAAGAACATATTTGTACTTTTTATCACAATTGTTGAATACTCTAGATTTCACCAAGTTACACAGTCCCAGTCGTTATCTTTCCTCCTTTCTTGTGGTGTCTCACATGCTCCCCATCTTCCTCTCTCAACCGTATTCATAGTTACCTTTGTTCAGTGTACTTCCATTGTTGTGCTACCATCTCCCAAAATTGTGTTCCAAACCACACACTCCTGTCTTCTATCACCCTGTAGTGCTCCCTTTAGTATTTCCTGTAGGGCAGGTGTCTTGTTCACAAAGTCTCTCATTGTCTGTTTGTCAGAAAATATTTTGAGATCTCCCTCATATTTGAAGGACAGCTTTGCTGGATACAGGATTCTTGGTTGGTGGTTTTTCTGTTTCAGTATCTTAAATATATCACACCACTTCCTTCTTGCCTCCACGGTTTCTGCTGAGAGATCCGCACATAGTCTTATTAAGCTTCCTTTGTATGTAATGGATCGCTTTTCTCTTGCTGCTTTCAGGATTCTCTCTTTGTCTTTGACATTTGATAATCTGATTATTAAGTGTCTTGGCGTAGGCCTATTCATATCTCTTCTGTTTGGAGTACACTGCACTTCTTGGATCTGTAATTTTATGTCTTTCATAAGAGATGGGAAATTTTCATTAATTATTTCCTCTATTATTGCTTCTGCCCCCTTTCCCTTCTCTTCTCCTTCTGGGACACCAATGATACGTACATTATTGTACTTTGTTTCATCCTTGAGTTCCCGGAGACATTGCTCATATTTTTTCATTCTTTTCTCCATCTGCTCCTTTGCGTGCAGGCTTTCAGGTGTTTTGTTCTCCAGTTCCTGAGTGTTTTCTTCTGCCTCTTGAGATCTGCTGTTGTATGTTTCCATTGTGTCTTTCATCTCTTGTGTTGTGCCTTTCATTTCCATAGATTCTACTAGTAGGTTTTTTGAACTTTTGATTTCTGCCGTATACATGTCCAGTGCTTCCTTTACAGCCTCTATCTCTTTTGCAATATCTTCTCTAAACTTTTTGAATTGATTTAGCATTAGTTGTTTAAATTCCTGTATCTCAGTTGAAGTGTACATTTGTTCCTTTGACTGGGCCATAACTTTGTTTTTCTTAGTGTAGGTTGTAATTTTCTGTTGTCTAGGCATGGTTTCCTTGGTTATCCAAATCAGGTTTTCCCAGACCAGAACAGGCTCAGGTCCCAGAGGGAAGAAATATTCAGTATCTGGTTTCCCTGAGGGTGTGTCTTAGAAAATTGCTCCACCCTTTGATGCCTCGGGTCGCTGTGCTTTTCTGCCCAGCAGGTGACACCTGTTAGCCTATAATTCTTGACTGGTGTGAGGAGGTATGGCCCTGTTCCCCCAGGCTCTGGGGTCTGGTTCTGAATGGAAAGGGCCCCACCCCTTTCCTCCTAGAGAAGACAGACCCCTCAGGTGGAGGTCATTAGCATTTCAATGGTCTCGCTCTCTGCTTGTGGTGTCTCCACCTTTCCCAGAGTCACAACCCTGGAAACTGAAAATGACTGGGGCTTTCTCCACTGAGCCAAAAAAGAAACAGATAGTCCCCTTCAGACCCAGTCCAAGGCAACCCTCCGGCTCTCCCAGGTCAGTCGTCACCCAAAGCCTCTCTGTTTTTTGGGGCTGCGTACCTGTAGTGAGCAGTTCACACTCGCTACTTAAAACCCCAGTTGGAGCTCAGCTGAGCTGTATTCGCTTGCTGGGAGAGAGCTTATCTGTGGCACCACGCGGCTCTGCAGCTCGGGCTATGAGGGAGGGGGTCTCCCGACCTGGTTCCGCAGGTTTTACTTAAAGATTTTATGCTGTGTTCTCAGGCATTCCTCCCAATTCAGGTTGGTGTATGATGAGTGGATGGTCTCATTTGTCCCCCCGCAGTTATTCTGGATTATTTACTAGTTGTTTCTGGTTTTTTGTAGTTGTTCCAGGGGGACTACTTAGCTTCCACTCCTCTCTATGCCGCCATCTTGCCCGAGTCCCTTCCATTTATTCTTTTTTTTTTTTTTTTTTTTTTCCCTAGGTCCAAAATAAGTAATTCTTTATGCTAGTGAAAAAGTAAATGTTCTATGTAATGCAGTGGTTTTTTTTTTTTTTTTTTTTTTATCTTCATTTTATTGAGATATATTCACATACCACGCAGTCATACAAAACAAATCGTACTTTCGATTGTTTACAGTACCATTACATAGTGGTACATTCATCACCCAAATCAATCCCTGACACCTTCATTAGCACACACACAAAAATAACAAGAATAATAATTAGAGTGAAAAAGAGCAATTGAAGTAAAAAAGAACACTGGGTACCTTTGTCTGTTTGTTTCCTTCCCCTACTTTTCTACTCATCCATCCCTAAACTAGACAAAGTGGAGTGTGGTCCTTATGGCTTTCCCAATCCCATTGTCACCCCTCATAAGCTACATTTTTATACAACTGTCTTCGAGATTCATGGGTTCTGGGTTGCAGTTTGATAGTTTCAGGTATCCACCACCAGCTACCCCAATTCTTTAGAACTTAAAAAGGGTTGTCTAAAGTGTGCATAAGAGTGCCCACCAGAGTGACCTCTCGGCTCCTTTTGGAATCTCTCTGCCACTGAAGCTTATTTCATTTCCTTTCACATCCCCCTTTTGGTCAAGAAGATGTTCTCCGTCCCACGATGCCAGGTCTACATTCCTCCCCAGGAGTCATATTCCACGTTGCCAGGGAGATTCACTCCCCTGGGTGTCTGATCCCACGTAGAGGGGAGGGCAGTGATTTCACTTTTCAAGTTGGCTTAGCTAGAGAGACAGGGCCACATCTGAGCAACAAAGAGGCATTCGGGAGGAGGCTCTTAGGCACAACCATAGGGAGGCCTAGCCTCTCCTTTGCAGCAACCGTCTTCCCAAGGGTAAAACCTGTGGTAGAGGGCTCAACCCATCAAACCACCAGTCCCCTATGTCTGTGGTCATGTTAGCAACCATGGAGGTGGGGTAGGCGAATACCCCTGCATTCTCCACAGGCTCCTCAAGGGGGCACTACATCTTTTTTTTTTCCTTGTTTTTCTTTTTTTTTTTTTTTTAACTTTCCCTTCTTTTTTAAATCAACTGTATGAAAAAAAAGTTAAAAAGAAAACAAACATACAATAAAAGAACATTTCAAAGAGACCATAACAAGGGAGTAAGAAAAAGACAACTAACCTAAGATAACTGCTTAACTTCCAATGTGTTCCTACTTTACCCCAAGAAAGTTACCTAATATAGCAACATTTCTGTGAACTTGCTCCTACTATATCCATCAGAAATTAACAGACCATAGTCATTCCTGGGCATCCCCAGAACGTTAAATAGCTTAGCTGTTCTTCTTGGAGTATTGTTCCCCCTTCCTTAATTGCTCTCTATTGCTAGTTCCCCTACATTCTACATTATAAACCATTTGTTTTACATTTTTCAAAGTTCACATTAGTGGTAGCATATAATATTTCTCTTTTTGTGCCTGGCTTATTTCGCTCAGCATTATGTCTTCAAGGTTCATCCATGTTGTCATATGTTTCATGGGATCGTTCCTTCTTACTGCCGCGTAGTATTCCATCGTGTGTATATACCACATTTTATTTATCCACTCATCTGTTGAAGGACATTTGGGTTGTTTCCATCTCTTGGCAATTGTGAATAATGCTGCTATGAACATTGGCGTGCAGATATCTGTTCGTGTCACTGCTTTCCGATCTTCCGGGTATATACCGAGAAGTGCAATCGCCGGATCGAATGGTAGCTCTATCTCTAGTTTTCTAAGGAACTGCCAGACTGACTTCCAGAGTGGCTGAACCATTATACAGTCCCACCAACAGTGAATAAGAGTTCCAATTTCTCCACATCCCCTCCAGCATTTGTAGTTTCCTGTTTGTTTAATGGCAGCCATTCTAACCGGTATTAGATGGTATCTCATTGTGGTCTTAATTTGCATCTCTCTAATAGCTAGTGAAGCTGAACATTTTTTCATGTGTTTCTTGGCCATTTGTATTTCCTCTTCAGAGAACTGTCTTTTCATATCTTTTGCCCATTTTATAATTGGGCTGTCTGTACTATTGTCATTAAGTTGTAGGATTTCTTTGTATATGCAAGATATCAGTCTTTTGTCAGATACATGGTTTCCAAAAATTTTTTCCCATTGAGTTGGCTGCCTCTTTACCTTTTTGAGAAATTCCTTTGAGGTGCAGAAACTTCTAAGCTTGAGGAGTTCCCATTTATCTATTTTCTCTTTTGTTGCTTGTGCTTTGGGTGTAAAGTCTAGGAAGTGGCCTCCTAATACAAGGTCTTGAAGATGTTTTCCTACATTATCTTCTAGGAGTTTAATGGTACTTTCTTTTATATTGAGATCTTTGGTCCATTTTGAGTTAATTTTTGTGTAGGGGGTGAGGTAGGGGTCCTCTTTCATTCTTTTGGATATGGATATCCAACTCTCCCAGCCCCATTTGTTGAAAAGACCATTATGGCTCAGTTCAGTGACTTTGGGGGCCTTATCAAAGATCAGTCGGCCATAGATCTGAGGGTCTATCTCTGAATTCTCAATTCGATTCCATTGATCTATATGTCTGTCTTTGTGCCAGTACCATGCTGTTTTGGCAACTGTGGCTTTATAATAAGCTTCAAAGTCAGGGAGTGTAAGTCCTCCCACTTCGTTTTTCTTTTTTAGAGTGTCTTTAGCAATTCGAGGCATCTTCCCTTTCCAAATAAATTTGATAACTAGCTTTTCCAAGTCTGCAAAGTAGGTTGTTGGAATTTTGATTGGGATTGCATTGAATCTGTAGATGAGTTTGGGTAGAATTGACATCTTAATGACATTTAGCCTTCCTATCCATGAACATGGAATATTTTTCCATCTTTTAAGGTCCCCTTCTATTTCTTTTAGTAGAGTTATGTAGTTTTCTTTGTATAGGTCTTTTACATCTTTGGTTAAGTTGATTCCTAGGTACTTGATTTTTTTAGTTGCTATTGAAAATGGTATCTTTTTCTTGAGTGTCTCTTCAGTTTGTTCATTTCTAGCATATAGAAACATTACTGACTTATGTGCATTAATCTTGTATCCCGCTACTTTGCTAAATTTGTTTATTAGCTCTAGTAGCTGTATCGTCGATTTCTCAGGGTTTTCTAGATATAAGATCATATCGTCTGCAAACAGTGACAGTTTTACTTCTTCTTTTCCAATTTGGATGCCTTTTATTTCTTTGTCTTGCCGGATTGCCCTGGCTAGCACTTCCAGCACAATGTTGAATAACAGTGGTGACAGCGGGCATCCTTGTCTTGTTCCTGATCTTAGAGGGAAGGCTTTCAGTCTCTCACCATTGAGTACTATGCTGGCTGTGGGTTTTTCATATATGCTCTTTATCATGTTGAGGAAGTTTCCTTCAATTCCTACCTTTTGAAGTGTTTTTATCAAAAACGGATGTTGGATTTTGTCAAATGCTTTTTCAGCATCTATTGAGATGATCAATTGATTTTTCCCTTTCGAGTTTTTAATGTGTTGTAATACATTGATTGTTTTTCTTATGTTGAACCATCCTTGCATGCCTGGAATGAACCCCACTTGGTCATGGTGTATGATTTTTTTAATGTGTCTTTGGATTCGAATTGCAAGTATTTTGTTGAGGATTTTTGCATCTATATTCATTAGGGAGATTGGCCGGTAGTTTTCCTTTTTTGTAGCATCTTTGCCTGGTTTTGGTATTAGATTGATGTTAGCTTCATAAAATGAGTTAGGTAGTGTTCCATTTTCTTCAATGTTTTGAAAGAGTTTGAGTAAGATTGGTGTCAGTTCTTTCTGGAAAGTTTGGTAGAATTCCCCTGTGAAGCCATCTGGCCCTGGGCATTTATTTGTGGGAAGAGTTTTGATGACTGATTGGATCTCTTTGCTTGTGATGGGTTGGTTGAGTTCTTCTATTTCTTCTCTGGTCAGTCTAACCCCATTTATTCTTTACTCAGAAAATTATTCCTAAAGCTGGTGACCCGACACTTAGATTGAATCTTGGTGATATGGTGAGACATATGTTCTTCTTGATTTTCTCTTAAGGGGAAGGCCTCTGGAAACGGACGGTGTAAGACAAGATAAACATATATATCCTTGACAATCTCCATTTGATTTGTGGCCATGTGCCACAAGGGAGACAGAAGAGAGTGTATGCATCTTTGCTGCTTTTCTTAACTTGTATAATAATTGGGAGAAAAATTACTGTGTTAGAAACTGTTGATTCCATTCTCTTTATTGTTCATAGGGTGAACAAATGGAATGCAACCAAATATGAATAATAAAGAGGTTTCTTTTTGCTGGGAAGAAGAATTCACTGTTGAATTTGAGTCTTTAGGAGTGTTTCCTCACTCTTGTCATGTCATCATGTCATCGGCTGAGGCTTTGGGGAGGTCTGCTTACCTTTAGTAAAGGGTTGCCCATTGTCTCTTCTGGTTTTACATAAAATCTGATTTGAAGGAACTGTGGCCCTGGTATATTGCAAAAAATTGTGAGTGGGATTCTGCCTTCTAAATCTCTTTACAGAAAGTTGTCTATGTGTTGGGCCACTGGTGACATTTTCTTTGATAAACTTTTTTTTTTTTTTTTTGGTGGTGGTTTGAAGTACAGAATTGCAGATTTCATCTCTGGTAGGTCTCTTGACACTTTGATGCATGGTGGTGCTATTCCTGAAGGGAGCTTAAGTACTTCAGGGCTACTTTCTGACTGGGTGAAGGGGTGTATAAAAAGAGAACATATGAGAGAGTATTAACAGAAAGGCACACTTTGATTTACTGATACTGGCTCTCTGCTTTCTTGTTGGATTGATATGCTCTCTAATATATCTGCAATGGATTTTTTTAAACTCGAACAAAATGAAAGGGCTTGTATAGCTACTTGATAGTAGTGACCCTTAAAAGTTGTAGTCTTTCATTGGATGTTTTCACAATTCTTGGTTATGCTTCATGGTAGAGTCAAATTATGACTTGCTTTTTGGGGGCTAGCAGCTATAAATATTATAGACTGCTTTGCGGCTTCTTCCTCATGTGGTTCTTGATTTCGTATTTTAGATAATGGACACATGATACCTAGAGAATATAAAGGACAGGCACTTGGTTTTCCCGTTCTTTTTGACTAGGCTGAAGTTTGAAAGATTATAGATAATTTGTACAGAGATTAACTGGGATGATAGCAATTATTTATTATACTCTGATCTTGGGAATTTATTTTATAAATGCAAAATTAATTTGTGATTTCACTGTGGAGAACATGGGCTCTGTCTCTTAAGATGTAGCTGTTTCTAAAAAAAGATAAAAACTGGTTAATATGTGGAATTTGGATGAGATTTCTTTATTTTCTTGGGCTTCCTTCCAAGTATGAGTGTCTTTTTAATTTTATTATTAAGGCTCTTTCTATAAGGTTAGCTTCTATGGGATATCTGTTTACAATTCATAGCTCTTGTCACAGTTGAACATTTTTGGTAACAATATTTGTAGTTATTTGTATTCTTTGTTCTCATTTCTTTTTACATTTTTCAAGTATTTTCATAACTGCATTTTCTACTTATCTACTTAGCTCAGACTGAAAAATTCTTCCATCAATAATTATATCTTTTTTCTTATTACCTACTTTTCATCTTATTTATACTTCACCCATATCCCAAAAAGCAGCAGATGGAAGAATAATTCTGATTTAATTTTTTCTTCTTCATGAGAGTCACTTTTTATCTCCATGTTTGGTGGAAAGGGTTTTTTATTTTTGTGTGTTTGTGTGTTTTTTTGTTTGTTTGTTTAAAGACTGAGAGCAACAGGTTGAGGATCCTGATTTGGAATACAAGGTATTTTGGATTTTTCAGGTAATATTCATGTATCGCAAATTCTCTCAAGTGGTATGAATATGAGAATAAAGTATAGAATCAAGAAAAGATATGGTCAAGGATCTTACATGTTATTTTAAATTAAATAAGAAAGTTGTATTTATGTAGTTTTATGTGCAGATTATTTGAAGGAATGCAAGGTTGTGGTGGAGTCATTGAGTTCCTTCTGACCCATCAAAGAAGGCTTTCTCAGGTAGTTTAGTTCTTACCTTTATGTTGAACTAGAATGCTGTATAGTATGGTGTACATGGAAAGCTTGTCTACCTTGTGTGTTGGTCCCACTGATGGTTGGAACACAAAACATTTAGGAGGCCATTTATGCCGGGTAGGGTAGAAGCTGAAAGAATAAGGCTCATAAAAATCTTTTAAACTGAAGTGCGTGTGGTCCAAAGTTAGTGTAGAGTGTTGAATGGAAGTGAAGATTACAATTACTTAAGGAAAAGAGGGGAGGAGTGACAGCAGCATGGCCAGAGATAAATGGACAATTACTTGTGACAAGATGAATGGAAAGTACAGGATTTAGCAAACAATTAAATGTATAGAATAAGGACCCCAAAATATAAGTGATCTTCTGTGAAAACACATCAAACAGAGAAGAGAAGACAAGGGAGAAGTATTAGGTGGGAAGAAAAAAGTTCTGCTTGTAACATGGTATGGTTTGAAGGAAAAGGGAGCATCCGTGTGAAGATTTTCTGACAGTTACCAGAAATGTGAAATTTTGATTATGCGAGAGACATCTGAGTGTCATTGACACATACATGTTGATTATCAATGTGTAGTTAGCCCCTTTAGTAGGGTTATACTGATAGAAAAGGTCTCCAGAAGGCCAGTCTTGGTTCTGAAAGTTCTTAGCCATAGACTATACACTTAATCCTGTTGGCTATGAATAGAACCAGGTGAGAATTTATTCCTAATGTATGGATTTTCTTTTTTCTTTTTAGTAATAAAAATCACAATAGTTCCAACTTATTGGGTATATCCCAGGAATATTATATCCCTTTTAATCCTCTCAGGAACCTGATATGATAGCATCTTAGCTTGAATACCTATGAAACAAAATCTGAGGCAAACCTCCATGCCATGTTCTGTTGGTGGATACTGTCCTGGCGCATCAAGAGCAGGGAATGCAGAAGTGAGTCAGGGAAGGAGGGACAGCTACCAAGACAGCTGATCTCACACAACACCTCCAGAGATCCTGAGGAACCACTGCACTTCAGAAAGAGGAGAGAGGTATTTGCCTGTTGGGTCTTTCTGTTCTGTCTTTCAGTGGTCAAAGTTCACCTCAGGAGGCATTAATACCTTGTGGTGGATAGTTTGCAGAAATGGTCACCGTAATTCCTTCCATCCCTGTACCTTGCTCCTTTGCATGTGACTCTGTAGCTCCTGGCATCAAGAGCTGAGCCTTTATCTCTACCTCTTGAGCCTGGGCCTGGCCATGTGACTTGTTTTGGTGAATGGGACATTAGCAAACATGATAGAAGCAGAGACTTGAAAAGTGCTTGGGCATTGGGGCTGGCCCTCTTTTGCTGCTGGAAACCTTCTGCCACAATGTAAATGAGCCTGGGCTAATCTCCTGGGGGAAGAGGGACATATGCAGAGCCCTGGCTGACATTGAGCCAACTGCTGGACCTGTGGGTGATGCCCCCCAGGTCAACCAGCCTGCCGGTCCCCAGACATGCGAGTAACTTGTTGATGTAGAAATTTTAATGTACAATTCAGAGTACATACCCTGCAAACAATAAGTCATTAACTTGGGTTTTTCTATGTGAACAGGAACTTTTCCATAAGATTATATATTGAGAGTCTGAATGATGAATGTTTGTAGCTCAAACCAGAGGCACATGAGCTCTCCTGGGGAGGGTGGTGGTGATAGGAATTCCAGGACATAACTATGCTCTTTAGGGGAGGAAGAGGACTTGCCTGAGGAGTTGGTTGATAGAAGGATAATCTAAGATTTTGGGGGGGTAACCTGTAGAAAAATTCCTGAGAAACTAATACCAAAGGGGGAAATACAATTAGCTATATAATGACAGAGAGGGAAGGATTTTTTTGAACTTAATAAATATTATGAACTGGTAGTTTATTGAACTCTGTAGACACTTTTCCAAGTACCGCACACATGTTATCTTGCTTGCTCCTTACAACAATGCTATGAGGTTGGAACTGTTTATTTCCTTCTGGAAATTCTGTATTTCAGAGAGCTTGTAGTGCCTGCATGCACTGTGGCACCTTTTTTCCCCACCAGCCAGAACCATCTAGGAATCGTGAGTTATAGGCATTGCCTGCTTTGGAGAATTGTAGATAATTGTCCCTTCTCTCTTTCCCAGGTCATAAAGCACTTAAAGCATTGTTGAGATCACTGGTGGATCTTCAGGAAGAGTTGCTTTTCCAGTACCCAGACACTAGATACCTAGTAGATGGGACCAAACCCAAAACAGAAAGGTAAGGAGGGAATGTAACTATAGAGTTACTTGATTTCTTTTCATCTGGATCATTTCCTGACATTTATGAAAAAGAAAGCCATGTCCTTTCCAGACTGATATCATACTTAATGTTAGTAAAAATAGGAAGAACCTTTTATATTTAACTGTTGGACAGGATGGCATATACATAGGGAATTAGATGTTGGATTTTTATACCTAGTTGTGCCTTGATTCTCTGTGTGGGCTTAGGCAAAACTTGCCTTCTCTTCAGATGTATTGAAATTCATAGTTAAAAGCACGTTTTAAATATTAATGATTAATAAATGATTAATATTTAAGAAACACTTTATGCCCTCATGGAATTACTGGTTATAACCATTCCCTATTCACTGAGGGAAGAAGCTATTATTTTGTAAGGTAGAAAAGTATTCAGAAAACCATAGCAAAATAAACTCTTTTCCTTTATGAAATTATCATATTTCATGGTGGTTTTTCTCCCTCTGATTGAGCCTGCTGTATAATGCACATGCTTGCTTTCTTTTCTTGGATTTATCCTTTGCTTCATTCTTCTCTACTGGACTATTTGGAAGGAAAAAAAGGTAACTCATATTTATTGAGCACCCACTATATGTTGGGTTCAGTAATCTGGTGGGTGCAATTGGCTATAGAGTTAGAAGTTGTGTTACATTCTCATGATGACTGCGTATATTGCAGTTTAGTTCTCATTCTATTGCCTTCCCTTGAGTTTTCTTCACATTCAGCTCCTCTTCATTCAGTTCAGCTAACGTTTATTCAGTTTCCTTGAATAGTTGGTTACAGGAGACACATTTTCCTTATTGATTTGAGGATTAGGGTCACAGACGTATGATTATGTGTTTAAGTTTTAAAGACCCTCCTGTAACAGTGCAAGCCTGGCTTGTATGCATTTCTAATGTTTTTATGACCTCATTTATTTTTATGGTTTGCCTTCTTTAAGAAAAAAAATATATATATATATATATTTTTTGAAACCAGTCCTCTTTATATTTATTTGAAAAGTTACATGAATTTTTGACCAATCTCGTAAATATTCCTTTCAAACAAACAAACAAACAAAATATCTTCATATCTATGGTGTTATTTAAAATGTAGACAGAATAGACAAAGCCTGAATACTCCCTGCTTCATGTGAGCGTAAGTTTTCATTTAGGCAATGCTATTTACATTAGACTTAGTGTTCTTATTGGTTTTCTAGTGAGGAAGAGATTTCTAGTGAAGATGATGAGCTAATAGAGCAGGAGAAGCAGCAGAGAAGGGCCCCACCAAAGAGGAAGCTGGAGATGGAGGACTATCCCAGCTTCATGGCAAAGCGCTTTGCTGAGTTTACGGTCTACAGGAACTGCACCCTTCAGAAGTGGCACGACAAAACCAAGCTGGCTTCTGGAAAACTAGGAAAGGCAAGTGTGTGTATATGTGTGTGCATAAGTTAGGTTCTGGCAACCTGAAGCAGTTTTAAGAAATTGGAACAACAGCTCTTTTTTTGTATGTATTATGTCATGATATAATAATTATGATAATAAGTAATTTCTGTAGCAAAGTTTATTGGACTCCTACTATTAGGATTTAAACCATTCAGGCTTGGGTTTTAATTTTATTTGAAGGAATGTTTTATTCCAGAAATTGTGGCCCTGTAAGCACCCAGGTGCTGGAAAAACAAAATACTTTAAAGAAATGGATTTTTAAAAATTATTTTTATTTAAGGGAGCAGAAGAAACTAATCTCTGGGTATGGGGAAGTGATAGGACCTGATTTTTAAGACTAATTTTTTTCTAAGAACAGTTGTAAAATATAGCCACTTACAAACTCAGTCTTTAACAAAAGTCCCTCCTGAAAGGAGGATTGTCTTTCTCTGTTGACACAAAAAGATAGAGAAAGCAGTATAGCTGCCTTCAGCACTGACTCCTTGTTATCTGATACTGGCGAATGTTGTTGCAGGGTTTTGGTGCTTTTGAACGCTCAATCTTGACTCAGATTGATCATATATTGATGGACAAAGAAAGATTACTCCGAAGGACACAGACCAAGCGCTCTGTCTACCGTGTTCTTGGGAAACCTGAACCTGCAGCTCAGTCTGTCCCAGAAAGTTTGCCAGGACAACCGGTAAGAACTCTGTGATGCAGGGTGGTTATGGGGAGAAGTTTCTATAAGGCTAATTAGCTGAAAAATTGGATCACCCATTTGTAGATATTACTGTTGCTATAAGAAGTTAGTGAAAGAAAGGAAGAGAAGAAAAAATGGCTACTAGATTGTTGAGAAACAGATTATATGGGGGGAGAAAATTTAAAAAAATGGAGCTATTTATTGTTAACTGTTGTGTGTAGTAATCTCTTACTTTTGAGTTTGGTATGGGAGTCTGGTAATAGAAGCTTTCAAAATCCAGTTTTTAAAATTTAGTTTTAATACTGTTTCTATAGAAATGTTAGTATTGGAGCAAGTATATCCTTGAGGCTTTTGTTGGCCATTCAGATAATGTAGAATAATCAAATTATTTTGTTTAAAGGGGACATTTTATTTTTTAATTATTGAAGAAATATATTAATAGTTTTTTTTTTGCAGTGGGAGGGGGACAGTGTACTTTGTTGATGGCACATGACAAGGCAGAGCTCTTTAAGCCCCTTCCCTTCTTTACAGGGCCAGGGGTGGAAACTCTCTAGGACTTTTGATTCTCATCAGGGATCGAGTTGTGGCAAGGACTCCCCAGCAGTTGATTCCTCTCTCTTCATGTGCTGTTGCTGGAGCTGGTGGTCCAGGGGCCTCTTACTTCTTGGAGGCCATGTGGATCATAAGGTCCACCACCCTTTTGCTGTAGCCAAATTCATTGTCATACCAGGAAATGAACTTAACATATTGGTTGTTGAGGACAGTGGGCAGCCCCAGCATCAAAGGTGGAAAAGCAGATGTCACTGTTAAAGTCCCAGGGGACATCCTAGTCCTCAGTGTAGCCCAGGATCCCTTTAGGGGGCCCTCTGATGCCTGCCTTACCACTTCCTTGATGTCATCATATTTGGCTACTTTCTCCAGGCAGCAGGTCTGATCCATGATGGACACATTGGGGGTGAGGACACTGAAGGCCATGCCAGTGAGCGTCCCATTCAGCAGTGCTGGTAGATGCAGGGATGATGCTCTGGACAGCCCCACTTCTGTTGTGCTACAGTTTCCTGGACGGGCCATCCACAGTCTTCTGGGTGGCAGTGAAGGCATGGACAAGGGTCATGAATTCCTTCATGATGCCAAAGTTGTCATGGATGACCTTGGCCAGGAGGGCCAGGCAGTTAGTGGTTTGGGAAGCATGGCTGACAGTCTTGAGGGAATTATCATACTACTTATGGTTCATACCATCACAAACATGAGGGCATCAGTGGAAGGGGCAGAGATGATGACTCTTTTGCTCCACCTTTCATGTGAGCTCCCGTCTTCTCCAAGGTAGTGAAGATACCAGTGGACTTCACTACATATTTATCACTAGCATCAGGTGATTTGATGTTTGTGGGATCTTGCTCCTGGAAGATAGAGATAGGTTTCCCATAGATAACAAGCTTCCTGTTCTCAGCTTTGGCAATGACTTTGGGTGCCATGGGTGGAATCATACTGGAACTTGTAGACCATATAGTTGAGGCCACTGAAGGATCATTGACGGTGACAATCTTCACTTTGCCAGAGTTAAAAACAGCTCTGGTGACCTGGCACCCAATATGGCCAAATATGTTTGCTCTGACCTACACCATCGTGTCTCAGAGTTGTGATTGGCACTGCACTAGTAGATGCGGTTGTCTGTTGAACAGGGAAAGCAAAGAGCTGTACTTAATACTTGTTTAAGTTCAGAAGAATTTAAAGCGAAAAATTAAATTCTTCCTAGTCTGAAAATCCCACTCCTCAGATTAACTACTATTAACAGTGGTTAATCTGAGGAGTGGGATTTTCAGGTATTTTCTATGTACTGTAGATAACAACCTACATATAACAATATATATACTGTATATATGTTATGTACTGTATATAACTACATATATATATAAAATATGGTTGTCCTTTTTTCCTTTATTAAGTGGGATGTGTATATGTGTGTGTGTATATATATAAAAATGTATCAAAGATATTATAACCAAATATAAAATCTTAAAACTTTCTTTTTAAGTTTAATGTATCCTGGATATTTTTCCATATTACTTCCTAGAGAACTACTACATTTTCCTTAATGGCTGCAGAGTAATCCATTGTGTGGAAGTGTTCTATAATTTATCCAAACAATGGATATTTATGTTATCTGCTGTATTGTAAACCAGGCTACAGTAAACATTCCTGAACATTTATGTTTGTGTATTTGTATGAACATGTGGATAAATTTCTTGAAGCGGAAATGTTAGATCAAAGATTCTACACATTTTTAGTCCTTGATAGATGTTTCCAAATTGCCTCCAAAAAGGCTGCATAAACTTCCATTCCCCAGATGTGTTCTTCTCCAATGCTGAGTGTTGTCAATCTTACAGGTGAAAAGTGGTGTCTTCTCATTTTAATATGCATGTATTTAATTAGAGTGAGTTAAACATTTTTATATGATTATTGACTATTTGGGTTCTTTTTCTGATGATTGTCCATTAATGTTTTTGCCCAATTTTCTATGGGACTCTTTTTGTTTTTTAGTTTTAAGCACTCTTTATATCTTAAGGAAAAAAGTGCTTTGTCTGTTACACAAATTATACTAGCCATATTACTATGATAACTTCATTGGGCATTCACTCTCCTTCCCATTATTAATACAGGAGATCCTTCCTCAAGCCCCTGCTAATGCTCACCTGAAGGATTTGGATGAAGAAATCTTTGATGATGATGACTTTTACCACCAGGTGTGATTTTTACACTGTTTTCTGTTGTTTCCAAATCAGGTTTTAGCATTTTAAAACATCTGATAGAATTCTCTGAACAAAAAGCTAGCTTACTTGGATGGAGGATAGAATCAGACGGGGAGTTAGAATTCCTGTGTTCAGAATTGATTTTCTGTGCAATTCTGGATATGTTGCTTCTCGTCTGTTTCATTTGTTTCCTTTTGAAATAAAAGCAGCTATAGCTACTTTGTTAGTTGTTGCTGAGTGTAAAGGATTTGTGAAACAGTTTCAATGGCTTTGAATCAGGTGGTTTATTCTTTCCCAGCTGTTTTTGCTAATGTTGATGGAAGACTTTTTGTTTGTTATTTGGTTTCTTGTCCCATTACTATTAGAATGGGATATGGAGTTCTTGATTTGCACTTCTGGTTCTGTTACTATTAAGTCACTTGTACCTGTCTTTGGTGTCTTTTTGTACCTGTTCAAATCTGTTAAATACGTACTGAGAGTGTCTACATACTGTTGATTATAGCAGTGTAGAGCTCCAAAGACAGGAAGAATTGGTAGAAGTTGAAATAAGGTCTAGTTCTCAATATCTCTTCACAAATGTTCTCCCAATTATTTCCTGACTTTTTGTGTCATTTGCTGGCATGCTGCTCTTTGTAATGTGCTGATGACTGTTAAGGTAGACTAAACATTTGGGCTATTCTAAAAAATTTAAATAATTTCCTGTTATCCTGGGCCACTTGGTAAGATATACTTCTTAATGAAATGTGCTTTAGGCTGTACCTTTTCTAGCTCAGTGGAAGACTGAGGAAACTTTTCAGCAATGATATACCAATTTTTGTTGAGCCATTGTCTATAAAATAATTTTTTTCTTTGCAGAATTTTAAGTGTGTTAAGAATTTGCAACTGTTTGTTGCAAATGTACATATGCAACATATGGTGTATGAGAGAAAGGAACTTCTTAGAAAATTACACAGTACTGTACATATGGCGTATGAGAGAAAGGAACTTAGAAAATTACACAGTAAAGTCAATAGAATGAGTGATTTTTTTGGAGAATACCTCTGGTTTTGCCCTAAAAAAAGAGAAAGATACTTTATTCATCTTTCTATTCATACTGTAATATTCAATAAAATTATTGCCATAAGTGAATCTTAAGAGTAATGATGAGAGGGTGTAGGAAGGAGGATTGGTGTGGCCTCAGGTGTTCCCAGTCAGAGGTCCTGATTCTTTTTTTCCTTTTTTTCTCTTATATTCATTTGTCAGAAGAGTACGGAACTCTGTTTTGTTCTGGAGTGTCTAAGGAAGTACCTGATGTGGGATATTAATGCTGTAAAATTGTGTGAGATCACAGGAGACAATCAAAAATGTTCCAGTCACCATTAATTGAAGTGTACGTGATTCTATGGAAAGTGCATCATAAATTAAATAGACTTAATAAAATAAACTGAAATTACTGGGGAAATGTTGCTTCCACTGGCAATCCTTAGTCTGAAAGATTCTTGTTTTTTTGTTTTTTGCCTGTAGGTCTATTTAAAAAGAAATCGCTTTACTTGATTGGCCCTTCATCCCAATTAATAATTTTAACTTCGATAAATTGTGGTTTCAGAGTTATGACTAGTCACATCTTAGCTTTTCCCCTTGCTGGTTAATTGGGGTTCTGGGGTTAATCTAAATTAAAACTTAAACTAATAGAGGTCAGCAAGGCAACCGAAATACCTGAGTGAAACAAATGGGACTGCCAGGCACAACTTTATCTTGGCTGTTTCCCAAGAGGGAAGTGGCAGCAAATTGGAGTTGTTTCAGCCTTCTGTAAAGGTGAATGATGGGTGACACTTGTTAATGTGCAGCATCTCTGGAAGCATTCCAGATTGCTTTGCTGCTGTACCAACTGCTGCCATCCATGCACAGTCAGTAGGAACTGGACCAGTTGCCAACATCTGGCAGCACAGCAAGGAATGGGTGCAAATCTTGAAACCCCACAGATTCTAAATATGGTGCTTAGAACTGTGCAGGCTTTAATCACTTGGCACTCTTTGGCAGCAGGCTCTGACAGCTTATCCTAGCCTCATACATCACAAGCCGACATCTGCAGAGCCACAAGGCAGCTGCACATTCATTTTCTTTTCTTGCCTTTTCTCTTTGCCTCTTATTCCTTTTTCTTTAGACTTTCCTCTGCCTCCCTTCAGTTTTCCTCCCCCTCCCCAATATGCTTCTAGGGAGAGATGATCTGTAAAGATTACTGCCTCATTGTGTGCAAGTAATTGTGGTGATGCCAGGCCCTTGACAGACACAACGTAGCACCTGTTCTGCTGACCTGGTTAATTTCTTCTGTTGAGTGGGATTTGTCAGAGATTGGAGCTCAAGCCAATTCAATGATAAGGCTAAAGAAAATGGCTGTATGTTTTCTGTCACCTCCCAATTAAATTGGCTTCATAAAGTGCTTTCCTTTATTTGTCAGGGTAGTAAGCCTGAGCTAAGTGTTGCATTCAGAAGTAGTACAGTGTGTCACAATGGGCCTGTGAGTTTTCATTTGTGTTTTTTTTACAGGGTCATATGGAAGAGCTAGGGGATGAATATAATATATTTCACTTCTTTTTTTTAAAACCATACTTGAAACCGTACTCTTTGGGTCTATGTTTTGTAAGGAAAAGATTATAGCCACATTAAATTTTAATGTTTCATTGTGAGAGTTTAAAGCCTTACTTGGTTAATTCAGGTGGCTGTGTAAATGCCTAACTACCCAGAATGATGTGTGGGGGTCAGAACATCCAACACACACCCAACACGTGTGCAGCGTGCGCGCACGCGCACACACACATTCACTCACTTTCCTTCTCATTCTCTTTCTTCTTTCTTAACTGGGCTTAAATTACTACTTAAAATTCTTAAAAATTTATCAAAATTCACCTATATTATTTAGTAAAGACACGTATATACATATGCATGCATGTATATAGATATTTATATGTGTGTTTGTGTGCGTGCAGAGAGAGAAGAGGGCACTGAGGAGTATCAGATATACATAATTGTGTCATTCTGAGAGCTGAAAAGAACTTTAGAGAAAACTGATTTCTGAGAAAGTAAAGTAACTTCCTAAAGTCATATAGTAAATGGCAACACTAATACTTGATTTCATGGCTTCACAGGCCAAGTCTTGTTCTTTCCATCATAGCTTTATATCTTAAATATTTCATTCTTGAGCCATAAAAAGTCTTCACTGTAGTATTACAACTTTTAGTTTGTGAATAAATAAACTTCATTTTCTTAGAACTGGAAGAAATATTATGAGTATTAAAAGTAGATTTTTTTCCCTTAGGTGACAGATAATTTATTGAACCCTTGCTACTTAACAATACAGTGAAAAGATTAGCTTTGTAGTTTTGTTACTGGTTTGTTTGGAACCTGAAATTACTGGAAGCTTAAGGTATACCCAGTGGTGAAGATTTTATGTTGGGGGTGTTCACCTGATGAAAGCATTGCGGATTTTACTGCCAAGTGGAATTAGTTTGCATTTGGCCCATTTCTTGCCAAAGCTCATACCTGATGACAGTTTAACAAAATATGAAGGTTGTAAATAACCATAAAGGATGACCCATTCAGAAATGTTTTCCTGTATCTGTTTTTCATTTTCATGTCCCCATTGGCTACTTTTTAACATTCTTTTGAGATGTGTTGTCTGTATCACCATTTAAAGTTTTGTTTTGTTTTGCTTTCTTAAACCATCAGAGGCTCTTTCATTTGATATGCCTAAGTTCCTAAAAAATTGGGGAAGGACTCACATTTGCTGAACACTAGTTATGTGCCAGTTCCTGGACTAGGTGGATAGGTACTTGATATGTATCTTTATTTAATCCTCATAAGATTCCCATGTTGTGATATGACTGCACTTAGCTATAAACTGTATGAAGTGATTGGTTTTATTTTTTTTTCAGGAGACTCTCCCAGACCTCAAACTAGTTTCTTGTCACTTCATGGGGCATTTTGTTCTGAAAGTACTAATTGAGCTTAGGTATTGACAGATTGATACCTGGATTTCTAAGCATTTATTGGGATTTTATATGTTGCTTCTAACTCTGTTTATCTTTGTTCTGATGTGTGCTCGGTTATTCTGAATCTAACTAGGAGTGTCTAGAGAAAGGAATATATTTTGCCCTTTTGATGACCACCTTGATGGGTTAAATTTCTTCTCTCATTTGCCATCAGGACATGTTTATAACTAACCTTGTCACATGCTGGACTTCTGTATCCAAGACATTTGATAATGCATAAACAAGTAATTACTAGTTCGGTGAACTATTAAAAGTTGATAAAGTTGGAGAAATAGGGAAAAGACAAACTTTCTGACGAAATGGTATACCTTAATTAAATTGGTGAGTGATTAATATGGACACTTGATCTGGTGGCTTTAACTCCATGCATTTAGATCTTAGTATGAATAAGAGAGGTCTCAAGCCACTAGTTAATGGCAATACAGTATTCTTACTGTTGACATGTGTCTTTCTGTCATTCCGTTGATGGGTAATAATGTGCTTTAAAGTTTGATTTGAATCTGCTCCTTTTTGAGTTGTTGGAAAACAGATACCTTCTGTTCACAGCAGTATGTCATTTTTAGTTTTACTTTAAAATGTTGCTGTCATTTGGGGTCTGGAGAGTGTTTCTTAAAAATTTGATTAAAGTTACTGCAGATAGACCTTTCTGATTATTTTAGAGAAGACATATGCATGAATTATATGAATTTGAAAAATAGATACTATGGTTGAAGATGTAGCAGGGAGGTAACCAGTTAGGTTTCTTGTGGTGTTTAAAAAAAGGATCCAAATCACTGGTTTAGCTATCAACTGCTTTTCTCTTCCAGATATCTTTTTTGATCCCTGCACTCATTCCAACATTTTTTTTCTGCCTTCTTTGCTGCAGTTCAAGTACTCTTTAAAAATTTTTTTTAACTTTGATGTTATGAATCAACATCTCTTTTCCTGTACTTATCGACTTTATATCATAATGTTTAACATCAGTGCATGAAACATTAATGTTCACATAGAATGATATTCTTTAAAAAAAAAATTAAAATCTCAAAGCAAATACCAATGTCCAGTTAAACTCCAGTTTAATAATTACAAAATATTTTGACTCTGTGTAAAAATTTTGTTTGAAGATACATGACAGTTTCTTTGCTGCCTCTTTAAGCCAAGTGTGGCATCAGCATTGGCATTTGATTGCTAGCTTAGGCTTGCTATCATTGAGGCTGCACAGAACAGGAGGCCAAAAGCCACATTTTAAATGCAAGGCCTAGAAGTTTCATCAGATAGCAGCATCAAGGGAAGGTACACATGTCTGGTCCTCATTTCTTTCAGTTTCCTTGTTTTACAAAACACCAGAGCATGACTTTAGTACCACTGCTTTTAAACAAACGTAAAACTTCAGAACAAAGCCTAAAACAGTACACTTTGTAGGGCCAGCTAGGAAAGACATAAGAGTTGGCTTAGAGCTATTGAAGAAACTTTTTCAAACTCAAGTGGTACTCTGGGAGTTCACTAGGCACATACGTATGTGCCAAAAAATGGCTTTTTTTCTACTTATAAGAACAGTGCCAGCTGACTGATAGTAATTGAATACAGTATTCTAGCAGTATCTTAGTAACCCCAAGTAAAGAATTTTAGCACTCTAAGAAATGGGGGGGGATGCTACCTGTTTACTGAATTAGGCTTGACATCTTAGTATTAAATTGTATTCAATGTATTGCTCCTTTAAAGTAACATAGGGAAAATGACATGCTAAGAAAAGGAATGTTAATAAACATGTGTATTATGGATCTAGAATAAAACATAATTGTTACAAAGTTACATAGTATCTTTGGAGACCACTTGTCCAAACTGTTTTTTTTTTATGCATTTCTTTATTGTCAACTTTAACATATATACATAACAGTGATAACTTTCAAAGTACAATTTAACAAGTAGTTAGAGAACAAATTTCAGAGAATATCATGGGTCACAGTTCCACAACTTCAACTATTTCCATTATTGTAAAATATAACATACATACAGAAAGGTGTTAATTTTCGATATACAACTCAATAAGCAGTTATATAGGTAATTTCAAAAATTGTTATGGGTTATAGTTCCACAGTTTCAGTTCTTTCCTTATTATGGAATATAGGGTATATGCAGAAAGATGAAGACTTTCAAAGCACAATTCAACTAGTAGCTATAGAACAAATTTCAAAGAATGTTATAGGTTACAGTTCCACCATGTCATTTACCTCCTTCCAGCTATTCCAACACCCCAGCATCTAAAAATATATATATATATATATTTATTTATTTATATATAGTTTCAGTATTCATTGACCTTTGTTAAATCTTATCTTGTTTGTTGCTACCTCTTCCTCTCACTGAATCTCTTTCTCCATCTTCAGGGGTGTCTAGGCAGTGAGCACCCTAACTTGTTCATATTGAAAGGGTGTGGTCCGAACTGGTTTTTTTTTTTTTTTTTTAGTTTTTAATTTTACTTTTTAGAGAAGTTTTGGGTTTACAGAAAAATCATGCTTAAAATACAGTGTTCCCATATACCATCCTATTATTAACATCTTGTATTGGTATAATACATTTGTGACAATTGAGGAAAACACATTTTAATAATTGTACTGTTAACCATAGTCCATGGTTTAACTTAAGGTTCACTATATGTGTTGTGC